>NW_024881301.1:32931971-33531971 GCF_018691265.1 Tyto alba | reverse complement strand
TAAAGCTAATTCCTGTTTAATCCAGTCACAAACCAACATTAGCATAAATACCTCTGAGACAGAGGAGATCCTGTCAGATTAATTTAAAGCTCTGGCAAATCCCGTTCGCATTTACTACCATTTTACAAGTTTAAAAATTAGTGATGATTTTTGGCTGCTCTAATACTTGGTAATATTCCTTATAATTTCAATTACTTCCTTGACATTTTTTTTCTTGAAGGAAAGCCTTTTTTTCTTGAAGGTTCATGTAAAGGAGTGTGTGGGGGGGTTAGCCTTGGCTAACAGCCAAACTGCCACCCAGCCACTCACTCCCTCTGAAATGGGATGGGGGAGAAAATGGGAAAAACAGGAACAAGAAAGCTTGTGGGTGGAAATGAAGACAGGGAGATCACTTACCAATTATCTTTGTGGGCAGACCAGACTTGATCCGGGGAAAATCAGCTTAATTTCTAGCCAATTAAATTAAATATTTAATTATTAATTTGGTAGTGGGAAACAAAACGATAGACATTGAAACAACCCCTTTCCTCCCCTCTTTTCCGGGCTCAACTTCACTCCTTCAGTCCTGACTCCTCTCCCGCTAAGCGGTGGAAGGAGATGGGGAATGGGGACATGTTGTCAGTCTGCAGCAGCTCCTCTCCGCTGATCCTTCCTCCTCACAATGTCCCCTGCTCGGGTGTGGGTCCTTCCTGTGGGCTGCAGTCCTTCAGGATAAGCCTGCTCCCGTGTGGGTCCTTCACGGCCCACAGTTCCTTCAAGGCCTGCCGACCCGTTGTGGTGTGGGCTCCTCCGCAGGCTGCAGTGTGGGTATCTGCTCTGGCATGGCTCTTTCCAGGGACTGAAGGGAAACACCTACCCCACCAGTGTCTCTCCAGGGGCTGCAGAGGCATCTCTGCTGGGGCACCTCCTGCTCTCTCCTGGCTGTCTGCAGGGCTGGTTTTCACACTTCCCCATCCCCCTTACTCCTCTCTCTCAGAGCTGCTGCATAATGTTTTTACTCTTGCTTAAATAGGTTTTCCCAGAGGTACCACCAGCATTTCTGAGGGGCTCAGCCCTGCCCCACAGAGGGTCTGTCAGAGCCAGCTGGCACCGGGGCAGCCCCCGCGTCTTCTCCCCTGCAGCCCCCATGGCCGGCACCTGGGCACCAGGGCCTGGTGCTAGGTGTGATCAGTCTGGGTTCAAACATATATTCCTCTTAGTGACTGTGCTGCATTTGGATAAAAAAATAGATACTGAACGTCTTGTTTATAATAACAGAAAATCTATTATAATAATTGAAAGCCTCTCAAGATTTGACAGGTTGACCAGTGTGTGCAAATCCAGAAGCCTTTTGTTCCCTTGTATATCAAACTATTCTGCTTTTATTATTCTTGTGCAAGTTCATCTTCACCATATGTCCTTACAGACATAGTCAAATCTCATAGGGGTAGGAACCCTAAAGCAGAGGTAGCATGTTATCAGCTGAAGTCTCATGTGGCAGCACGCTGGTGGGGGGCAAAGGTGGGGAGCATAAGCTGCACAGATCTCAGAGACTTCTGCCCTCACCTCTGCCTCTCTCACAAGGTAGATCTTGCGGTAGGCTGGGTTTTATTAAGGTTGCCTGCATAGTAACATATCACATCAGACGAGTAGTGTCATTCTTGGTCTGGTTTACAGTTTACTGGACCTTTTGGCTCACTAAGAAGTTGATATTAAAAGACTTGCAATTCAGAAATTTGGTTCCTTTGATAATGATCTCATTTTAAGTTAGAGGCTCTGTAATTGTAATTCTGCACTTGCAGTTCTTGTATTTCCTTATTTGAAATAAAAGTTTATTACAACGTTTGTTTTTATTCACTAAAGTGAAAGTCCTGAATATAAAATAAAACAAAATTTTGTATTCAGTGGGATCAAAACACTGTCTGGAGATGACACATCTTTCACAATTAGGTTTACAAAATGTACTTGCAGTATATTTAAAAAAACAACCAGGATACGTAAAACACCAACCACCCTGGTTTAATATGGGACTCAGTCACAAATTCTAACATCTAACAATCATTTAAGTCAATAGATAGACTCATGTTGATTTCAATTAGCACAATTAGCAAGGCTCTGAAGGTTCAGAACAGAAGAGTCTATTGCTCTGAAACGCCCAAGAGCTACGACTTTACAGCCCATCCCAGCAGAGACAAGGTGGAGCCTTTAGCTGTGGAGAGGAATGGTGCCTCAGGGAGAGCAGCTGAGAGGCAGTTCAGTCCTACACACACTGCTATTAGGCTTGTGGCCATAACTGCCAGTAATACTACAGGAGGCTTGATTCACATGAATTTGAGGGTTAAATCTGAAGCACTTATATCTTGAAGAAGATTCTGAGCTTATTTTTATTGATACTCACCAAAATGAAGAAGCTCAACTATAGCCTGCATAGCAAACGAACCCCAGAGATTGAGGGGAGTGAGATGTTGGTTAGTAACAGTTCTCCTAAGAGTGAAGTTCTTGACACTTGACATTGTTGTTTAGTTTAGCTGTTTCCTATGTATCAACTCTAAGCAATGGTATACCAGAATTAATATATGCATTTATATATGAATTGATAATTGAAGTATTACTAATCCGTAATATTAAGTATTAATATTGATAATTAGATTACCATGAAAATGAATTAGTGTGTACATATAAAGTATACTGATTTTGTAGCAAAAATCTTTCTGTAGTTACTTGTCTAAGACTCTCAGGCATTTCTACTATTCCATGGACATAAGTGCTATCATTTTTTGTGAAAGTCCTAGGCTTTTGCAAAAAGCTATCTTAAGACAAAAGATTAAAGCATTTAACTCCTCATCCATTCCAGATGGATTTCTATATTAAAATCTTTTTGTCAATCTCAGTCTTGCTTCAGTCACTTATAAGGCTGTCTTGTGTTAGAATTAAATAATTATTTTCTAGGCTTTTCTTGTAATGGTATGTGTATGATTCTGACTACATTTTGGTTATGCTGAAGAGATCTAAAGATGCATTTTATCTATCTTTTGAATAGGCAAATCAAAAAGATGGGTGAAGTGAAATTCAGTAATGTGTTTCTATTATATGTCAACAGTCTCAATAGAAAAACAGAAGTTTTTTTTTAATTGACGAAAGTAATTGTCAACTGGCTTTTACTCCTCTTGCCCTTACAGGGCTTGTAATATTAAGATTAGGCCCATGATTCTGCAAAACCCTGCTGTGAATTCAGTATATCAGTAAACAAATCAGAACTGCAAAGTCTGTTCTATATTCTGGGCATCAGCACTACTTGTTTATTTCAAAACAACCCCAAATAGTATAGACTGGCTGAAATCCATAGGGCTGCACACTTTATGGATGGCTTAAGCCTGCAGAGATGTTACTACATTAATGAGGCCTGGCTCAAATGGAACTCCTATTGACTTAGGTTTATGACACTGGAAGTTAAAGCCTGTCACCACTACATTTTTTCCCAAATGCACAAAGAAAGCTAAGTTTTAAAAATAACCAATATGCAATTTTCAGCACATCTTTATAGGTCTTTATTTCCTACTTATTTATAAAATGGAACATTTTAATATAATTTACAAGTTCTAGAACATATTGATTGCTGAAAATTGGATTTTTATAGAGGAAGAAACAATTATAGATGTACAGAAGCACTGATATTGGCATGATAACATGAGAATCCCCATTATAAAGGACAAATTTTCTCAATACGCCACTCACTAGAGACATCACTCCTTTCACCTTCTTGATGTTTTTAAATGTCTTACATTTATTTTGTGTTGCCTTTTCTATCACCACATATGTATCATCTTATGTAGGCCCTATTATTAATTTCAACCTTTTTCCCAACACATTTGCTTCTTTCATCTCATATGTTATTTGCTAACTTTTTCATTTCTAGTAAATCTCATCTGTCTTGATTTAGAATATGGTCTGGCAAGTGCCAGCAACTGAAGTGATTTCTTCACCTCTTCTTCCCTCTGCCTCTGACATTCTTCACTGATGTTTATAGGACACATGTATGCATTTTAAAAGAAAAATATTTTTTTTTATGTTCTCAGAGAAAATGTTGTATTCTCAGATATTTATGTTCTTTAAAAAATCTGTTTTCATTCCTTCCTAGAAGAGAACCACAAAGTCAAAGCCATCTATTAGACATAGTAGTAAGTTAACACTGCACGTTTCAGACAACATGTATGTACACATTAGTTACTGCAAACAGTAAAAATATTATTCCTCAGCATAAAACAGTGACCTTGAGCAATTGCTGGCCATGGGCAAGTAACGTGAGTGTTAGGGTTGTTTTTTTTTTTTTTTTTTTTTTTTTTTTGTTTGTTTTGTTTTGTTTTGTTTTCATTCTCATTAACAAAAACTATTTCTTTTTACAAAGCTGACGAAAATTGAAATGTGGGCAATTTTCTGTGGTGTGTTAAGACTTTTTTTAACAATTGATGACTGGATCTGAAAATTGTCATGGATGGCTAAAGAAAATAGGAAATGGAACCATCAAATGAGTGTCTGTCTGATCAGTCATGTGGAAATTAAAATGCCATCACCCTATGCAATATCAATTGCATTTCAATATTTTGATCAAGCCATCAATAAATCACCAGACTGAAGGAGAAATTACAGTATCTTCAACTAAACTGAATCTTCATATATGCCTACTGAGAAGACTGCCCCGTTTTTCTTCTCTTTTTTCAGTGCTTCTATACATCCTGACCCTTTAATAGGGTCATTTAAAAAAAAGTAATAGATGTCCATGAATTTGGCTTTCAAGAGAGCAAGAGCTGTTAATTTCATCAGGTTCTTTAGCAAAGGCTGCACAGGCCCCATAACTTTGCTGTCTTTTTTTTACTCACTCTTGCAATATATTTTGTTGCAGCTCATGGCAGTTCAGTGTAAAGGGTCACGTATCAGGATTACCCAGGTAACTCAGCCTTAGACTGAATAGGAAGTTCAGTCAAAAGTCTTCAAAACTAAACATTTACTCAGAGCATTTCGCAGCTGATAGGATGCACTCATGTGAGCTTGTCATTGTCAATGCACTTTGCATTTTAGCAGAGCTAAAAAAGACAGCTTTGCTCAAAGGCAGAGAATTAGGGATGATTTAAAAGAAATAACAATTTTTTACTTCTAGATTTGAAAAATAGACTTTCCCCAATGTGGCTTCAAAAACAAACAGCTAATTTCTTGCTTGGGCCTTTGTTTTACCTTTATCTCTCTTCCTGCTCTCCTTGTCTTTGTTTAACATAAAACCCAAGCAAATCAATGCATTGATTTTCTGCAAAAGACTAGGTTTCTACCTGATGTTTCAGGTGCTTTTGAACTGGGAACTGTAGGACTTGATTATTTTTTTCTTTATTGAATTTTTCATGTAAATAAATCATAGCATTCTGTGGTGGTCTTGACTGTAAGGGAAAGTAAGCATATCCTTACCTTACAACGACATCAGCCAGCAACCTCAGCACTTGTGGGTGCATTCCATGAGGTCACATGGACTTTGATACCGTCCCGCATGACAACCTTGTCTGCAAATTAGAAAGACATGGATTTGATGGACAGACCACTTGATGCATAAGGAATGGGCTTGATGGTCACACTCAAAGAGTTGCAGTCAACAGCTCAGTATCCAAGTGGAGAGCAGTGACAAGTGGTGTTCCTCAGGGGTTGGTGTTGGGACAGGCTCTGTTCAACATCTTTGTTTGTGACATGGACAGTGGGATTGAGAACACCCTCAGCAAGCTCACTGATGACACCAATCTGTGTGGTGCAGCTGATATGCTGAAAGGAAGGGATGCCATCCAGAGGGACCTTGACAGGCTTAGCTTTGGGGGCCCCAACATCAGAAGGACATGGGCCTTCTTGAGAGGGTCCAGAGGAGTCCACAAAGATGATCAGGGAGCTGGAGCACCTCCCTTATGAGGACAGGCTTAGAGAGTTGGGGTTGTTTAGCCTAGAGAAGAGAAGGCTCTAGGGAGACTTTCTAGTGGCCTTCCACTACTTAAAGGGGGTTACAGGAAAGATGTGGAGGTAGTCTTTATCAAGGAGTGTAGGGATAAGACAGGGGGTAACAGTTTTAAACTGAAAGAGGGTAGATTTAGATTAAGATGTAAGGAAGAAATTCTTTACTCTAAGGGTGGTGAGACTGGAAGAGGCTGTCCAGAGAAGCCGTGACTGCCCCCTCCCTGGAAGTGTTCAAGTCTGGGTTGGACGGGGCTTTGAGCAACCTGATTTAGTGGAAGGCATCCCTGCCTGTGACAGGGGGGTTAGAACTATATCATCTTTAAGGCCCCTTCCAACCCAAACCACTCTATGATTCTATGACTTGTGTCTGTCCAGTTTGTTTAAATATTCCCTAACCTGATGACATCCTTGTACTATGTTCTTGTTTTAGTCAAAATCTCCACACTCGCTGCTGGATGCTTTTGCTTGAATTCCTGTATGTCAGGACGAACTATTCTTGAGCTTGAAGCCTAGGGTTGTGATCCTGAAATTTGTCTTTTTCCCTCCTGTCAGGATCCTGAACTCCACCATCTCATGGCCATGGCAGCTAAGGCTGTCCCTGACCTTCAAATCCACAAGAATATTGTGGAGCTTTCAAAGACCTGAGCTTTCAAAGCTCAGGCTACTCCTCCTGTGGAAGAGAAAGACTTAAATGCTGGTACAAATGGCCAAAATACAAGAAAAGGCCAAAGATGTTTCACAAGTATTGTAAAATCATGGGTTTACTTCTTTATCAGTCTCAAGATGCTATCACCCTTGGGACACACTAAGTAGATATAATCTTCAAGAGGGTTAAGATAAGTTATCTTCCCTGCAGACAAGTTTCCTGGCTTCATTATTAAAACTAACAGCTAATTTTCACTTATACACTTGCTATAAGATGTGCTTATATTTTGGTTTTCATTGTGTTGATATTGTTAATAAGAGCTACATTTTTCATTCTCACTTATTTGTGTTTATTTGACCAGAGTTCAGAGTTTAGCTTTAGGACTTCTTACTATTGCATTAAGAATGTCATGCCCCACAAGATATGATGCTCAGTTCTATTATAAAATCATTGTGACAAATGCAATTAGCAAAGATTTTTTGATGAATTAACCTTGCCATGGCAGAATATACACCACACCTGCTGTTCTGTTTTAGCACCAGACTTTCACCCTCCTACAGTTAAGTCCTAGGCTGTTTTGTGGATCCCTTTCAGCTCACTTTTTCTTCCTTGTGTTCAGAGGTCACTACCTCCAGATGTCCAATATTTTTCTGTCTCATTTATATGCATGATTGGCCTCTTCAGTTTGTTCTTTTACCATTCTCATTCCTCTCTTGTTGCAGAACTCTGCAACAGATGTTTGATTTTTCCCTTGTACCTAGCTTTACTTGCAAGGAGGCTTGCAAATGTTGTTGTTCCAGACAGGAGAGAAAGGCGGATCATTGCAGCCCATGAATGACTGAAACAGAAGGTTATTTAACAGTCTAGTTGGTGAAAGAGCATTAACAACTTTTAGTTTGATGCTTAAGGGATCTGATCCCTGGGGTAGCAAAAGTCCCCATTCCAGGTAACTGAAAAGCAGTGTTCTGATCTGGTGGTGATTTGCGGAGCCGTGGAGGAACGACACGCCGAGACAGACTCAATGTGGGTGATAGAGCATCATATATCGTATCTCTTTATTAGACCAGGGTACACATATTTATACAGACAACGCTAATTATTATGCCTACTAGTCACTAGCTGATTGACTTAAGCTCTAAAGGTCGTATTCACACGGTCCACCTACTTGCAGTTACCTAACAGCACAAGCTTCTCATAACACTAAGTTTCTCATGCCACTATTTCTAATTCCTCTTAACCTGTTTTTGACACACCACGGTACACAAGGCCAAAGCGTCCTTGACATTCTTCATGTATCAGCAGCTGCGAGCAGCTGCAGGTAAACCCTAGTGAGGCCCAGCATCAGCGAGGCAGCATCAGCCCCTAGAACAGGCTCTGATCGTACAACTGCTCGGTGGGCTCAGGACCCTTGTCTCTGAGCCATTCTCCAACAGTGATTCACATGTTCCCTCCACTTCTGGCAGTTACCTGTGAAGAAAAAGCACAGCAGAAGGAAAGAGTTTGCCTTTTCCGCATCTCCCTCACTGCCTGGAGGCACACAGTGGGACAATATGAGGAATACAGACTGAATCAGTGCCAGGGTAAATTTAAGAAGTCCATAATGGGCTTCAGGGAGGCTAGAGGCCTGAATTGCATATCTGGCATAACTTTTCATGATTGATCCTATTCTGCTAATCTTGCAAAACATTTGGTTGCGACATTGTTTCCTGCTTTTGGGTACTGAGGGTCTACAACACCTCCTATCCTCCTCATTCACCACTGTCCTTGGCCAGAATCCTGGCCCACAGCATCAAAGGTTGCCTCTTTTGGGGCTATTCCTCGGTGATCTGCTTTTGATGCAAGAGGAGTCACAGTTCTCCTGCTTCACCACCAGCACTAGAGGCATCTGCCTTGAGAACAGAGGCAGGTATAAGAAGTATCCTTTTCCCTCTTGTTGATAAGGGAGGGAAGAGGAGAAAACTTGGACTCGGTTCTGGGATCAGATGCTTCATGATACTGGGCAGCAAACACAGAGGTTTGAAGTGTGGACCATCTGTCATCTCTTCAGCTGACAGCCTGCCACAAAAAAAATCAAAGCATTAGTAGCTGGAGAGTAGGTTTTCATGGCAGATGGACTGCTGTCTTTCAAGTACAAGGAACACCACTGCAGCTAACACAACAGGGCCCACATGTCTCCTGATGAAGATCAGCTCTGGTGAAACATTAATCTGGTGTTCACAACTCCTGTCTCCTCCTCCTCCTCCCAATATGGCAGTCCCTCCATCTCCAGCCACCCATACTAGTTGCCCCAGACCAACCTAAGCAGAGTCCAATAGGCCCCTGACATACCAAGGAGGTGTATGTACAGACTTCATACCTGACCCTTAGGTTTGGTGGCATCTCCTGTCTACCTAGGAAAAGAAAGGAAAGGAAAAAGGAAACATGGCCTTATGCAGGAGAAACCTCTTTCAATACTAACAAGGATGAAAAAATTATTCTCCAGGATTTTGGACTTCTTATGGAGCATGGCATAGTGTCCAGACTCTCCATCAGGATGAAATGTACTTCACCTGCAGGAGGAACTCTGGTGCTGGTGCCCTAGGAAGGGCAGCCTGCGGTGATCACAGCAACCTTTACCGGCCCCCTCCTGGGTCTGGCCAGACAGCAGCATTGCACAAGCACGCCTACAGCAAATGGATACAATCTTCCCACATTTCAAAGACTCCCTGTGTTCCTGCACCTGAGTTATAAGCATTCCTTTCCTGCTCCCAATAAACCTGCCTGACAGCAGAGCCCTGGATGAGATCCACCAGGTATGCCCCAAAATGGTGGAGTCCGCGCAGACTGTGGACAGTGCTCAGTGACCACAAACCATCACTGACAAGTCACTGGAAGACAAGAGTTGCCCAAGAACTGAGGTGACCACCACGTGGTAAAGTGGAAGGGGACCCTTTCCTAGAGTTGAGGGAGACAGAAAAAAATGAGGAACTTGCAGCGGGGTTGTGGTTAACATTGGATATGGGTGCAGAGCTACTGTCATGACACTGCTTTACCCAAGTGGCACCATGCAAATCCAGCAGCATTTGTTGCTTTCCAGAGAACCTCTCTGAGGTCGCAATGAGTGATACCCCATTCTCTTCCAGGGCAAGGAAGTAGAATCATTTGGGTGCTGTGTCTACCAAGTTTGATCTTGTTTGGGAGATGCACATACCTAATCAAATTGTTTCTTAATAGTACTATGCATGAACTAGGAGGGAGGGATAGTGCCCTTTTGTTTGACATAACTGGTTGCTATGCAGCTGTATGCCTCTGCGGGCTATTGCTTTTACTGCTGCAGTTGCTATAGGAGACTATCAGATGAAGTGATGAAAGATTTCTCCCCTCACTCAGCATGGCATATTGCCTGGCTTTGTGTATACTGCATACCAAACATCTGATCTTAGCAAAAATCTATCCCTGCTTTCTTCCTTCTCCCCCACTGGAAACCATGGAAACCAAACTGACTTGATTCTGTCATGGACAAAGAATAGAGGGATGGCCCAGAGACAAGGCTCTTGTCAGCTTCACTGAGCTAACCCTGTTCTTGCCAGGAATGTTCTCACAATGTAGCCTATAGAAAAGAGTTAAGGCTTTATTTAATCACAGCTGCAACTTGGTAATACTGGTATTCTAATTTAAGATACCATTTAAGAATTTTCTTTGATATGTTACTTGCTTCTATATACTCACTGTCCTCACACCAGGCATCCCCAGCCACTGGCATGTAATATGTGGATTAAAACCACTCAGATCCATTGTGCTCCTTGAAGTTTTCAAGGCAATGTTTGTTTTTTAAATACACAGATGTTTGGCTGAGCCACATATACATCTCCTGATTGGCCTCTCATTTGGCCAGGGAGTTGCAAGGCTGGTACATTCCTACTCATGGAATGATTTGTTGAGCTGAAACATTTTCAGGGTTGCAGATAGGTGCGCACAGTTAGATTTCCTTTCTGGAGTGAGGGCCCTCAATCTGCCCGGTCAAAAATGAACTCGTTTTGTGGCCTCATAAGCAGTTACTAGCATTCAAGGGAATAGTGAAAGTCCCTCTCTTACATGCACTCCATGTGAGAGGTCATTGGGTGGTCACACATCTTTGTGGCATCCTCAGTCTCTTTTTCCCCTTCCAGCCCATTGGGCCAAGAAGAGCCCTAGCTGAAAAATGAGACCCTAAAAAGGAGCCACTGGATTCCAGCTTCAGTTGCCAATGACCAAAGGCTCTGTATTATCATCCAATCTGAGTATCTGTTGTAGTTTATCAAAGAATTGGGGATCCATGCTGAGCTACACCAGAACATGGGCTGCAATCTTGATCCTGTATATGCCTCATCTTAGAGATATATAACTTTTAATGACTGCCCATCCATGCGTAGCTTATCTCCCCCAGCTACTGAGCTAACTCTCTTTAGGTGTCAAGAAATACAACAACCAAATCTTTCTCCAAACCCTCATTCATATGGGAGATCTTAATGAAGAGAGACAATGGTTGCCATCTCCTTGGTGCACATAGCCCTCTGTTGTCCTTTGACTATGATGAGAACTAAGAAAGTGGCATTTCTCTGCTACAGTGCTAAGGCTGTGTTTGATGTGGCTCTAGGTGAAGTATAAATATGGAAGAGAGGCTGCAGTGTCAAGGTCAGCTGGGATAGGGTGAAAAACTGCTGGAGTGGCACGGCATTGTCCATGAAAAACTGCCAGTGGCACGGCATTGTCCATACCGCGTACTAGGATTGTTTCCACATCCAGACCATGACCAGGCATAGCTAATGAGTGTGCCAGTTGGTGCAGCTAAACACCTGCCACAGGGGCTTATTAAATATTAACCATTTTGGAGAATCCTGTATCACTATTAGATTATGTGCTTGGCACTGTTTAATTCGTGTTATGTCAATACACATAATCCTAGAGTCCATGTTAACACTCTGGCCAGAAGTTTACAAAAGAAAAAGTAAAGAGATTCTACTACACAAACAAATTTTCATACAGAGGCAGAATCAAAATGCTGTGCAATTATCCTATGTTAGATGAATAGAGTGACTTCATAAGTGGTATAAAAATGTTTGCACTGCAAAGCAAAACCACATAACAGTGATGCCCTGTTCTTGGTCACAGCAGTCCCAGTTGCAAGAAACAAATATTTTCTGGAAAAGGAGGCAGATAAGTGCATGTCAGGGAGCAGCAATAGCTGGCTGGTCCCTGAAGGATAGAGAGCCAAGAATCAAGAGCAATACCACAACTGACAGGGCAAGGGTCTCACCAGCCAGAGCCCAGTCCCACAGTACCTCATCAAGGCAAGCAGGTCAGGCCCCGTACCGGTGGGCAGGTTCAATCAAGGATCCAGACCCTCAGGCAAGTTCATGGTGAAGAGGCAGGTTCCAGGTCAAGGCAGGAGGTTAGTCTGCAGGACAGGGTCTGGATCAATGGGGGCTAGGGCTGAACTAGAGACCAACACTTCAATGACTCAGCTCAGGCAGGGAGTGAACAACCAGGGCTGAGCTTAAACAGACAGACCTCCTGGGCCTTGGGGCAGGGTGAGTAGGTGAGTCAGTGGAGGTTCCAGGTAGCACCGAGTCAGTGCCACTGAGGCTTATTTGTACTCCTAGAACTGAGATAGCGCAGACTGTGCCTAGACAGCAAGTACAAAGCATGCAGAAATCACACAATCTGCACAAAGACAGTCATCCACAGTCAAAAGGACTTCAAAAACAGGACAAAAATTTGCAGAAGAAACAGCAACAAGATTTCCCTGTGGAAACTGGTCAAAAGATAGTATGGGAAAGGAATATTACACTGAACTCTAACAAGTTTTTCTACCAGCAAATTAAATGTGCTCAGTAACATTCCCAGGCACTGAAGCCAACTGGCGTGGGATGCCCTGTCTCGGTACTTGTAAGCTGGATGGTACTCTGGGAATTTTTGAGCTTTGACTATTTAGCAGTGGGAGAGCTGTTTTTCCTGTCCCAAAGGCATCAAATGTCAAGAAAGTACCTGGTAGGTAGGACACCTACCAGTAAATGTGTATGACAAGAAGATGCTTGTATCTCCTGTCCAGGAGAGTGTCTGCCAATCAGAGTGACTTACCATTTTGCGTTTCAGAAGTGGGACAAGTTATGAGTTGTAGGAGCAGTTACAGCTCTCTCACTCTGCCTGAGCTCATGCAAAAGCCTCCGCAGTGTGCATCCTAACAAATCCTGAGCTAACATGGGCTGAACAGCCGAGTTCGTTCTGGGACATCTTATCCTTAATTTTGCTACTATCCAAGCTGAGTCTTTGGGCTGTGGAGTGCTACCCAGCCAGGTTGTGCTTGCTTTCTTACCAAGGAGAGTACTCCAAACTTGAGAACAGACCACAGAAAACACTGAATAATTTTTCACTTTTCCAAGGCCACTTAGGATTTTCCATATTTATGTCATCACCTTCTGTTATCTAATTTTTTTTCAGACTGAACTATTCCACATAATTTCTGCTCAGTGGAAGCCAATATATTCTGGTTATTCTTGTTTCTTCCTCTGTACCTTTAAGTTATGACTCATCTTTTTAAGACTGTGCAGTCAAAACCATATACAGTATTCTGGGATGAACTGTGAATTTGCACAGTAGAATGTTTTCAGTTTTGTTCTCTAATTCCTATCTTTTTTTTTTTTCTCTTTCATTTTCCTTGAGCACTAATGCTTACCAAGAATGACTGTCAGTTGTTCCTGTTTTTCCTCATTGTTTGTTCACTCTGGTTGCATTGTATAACTCCATTGTGGCCTGAGCAGTTAGCCTGTATGCACAACATTGCAGGCTCTTTCCATTAGAATGACAAATTGATTACAAGAGCCAGGTAATTCTTTGAAGTAATCTTGGTTTACTACAAACAAGTCCCATTTCTTGAAATACACTAAGATTGAACAAGAATCTGTTGCTTTGCTTATGATTCCAGATCTGCTTCCAGTCAGGTCAATGCTCAAAAAGTTCCTTCCCTTGACTTTCTTGGCCATTGTGTATTCATTTCATTTCTTGTACAATGGTTTTTGGGTTTGCTTTCTGCCTGTTTCCTCCCACTTTTCACTGTTTCATTCTAATCAATCCTCTGACCCTGCACGCTGGGTCAGAGAATCTGCTCCAATATTCATCTCAGGAGTAGCAATAGCTCATCATTACACATGGGCAGTCAGGGGTGTTTCCTGCTGCCTTTCCTGCAGCTTTGTGATTAGTAACATTGAACCTCCTCTGCTGTTTTATGACACAGTCATTTCAAATCCTATGATATTTTAAAAATATTTGGGATCAGCTTTAGTTTTGTCTGCTTTAAATAATTTTGGCTTCTCGTTATTCAATAACTTTTCTAGATAATTTATTAGTATGTTGAGCGTGCATCCCAGGGTATGTTCCTATTAATATAGGAGATCTGTTGTGAGAACTAGACATTTAGCCTCACCCTTTCTTTTCTCTCTTTTAAACAGGTTTGTTTTTTTTTTTTTTTTACAAGAGCACTTTTGATAACACAACTTTTTAAAAAAGTATACTTCCTTGTTTGCTGCCTAAAAAAAATCATCAGTTTGTGAGGGACAACTCTCAACAAAAACTCTGTTGACTTATTCTTGTTTAATCATTAACCATAGATCTATTAATTCTTTCTTCCATTACACTTTCACTCAATTTTCTGTGCATGAAAGACAGTCTACCTGGCTTGTAGCACCCAGAAGCACTTTTCAGAATTTTGCATGACATTTACCACTTTCTATTTCTCTGGTAGCAAAGTAGATTTAAGCAATAGATTGCACACTACACTATAGCTGTTCGGCAATCTGGTTTACAATCTGGCCACAACCTACTGATTCTGAAAGTTTTTTACTATTTTTCCCTCTTATTTGTGTTTTTGGAGATGTTTGTCTTTCCTCACCTTTCCAAGGGAAAATCTATTTGGGTTCCCAATTTCTAAAGCCATTTGTGCTTGTTGAAAGTGATAAAGAAACATTATGAAGAATGATCATGAAAACTCTTGGTCCCTAAAAATCTACATGTTTGAAGAGCATTACAGGAAGAGTTTGATCTACCTCTTTCATTTAGTTTGTTTTCACCCATGTTGTATGTAACCCTTCTACCAGATATTGATAGTAACCAAAAGAGCTGTGTTCAATGCACAATGAGTGATACTACGTAGTCTGTTCCTTTCCAAGCAGACTTTTTAAAACTAATAAAGACATAAGACATAAAGGCTTTTCTGTCAGAGCTTTCTACAAAATTCCTGTTAGTTTTTTAAACTTCAGTTGTATTGTATTCTACCCTTTAAATATATAGGTATAGGAGTAGAGTAGCAAATAGATATAAGGGTAGAGTATATATCTATATAAAGAGAGATACATCTCTAAATATATAGATAACAAATCAGGAATTTAGTTTTGCTATGACATTAGCAAAGTGTTCCTCCTTGCTTTTTGGTTATGATGTCTGCTATTTAAATTCTTAGGCATCTGATGATACACATCATCAAGTCTCTCTGTTCTTATTGATATACTGAAAATCTAGGAGTAAATGATAACTAGAAAATAGGGTGGAGATGCATAATCCTTGAGCCTACACTGTAAACAGACCCTAGCTACTCAAGTGTAACTCCCATAATAGGGGTTCATCCTGAGTGTAGGAAGTAATGAGCCATGAAAGCTCGCAGGTCCAGAATCACTGGGATGCTAGATGTGCACCACCCCACAGTGGAGCAGCAGGAACTGTGTTCCCAGCCACAGTGTTTCAGCTTTGTGAAAATGAGAGTGGAGAATATTTAGGCCTCAGAACTGAGTTGCATTACAAGTAGATTAATAAATGGATTGCTTGCTTAGGTGGAAAGGTCACAGTGACCTTGTTTATTGGAGAAAAATAAAAGATTTTATATTTTTATTGCTTTTGAATGTATGGGGTTAATTTTTTGGCTGTCAGTGATTTGCAGGTTAAGTTATTATAATAACATATCCATGGTAATAAAATAATAAGTGCTAATGTGAGCTTAATGAAAATTATTTGGGTAATTAATTTTACTAAATGTATTAGCTAAGGGCTCAAGTAAAACTAAGGGTGCAGATCTTTCTGGCTTTTCCTAATATAGTGTTTCTGGAAAACAAACTCCTCTGCTTCCAGCAGGGTAAGTCAAGATGAAGGACACAGGCTTCTGCTTTGATAGTAGCAAAAAAAGGTTGTGTTGCAGAGCATTTTAGTTTAGGTCAGGAGCAAGCTTCTCAAGCAACTTCTCAATCAAGTGTCCTGACCAACCCCCTTCCCCTGCTGCGGTACACATTATAGGGTGGTGTCACAGTATGAGGACCAGATTCCTTTGGGATGAAGCTAAACTAAAAAGTGTGTTTCAGCAGCACACCTAATGTGCTCCAACTTCAATCCATGACACCAGATCAAAGCTTGATCAAAATAAAGCTCCCCGAAATACATCTAGCCTGGACACTGGTTTCTCAGCACTAGATGTTTCACTACACCTAATATCTACATATCTGTACTATTCTTTAATGTAGACATAATCAAAAGATATTAACTCTGTTTTTTGATCTCTACTTAAGTAAGTTTTTGGCTTTGTGCAACAATTTTAATGTTAGATCAGAAGCTGAACTTAACAAGAGTTGCAAGTGTCAGCCAATCCTACCCACTGATAATAAAGTCTGATGGTTGACGAATCCACAGAGGTCTTTAAAATAATCTCAACTGGTTTTAACTCTCTAGTCTGAGTGATTTATTTCCTGTACATCTTTGATGTATATCCTGTACAACAATAGATGTTGGTGTCTTATACCTCTCAGCCTTATACATATTTTCCCATGTGGATAGTATGGTGGAAAAAGTTATCCATGCCTGGTGGAAGAGAATACAAAGCAGGAAGTGCAGTATTGTGGGTTACTTTTTGGCACTACCTATACAGAAGGTAAGAATGGGAAAAAAGGCCTTATAGAGAGAAGAAAAAGTGTTTCGTGCAGAAATTAGAAACAAAATTCAGGGACTAGTTGCTCCAGTGTAATTTGAGCACAGATACCTCATAGTCATGAGCTGAAATGATTCCCTGGTTCATGGGAATGGGATCATCAGGGTATCCCCAACCATGATGCATTAATGTTGCATCAAATTGATACAGGTATATGATGTGGTTTGAGCCTACTCAGCAGCTAAACGCCACGCAGTCACTCACCCACCCTACCCCAACTTGGGAATGGGGAGGGAATCGGAGGGGCAAAGGGAGACTCATGGGCTGAGATAAAAACAGTTTAATAACAGTAACAGAACAATACGGTGACAGCAGTATCAGCGGGTAATGTACAATACAGCCGCTCATCACCCGCCAACCGACACCCGCCTGCTCCTGGGCCGGTGATCCCAAACACAAAGGCCCCACAGCCACACTCCCGGAAGTGAGAGCCCCTCCCGGCCCGCTCCTGCCTTTATATAGTGAGCGCAATGTCACATGACATGGACTATCGGCCAATCCAGGCCCAGCCCTCCAGCTGTGCTCCCCCCGCCCCCCGCACACAGGTGAGGGCACTGGGACCTGGGGAGCCCCTGGGGTCTCAGGGGGCTGCAGCTCCTCCCGCTGCCAAACCAACAGGAACTCTATGCCAGCCCCAAACAGGACAATATATCTTAAGTTATACCTCCTGGAGAAGTTCCAAAAATAAAATAAAAAAACCCCACAAAACAACAAACCACTGAAAAATGAGGCAATGGCAGAAATAGTGATTTCATTAGAGGCATGGCTGTAGGAGTTTGTAGAACATTGGGCTGGGTATTCTCCATTTGTTTTGGAATAACAGATTTTGGACAACACCTACAGCTGCTGTGATGCTATGCAATCTGATGAATCACTGTTGCATATAAGCACGGGGTCCTTGCTGATTGAGACTGACTGTAGAACTTTGAATCCACAATTAAATTATAACTTAAAATCACTATATCTGAAAATGCAAAGGAAATCTTTCCTTTTTTTTAATCTTCAGCTATTAAAATTTTATGTGGCCATTCACATGGAATATGACTTAAGAACTGGTGCAAAAAAACATAATTTGTTCATGATCTTAGCAATCATGTAAACCATAGCATTTCCTCCCTTATGTATGAAAATAGTCTTTATTGATTCTATTATCATAAAATATTTACCTCTTTGTGCTGAGGTGTAGTGTGAGATTTTTCAGATGAAGAGTTCAAGTCTTTAAGTAATTCATACTATCATCTTCCACGTGTCCTCAAGAGAAACACAGGTGAAGAGGTAGGACAAATAATAATGACTAACATTAAAGTTACTAATGTAATTTTTTACATCTGTTTTTTTATGTCCATCTATTATCTTCCTTTAATCTGTTGCCTCATTTGTAATTTACCAATTCCTCTATCCACACTCCCTTTTTCATCTCTTCTCCTTACTGTTTATCTCCAGACTTCCCAACAGGTTACTCATATGGAGCAACTGGGAAGGATAGGGTCTCGCACTGGCGTGTTGTGTCATTCCTTGCTCTTCCAGGTCACTTACTAATTCTCATACATACTTTAAACCTGTATGGGAACAAAAGTTGTACTTACATCCTTAAGGAAGTACCTGTTCTTAAATTAGTGGTAGCATGATTTGAAGACACATGATGATCAGGGAGCTCTCCACATTCTACTGTAACGTCAGAAACCTTATACAAGAGGAAAAAAAAGCAGCAAAAAAAAAAAGGTCTCATGAAGAACTGCAGAAATCACTGATATTTAATGATCTGGAGACTAGACTAATATACTACAGTGATAAATGAAGGCTGTATATATCAGTAACCACAAGTCATTAAAAAAGCCATATATTTAAAATGGAAACACATAAATGCAGGGCTGAAAGGAGAACAAATCTATTTTCAAAGGACAAAAACATCTTCCATCTCCTTTCATTTGGACAGTAATGCATTAATAGCAGAATAAAATAGATTCAAGTTTCCAATACAAAACAGTTCATCATTATGACAAAGAAGGAGAAGAATTAGAGATAATTCAAGAGATGAGCAAGAAAAAGTGTTAAAAATCTAAATGGGAGACAGAAAAGTTTGATGTTAAATACAGGGTAGCTCAGTGATGTCTGAACATAACAGCTCTCTACAAACTTAGTAACTGATGGACTAGGGAATTAAAATGAGGATCACAGGATAATATTGGGAAACAACTCCCCCACAGCATCTTTTATGTGAGAAAGACTCTCCCACTAAAGTAAGTTGATAGAAAAAGTGAAGAGCAAAAATGTGATCCAGTGCTGCTTTAAAGTTTTGTGGGGCTACAAGACAGAAAGTTGAGAGTAACATCCTTTAGGTTAAACAGAGCCTAAATTATACCGGTCTGGACTGCAGAGATGAGTCATAGTCTAAGATTGGCCCCTGAAGATGAAGAGATGGGACTGCACATTTCTGTCCCAGAATCCTCATCCATGGAAACCCACCAGGCTCCGTACACTCTCCAGCCCTGTTCTACTTCCACACACAGTTGGTTTTAAAGTCTACATACAGAGGTTGTGAATGATCAGGCTAAACTGAATTGTATACAGTCTAGCCCAGAAAGTTGTTCTGGCCACCTTCATTCACCCAGGCAGAAACTGAGACAAGAATATTAGAGTTAGGATGACTATATTATGCTGAAACAACAATGCTTCATCGAGGGTCTCGGGAAATATATTTAAAAAAATAAATATTTATGTTAGGCTGACAGAAGGCTATTAAAATTAAAGACCCAGTTTTCAGAGGAATAATGCACCAAGTCTACAGCAGAAGGCCTGCACTCTGACAGCACAAGGATGTCAGCAGTTACAGCACACAGACTGTGCCATTTGTCACCCTGATATTCCAACAGGAAGACAGACTGCAGTCACAAGACATCCAAAATGAGGAAGTAAAAGAAAATAGGCACTTTTTCTAAGATTTAAGGAGGATGAAGCAAGCAATATTAGGAGGTGAAAGATGATGCCTAAGAGTCGCATAAATATAGATTCCTGAAAGATGTTGAAGTTCTACCTAAAAATCACTTGTCATCAATTAAAATGAAGCTGGAAGATGCAGGGAGGACTTAAGTCACATGTTGTGTTCCTTGTTGCATACAAGTGATCCTAGAGAGACCCCTTGTTTGCATGTTGGTGTGAGAGTGTGATTGAGTTGAGTTAATACTTAGAAATCAAAATAAAACCAAAATTATCTTCCTCTTCCATATGACCTTATCTTGAAATTCATTGCATGAATTCCTACATGACAAATGGGAAAGCCCCACTGTATCTGCAGGTGAAAAAAAAAAAAAAGAAATCTACTTCCAGAACTCCACAAGGCATTTTGATGTTGGCCTTAAAAAGTTCTTGAAAGAATTTTGGCTGGCCTGAGTATGTCTGCTTTGCAAAATCTGTAGCCAACAGCTTCTGCATGGTGGATTTGGAGGGTGTTGGTTAACACATACTTGGTGTTCAGACTGATGGTATTTTTCCTCAGTGGAAGAAATTTTGGGCTATCTGTATGACATCAAGTTTCCTGTGATCCTCAGATTCCATACTTTCTGTACTTACACATGGCTTTTCATCTTCTTCCCATTTGCTAGCAGAGTTTATCAAATCACCTAAAGATAACCATACTTTCTGATGTCTGGAAATTAGCAAAAGGATACCCTTCCACAGAAAAAATAAACAAGAAGTTGACAAGTAATCCTTTGTACAGAAGTTGTAAGCGACAGTATTTTTGAGCATGGCAGCACAGCAGACAATATCCACACCACATTCTTTTTTTTTTTTTTTTTTTTTTCCCAAGTTCACTGTTACTATACTTTTTAAGCTCAAAAACTAAGACAGAGAACAGGTGCTTCTAATGCATATCTGTCTTCTAAAACAGTTGGGGAGAAATAATTTTCTCTGGTAACCAACCTTTCTGATTAGGTATTTAAGTGCTATTTTCCTCATTTCTCCCTGTTTTTTCCTTCTGCATGGTTGATATACTTGGTGCCTCTCTTTTTCTAAGATCAATTTTCCCAGCTGCACTACAGTTGTGGAGAATCATCTCTTTTTATACAGTCAAAAGAGATTTCTTTATCCCTTCAGTTTGTAGCATTCAGAATAATGCCTTTGACTCTCATCCAGGCCTCCTGCCCCTCCAACAACTTGTAAATTTTTGGTCTTGTGAACACAAATATGATATGTTGGTGATCCAGGTGCTACCACAGGGGTATCTCTTAAAATATGGATCTGAGGAGGGCTCCGCTAACCCTCTGACACAGAAATACCACAGAAGCTGATCCAGGTTTGTATAATTCTGAACAAATATAAGCAGTGGAAAATAGCCTTCTAAAACACACGTGTTTCTGACAAATGCGCAACACTCTTTGTCACATTTACAAGATGCATGTCATTTCACCATTGAATAAATCAGAGGATGAAACCAGTCATTCTGAGAGGAGAAGAGTGAAAAAAAAAAAATCAGGATCTCTCACAGCACTGGAATGGTAAAGGCTTGGTTTTTGACTAAGTCTGCTGCACAGATTTAACAACATTTTTGCAGTTCACTCATCAGGCAAAGTTATCCATTACTATGTGCTGTAATAAGGATAAGTACAGGACTGTTCCTGTTCCTGTAGTATGTGCTACTTTTCTGTATTTATCCAGTGTCATGTAAATGCACACCTCATTTTTGGTGGAGCTTCTCTTTTTCCCTTTCATCTCAAGCACTCTTCCACATAAGAAATCCCAAGCCCTCTTCTTTGCTGTCTGAGATGTAATTCTACCGAGTCAGAAAAAGCAAGGATAGCTTTCTCTCCAAAATGGTAGGCGGTGCTGACTACGCTCACACTCCTCCCCATTTATACCCAGCATGATCTGTTTCCCAAATGAGCCCTAAGCCTCCCCAGTCAGTGTGGCTGTACATCTCCTCTTGCCACCATTCCCTGTCCGAGCAGCACAGAGGGATGCAGCTCTGAGAGCTGAGATACATTTAGCAAAGCTCTCTACCCAGCTGCAGCACAGCGTTCCTGATGTATCCTGCAGTAAACTTCTAGCTAATTAATATATTCAATCTTCTTCTATATCTGGTAATAAAGAAAATAGTAATTTTTTTTCATATTAAACACTCCATTATGTTTCACAATAGCTGGAGCAAAAATCCTGGGAAACAGTTGTATTCAGAGGTGTCCTGTTGGTAACTGTGTGACTTCAAAAGAGTAAGAGCCTTCTTTTAATTCCCCTCCCATGATCTATGACAAACCTCAAGGTTTCTTTTGCAAGGTATCTGTCTACCACTGTATCAATGGGACTGGCTATCTCTTTGACTGCATTAGCTGCCTGCAGGGAGAAACAGCATGTCTTATGCCTTAATACCACAAACCTGTATATAGCCATGCAGCTGGCAGGGTTACAGATTGGGAAAGACCTGTATGCCATTTTGCTTTCTCAGTTCTATTCCCTCTTTGTGACAGTGGGCTGCTCTGCCATCTCTTTCCCATATGTAGTTCAGGTTGATCTTAAAGTTTTAGCACCTCACCAGCAATAAGCATAAACGTTTTTTCTGAAAGGTAAAAGTCTTAGTTGCGTTCTGATGATTTTTGAATAAAACTTCAGCTTGTCCCTGAGCTTCATTCCATCAAAGTCTTCTGTAAATGTCAACAAAATGCACAATTTTAAGCAGATTATTAAAAAAAAAGGGGGGTGAAAGTAGGGAAGGAAATAGTCTTTAGAGCATTCAAACCCTATAACCTGATGGAGTTTGTTAAATCTTATACTAAAAATGCAAAGGAACTGTTAATCCAGAAGCTTTGCTTTTATGCACATCAGACTCTGAGTGATCAGATTTACCTCCTCCTTCAGCAGCTACTTGTTATAAAATAGCCCTTGCAACTTCTGAAAATGTTTCCTGCTTCCCCAAATTTTGTGCCCATAGGTCTCTTAACAGAGGCTTTTTTTACTCTTAAGCTCTCAATATTTCTCCAGCTCCAGACTCATCACAGAACTCTATTTGGTTACATATCTTCCTGTCTCAAACATGTATTCAGAATCATTACAAAGGTTGTTTTCTTGAGTCTTCCAGGTCTGTAATTTGGAGACTGACACACAAATGATTATTCATGCCAAAGAGCAGAAAATAACAGTCATTATATTGCTTTCTTTTGCCTTTGTGATTCCTGCCTATATAAGAGTGGCAGTAGCACACCGGGTTTTAAATTGGTACTCAGCATAGTTCTTACTGATCCACAGCTGCGTGTGTGTTTAAGTGCTTTTTTGAACAAATATACTACAATTAGGCCAATTCAAAGACTACTCACCCGAAGCTGTCTGCACATACTGCACTCAAATAAACAAAACAGAAAACAGCAAGAGGGTTATGACCACCTGATGTCTAGCCAGAAATTTCTCTCTCTGGCAAGTTATTCACATCCAGAACACCATGGTAACTATAAAACTGTAGCACAGCAAAACACATCTGAATACACCGGAGTGTCATGCACTTTGAAAACATCCCAGACCTTTTCTCACTGCCTGGAACCCCCTGAGTAATAACTGGCAAATATTTTCCCAAATCCATCACATCATTTAGCTCCTTTTGATCAGACCACCTTATACCTTGTTTTTTGCCGCTGCTAATAGTTTTGCACCTGTACAGTCCCCAGTGGACATGAAGTAAACCACACAATAGATTATTGCCTGTATCACTCACACCTAAAATTATAACTCTGAGTGTCCACAGCCTGTGCTCTTTAACTGCATGCCCGCTGTATCTGTGTGTGTTTGCTATAGGAACCAGAAAGGGGAAAAAAGGTATTTTGGACATAGGGGATGCAGGGAAATCCTCCCTCCTGGCTTGTGAGGGCAGAGGCCCTGGGTCTTCCTCCAGCCCCAGGTGGTAGTGCCAGGATGGGGTGGTTCCCTGCTTATAGGTGGAGCTCACAGAGAGATTGGGTGCATGTTCTCAATACATACACAGACTCCCCATGCAACCCCCAAAACCTTTCACATAACTCCCCCCCTACCTGTCTGTGAAAGCCAGACGTCCCTCACAGTGATATCTGTAGCTTTTGTCTGCTTCCCACTCTGACACTTGTTATGTCCATAAATTTCTAATGTCATGTTCAGCGGTTTATCATGTTCAGTTCTGTTACTTTCAGCTCAGGCCAGGGCTCTAGCATTTGCATGCATACTTCAAGAGGAACAGTACAGATTACTGAAGCGATTTAAAAAGTAGTCATCAACAGATGGATAAACCCAATTCATTTGTTTGTAATGAAAAGTATCAATCACATCACACTCCTGCAAACTTTCCCAGGTATCCCTCCACTCCCCTTCCCCCCTACAAAGGACTAGCAAGGACTCCTGAGGAAGCTGACACATCCTAATGGCTAAGTACCTCAGAAGCCAAGTCATCAGATACACACTTCAGAGTAACAAAGCAGAATGCCTTTGAATATATTCTCCCTTCTTAAAACCCAACATGGCTTGAATCCATCACTTTCATGTCACACACGTTTTGGGCAGAGTCCTTTTTGACCTTCGGTTTACTAATTAAACAGAAACTCACATTTCCCCTTATTTAGCTCTGTTCCCAACCATTATGCTATAGACTCAGTCCAGGGTATAAATACTAATGAGGGACAACTGAAAGCATAACACAGATACCAAAATCATGTGGACACAAACAGGAAATCCAAAGTTTATTCCTAGCTAAGATTCTGAGAACAGTTATCTATTGGAAATAATCACATATTTTAGAAAGTACTTTGAACCAGAGAAGTTCCAGACAGATTCCTAATCTGCCTGAGAGAAAGCTTCCAGTAACAATGGCCATTTCCACCCCTTCTCTACAAGGCTGTTGATCTCAGTCAAAAAAAAAATAATGTGAAATAATGTGAACTAGGGAAAGAAGTATAATATTTTGAATATAAACTTCAAATTCATGATTCCACCAGAAGCTACATGGATATCTGAATCTGAGGTGAAAGAATTTCCCAAATATTACAGATTAAGATGTTGCAACTGTGCCCTGGAAAATACAGATATCAGACATATTAAGATCAACTGGAGGGATGAGGAAGTCTTCAATGCAGAAGAAACAGAAGTCAATGTGTTTGAATGTACACATTACAGTCAATATATTCTGTTGAAAAGTAACACTGAATTATATTGACAGGAACACAGTGGGGAAATGTAGAACCGAAAATGCTAATAAAAACTATTTGTGTTCATGTTCAAGCTATTGGCAGGTGTTAAAGTATCTCAGCGAGGAAGCATCTTGCAGCTTACTGAAAGTAATTAGCATATGGAATATGCAAGTTTTCTAATGACTCTATATGTTGAAGATCTGAGCTTCAAAAGCATGAATATACTGGAATGGTATTGAGCTTATATTAGTGCTGTAGATGAAAAGAAAGAAGTGTTAGTTACATGCAAAATTGCTACTTTTGGCAAGGATTTTCTGAGATCAGAGGAAGCAAAACAATCAATCTTTAAAATCCCTTGAGAAGTGTGATTATGTAAGTCCTCAAAACATTCTCTGGTACAATTAACATTGAAAGGAAAGGAGATTTATCAAACTGTGTAACACCTTATGTTGGTGTCGCAAAATTACTGTAATAAAAGTTAATCAGAAAATGTAATGAAATTCTGCACAGCACTGCCTAATTTTATTGCAAAGCATTGATGCAGACATCAGTTCATATACTGGCCAATCAAAGACCATGAAGTGATGACAATCCATGTTAATAATAACACAGAGATCATTAAGAGGTGGCATGATTTTAATACAAATGAGAAAATAATATTATACTTGCCTATAGCATGTCTTCTAATGGAAAAAAAAGCATCCACTCATCATCACATAAGGTATTTACTGCTTTATAATGTTAACATTAGCAATCTCATTCTAGAAACACACCCATTTGGTGGATTCATATTCTATATTTCCTCTATTACTAACTGTAGGATTCTTTCACACCGTATATGTTACACCCACTCCTCTCCTTCTGGTTAACAAAGGTATTTCTCAACACATGACCATAAAGGATGTGCCCACCAGGTAGTCTCTTTAAGCTACACAGAAACTAAATTCTGTTGGGGCTTAGGTTGAAGGCTTGGTCCTAACTGACTTGTGGCCTATTCAGATTCATTTATTCTTTTTGCAGCATTATATTTTTCTATTTTTTTTTCTTCTCTCTTCCTCCTGATGTAATAGCCTATTCTGATGTATTTCAGAAGAGCCTCTGTACCCAGTTACCTCTCTAAACAAGCCAACCCCTGATCCTCTCACCAGCTTACTATATATTACCTATTTTGTTGGACATGATGTGTGGTGATATCCCTTTGGTGTTCTATCACACAATTTGAACAAATAAACTTTTCCCAGTTCCATTGGGAATCCAGCAGCCCAAGAGAGGTGAGGTTCCTGCAGCGTCATGCCCCAGGTCCAACATATAGCAAGGCTGAGCTTGTATTCCCAGTAAGCACGCACACACATACACACACACAGAGCATACCTAGGTACATATATACATGGCTGGCCACACAGATCAGCAAAAACAGACACACTCAGCACACACACAAACACAAACAGCACCAACAGCCTCACCCTGCTCTCCCCTCTGGCTGACCAGGATGAAGGTCCATTAGTGGGATACACAAAAAGACACACATACAAGGTGGTTCACTCCAGCAGCTGGGCTCAGGCACTCCATCTGACCAGTAGATGTACACCAGGCCCCTGTGACCCATGGCCGTACCCAAGCTGCTGCACGCAGACCCCCATGCACACACACACACACACACTTGAACACAGAATAGGGAGCCTTGCACCCAGGAAAAGAGTTAGAAATGGATTTAAATGGGAAGACAGGACAGACTGCGCTAGTCAGGCATAGGTCATGGCCAGGCAAGCATGCTGACCAGCAGCCTGTTTAAACACAATCAGCCTCATTTATCTCTTTACCCCTCTCTTTTCCCATGCTTGTTTCTCCCCAAACCACCAAAATCCCTCCCTTCCCCTACCTTTGGTTCCTCTCCTCAATATCCCACAGTAAGTCTTGGGCAGCTCTGAAACATTCTACCCCTGCATCCCACAATGTGTCTCATGCTCCTATAAGCAGTGACCCCTCTCAGCCTGTAAAGTGATGGTGACAGCCTCTCTTGACTTGTGGTGCTGAGATCATGGGGCTGAGGGTCCCCTGGGACAGCCCTGTCAGGAACCGGGGCAGCATGTCCATTCCTCTGACTGGGTTATTGGGGTTCCCCCACCTACCATTGCGCATCACTGCCTCTTGGTGTGTCTGGAGATGAGCTTTTTAAACATATATTGTATCATTTCTTTGATTCTGTGACCTCACAGTTCTGTGATAAGATCATTATGAAAAAAAAAAATATTCTTCAAAGCTCTCTGCTAGTAATCTTCTTCTAGCCTCTTTCATATGCACTACTTTCCATGCCTCCTGCAAGTCTTCTTCGGCTTTCCTCTTAGCTTTCTTTGAAGTTATATTCATGTCATGAATTAACTTTGCAAATCTGTGCTTAAAATATGGTTTAAGGTAGGCTTTTACATTCCTATTTCTAAGGATTTATTCCTTAAATGGAATCAACGTTTCTGAATGGAGACAATTTCTTTGTATGCAGTATGGATTGAAGCCAAACAACTAGGTTTTAATTTTACTTTAATTCATTCCTAGTTGCATCATCCTAACAAGATGACTTGATTCTGAACGCTGCTTTTGACAAAGTAAGGAGATAGGGGCTATGGAAGGGGCTTTTGTTTATTTATGTCATCTCAAACTTGCAGATAACATTGTAGAAATCAGATAGAAGTCAGAGTATTATACAGCTTTTGGTTCTCAGTAAACAAAGGAGGAAAAACATCCTTTACGTGTTAAGCCTGCACAAACCATGTTATCACTAGATGCTAACTAATGGCATAGAGTAATGGTTGAATAAACCCTTCAATAAACTTGTAATTCATAAAGTAATTTTTAATATTGTATTATTCCCATTATGAAGTGAAATAGAAGCATCAGGTGAGATTTAGGAAAACTCTGCTTAACAGCTGGTGTTTTGTGGGTAAAATACACTTGTGCTTGCTTGCCTTTTTGTTTTTGGGTGCACACACATCAATTTTTCTGTGTAACACTGGTCTGAAGTAATACTGGTCTGAAGTGACCTTTTGTTAGCTTGTTTAATTCTGTAGAAAAAGGAGGAAATAAAAATCACACACTGTACAGTACAAAAAGTCTTGATATCAAGTTATCTGGCAATATCTCAGCCTTTTTCCTTGCAATACTTCATTTGTTCTGAGCAGGCTTGAATGTGCAGAACACCAGGTAGGAGAGATTTGTTTAGAAGTTACTAAAATTGTAGTAGAGAAATTCCTGCTCAAAATCAGAAAGAGACATCAGGGATTGTCTTTTGGGAATGAAAGGTTATAGCAGGAAATTACAGAAGATAAATAGCCTCCTTCCCAATTTCTAAAATTTAGAAGGCAGAATATTCTGTTCCTGGTGTATACTTGATTTTATTGCAAAAAGATATTGCTAAAATGTTGAGTCTGGCAGAGAGTTTTAAAATGGAAGAGGCTCCCAATTTGTACTCATTTATTATGAAAACCTATCAAAATCTGAAAGGTATACTACGTTCTGAGAATAATTGTAGAATCTAAAAGGCATTCCTAGAGCTCAGATGAAAACCCAGCATAACTTAATCATGACTACCTTGTTACAGGAGGGTGAATACTGTAAGAACAGTGACTTCAGAGCACTTGATCAAAGTACTTGGGGGAAAAGAAAACAGCTTGAAGGGAAAATGCAGCTCTCCATCTTGTGTATGCTCTGAATAGTATTCTTTCACAAGAAAATGCAGGTAGGTTGCTTTCAAACAACGAAATGGCTTTGAAGTGCTTAGTCAGAAAACAAGTTTCCCATCCTGTGCTTCTCTCACTTGTCCTTCACAGTGAACCACAACCACTTCCTCCACATCACCTTCCAGTTTGTGTTAGGTCGAGATACATTTGGGATATACCATAATGCCTTGACTTCCAGCTTCCAGACTGGAATTTGTTAACTCCTAGATCTTGTTGCACTCTGTGACCAATTGGAAGCACTTAGCATAGTTCAACTTTCAACCATCCAGAATTTTTCAGCACTTGAAGATGAACAAACACTCAATGACATCAAGTAAAAAGGGTAGATGATAGGAGAATCCTGCCCAGAAGGGAGTCATCTCTTTGACAGATTAATATCTATTGGAGATTCAGTAAGAATAACAGAAATCTTATGCACAAACAATGAGAAACAGGTAGGGAAGAAACATTCAAAGAAACTGGTATTTGTTTTACATACTGATCACCAAGCACCTACATTGTCCTGGGTTGAGTGAGTGGTGGAGTTTTTGGGTGGCAGGGGAGGGGGCTATCGGGGCGGCCCCCTGTGAGAAGCTTCTTGCAGCTCCCCCAGCTCCAAGCCAGCTCCACTTCTGTTTGAGAAATTGAGCCAATCGGCTGCTCCTCTGCGATAACGTATTTAAGAAGGGACGTGGTGACGAGCAGTGGGACTGGTGAGGAGGAGTTGCTGCAGCTGCGTGAACACCAAGGTCAGTGGAGGAACGGAGGAAGAAAGGAGGGGGGAGGTGTGCCGGAGCAGAGACCCCCCTGTATCCTGTGGGGAGACGGCAGGGCGGCCCCCCCCTGTCACCCATGAAGATCTGCAGTGGAGCAGACATTGATTTATGGCCTGTGGCTTCCGCTGGCTTCATCAAGGTGCTGTGCCCGAAGAAGGCCAGGGTCTTGTGGGAAAAGCTAGACTCCACTGCTGTAATTCAGCGCTGGGAGGATTGCAGCATGCGGGGGAGTCCCACACTGGAGCAGCTCGGGAAGGGCTGCAGCCGTGGGAGGCAATCCAGTCGGAGGAAGTTAGTGACCCATGACGGAGCTGTGTGGGGAACGCTGCGGCCCATGGGAGGAACTCATGTCGGAGAAAGTTTGTGGAGGACTGTCTCCTGTGAGAGGGAGACCACGATGGAGCAGGAGGAACAAGTTCCGGAAACTCCTCTCACCGAAGATAAGGGGAGTGGCAGTGCTGACTGCACCCCCCATTCCCTGCCCCTGCGCCGCTGGGGGAGGAGGTAGAGATATCGGGAGCAGAGCTGAGCCCGGGAAGAAGGGAGGGGTGGGGGGAAGGTGTTCTCAAGATGTGGCAATGCTTCTCACTGTCCTACTCTGTTATGTGTTGTTAGTGTCTGTAATAAATGTATGTTCTTTTTTTTCTTCCCCTAACGAGTCTGCCTTTTGCTCGTGAACATAAAGGGGGATTTTTCCCCACCCCAGTCTTATCTTGAACCCCAAGCCTGGCTCTCTGTCCCTTCTTATTGCCGGAGGGGAAGGGAGAGAGAGCTGCTGCATTGTGGTTGGCTGCCAACCAGGCCTAAACCACGACAACATTTATGAAGCTAGCTAACTTGTTAGGTTTCCAGACTGTACCAAGCTGTATTTTTAAGCAAGCCAAGGTATAAGAACAATTTTTCTAACTGGAAGGACAAAACATGAGCTATTAACACACACATAATTCAGTGACCTTTTAGAAAAGGGTCTGAAGGCTTGAGCCCTTAAGGAAAGGCAGTCAAAGCATTTGACATCTTGTTTTCTTACCAGATGATCTTTAACATTTTCTGTGTTATGGCCAAGACCCACCAAATACAAGTGACATAAAGGATTGACAGAGATATTGTTCTTTCACACCTTTTTTGTTTAATAAAGGCTATTTTAAAAAAGAGAGCTGTATACATATGTTTACAGTACCTGCTTGGGGAAATTTTTTCCCCTTAAACTGATGTTCTAAGGACATTGATGTTACTATGTATTTTTTTTACACTCTTACCCATTGCTTGAAACTTCTTACAGCACAAAAATGAACTGAAGCGGACAGCCCAGTCACAATATTCATGGCTTCTGACATCATCAGTATAGCAGTTTGGAATGCCAATGGAGGAAGGGAGAAGAAAGGAATCAGGAAGAACTTGTGATATAGAGGGGACAGGACATTATTTTAAAAGCAGACAGATATGTTAGGATAAAGATGACCAAGTAGAACATGATAGGGATTTGAGAGAGAGGAGATATATTTCCCCATATCATACCCAACCCATTGTTTTGTTTCCAAAGTCTTCCAAAGATGGCCATATGATGTTGCATCAGCAACATTTGCACCCATCTGTCATGTTCTCCAAGAGCAGAAATAAAGACAGATTAGGATCTTCTGACCACTTGGTTCTAACAGGAGTTAGTAAAGCTGTTTGGAAGTATTTTTGCCAAAAGTTCCATTGAAAAGATGGATATTTCTACAGGAAGTGAAAAATAAACAGTTTCTATCTTTTACATACAACTCTATTCAGTGAAAATTTGTTCAACTTCCACATTGGAAAGAGGCATCATGCATATTTTAAGACTATTTCTTACATGGTTTGACTGATACCATGCTTATGCTGAAGTGGAGCTTGCCTGAACCAAACTTATGTTTAGAAGAAACATCATATGACTCTGCCTGGGTGCAAAGCAAGGACACAAACCATCTTATTGCTATTGTTTAGATTCACATGCTGAGGCTTTAAAGTAAAACAGATACTCCTAGGTTAAGTAAATTAAGCTTAATACTAAAAATAGACACCTGTTATTCCTCTCTTTGATTGCCTTTCAATTTTTTTTACAGCTCAGTTAAAAAAGTACTGGTTCAGAGAATGAAATGAGAAAAAAGTTTTTATGTATGACTAGTCCAGTGATCAGTTCAAAGTCTATATGGGCAACAGGCTTCCAGTCCTTGCTCCAGTGAACAACTTCATATCTGATTACAAAATATCTAGGTGGCTATGATGTGCTGCTGAGGACTTAAGAAGCTCTATCCGAAATAAAGCGGAAAAGGCATCTGAGATTGGGTCTTCCGTAATTAAGCTGAGTTCTTCCAACAGCTGAGTACAGCGGACTGATTGCTACCACCCTCAGGCTGTTTTTTATGAAGGTGAGAGGCTTAGGCACTATCTCTGAACCAGTTCTCTTGTGTTGAGTCACCTGTATGAATTAACAAGATAAATCCCAAATGTGTATTGGCATTCCTTCAGTTCTGCACAGCCCACACAGAAGCAATCCTGCACGTGCATGCCAACAAATGTGTAGAGAGAGCAAGGAAGCCCTGTTTTTTGAAGATCCAGTCATTTTATTTGAACGGTTACTAAGGCAGTCAGGTATACAAATCCTCCTAGGGAATCTAAACTTGTTTTTGCTTCCAGAAACACACATTTAGAACATGTAGTCTAGTGCTTGTTTCATGAACTCAAGAGGAAGAGATTTCACTGACCCAAGTATCTCCGATGAATTTGCTCCAAGATAGCTTTACTTAAGAATAATTCACTAGAACAGAGCACTCACTCATGTCTTATATCTTCCTGATGTACTTTATTCAAGCAGAGGCTTGGCTGTGTAAGCTATTTTAATTAACACTTTAAGCTAAGCCTTCACCATCTGCTCTCCTTTATAATTACAAATGTAAAGGGAATCTCATTCTCAGTAGTATCATTAAAATTTAAGATATTAAAGAAAAGACATAAATGCATGCCATTTTATTATATTAGAATCAAGGGCACTAATTTGCGGTGTTCCTTTTTACTGTTTTTGTCTCTTCTAGGACTCAAAGGACAGAGCAATTGCTAAATGGTGCCAAAATATTTCCTTGACTAAGCTCCTGGGACTGCCTTTGAAATCATGGATGACTCACATGAGCTTCTGAATCACAGAAAGAAACATGTGCTGTAGCAATATTATTCTAGGCCAATAAAAATTTGCTTTCAGGAAATTTTATAGAATTTTTCTATATCAAATTCGCCAGCTTTATCTGTTATGGGGGGAAAGGATCAAGAACATAGAAATAAAACCAAGAGTCATACTAGCAAAAGATGCAAAAAATGAACAGAAGTAAATAGGTTTCCTTGAAGTACTGTATTATTTAAAGTTATTATTTCCATTCTCTGGGTACTTTGAAACCTACTCCGTTATGACTTCTGCCCTGCATTGACCCAGCAACTTTCAGAGCAATTTAACAATGCTTTCCACCAGCATGGTCAGCAGGGAAAATATTCTCAGCTAGCTTCCTTAGAAATGCCCCAGTGCCTCCTTACAGTATCAAACAGCCATAAGCACTTGTTATCAGATGTACACCAAAGATAAAGCTGAGTCAACAGCCAATAAATGGCTAGAACTGTGGGGGAAGAGTCCTTTCAGCAGTATTGATCAGGAAGATTTTGTGTAATAAACAGGGAAACTCTTAGTAGTTAGTTTCCATTATATTCAGGAGAAGTTTTGTGCTGGGTTTCTGTGGCACGGTTTTTGGTAACAGGGTAGGGGGTTACAGCACTGGCCCCTGTGAGAAGCTTCTCGAAGCTCCCCCGGCTCCAAGTGGGACCCGCCTCTGGCCAGGGCCGAGCCCATCAGCTGCACCTCTGCGATAATGTATTTAAGAAAGGGAACCTGGGCGGGGGTGGGGACTTGTGAGGGGGAGTTGGGAGAGGGATGGACACTGAGATGAGTGGAAGGAAGGAGGAAGAAGGGGAGGAGGTGTGTGGGAATAGAGACCCCTGTGTCCTGGGGGAGACGGCAGGGCCACACCCTCTCCCCCCCCCCCCCCCGCCACCTGTGGAGGTCCGTGGTGGATTAGGGGCCAACCTGAAGCCTGAGGAGAAAACCACTCCAGGACAGGCGTCTGTGCTTAAAGGAGGCCAGGACTCTGAGGGAAGAAGCAGCGCCCGCTGTTGTGGTTTGGCACTGAGAGGACTGGAACATGCAGGGGTGACCCACTGCAGAGCAGCTCCAGAACGGCTGCGGCCCGTGGGGAGGACTCACGCTGGAGAAGGTTTGTGGAGGACTGTCTGCAGTGAGAGGGGGGGAATGTGCAGCGATCCCCCCAGCTCCCGAGCAGGAGGGAGCAGCGAGTGGCTGTAACCCCCATCCCCTGCCCCCTGCACTGCTGGGGGAGGAGGTAGACAGATGGGAGCAGAGCTGAGCCAGGGAAGAAGGGAGGAGTGGGGGAAGGTGTGTTTAGATGTGGTGGTGCTTCTCACTGTCCCCACCTTGTCTGTGAAGTGTTGTCTTTGTTAGCATCTGAATTAAAGTAATGCTTTATTTTTCCTCCCCTAATGAGTCTGTCTTTTGCTGGTGACCATAATGGTGATCTACTCCTCCGGATCCTTAGATAGATTCTTTGGGCCATATCCTGCCCCATCTGATGAGGGAAGGAGTGAATGAGCAGCTGTGTGGTGCTTAGTTGCCCTCTGGGCCTAAACAATGGCAAGTTTGTATTTTGAACTGTCTTTACTGATAAAGAAGAGTATGTGAAAGAAGTGATTCTATCATCTGTTTCTCTTGCTAATGGAAACCCAACACAAGACTGTGAATAATAATTAATCTCTTGGCTCCCCAAAGTCCCTCTGAAAGACCTTTTCCCTGACTTCTACATCCAAAGAGATCCTCTAGAGATTTTTTCCTACTGTTCAAGTACACAGACAGATAAGGTTCCTTTGCAGAAAGGGCATAATTGATATTTTGAATGAAAAGAGTTGTACTTGCTATTAAATTACTGCTATTTTTAGATGTAAACACAGAAGACATCATGCTATAAATTATTCAACAGCTGTTAAATAGAAACATAAGGACTCACAGAGGTTTTAACTTGCGCAGAATTGGAGTCTGATTTGTTTCCAAATGCAGAAGAAGCAGAAACAGTATTTTTAAAATTAATTCAGATACAAAATTATTCAAAGAATATATTAATCTTAGATTTATAGCTCATAATCCCAGCAGTTTCTTCATTCTTTCAGAATTTCATACTAAGATTGACTTTCTTTTGTAGTTGTTGGCAGTTAATATTAAACATTCTTAATTCATTAATGTATCTAATATTTAGACTCATGGAATCATTTCGGCTTCTTTTGGCTCATATAATTCATTGGCCCATTTAGAACTGATCATTCCTGATATAAACACATTCCATTGTTAGCGGTCACAATCACAAATAGAACTTATCTACACAAGGCAGATAAGCAGGTACTTCTTTATTCCAGCGCTGGGGAACACGGGGGAGAGCTCCTCCAAAAAAACATGTTCCCCGACAGGTACAAAGCACAACATACTTATACACTTTTTCAGCAGAGTCATGGTTACATAAGATCAACAAAATTCATAAAGTTTAGTTTGACCTTAATAATGATTGGCTTTCAGTTACCTCACCTCACCTATATTCCTATTCTATAGAAATCATTGGTCATCTTTACTGATTGATTTGAATAGAATGAGGGGAGGGTAATGATCAGCATATTCATGTTATTTCCTGGAAATCATTATCATATTCAAATGTCTCTAACACATGCGTGGTTATACTGGACGGGGGTCCTCTGGCGGTCGTCGATAGTCTTCATCACTGTGTCGGCTGATTGAACTCCATCCTTGCGCATGCTCAATTCTTCTTGGCCGATGCTCATTTCTTCTTTGGCTGATCTTCCAAACCAAACCCAGTATCTTCTTGTATCAATTATTTTGACTCAAGCTCCATAACCAGTACCCATTGTTTTCATTCAGAGTCCATAACGATTCGTACAGTGTTCAAAGCACACACCATACTAGCTACCTATTCCTAAGGGCCTTGGTGTGCTTTATATTCTCATAGCTGCTATAACTCCATTTTAAAATCAAAATCATATTCTAAACTAAAATCAAAATAATATTCTAGGATTCAAGCTGTTAAGGTAATTGCAACACCATTAATCAAGCTAAAAGTGAGATATATGCAATGTCAGTAAAAATTTAGATATATTATCTCTTTAGTCACAGCAACTGATTTCTAGTCTGTTTACACAATATTTATTTTTATTTTTTCATTTCAGTGTGCTAGAGTAAGTAGGAAAATATGTAATGTAATCCTAAATTTCCTTAGAAAATTAGATGAATACCACTCCTGATTTTCTGCCTTGTAACTTGAGGATCTCCTTCATATAAAACATGTTGAAGTTACATGAAACTTAACTTTGAAATCCTTCTGCTCACAACAGAACTTGGGACAAGATGTATTTCAGAGATGCCCTCCAAATGTCTGGCTGTGGTGGTTTTATCAGTGAAAAAAAGCCATTCTAATGTGATGCTCAAATCTATGCTGATAAAATGCATCAACACCACTAGGAGCAGACAGACCTCAGATCTTGCTCCTGCCCACCCATCTGCCTTGATAGAAACTAGTTCCCACCCACAAGTGTTACGTTAATCTAGTGCTTAAAAGGATTTGGAAGGAGGTCAGGACCATCACTTTGTTCACACTGGTACAAAGTCTCTTGCCTACTGCTCTCCTATTCTATCAGGTGGTTAAGTTGACTGAAAAGTTCATAAAATAATATATGTTGGAAGGGACCTCTAGAGGTCATCTATTCCTTCTTTGAAGGAATAAGGATGAGATGTATGACAAAGTCTGAAAGATTAGACCTTAGACTTATGAAATTTTCATTTATTTATAGCACTGGAGAAATGTTTAACAACAAACTAGAATTCTACAACAGGACCACCTCCTGTGTAAAATACTGATTGGACTACAGAGGGACCCTAGTTTGTTGTTAAACAAATATCATCTTTATTCCTTCAAGTCAAGGCAGGAGCAGCACTGTCTAAATAACAGCAATAAAATTTATATGTTCAATCCACATCTCAGCACAGCTATTTCCTTAGCTCCTGTCTGTGAATCTAAACCATGCTGATACATCAGAGACTATTCTTAATCAAGGCTACTGGACTGCATGGAAAAGGTAGAGTACACATTTTCATTTTCTGGAGGTAGTGGAACCATGTTATCGAAAGGATTGTACTTGAACGTGATGAAAGAAAAACAAGATCTGAAGAATTTCTAAAATCTTTCCAATTGTGAGTCACCACAGAAAATTCACTGGCATCGTTTTGTTCTCCAATTTTTATATCATCTCTTACAAGATGCTATTTTAGAAGCAGTTGGACATCTTACAGTTTTTCTGTGCAGTTTTTTTTTGTTAAACTTCTTGTTTGCCTGAGAGTACACAAACATTGGGCACTTCACAAAATAGCCTAAAATCCAGCATATTGACTAGGGAACTGTTTAAAGTTAATAACAGAATGAACACAGTGTCCTTCTCCATGAATAGCATAAGGCACCTGAGAGGTTGCAGAACAACAATGCATTTTTTTTCTTCTCCTTTTTTCCCTCTTTTTTTTTTTTTTAGAGGGATTGCTGAAAAATCCAGCACTGCTCCTGAAAACCTCTTCCATAGACATGAGATATTTCTGTGGAGACATTTTATCTCAATGAAGGCCCTGATGCTCTTGAAGGCTTTTGAATAACAGAAAAATAAGGTCACAACAGACCTTGAAGGTTTGTGAATAACAGAAAAACAGGGTTTCTGAATAACAGAAAAATCAGGTAACAACGGACCTTGAATAACAGAAAAATAAGGTCACAACAGACCTTGAAGGTTTGGGAATAACAGGAAAATAAGGTTTTGGAATAACAGGAAAATAAGGTTTTGGAATAACAGAAAAATAAGAACGTTTTCAGTGAACAACAGAGGACTTTGGAAGAACGCCCGGAGCAAAAGAGTTATTGTGACAAAGGAAAAAAAAGACATGCATAGTTAAGCTAGCCAATCAAATGTTAGAATAGGGGTGTGAGTAATGTATGTTAACCAATAAGCACTTATGTTGAGGGGATTGACAACTTTGTAGGGGGTCTTCGATCTTAATATTGGAGTCCGTGTTGTCAGTCTCCTCAAATGTTGACCCCGACGTCCAGGACGCTATCCAGGACCCAGGACGGACTAAGGGATCGGACAAAGTGTGCTCCGAAGTAGCAGCGTCCGGGGGAGACGTCTTGGCAGAACGATCGTCTTGCCGGCTGGACTGAGCGGACAAACACCCCGGGGCCATATCATCACCTTTGCCATTACCAGGAGCAGGTGAGCAGCCGAGAAACGCGGTGGGAGCGAATGTGTCAGCTGACGAGAGAGCAGTTTTTAAATGTGAAAGCATATTTTAAAGAAAAGAGGAATTAAATATGAAGAACGAACTTTAGAGCTGTTATTAGCCTGGCTCAAAAGTAAGGGAGTACCTGTGGAATCACCACGTGCTTTTGATATTGTAACTTGGAAAGAAGCAGGAGAATTACTTTTTGAGCGTGCTTCAAAGGGTGATTCAAATGTAAATTGTGTATTAACAACTTGGCGCTTGGTTTATGAGACCTCAAAAGATTTGCGTGCAGAGAAACAAGTAGGCAGCACCACTCAGAAAATTCTTTTTGACGCAAGCGTACCGCCTGAAGAACGCTTGCCAGGGATCGTCTGTAACGATCCGCCTGCAGAGACGACCGCGGCCAGCCTCGTAACAGCAGGCACTCAGACCGATCCTAGCGATGATGGCCACAAGGAGTCGCGGTCGGATAAAGAATCTGACTGTGGGACTGTGGCTTCACACAGTCACCAAGGTCGAAAAGGGGTATCAGGCGTTCTTTGCGAAGAATGAATGATGACGGCAGCAGTGAAGCGGAATACATTCAAGGGGCTAGAAAGACAAGAGGCAGGAGTTGGAGGTAACGCCACGACAAAAGTGAGTAAATTTACAGTTGCATTTATCATGCCTGATGGATTCACATGCTGGACAAAACCTTATGTGGCACAAATTCCAGTGAACCTTATGGGAAGAGACTTGTTAGCTCAGTTTAAATGTGTGTTATCAACAAAATCAGTGAAGCCTTTTTAGCAATGGCTGCTGATCAGCGACCTATACTCAAACTGAAATGGAAAACTGACAAACCGGTTTGGGTGGATCAGTGGCCTTTAACAGCAGAAAAGGCTGCCATTTTACAACAGTTAGTACAGGAACAGCTTCAAGCAGGACATGTTCAGCCATCAACTAGTCCTTGAAATATACCTGTTTTTGTAATACCAAAAAAGTCAGGAAAATGGAGATTGTTACATGATTTACGACGAATCAATGAAGTCAAGGAAGATACGGGACCTTTGCAATCAGGATTACTGTCACCAACTATGATACCTGAGGGGTGGAACATTTTAGTCATTGATCTAAAGGACTGATTCTTTACCATACCAATCCATCCTGATGATAGTGTTAGGTTTGCATTCTCAGTGCCTACAACAAATGCACAAGGACCAGTGCAACGGTATCAATGGGTGGTCTTGCCTCAAGGAATGAAAAATTCATCAACAATGTGTCAAATCTATGTGGATATAGCATTGAGACCATTTAGAGAAAAATATCCACAGCTATTAGTGTATCATTATATGGATGATACACTAATAGCAGGGAAAGATAACACTGACCAAATTAAACAGGAAATTGGGTTACATGTTGAAAGATTGTCAATTACAAATTGCACCTGAAAAAGTGCAAAACGTTGCACCATGGAAATATTTGGGTTGGAAGATATTAGACCACACTATCAAACCTCAAAAGGTGTCAATAAGGGTGAATGTTCAAACACTTAACGATGTGCAAATATTGTTAGGAAACATTAATTGGGTAAGGAATTCGTTGGGTATTGATAATCAGACCTTACAACCATTGTTTGAATTGCTAAAAGGAAATACAGAATTGACAGCACCCAGATCATTAGCAAAGAAGCAGAACAGGCCTCACAAAAGATAGACCAAATTTTAAGCCAGAGACAAGCACATCGTATTGTGTATGGACATCCTATAGAATTATTAATCATTAATAATGACTTTCAACCCATAGGAATGATAATGCAATGGGTAGATAAAGAGCCAGAAACAGAAAAATTAACAATTTTGGAATGGCAGTTTTTATCTCACCAGCCTCAAAAAACAATTACAACCAGACCAGAAATGTTCCCGCAGTTAATTATGAAGGGTAGGAACCGAATTGTGAAGTGGAAAAGAACCCAAAACTATTATCATTCCTATGACAGAGCAATATTTGCAATGGTGTTTACAGAATAGTCAGTTTTTGCAGATTGCTATAGCAGCTTTTAGTGGACACATAAAGGTGCATCATCCAAGCTAATTACTTTTATGGAGCAACAGTGTTTGGAACAGAAGTCTAAGTGTAGTACCACTCCAGTAAGTGGGCCGAGAGTTTTTACAGATGGTAGTGGAAAAACTGGGAAGGCAGCCCTGACGTGGCTCGAGAATGGACAGTGGAAATCACACGTGGTGATTTTACAGGCCTCTCCACAAATTGTAGAATTGTGAGCAGTAATCGAAGTATTTAAAAAATGGATGAAAGAACCAGTTAATATTATCACAGACTCAGCCTACATAGCTGGAGTGGTGCAGCACTTGGAAAGGTCATTTTTAAAACAAATTAATCATGAATTGTTATTTACTCAAATGAAGGAATTATGGTTGTTATTACATCAACGAGACAATGAATATTATGTGTGTCATCACCGTAGTCATACCAACCTATCAGGATTTTGTGCGGAAGGAAATGCGAGGGTAGACAAGCTTACACAACCAGCCTTTATGATACCTGTACCTGATACATGGCGACAAGCTTGCATATCACATGAATTTTTCCATCAGTCAGTGAACGTTTTAAAAAGACAATTTAATTTACCAATTTCAGAAGGAAAGGCAATCATACAAGCATGCCCAGACTGTCAGCAAATGACAAAAGGACCAACAGGAGCAATTAATCCAAGACGATTGCAGTCACTACAATTGTGGCAAACAGATGTGACACATATCCCAGAATTTGGGAAATTAAAATATGTGCATGTATCCATTGAAACATATTCAATGGCGGTCTGTATGACAGCATCGAGTGGTGAAACATCTCGGCATGTACAGAACCATTTTAGACATGCTTTTGCCACATTAGGCATCCCCCAAAAGATAAAAACAGATAACGGCCCAGCATATGTTTCACCATCGACAGAACAATTTTTTAGCAAATGGGGATGTTGTGGTTTGGGCCTGATCGGCAACCAACCACCGCAGCTAATCACCCTCCCTTCCCCCTCCCCACCTGGGAATGGGGGAGGGGATTAGAGGGGTGAAGGGAGACTCGCAGGCTGAGATAAGAACAGTTTAATAATGGCAATAAAATGAAAACAATAACGATGATGGGGGAAAACAAAAAAAAGAAATATATAAACAGGCAATGTATAGCGTAATTGCTCACCACCCACTAACCAATATCCAGCCCGTTCCCGGCCAGCGACCCCGAGATACCAAGATCCCACAATCACAATCCCAGAAGCGATAGAGCTCCTTCCCAACCACCCCTCCTTTATATAGTGAGCATGAAGTTCCATGATATGGAATATTTCACTGGCCAGTTAGGGTCAGGTGCTCTGGCCGTGCTCCCTCCCTGCTCCCTGTGCCCTTGCGCACGGGCAGGACATGGGGAGTCGGAGAGTCCTTGAAGTCTCAGCAGCAGCTGAAAACATCAGTGTGCTATCAGCATTCTTCCCATACCAAACCCAAAGCTAAATTCAAAACACAGCACTCATCTAGTCCCTGAAAAGGAATATTAACTTTATTTCAGCCCAAACTAAGACAGGGGATTACAACATATTACTGGCATTCCACAATCTCCGACAGGCCAGGCAATTATAGAACGTACACATCAAACGTTAAAACATTATTTGCAAAAACAAAACCAAGGGGAATTTGGAGAGACACCAGGAAGCAGATTAATGAAAGTACAGTATGTCATGAACTTTTTATGATTAGCAGGGAAAGACACTATTCCTCCCATTGTGAAACATATGCAAGCTATGTCAACAGGAATGTCAACATATAAAGAACAAATTAAGGTGTTAGTGAAAAACAAGGAAGGAATATGGGAAGGACCGTTTCAATTAGTAACATGGGGAAGAGGTTATGCTTGTGTCATTACAGATAGTGGACCTACGTGGATCCAGGCAAAATGGGTGAAACCGGCAGTAGAAAAGGAACCTTCGTCAGATGGATCATCTTTGGAGCAGCAATCACCGCGACAGAGACAGCAGGACCATGGACCATCCAAACAAGACAAAGCTTATGGGTGTCTTTTGCAAACTTAACAGGGCAAACATTGTGTCTGTCATTAGCCACACCCGGAGATCAATTCAGAACATGTCTTATTGGGAAGGCGGTGAAGGACTTTAAAGATTTTTGGGAGTATGTGAATGACGCTAGAGTCTTAAATAACGTGCGATATGCTAGCAACATTCAATAGATCATTCAGGCATTCAATCGCATTGGGCTAGACCCTGAAGAATTAAACATTCTTGCATCAGGAGGAAATAATAGTTGTGTGAGATTTAGTAAGAGAGGAAGAGGCAAAGTCACAGAGGAATCATTGGGGTTAATGACTCAATTTCTCAGCACAAGGATCGGGACAGAAAGAGTTAGGGCATGGCTGGACGATTCAGGCATGCAAGTTGTAGGCCCACGTAATCCTATATATCAGAACACATCTTGGTGGTGCGGAGGACAAATTGAAATAGTTGAATCAAAGTTAATTGACAAACCAAGGATGCTACCACCAGGAATATTTTTGATTTGTGGCAATAAAGCATGGCCTGAAGTCCCAGCCAAACCAACGGGAGGACCTTGTATGTTAGGAAGATTAACTATGTTAGCCCCATCCATGATGCAGTTATTAAAACAAACAAAACAAAGGCAAAAAAGAGATTTAGGATATCAGCAAGGTTGTAATTCGAAGGTGGTTAATTGGGGAAAAGCAGTAAGAGTATTAGTAACTTTGTTTGCTCCAAATGTAGGTATAGGTAAAGCTTTAGGTAACATAGATAAGTTGTCATGTTGGGTGGTGAAGCAAACGAATTCAACCTCAGCTTTAATATCAGAATTAGCAGTAGATGTAAATTCAGTAAGGCACGCAACGCTTCAGAATAGAGCAGCCATAGATTTTTTTATTGTTAGCTCAAGGGCATGGATGTAAGGATTTTGAAGGAATGTGTTGTATGAACTTGTCAGATCATTTGGAGTCCATTCACAACCAATTAAGACAATTAAATGATTTGACCAAATATTTGAAGAGTAAAAAGGACCCAGAATGGTTAAGAGGGTTGTTATCTGGATGGAGGATCACGGGATGGTTACAAGAAGTAATTCTCTGGGAAGGAATGGTTTTATTGGTGATTTTAATTGTTGTTATGATATTACCTTTTTTTTTGCAGTGTATTCAAGGGATGATTCGACGACAATATCAACAACTGCATGCCTTGGTTGTTGAAAGCATAAAAGGGGGAATTGTGGAGACATTTTACATCAGTGAAGGCCATGATGCTCTTGAAGGCTTTTGAATAACAGAAAAATAAGGGCTTTGAATAACAGAAAAATAAGGTAACAACAGACCTTGAAGGTTTGTGAATAACAGAAAAACAGGGTTTCTGAATAACAGAAAAATAAAGTAACAACAGACCTTGAAGGTTTTGGAATATCAGGAGAATAAGGTTTTGGAATAACAGAAAAGTAAGAACATTATCAGTGAACAACAGAGGACTTTGGAAGAACGCCCGGAGCAAAAGAGTTATTGTGACAAAGGAAAAAAAAGACATGTGTAGTTAAGCTAGCCAATCAAATGTTAGAACAGGTGTGTGAGTAATGTATGTTAACCAATAAGAATTTATGTTGGGGGGATTGACAACTTTGTAGGGGGATAAAAACGCAGCTTTCTGAATAACAAAGGGTCTTCGATCTTAATATCGGAGTCTGTGTCGTCAATCTCCTCAGATTTCAAATATGTTTAAGTTCAGTTAGCAACCGAGCAGACATTTTTTCATTTCATGTCAATCTTGACAGCAGAGATTTATCTATATACTGTAACTGGCATTGAGGGCCTTTCCTGTATGTTCTCATTATTGCAATTACCACTGAAGTCGGCAATAGTTGCCCTTTTCTTATGACCAAATTCAATTCATGCTAGAAGCCTTTTAATTAATTATGTTCAGTAGACCAATCCTCAGAGAAAGGCAAAAGGGGCTCACAAGATTTCATTTTGCCCATATTTACTCCTACTGAAAATTATGACTCAGTGGGAGAAGAGGCCAATATGTAGCACTGTATGATTCATTACAAATATTTCAGAACTCTGACAGCAGCTATCGTTAAAGCTTTTATAAATGTGTTTCCTGGAGAGAATCCTGTGGTTCAGATCTTCCAGTGTGGGCAGACTCAGTTTCACCCAAAACAAAACTGGGCAACAGCAGCTTCAAGCAAGGCTTGTAGTATTCCAAATTTCTACCTTCCTGTGAGATAATCTCAAGAAATTTTGGATTTATGTCCATTTTACCCAGGCTTTTCAAACTGGCCAATAAATACTGTATATATGTTTTGCAGATGCAACCCAAACACAACTCCTGGGGAATTTGGTAGTAGCGTGTTAGTCAGGGATCTGAAAAGTTCTTGAGATTTAAGAGAAGGTAGTATATTTTTTATAAGAAGAACTTGCATAGACAGAAAAAGACAGGAAAATGTTAATATACAGAAACTTTCCTTTGTGTATTGAGCAGAAGGATCTAACTTTAAAGCTGAACAGGGAGTTCTTCTTCTTGCGCAAATCAAAAATAAGCATATCGTTATAACTGATCATTTTTCTATGTCTGCAGAAGTTTTCTGTCTGAATTTCACTCAACCAAAAGAACAGTAGACCTCTTCCAGATTATATATTGTAATAGTTAAAATCTGCAGCAGCTGAAACATTGAAGTGACTGAGAACCTTCATTTAAAAGGAAAACTGAAGCAAAAAATGTTTAATCTTGGATCACAAAAGGTGTGAGGTACAATCTGAATATCAATAAGCATAACAATGTCCCAGGTACCACTTGCAATTTCTTCACAGACACCAAGCTGTAGGTGATAACCTTCTTACAAGCACCTGCTGCCAGGGAGCTCACCCAGCAAAAGCTGTCTCAGATGAGTGTCAAATTAATTTCAGCATCCACACTATTCAACAAAGTTCTCTTGAAAGAACACATCACTGTGGCGGTGTCCCAACAGTTCAGTCCTCCCACTGGGCCATCAGAGCTGAGAATTGCCTAATCCCCGATCACCAACACCATTCAGTATGTGCTACCTGCTTCCCAGATGTGTCTTGGAGAAAAAAAATCTGTGAAGAAATGTGTGGACAGCATGACTTTGCTGTAGTTGATAAACAATCTGATGACTGAGTGGTAGGAGAAGGAGCTTCATCTCTGGCTTGTAAATCAGTTCTGGACTTATAAATCAGTCCAGATGTCTGAAATTAGAGCCTATAGCTATTCCACCACAGGCCTAGAGCATCTCTCACACTGAGCTAGACCTGATGCACAGTGACATAGGTGTCCAAGCCATTTGTACAGCTATGACCTTCTATCTGCAAGTCTGTAGCCTTCTTGGCACTCAGAGCTTCACGGAGATGCCCAGGCAGTACATTCCCTTGTTTCTCTCATGCTATCACTCTCATGCTGCTGTGGCCATGACCTTGCACCTGCAAAACCCAAAAATCTTGTTATGGCGGATTCTCATAGAAAATGGTTGCCACCAGTGTGAGAATTAACCCTCCCTTCCCACTTTTCCTACTCCTTGATTGTAGCTTTTGTTTTTCATTATGTGGAAAATACTAGCTGGGTTGAAGATTCCCATTTCTTTTGGACTGCTTGGCACAACTTCCTTCTTTTTGTCCTGACCAGGCTGCTGTACTGTATCATCCTTCATTTTTCTTTTAAGGTGTTGGGGCAGGCCTTGCGTCTGGGAAGGTGATGTAATTATTTCTGTTAAAGCCTTTTCTTTGAATATAGACCAGGCACAGTCCTCCTGCCCTGTTAGCATTTCCAACTTGTCCAGGATGACCTGAAAAATTTGTCTGACCACATTTTTTGCAATGTGAGAGGTTCATTCCTTATATCTCACAACTTCCAAGTGCATGGCCAGGCAAAGATCAATTTTGGCAGCTTTAGCCAACAGAAGTAGATGGACCAAGTTTTCTCCTAAAAAGTACTATTCAGAGGAGCCGTTCTCGTAGCATCACCTACTGGCTCTTTCTCCTTTGTAATCCCTGAACCCTCAGATGGGTTTTCTGGGACAAAGCTTGTTTTGAATACTGTTCTCATTAGCTGCGTTGGGGAATGTGTATAGTAAACAATGTAATCTCAGGAACCTGATCTTGCAGATCCTATCTCAGAGAATAACCTCAGACTTTGCTGACAAAAACTTGGTTAAAATTGTCTACAAAGCACATACGTAACATGCTCATTATGACAAGGCAGTCATGCCTATGGCTGGACAGATGACCTAACCACATGACTTGCCTGACTGAATATAAACCTTCTGACTTCTCCTTTATACAGTGGTAGTCCTGAATTTTTCTGCATTCTTGTAGAGACAGTTCATCTGCTAGTCACAGCTTCTGTGGATGATACTCCAACTACTTTTTCAGCAAAGACTTTATATGAGCACACATTCTAGTAAGTTCTCCAGGAAGGCCTACAGGTACCATACTTCTGCTTCTAGGACTATGGGAGGAAAGACATCAGCTACACTGAACATGCAACCTGTGCCATCACAGGCCATCCTGATAATAGAGAATGGACACCCCAAGGGCTTCTTTAACCAGCAACCAGTCCAGTTAGTAGCTCAATACTGTGTGAAGAGTGCTTCTGCATAACAAATCAGTGAAGCCTCCCCCACTCAATACCAGGGGCAAGTACTGGTGTGTGAGTGAGTCCCAAGAGCCAAACATACCCCAAAAAGCACACAGCCTCCATCACCTTTTCCATGTTCTTCAAATGACAGTGCTATTGTCAGAATGAAGCTTCCTGTTTCAAGCATATAAAATCTGCCATTGCATTCATCCTTAGAAACAGAACTAGTTATCACACTTACATAGTGTGGTATGTTTCTCCTGGAGATACCGCAATCACAACATCCCTTTGTACTTCCCCACATTTTAGGATGGGAAACTTTTTTTTAACTCTTTCCAGTTTCTCAGTTGTGTCATAAGCTTTACTAAGCTGTAATTCATCTACTTTTTCTATCCCTCCCAGACCAGCAGCATGAGCAGGAGGAGAAGCAGCAGCCACAACAGCACCAGTGGCAGGCAATATGTCCTCACAAAGAATGTTGAACTGAGATAGTCATGCATAGTGCAAAGCTCTCTTTTATAGCATTGAGTGGCACAGTCACATCTCCTGGCATAGATACGTGCTATGAATTGAGCTGACAATCAGTTACAGAGACATGTGTTTTGTGCTAGAGTCACATGAGTGACTGTCTATGCTGGTAAATTAAACACAGCTGAGACCTTTGTTAAGCCCAAAAGTCAACTTGGTGTGAGATGTCTCTGATGGTAAATTCTCTGCCCCAGACTCCCAACAAGATAATTACGTCCCACCTGCAAGTTAGTGCTAACAGAATATAACCCCACGCTGGTTACAGATATTCTTGTATGTCTCTCACCTGCCATAGCTGAAGTTGGGCTCATGATGCGATACACTGCCACTCCCTGGGGACTCAATTGCTGAAGATGCTTGAATCAGACACGCACCCACCACACCTCAGGGGCAACTCTCCCCTCCTAGTGGGCTCCATATAGCCCAGCTCAGACCCTAAGCTCCAGAGCTCAGCCATACAGCAGAAGCAGCAACATCCAGGCCTTACCACCTGAGCACATGGCAGGCAGTGCAGAGCATGGAAACCCTCAACGTCTGCAACCCTCTTCACAAAGAGGCACCAGTTAGGACAGGAGCACCTTCTGGTGGGACCACATTTGGTATGACCAGATCCATGTACACAATTTTCACACAGGGAGGGCTGTATCTGAGCAAGGAAGGAGAGCTGGTGTGGAGTGCTGTGCTACCGTCTTTTACTTTGGAGTCTTCTGACCCCTGATGTGTCCTGGACACTAAAACCATGATAGGCAAATCCATGGTGGAGGTTGCTCCCCCAGATAACTCACCCATGACTGGGGCATTTTGCCAAGTGCAACTTCACCATTTTTTGCATGTTTGACTGGACTAACACTCATTCTGTGATTACAAGGATCCTTTTAATAGGAGTACTGAATTCACACAGAATCACACAGCCCTAGGTACCTCCTCATCCATGGCTATGAGGGCTGTCATTTCCTCAAATCTACAGGTGGCTCCTTGTTAGCTGTCAACAGTTTTTTGCATGAGAAGACCCTGGAAAGAATTAAACTGCTGCTTTGCTTGTCCCAGGAGTGCCATTTTTCCACCATAATGTTGTGGGTAAGCTTGGCATGGCCTCAGGGCTGGTATGAGGGCATGGCAGGCCTCCTGGCATCATTTTGAAGGGCCACATCACAGGGACCGTGCTGCAATGCTGTGGCCTTCCCTTTGTGGGGAACAGGAAATGGCCAGTGATAACTTCCAAGCTGTAGGAAGGGAAATATTATCACATTAATAAAGAGCTAATGTTAGTTACAGATAGTACAGAGTGTGAACCAAAGTAATGCCAGTTAATAGGTTCCAGGGTCATTCTTTCATATGGTTTAGTTTACTTGGATAAAAACAGTCATAAGGGCTGTTGCAGAGGTGTCAAACCATGGTTCACTCTGAATGGTGCTCAGTGAGGCTGTGCTGTTTACTCTAGCAATGAACAACATGAAGAAAAACTGGTGCACAGTAACCGGCTCAGGAGCGATCACTTCCTGGTATAAACACCAGTAACACTGCCAGCTTAATTCTAAGAAAAAAATGCTTGTTGCGAATAATTTGATAAGGTATATAATTTCACTGAGGAAAATTATGCTGCACAGAAAACTGACATGGTTTCATTCACCTGACTGTATAAAAAATAAATTTTGTAAAAAAGAGAAACATTAATGTTCTGGGTTGAGTGAGTGGTGGAGTTTTTTGGTGGCAGGGGAGGGGGCTATAGGGGCGGCCCCCTGTGAGAAGCTTCTCGAAGCTCCCCCAGCTCCAAGCCAGCTCCACTTCTGTTTGGGAAATTGAGCCAATTGGCTGCGCCTCTGCAATAACGTATTTAAGAAGGGACATGGTGACGTGCAGGGGGACTTGTGAGGAGGAGTTGCTGCAGCTGCATGAACACCAAGGTCAGTGGAGGAACGGAGGAAGAAAGGAGCGGGAGGTGTGCCGGAGCAGAGACCCCCCTGTATCCTGTGGTGAGACGGCAGGGCGGCCCCCCCTGCCACCCATGGAGATCTACGGTGGAGCAGACATTGATTTATGGCCTGTGGCTTCTGCTGGCTTCATCAAGGTGCTGTGCCCGAAGAAGGCTGGGGTCTCGTGGGAAAAGGTAGCCCCACTGCTGTAATTCAGTGCTGGGAGGATTGCAGCATGTGGGGGTGTCCCACGCCAGAGCAGCTTGGGAAGGGCTGCAGCCGTGGGAGGCAATCCAGTCGGAGAAAGTTAGTGACCCATGATGGAGCAGTGTGGGGAACGCTGCGGCCCATGGGAGGAACTCAAGTCGGAGAAAGTTTGTGGAGGACTGTCTCCTGTGAGAGGGGGACCACGATGGAGCAGGAGGAACAAGTTTCGGACACTCCCCTCACCGAAGATGAAGGAAGTGGCAGCGCTGACTGCACCACCCATTCCCTGCCCCTGCGCCACTGGGGGAGGAGGTAGAGATATCGGGTGTTCTCAAGATGTGGCAATGCTTCTCACTGTCCTACTCTGTTACGTGTTGTTAGTGTCTGTAATAAATGTATGTTCTTTTTTTTCTTCCCCTAACAAGTCTGCCTTTTGCTCGTGATCATAAAGGGGGATTTTTCCCCATCCCAGTCTTATCTCGAACCCCAAGCCTGGCTCTCTGTCCCTTCTCATTTCTGGAGGGGAAGGAAAGAGAGCGGCTGCATTGTGGTTGGCTGCCAATCAGGCCCAAACCACAACAATTAATTATGAATGGATTAGGCTACCACATTAAAAAAAAAAAAAAAAAAAAAAAAAAAAAAAGGTAAATTAAGAGTTTGACTATGCCTTTTTTGTAGTGTTTCTATTAAGATGAAGTATGCTGGTTAGCATATGACTAACTCTCTCATTCTTTTGGTAGGAAAAAAATAATTGTGTAGAAATTATATACCTTATTACCATACAGTATGTCTGTGATCGTGACTTTTAAAGCTGGAAGAAAATAGAAACGAGACCTTTCTTAATCATCACTTGGTGATTAAGGCACCAGAAGGAGCAGATGAAACAAACCATTTAAATACACTTGTCAAGCAAGAAGCAGTATGATGGCATGACTCCAGTATCTCTGAGGAAGGAAATTTTTTTGTTCAGTGAAAGGTGGTATCTCAGTAAGCTGCCCTGCACAAATATAGGAAATGCAGTTAAGAAATGCAAAGCTCTTCCATTCCTCTCATCTTTTCTCCCTTCCCTAATAAATTATTATTATGGGACTATGCAGAGGAGAAAGCAAGCCGTAGCTTGTCATCAGAGCTTGACAAAACTAGAAATAAGGTTTTTTTATTGTCAACATACAATGCCAGTTTTCATAGTACTATTAAAAGTGTCAGCTCCCTATAAATACTTCTGTCCTATTATAGGTAAGCAACAGTTAGGGGAGAGAAACCAATTGATTGAAAACCTATCCCTTGCTAAATGAACAGTCAAGGGAGTGCCAGCAATGTCATATAGCAGATTCTGGATGACACGCATGTCACAGTTCATTCCAATGTCTCAAATTTAAGGGGCAAGGTACTTTGGGTACCAATTTTTATTACCTCATTAGGTAAAAATCAAATAAGAGTTCAATCCCCTTTCAACAGACTAGTCTAACTTAATAATTCCCTAATTCACACCTTCATTAATTCACAAATTCACTAACTCTTAAAGGCACTAACTCACAAATTCACTCTCATCCAGTGTATGTGTTGCTCTCACTTTAGCCTCATGGCACTGCTCTCACCATACATTAGGCTTTAGCTGAGCTGTGTGTTAGGCCAAAACCTGTGCAGAGTCAGTCAAACACACACATTCCTCTAGTTGGTATAGACCAAAAGCCTAGTAAATCCCATGCTTCAGTAAATGGAGGTACTTTCATTCTTCCTGCCTCACTGAGGGTGAGGGTGGGGGAAAGCTTTGAGCAATTTCATGGAGGTCTAGCATTAGAGTTTGTTATTAGGTAACATACTTTTACTATGGTGATGTTAGCAATAAATCTGGATTTATAAACATACTAATAGAAAACAAACAAAATACAGACCGATACAACGATCACAAGATGCAACATAAGATGCAATACGCCAATTGCAGATGGTGCATAGCCCATAAAAATGTCATACCAATGATGTCTAGCAGTTTGTTCAATTCCTGTTGCAATCCTGACAATCTGGTCAGTATCACACCTGATAGCTATAGTCATCTGTTTTTGATAAGCAACAGCTTTTTTATATTTGGTGATTAAAATATCCAGTTCTTCAGTCTGAGAATGTACCATGTCCCACACTGGTCCTAAGGGTCCTGTTCAAGTTGTAGGCTGATATGCCACCAGTATCAACGTGAATTAGTTTTCTGGTTTCCATAAAGTCATTCTGTCATGTCATCTTTTGAGCCTACTCAGCAGCTAAATGCCACGTAGTCGCTCACCCACCCTCCCCCCCACTTGGGAATGGGGAGGGAATCAGAGGGGCAAAGGGAGACTCGTGGGTTGAGATAAAAATAGTTTAATAACGGTAACAGATCAACACGCTGACAGCAGTATCAACAGGTAATGTACAATACAGCTGCTCACCACCTGCCGACCCACACCCGCCTGCTCCCAGCCGGCGATCCCCAACACAAAGGCACCATGGCCACGCTCTCAGAAGTGAGAGCCCATGCTGGCCCTCTCCTGCCTTTATATAGTGAGCATAATGTCACATGACATGGACTATCAGCCAATCCGAGCCCAGCACTCCAGCTGTGCTCCCCCCACCCCTGCACACAGGCAAGGGCTCTGGGGCCTGGGGAGCCCCTGGGGTCTCAGTGTGCTGCAGCACTCCTCCAGCTACCAAACCAACAGGAACTCTATGCCATCCCGAGCCAGGACATGTCATTACACAGAACATCACAAAGCAAAATCAATACATATACAACTCAATTTTCACTTAAGTACAACCATGCAGTTATCATACATTTAGCCTAAATAGCAGGTACCTGAGGTCATGTTACTTGTACAAGTGTCTTGTATTACTAACTGCTCAGGTCAGTACTGTTCATGGTTTCCCCATTTTGCATTCATGAGTTTCAACTAGGTTACCTTTGTTATCCATGTATTTGGTCTCTTGAACTAGCAGCCACATTCTATTAGCTACAATAATGGAGAGTAGGGCATATTGTTAAATGGGTTCTTTACTTTCCCTATTTATGGTGTGGTAATAAATAGATCCACTCAACAGACTACTTTTGCTTGCTGCCCCTAAGCTTTGATAAAATAAGTTTACAGTACTGGCACCAAACCAATAATAGAGTCCCTAACATAGCAGGATTCCCACTGTGGATCCAATTGGCTTGTTGTTCATATTAATTTATAATAAAGGTTCACATGGTAACACAAGCAATGGCACTGTTGATATTAGAAGCAAATTTGTCAACACCAGCATACATTTGCTTGAAAATCTTATGGAGTTTTTTCCAAGGGTTTAGGCTAATAGTCAAGGTATTGGTAGTTGCACCCTTTCCATACGTTATAACGATGGTCTGACCAGTTATAGCTTGTTTGCTTAATGGTCCAAGCCTGGATCCTTTATAAATAGTCATTTCTAAATTGATAGGATCCAGTGCTCCTGTGCTCAATCCAACTGTTCCCAACACCCTGGAAAGATCCCTAACTGTGCAGGTTTTCCAATAGGACTTGCACCATTGTTCATATATAGGTACTATCCATTACGAGCAATTTGAATATATCCGTGCTAAAGTTGTCCCACGAAATCGAAACAGAAAATTCAAATACTTCAGAGGTAAAAGCTGCAAATCTTTTAGGAAATCCTTGGGTAACTATTATTGGCGTAGTAGTGGTAGTGGGAATCAGGGAAATTTCTAATTGCATGGTGCCCGCTGTGGTGCACGAGCCATGATCTTGACAGCTAAATGGCTCGCAGATTCCTACAATGAATTCTAATGGTTCCATTCCCAGCAGGAATCACCATCCCTTTTTGCATGTGTACATCTGTGTAAGAGGAAAAACAGAACAGAACCTTCAGTAGTATTGTGATCATTTTGGGGGATTATGTCTCCTTTGTAATGCACTAGTTTCTCTACCCAAGTCCAGGTTCAAATATAGATCTTTAAGCAAAATTAAGGTTGGTATGGGCAGTCAGGTGGATACTCTGATTCTTGCTATACCACTGGTGAGTTTTGAATATATTGGGCCTCACACCCCATGTCATAACAGGTTACTATCATGCAGGTTTTCTTGATTTTCACATAGTGCATCAACATTCATCTAATAGTATCCTAGAGTTCCCAACACAAGGGTCAGAGTTGTTTGATACATGAAGGATCCTGACTTTCTAGATGTAGACATTCTCTCTGGTGATAACACTGCACCACAAGGACTGTTAACAAAATTCCAGGGAATATTTAATGTACTTGCTAGATGCACCCTTTCCACAGCAAGCAGGTCAAATGGCAGGTCAAATCTTTCACTCATTCATCCAGGAGATCAGTTGTTCCTATGGAGTAAGAAAGATGATTTATCTCTTAGACTGTATCCAAGCCTCATTAATGATAAACTTCACTGCCATACTATCTGCAGTTTCTTATGTTCCTTTCCCTCAAAAGCACAGCAAAGTAACCCAGAGTTTCCCAAGTGATGGGTGTTGAATTTTCACCTGATCTCTTGGATGCTGCACTGAGGTGTTCAAAGCATTCTGCTGGTTTTGGTTCAGCACAAGAAATTGTTCAAAACCTTTATACAGTGGACTACCAGTCGCTGTCTTTCAGGATTTTAAGAATTGTGTGGCCTCCCATAATTTTCTTCCCCAATTAGTGCCACCATTGTACCATTTGATTTATTAAAGCAATCTGCTTCATCTTTCTCCTATACCATTACTCTGAGGTCAATAGAGTAAGTGCAAACTCCACTTAACTCTATGCTTAAGACACCATTCCTGTAGTAATTCAGTTTTAAAATGTGACCCATTATCTGACTGTATCTCTTGTGGCACTGGCAGTGTATCAAACCATTGGTTTAATCATGCTACAGTTTTCAATCAGGATGTAGTGCATGCAAAGTAAACATTATCCAAACTGCTCATTACTTCAACTGTGGCCGTAATAAATTTCTACCTCTTGGAGGTACGTCATGAGTGATATAGTCTACTTGCCCAGTACCCCTAACAGCTTTTCCTTTCCTAAGGTTTGCTTGTTGTTGACTTTGGCCAAGAGAATACTTCATTCCATTATCAAATCCACTGGTTGTAACTGTATGATGTTTGTTTCTTAGTAATTGGACAACCTCACCTTCTGACATGCTGATGCAAGTCATATACTCCAGCATGTCCAAATCATTCATGCAGCCATTCAGTACTCAAGGCTGTATATACTGAATGGCTAGGTAAATACCATCATTTTCTGATGTGCTGCTACATGCTCTATAGTAATAGGATGACACTTAGCAGTATCTTATACTTGAACCCAATATCTGTTTCCCTATATCTTGAGGTATATAGGGAATTTCCCCAGTTTCCTAGACATTGTGTAGCACTAGCTCATACAGCATAGGAAGCAGCGTATATGGCCTGTGCACCATCTCTAAGAGCTAATACTATGGCACAGAGATCTGCTAATTGAGCAGAACCTTTCATTTGCTCAGTTACTACAGTTTCTTCAGCTACAAATAAAACAGAAGCCAATACTTGCCATTTAATCTGTACTTTGTGAGCACTCCTGTCAGTAAAGCAGACACAATCTGGTTGACAGGGGTTGAATTCAGGGCCATTCTCGACAGAAGAGCAAGGAGGCTCCATGTATTCAATGGGCATTCCTATACGCTCCACAAGTTCAGTAACTTTATTCTCCTTAGTTAAGCCATCTACAGTTTCATGACAATAGATTTACAGTACTCACTTTTGTACAGGGGTCTTCCATGCTACAACTAAAGGTACTGGTTTACCAGTAAGCCATATGTTAAAGATCAGGTCTTGGCAATGTAATTTTATGCTTCTTCCCTGGGTCAGGGTTTCAGTCACTGTCAATCCTTCATACACTGATAACAGCATCTTTTCAAACGTGCAATGATTGTGCTAATCACAAAGCCAGATATACATATATACTGCACAACAGTGACCTCCTGTGGTAATTTAAATGTTTCTAGTTCTTTAGACAATACAGTATGAACAATAGTCGGACTGTTTAAAGCATGCACTAAGGGAGTAAATGTATATAATGTAGTCACTGCCAGGTGGAAGCAAATTTCTCCCTATCTGCATCTGATATCTACATATCATAGAATCATAGAATACCAGGTTGGAAGGGACCTCAAGGATAATCTGGTTCAACCTTTCTTGGAAAAAGCCCGGTGTAGACAAGATGGCCCAGCACCCTGCCCAGCTGAAAATCTTAAAAGTGTCCAGTGTTGGGGAATCCACCACTTCCCTGGGGAGATTATTATAATGGCTGATGGTTATTGTGAAAAATTTTCCTCTTGTGTCCAGTGGGAATCTCCCCAGGAGTAACTTGTACCCATTACCCCTTGTCTTTTCCATGTGACTCCTTGTGAAAAGGAAGTCTCCATCTTCTTTGTAGCCACCCTTTAAACATTGGAACATGGTGAGAAGATCTCCCCTAAGCCTTCTCTTCTCAAGGCTGAACAAACCCAGTTCTCTCAGTCTTTCCTCACCTGGCAGGCTTCCCAGTCCCTTGATCATCTTTGTGGCCCTTCTCTGGACCCTCTCCAGCCTGTCCACATCTTTTTTGTATAGTGGGGACCAAAACTGAACACAGTATTGCAGGTGTGGCCTGACAAGCACTTCATAGAGTGGGATAATGACTTCTTTCTCTCTGCTGGTGATGCCCTTGTTGATGCAACCAGCATCCTGTTGGCTTTCTTTGCTACAGCAGCGTACTGTTCACTCATGTTGAGCTTGTTGTCCACCAGGACCCCCAGGTCCCTTTCCACAGAACTGCTCCCCAGCCGGGTAGATCCCAGCCTGTGCTGCACTCCTGGATTATGTTTTCCCAAGTGCAAGACCTTACACTTGTCCTTGTTGAACATCATAAGGTTCTTGTTAGCCCACTCTTCCAGCCTGTCCAGGTCTTCCTGCAGGGTGGCTCTCCCTTTTGAAGTGTCCACCTCCCTACTCAGTTTGGCATCATCAGCAAACTTCATCAGAGTACACTTGCCCCATCATGCAGATCACTTATGAAGATATTAAACAACGTTGGGCCCAATACTGGTCCCTGCGGCACCCCACTTGTGACAGGATGCCAGTTTGAAAAGGAGCTATTTACCACCTCCCTCTGGGTTATGGTCTGGCAGCCAGCTCCCCACCCACCGCACAGACCACTTGTCTAGACTGTAACGCATTAGGCTCTCTAGGAGGAGGCTGTGGGGAACCGCACTGAAAGCCTTGGAGAAATCCAGGTAGACAATGTCCGCTGCTGACCCCACAGGAGCTGAGGAGGTTACTTTGTTGCAGAAGGTCATCAGGTTTGTCAAGCACAATTTGCCCTTGGTGAATCCATGCTGACGTTTCCTTGTCATGCACTTCATTTGACTCGTGATAGCCCCCCAGGAGGATTCATTCCATAACTTTCCCAGGGACTGAAGTAAGACTGATGGGCCTGTAATTTCCTGGATCCTCCTTTAAGCCCTCCTTGTAGCTGGAGGTGACATTAGCCTTCTTCCAGTCTTCTGAGACATCTCCCAATCTCCATGGCTTCTTAAAGATTATGGAAAGCAGCCTCGCAATGACATCAGCCAGCTCTCTTAACACCCTCGGGTGGATAACATCAGAGTCCATCGATCTGTAGCTCCTGTAATAGTTCACACACCAACTCTTCCTTCACTGACAGTGGGTCTGTGATGGCATCGACCTGGGCTTTTGTTCCCAGGGCCTGGGCCCCAACAGTGCTGGTAAAGACAGAGGTGAAGAAAGTGTTGGGAACTCCTGCATTTTAAGCATTGTTGGTGACTAATTCACCTCTCCTGCTTAAGAGCAGGTCGATATTTTCCTTCTCTTTCTGCTTGTTGTTTACGTACCTGAAGAATCCATTCTTGCAGTTTTTGACATCTCTGGCCAATTTCAATTCCAGCTGAGCTTTTGCTTTTCTAACTGCATCTCTGCACACCACAGCAATGTCCCTGTGGTCCTCAATGGGTATTCATCTGCCTTTCCATTTCTGGCACACTTCTCTTTTTGTTTTGAGCAGACTTGGAAGTTTGCATTTAAGCCAAGTGAGTCTCTTGCCCCACTTACTTCCCTTACCTTTAAAGGGGATGAACTGTTTTTGTGCTTCCAGGAGAGTGTTCTTGAAAAACTCAAAGCACTTGCTAGCTCCTTTATCCTCCATGGAAGCTTCCCATGGAATCCCTCCCAACTGAGTTCTGAGCAAGCTGAAGTTTGCCCTTCTAAAATCTAAAACCTTTGTCTTAGTCCTAACCTTCAGGGTGCTCAGCAGGATCCCAAACTCCACAATATTGTGATCGCTGCAGCCGAAGCTATCTCTAAGATATTACAAAACAGGTTTTCTTGGTTTGTGACTACCAAGTCTAGCAGTGCCTCATTCTTAGTTAGAACATCTATGTTCGCAAGCCGTGGCCCTCACGGGGGACTTCAAACACCCCAATATCTGTTGGAGGGACAACACAGTGGGGCATAAGCAATCCAGGAGGTTCCTGAAATGCACCGTTGATAACTTCCTTCTCCAAGTGACAGAGGAACCAATGAGGAGAGGTGCTACGCTGGATCGTGTTCTCACCAACAAGGAGGGGCTTGTGGGGAATGTGAAGCTCAAGAGCAGCCTTGGCTGCAGTGACCATGAAATGGTGGATTTCAAGATCCTTAGGACAGCAAGGAAGGTGCAGAGCAAGCTCACTACTCTGGACTGTAGGAGAGCAGAATTTGGCCTCTTCATGCATCTGCTTAGCAGAGTAGCAGGGGGTAAAGTCCTGGAGGGAAGAGGGTCCCAAGAAATCTGGTTAATATTCAAGGATCACCTCCTCCAAGCTCAGGACTGATGCATCTCAACAAAGAGAAGGTCAGGCAAAAACATCAAGAGGCTTGCATGGATGAACAAGGAGCTCCTGGACAAGCTCAAACACAAAAAGGAAGCCTACAGAGGGTGGAAACAAGGACAGATAGCCTGGAGGGAATGCAGAGAAATTGTCTGAGCAGCCAGTGATCAGGTTAAGAAGGCCAAAACCCTGATAGAATTAAATCTGGCCACAAACATCAAGGGCAACAATAAAAGCTTCAGTAGATACGTCAGCGATAAAAGGAAGACTAGGGAAAATGTGGGCCCTCTCCAGAAGGAAACGAGACCTCGTTACCTGGGATATGGAGAAGGCTGAGGTACTCAATGACATTTTTGCCTCAGTATTTATCAGCACGTGCTCCAGCCACACCACTCAAGATGCAGAAGGCGAAGGTGGGGACTGGGAGAATGAAGAACCACCCACTGTAGGAGAAGATGAGGTTTGAGACCATCTAAGGAACCTGAAGGTGCACAGGTCCATGGGACCTGATGAGATGCATCCATGTGTCCTGAGGGAATTAGCAGATGAAGTGGCCAAACCACTATCCATCATATTTGAGAAGTCATGGCAGTCTGGTGAAGTTCCCACTGACTGGAAAAGGGGAAACATAACCCCCATTTTTAAAAAGGGAAAAAAAGAGGACCTGAGGAACTACAGGCCAGTCAGTCTCACCTCTGTGCCCAGCAAGATCATGGAGCAGATCCTCCTGGAAACTATGCTAAGGCACATGGAAAATAAGGAGGTGACTGGTGACAGCCAACATGACTTTACTAAGGGCAAATCATGCCTGACAAATTTGGTGGCCTTCTATGACATGGTTACAGCATTGGTGGATAAGGAAAGAGCAACTGATGTCATCATTATGGAATCATTATGGAATTACGCTGGCAGAACCAGTCTTGATCTGAAGAAACCTAAAAGCCACCTGCTGTTGCAGAGGCTGAATATAGGAGGAGATGTAGGCTTGGCATACTGCTACAGTCCTCCATAGACTTTCTTCACCAAGCTATCCCATGTGGTGAGCACCTGTCAGATGCACATCAAAGCTCTCCTTACACTTAGAACTTGGTCTAAAGCTGGGTTATGTCTCAGCTTACCTGCTCCCCTTTCCGTGGTGTGTTGGGTTTGTAGGTCTGTTGCAGGGGGTTTTGGTAGTGGCCCATGTAAGAAGCTTCTTGAAGCTCCCCCAGCTCCAAGTCAGACCCACCTCTGGCCAAGGTCAAGCCAATTAGCAATGGTGGCTGTGCCTCTGTGATAATGTATTTAAGAAGGGGAACCTGGGAGAAGGAGTAGGAGTTGTGAGGAGGAGTTGTGAGGGAAACACCTATGCAAACATCAAGGTCAGTGGAAGAAAGGAGCGGGAACGTGTGACACAGACACTGCCCTGCAGCCCATGGTGAGAGGACAGGCTGTCCCCCTGCAGTTCTTATAGGTCTACAGTGAAGCAGATGCCCACCTGAAGCCCATGGAAGACCCGATGCCAGAACAGGTGGCTGCACTCAAAGAAGGACAGTACTCTTGAGAGAAGCCTGCGTTGTTCATCGCTGAGAGGACTGCAACACTGCAACACACAAGAGAGACCCATGCTGGGGCAGTCTGGGAAGAGCTGCAGCTCATGGGAAAGACTCATGTTGGAGAAAGTTCATGGGGAAAGTCTCCTGTGAGAGGAACCCCATGCTGGAGCAGGGGAAGAGTACAAGGAGTCCTCCCCCCGAGGAAGAAAGAGCAGCAGAGACCATGGGTGATAAACTGACTGCTCTGCTGCGCTTCTGGAAGGAAGGAGATAGAGAAATTGGGAGCAAAGCTGAGACAGAGAAGGAGGGGTAGGGGTGATCTAAGGAAACCAGATGGCCCCCCCACCCTCAGGAAACGTTGCACCTGGGGGTTGAGACATGCCCTTTGTCTGTTCAGATTGCTTGTTGGGACATGCCCTGTGCTTGCTGGGACATGCCCTGTGTTTTGTTAAGACATGTCGTTTATCTGATAACATGGGAGTTGCTGGGGGAGGGTCAGCGCTGGGGGCTGGGGGTGGGGGATATTTTAAGGATTTCTCTGAACTAATTGTAATATTCCCTCCCTATTCCTGGAATTGTGATACATATGTAACACTCTACGTAATAAAAAGGAGCCACTTTTGTCTCCAAGGCGCGTGTGCATTTGGAGGAAATGATTCCCCCATGCGCTCAGCGCTGAATAAACATACCTACTGTATAACCTTACTCATTCTAAAGTCGTGAATCCGCGCCTCAGGGGTAAGGTGTTTTTTAGATGTGGTTTTACTTCTCACTGTCCTACTCAGTTTGATTGTTAAATTAAGTGGTGGTGGTGGTGGTGCTTGAATTAAATTGATGTTCTTTTTCTTCTCCTAATGAGCCTCTCCTTTGCACATGACCATAACGGGTGAATCATCCCTCCCTGTCCTCCTTTTGATTCTGGAGCCTTTTGTTTTATTTTCTTCTTCCCATGCCTGAGGGGGAAGGAGTGATAGAGCAGCTGTGTGGTGCTCAGTTGCCCTCTGGGGTCAAACCACAACATGTTGTAATGATGGTGTACAGGTGTCACAAAAAAAGGACATTGCCTCCCCTGGAATATGGTCCTTGTCCTGCAGAAGCTTCTCAAACTCCTGAGGCAGGCAAGGTTAACCACTGCCTCTCTCTCAGTTTAGAACTGCCTTAGCCCTCCTGGGGAAGCCGAGTCATCCCTTCCTTGCCCCACACCCATTCCTCTGACGTGGGTGGGACTGGCACATCCCTGTCAGGGACTTTCTGCTCTTACCTGGGCTCCTCTGGTCACAGTGTTGCAAATGCCTTAATAAAACAGTTTGAATCCTAGAATATTATTTCAATTTTAATTTAAAAGTAAGATTTTGATTTAACATGAAGCTACAGTAGCTATGAGAATATAAAGTAGGATTAAGGAATTAGTATGCTGTGTGCCTTGAAAACTATAAGAATCGTTATGGACTCTGAATTAACAGAGTAGGTACTGGATATGGATCTTGACTTAAAACAATAGGTACCAGAGGAAAACTGGTTTGGTTGGGAAGATCGGCCAAAGGAGGAATGAGCATTAGCCAAAGATAAAATGAGCATGCGCAAGGATGGAGTTCAATCAGCGGACACAGTGATGAAGACTATCGACAACCACCAGAGGACCCCCGTCCAGTATAACCACGCATGCGTTAGAGACATTTGCATATGATAATAATTTTCAAGAAATAGCATGAATATGCTAATCATTGCCCTCCCCCCATTCTATTTAAATCAATTAGTGAGGATGACCAATGATTTCTGCAGAATAGGAATATAGGTAAGGTGAGGTAACTAAAAGCCAATCATTATAAAGGTCAACTTAAACGTTATGAATTTTGTTGATCTTATGTGACTATGACTCTGTTGAAAAAGTGTATAAATATGTTGTGCTTTGTACCTGCTGGTGAACACGTCTTTGGCGGAGTTATCCCCTGTGTTCCCCAGTGCTGGAATAAAGAAGTGCCTGCTTATCTGCTGTGTGTAGATAAGTTCTATTCGCGATTGCGACCGCTAACAAGCAGGCACCTCTTTATTCCAGCGCTGGGGAACACAGGGGATAACTCCGCCAAAGACGTGTTCACCAGCAGGTACAAAGCACAACATATTTATACACTTTTTCAACAGAGTCATAGTCACATAAGATCAACAAAATTCATAACGTTTAAGTTGACCTTTATAATGATTGGCTTTTAGTTACCTCACCTTACCTATATTCCTATTCTGCAGAAATCATTGGTCATCCTCACTAATTGATTTAAATAGAATGGGGGGAGGGCAATGATTAGCATATTCATGCTATTTCTTGAAAATTATTATCATATGCAAATGTCTCTAACGCATGCGTGGTTATACTGGACGGGGGTCCTCTGGTGGTTGTCGATAGTCTTCATCACTGTGTCCGCTGATTGAACTCCATCCTTGCGCATGCTCATTTTATCTTTGGCTAATGCTCATTCCTCCTTTGGCCGATCTTCCCAACCAAACCAGTTTTCCTCTGGTACCTATTGTTTTAAGTCAAGATCCATATCCAGTACTTACTCTGTTAATTCAGAGTCCATAACGATTCTTATAATGTTCAAAGCACACAGCATACTAGTTGCTTAATCCTAAGGGCCTTAGTGTACTTTATATTCTCATATCTACTGTAGCTTCATGTTAAATCAAAATCATACTCTTAAACTAAAATCAAAATAATATTCTAGGATTCAAACTGTTTCATTAAGGTAACTGCAACATGCTTATCTGCTGTGTGTAGATAAGTTCTTTCGCGATTGCAACCGCCAACAAAGTGACTGTGGAGTCTTTCTAACCACGGTTCCGTGCTCCCGTGAGGGGGATGGCTGGTGAAGAGACGAAGCGAGTGAAAAGGAGTGAATGGCTCCCCCGGGAGGAAAAGGGAAACAAGAAACTTCAGTTAGTCTAGTTGAGTGAACAAGAAACTAGGAGCTGGATAGTTGAGTTCCCCGGGTAATAGGGAGCCAAGGATTGTCATTTCCCACAGAGTCCATTAGGGAAAGGCTGGGAGGAGGGGAAAAAAAAAAAAAAAAAAAAAAAAAGAAAAAGGGACAGGGGGCGGGAAAGCCTAACCCTGGAAAAAAAGGGAACAAGAAATTACCAGGTAGTATTCTGTCGGACAGTCCATTAGGAAAGAAGTTAGCAAATTGGGATTACAGCCCATATACCAGAGGGAAGAGTAAGATCAAGATGGTAAATTATTGTATATTTGAATGGACTAAAGGACCTATCAGGGAAGATTCGGTGAATTGGCCAAAATATGGATCAGAAGAGGATTGGATTTGTCAAGCTCTTAATATTTATGTTAATTCAAAGGAACCATTTAATTAGGAAGAAAGTGAATATGCCTCGTGTTGGAGGGGGTCGCGGAGATTTGGGATTTTTAAATTGAAGCAGGAGGAGCAGGTTGAAGAAGGTGAAAGGGAAAGGAAGGGAAGGAGATGGGACCCTTTGGATAACTTACCCCCCCCCCCCATATAACCCAGCACAGCCAGAAAATCAAGGGGTGCAGCAGGAAGATGCGGGTGAGGAAGAAGATGTGGGTGAGGAGGCCCCTGTTGTTAATATCAGACCTGAAACCCGACAGCAATGAAGCGGGGGGAGGAATCGTTTAAGGGAGCACGGGGAGGCTAGGGTTAATCCCTCGTGGGAAGTTCCAGCGGCAGGAATTCAAGGGGGGACGGGATTTGTGGATGTGCCGCTCACTAATGTAGAGGTGAGGGCGTATAAGAAAGAAATCAGGAAGTTATTAGAGGACCCTGTGGGGCTGTCGGAAGAGATTGATCAATTTTTGGGACGCAATGTATACACATGGGAGGAGATGCAGTCGATTATGGGGATCCTTTTTTCCCCTGAAGAGAGACAGATGATCAGAACGGCTGGAATGTGGATATGGGAGAGACAAAATCAGCAGGGGATACCCGGGGAACAGAAACTCCCTGTAACCCCTCTGCAGTGGAATCAGAATGCACAAGAGGGGAGGAGAGATATGAGTGACTATAGGTCATTTTATTATAATAAGAGTCTGGATGAACTCCTAAGAGAAGCACAGAAAGTATATGTTAGGAAGGATGAAGAAAAGGCTAAAACTAAAGCTAAAATTATGATAACGGCACAAGAAGCTGTTAGAAATAAACACAGGGAATCTCAGAAGGGAAATTACAAATTTGGAAAAAAAAAAAAAAAAAAGGGAATTAAAGGGAAAGTGGAACCAAGAGAAGAGGCACAACTGGCTAGGGAAATCCCAAGGGGATGTTTTTATTGTGGGAAGGGGGGGGCATTATAAACACGAATGCCCCCAGAGAATATGGGACCTGTTGGTGTTTGAAGTAACCCAACAGGATGAGGGTGGTAATCACTAGGGGTGTCAGGAGCTCTACCTCCTGGGGGGTATACCAACAGAGGAGCCCTTGATAAATTTGAAATTAAGACTCCAGGAGGAAGATTATGTAAAAGATACAGCCTGGGCTGTAGGGGCTAAAGGCAAAGGGTTTTCAGTCCCAGTTATAAAGAATGTGTTAATACAAGGGGAAGATCAGTATGTTGTTAATGATCTGTTGTTAATGCCAGGGGTGGGATGTAATTTGCTAGGTAGAGATTTACAAGTGCAGTTAGGAATAGGTGTGGTGCTGGATGAAGGAAAAATGGTGGTTAAATTACTAGAGCTATGGGAGGAGAATAGGGGAGGATATTCAGGAACCAGAGCATGACTGTTTGGATTTTATAAGTTATCAAACGAAAATAAGAGAAGATCTGTTGGATGAACCTTTGCTCTATAGGGAAAAACTATTTATTGATGGGAGGGGCAGAAGATGGAAGTGTTTGAAAAGGGGAAATTACCTGCTGGGTGGTCAGCACAAGTCTGTGAACTCTATGCCCTAAAACAGGCATTGGTATATTTGAGAGATAAGGAAGGGACAGTGTACACGGACTCGGACTCAAAGTATGCATTTGGAGTGGTCCACACATTTGGAAAAATATGGGAAGGAAGAGGGCTTATAAATACAAAAGTGAAGGAGCTAGTACACGAGCAGCTGATCAGAGAAGTTTTAGAAGTCCTGAAGCTCCCTACAGAAATTGCAGTTGTGCATGTGAAAGGACATCAGAGGGGAGCATCAATGGAAATAAGGGGGAATAATTTAGCAGATTAAGTAGCCAGAGAAGCAGCTACAGAATCATCATCAGTAGTTTTATTGGTAGTAACACTGGGGGATTATGAGAATTTAGCCCTGAATTTCACAGAACAAGAGAAGGATATACTTAAAAATAGGGGGGAAAAAGATCCAGAAGGAAAATGGACTTTACCAGATGGAAGGTAGATGTTAAATAAAACATCATCATGAGAAATTCTGTCATTAATACATCAGAAAATACATTGGGGAACGCAATCACTTTGTGATCATTTTCTAAGACAATATGGGTGTATAGGAATATATATGGAGGCTAAACAACTAGTTGATCGATGTCTGATTTGTTAAAAAGTGAACAAAAAGGTAATGAGAAAAAGGTGGCTGGGGAACAGGAGCTAGCCGTACAAAGCCTCCAGGTAGACTTAACAGAGCTACCTCAAATACAAGGGTGGAAGTATTTGTTGGTATTAGTGGCTCACTTAACTCATTGGGTGGAAGCAATCCCCCACACCAAGGGCAATGGCAAGCATGGTGTCCAAGGTGTTATTGGAAAACATTATCCCAGATATGGATTAATAGAAAGAATAGACTTGGACAGAGGAACACATTTCATTTTAAAAATTATGCAACAGCTATCTGAAGCCTTAGGGATCGCATGAGCGTGGCACACCCTATGGCACCCTCGGAGTTCTGGAAGAGGAGAAAGAATGAATCAAACTTCAAAACAAATCTTGACTAAGCTAATGATTGAGACTCAGATGTCTTGGATTAAATGCCTGTCGTTGGCCTTATTAAGGATCAATACTCAACCACGAGCGGACCTGGGAATTTCTCCCTATGAAATGATGTTTGGATTACCATATATGAGTAATGACAGGGATATTGTCATCCCTGAAGTAGGATATCAGTATGTAAGAAAGTATGTAATAAGAATTGCTAACACTTTAATGAAACTAAGAAAGAAAGGGCTTCTGCCTCAAATACCACCATTGGATTTTAATATCCACAATGTAAAACCAGGTGATTGGGTATTGATAAAAGTGTGGAAAGATCAGTCATTAACTCCCGAGTGGGAAGGTCCATTTCAGGTGCTGCTGACCACTGAGACAGCGATCCGAACAAAAGAAAAGGGGTGGACTCATGCCTCCTGAGGAAAAGGACCGGTGGAAAAGCTTCAGGAGTGGACTGTGGTACCATCAACTGATCAACTACAAGTCACCCTCAAAGGACTAAGTAAATTCATCAGGAGGGGATTGAATGACTCTTAACCAGTGGTTTGACTGGCTTTTTTACCGGGTTCAGAGGTAACACTGTGAAAATTTACTCATTCAGTTACTTACTTGCTGCATAGGGAACCACAAAAAAAAAAAAAAAAAAAAAGTCAGGGAAAAGCTGGTGTTTACCGAGCATTAACTGGCGGACAAGTGTCAGAGTGGCTTTTGGTAATAGATTATGAGCATTTTGGATTCGATCAGGCATTGCTAGAAAATCAACCTAATAGGGTAATACCTTGTCTCGAGTGTATGTATGGATGTCATGAAGCGTGGGTTTTGTGTGAATGTGAAATGTGTCACCGGAGGTGGTATTTCTCGCAGATGGAGAAAATTGTGTTATAACTGTAATAGGGACTGTGAGTATGGGGAAGGGGCATGAACTGTAACCTTTATTTACAGGAAAAAGAGGTTAGTCCCCAGAATTTGGGATGTCCCTGAGAGTTGATGGAAGGACACTGTCAGAAAGTGCCAAAAGTTTGCTTTGCTTAGAAACAAAGGAAGTGGCTACAAAGGAGCTGCACTTGAATTGACTAACTATTAAAACATGGATTCGTTAAACAGTAGAGGGCTAGACCGGGTTAACCTCTGTGCTCGCCACCAAGAAGACCTTTATCTCAGATGTGGGCTGCAAACCCATAGGCATGAGAGGTGGGAGTACATGTTATACCGGACCTCTGCTAATCATCCTGGTATGGTTTGCTCTAATCGCATGCAACAAGTGCTTTACTGTTATGTCCAACATCAGAGTGTGGAAAAAGGTTGGGTTTTTCTTCCTTTGTGTTATGCTGGCTTACTGTTCTTACCATGTTTAATACCCTGCTTTATATGGCTAATATCTCATGGTATTGATGGGATGCAAATAACAGCAATGTCGATAAACCCTGAAATGGCTGCATTGGCTGGTGCCCACAAAGTTATGATACTAAAGACAAAAGATGCCACTAAAAACTCATTAGAAAAAGCCAGGCTTATAGTAGAAGAAACCAAAAGAAGAAGAAAAGAAGAAAAGAATGAGGATAAGTGTTAGTAAGCTCAAGCAAAATATAGTACCAAAAAAAAAAAAAAAAAAAAAAAAAAAAGAGGATGAATTGTGAGAAGTAACAGTAGAATTTTGTTCCAGCTATAAGTAATTGAACTATTACTTTTATTGAGTTAGGCTAAAGCTATGATTAGTATAACGACCCAAATTTTAAGAAAAGTAAAATAATTTGCTACTGGGAAAAGAGAAGGAAGGGAAATGATCTGAGGAAACAACAACCCAACAGCCCCCCCTGCTTGGGATGCTCACCAGATGGTCCATATCAAAGGATGGTAACTCCTTTGCAATGGAATGAGAAAGAACAGGATGGGCCATCCCTGGTATCTCTTGTCCTTGAGATAGGAGAGGAACTGAAATGACTAAGCCATAAAGACAAAGGAGCTGCAAATTGGCCCAGACTTGAAGGACAAGGTGTATGTGACCACAGGACTGAGTTGGCGCAGAAGTGAGGGTCAGCTAGCGAACACAATGAAGACTATGAGCCTTCATCTGCAGACCCCTGCCCACGACCACCAGGGAGCACTGCGCAAGTGCGATGAGAGGAATTTGGGGTGGGGGGATATGTTAATGATTTCTCAGAACTAATTGTAATATTCCCTCCCTATCCTTGGAGTAGTGATGCATATGTATTAGGGTAGATGAATATGTAACCATTTATACAATAAAAGGGAGCCCCTTTTGGCTGCAGGGCGTGCCATTGCACCCAGCGCTGTATTCTTTGCTCCACTGACTTTGACCCCAATAAAACTTTTTTTTTTATATATATGTGGGCTTGTTTCTCACAACCCTTACTTCTGCGCAAACTCAGTCCTGTAGTCACCATACACCTTGTCATTCAAGTCTGGGCTACTTTGCAGCTCCTCTGTCTTCATGGCTCCGTGGTTTTAGTTCCTCTCCTATCTCAAGGACAAGAGACACCAGAGGTGGCCCATCCTGTCTTCCTTCCATTCAAGCACAAGGGAGTTACCGTCCTTTGATACGGACCATCAATGGCCCATCTTGTTCTTTCTTATTCCATCGCAGAGGAGTTACCGCCCTTTGATGGATGGAGGCCATCTGGTGAGCATCCCAAGAAGGGTGTGTGTGTGTGTGTGTGTGTGTGTGCTATCGGGTTAGTGTAAGCTTCCCCTGAAAGGGGGGGCTATCGGGTGTTTCCTCAGATCAGCTGTATGTCACGGGGAACCAGGGAAACTCCAGAGATACACGGTGGTGGCTGTGCCCTGCGCTGCACCCCTGGAGCCTCATCTCCCAAGACACAGCATGCATTGCTCTGCAAGACAGCAACTCCTCCTCGCTGCTCCAGGAAGCTCTGGAAAGGCTTGGAACCTTTCAGTTCATCAGGAATAAACAAGCCCCTTTCGCTCTGCTAGAAAATTCCTTGCACCCCTCAGAGGATCTGCTTCTTTTCCTAAGGCAGACCGCCGGCGAGGAGCTGATCAAGTTTCCAGAGGAAGCCGCACCGCTCAAGGACACAAATCAAACCCACTGAAAAAGGAGGAAACACGGCCGCCCTCCCGCTGCGGGCCGGAAGGAAAACCAAGACAACTGAGGGACGCAAGGCACCTGCAGCAGAAGATGGCGCCACCCGCCTGACCGGGGGAGCGGGGGGGGCCTCGGGCGGCTCCGCCGGGCCCCTGGCGGCTGGAGGCCCCGCCCCCGCGGGCGGGGCGCGGCCGGTCCCCCTTGCCCCGGGAGCGGTCTGTGGCCCGGCCGGGGCGGCGGGGAAGGGGCGGCTTTCGTCTCCCGTCAGCCGGGGCTGCGCTGCCGGAGCTGCTCCTGCAGGCTTCCCTGCAGCGCGGGTCCCCACGCGTGCTCCGGCAGCGCCGTGACGCGCCTTTATCCTCTGGGCGGGTGCTTTGTCCGCCTCGCTGGTTCCTTTCCCAGGGGTGGTGGCGGTGGCTTTCCGCCGGTGCCGCTCCGCGCTGGTGCGCCAGGCGAGGTGCCGCCTTGCCGCTGGGCAGGCTTTCGGGCGGGCACCTCGGCCCGTGGCTGTGGGAGGGAGGCCGACGCGCGGCACGGTGAGGGGCAGGCACCGAGGGCCTGGCGCAGCCCCCACGCCGTTTTGTTTAGACCCCGGCCCTGTGTCCGTGGTCACGCGTGGCTCAGCCGCGGTGCCTGGCCGCCCGTCCTGCTTCAGACGCTTGCTGAAGCCAAGGCGGAGAGAAGGAGCTTTTTTCTCGGCGGCAGGCAGAGAGCTTGCCGTCTGGATGGATGCTGGGAAGATCTTGGTGGGAAAACGGGGAGCTGACCGCTGGCCTTTGCTTAGGGCTGCCGGGACATCGTCGTTTCTTCGCTGTCCAGTTCCCACCTGACTCGAGTTTTCTCAAGTACTGGCTGATCTCAGAGCGCTTTTGCCATCCTGAAATCGCTTTACCTGGTGTCATCCTGCACGCCGAATGATGGCATTTCCTCCTTTTGCAGAGGATTTCTAGGAAATGTCAGGTGGAAAAAAGCACTCTGAAACACTTTGACCTTTAGGTGAAGCCCAGTAGAGCTCAGCCTGTTTGACTGGGGTTGCTGATGCCTTTTAGAGGAAATTTTGTTTTTTAATGTTAAGCCATGGCGTGCAGTAGAGATCCAAGAGAGTGTCAACCCAACAAAGTGCCGAAAAGGAGAGCATTTGGGATAATTAGGTCATGCAGGTTCTGATAGACCAATTAGTGGAGTGACAGCAAGCACGGTCTAATGTTTCTTTGCCCCTGATACCAGGGAGAGCAAGTGCTTTGGGTTATTATTTCTTGGAGCAGAGTTTCAGCATTGCTAACATTTGTGTGTACCTAAGGGCTCCCTAATAGTCTGCCTGCCTTAAGATAGTTTCCTTACACCTATGAAACGGCATTTGCTGCACTTGAGTTACATCAGTCAGTGTCCTGTGCAACTTCCATGCCATAATTCCTTAGACTCTTTTTTTCTTTCTTGTCTGCCACTCCCATTTTCCCATTGATGAGGATTTATTAATATTTTCTTTTTGCTTACTAGAAGTTGAGAAAGTAATGTATAGAGAGGTGGGGAATTGTGTGGTTTTGTTTTGTTTTTTTTTTTTTTTTATTTGTGGAGATGGCAGTTTGGGGGATTGGGTTTGGCTGTTTTACAAGAGACCTGCAAACAGACAGGTACTGTCTTTATTTTTGTTAATGTGTGAGAAGGAAAGGAAAACAAAGGCTTAAGTGTTTCCTGCTGTCTTCTGTTCCTCTTGGTGATCTTGGAAGTAGTTTTCTGCATGAAGATGCACGATCCCCTGTATTAGAACACTTTATGTGAAAAGTAGAATACTGTTTCAAAACTGAAACTAAGGTGTTCCCTTGTTACATCTGATCCTCTAGAAGTTACGTGTACTATACACCCAGAATAAGCAAGCCTGGTCTGTCTCCAAGCTGAAATGCAGCATGTCGCTCAAGTTTCAGGGGTGCTCGATTTGTTAGTTGCCTGGAAAAGGGATACTAGCAATTAACTTTTACCATAAGTATTTTCTTTTCCAGTATTGCAGGATGGTAATACCACGTGCCACTGAAACAACCAGAGAAGTCTGCAACTTTGAAGAACCCACTTCCTCCAACATCTCAGATTCTGGGTCTTGGTGACCTTGCAAAAGATCCTCCTGAAGTGCCATCTGTGTGCTGCAGGAAGTGGATCAAAGAGACTGAGTCAGTTTATGACAGACTGGCAAAGCAAGGAGGCCGACCTGGTGAGCATATGTCTTGCTTGTTTGTTTCTTCTATGTTTTTTTTTGGCTGTGCTTGATTGTGGTGGTAGAAAGTGTTCGTAGATACTAGAGAAGAATCCTCTGGAATTTTCAAATTAACCCATAGAAAAAATGAGTGATTGAAAATGTGCAGTAAGAGGTCACCCTGTCAAGACATCCTTGCAGTCTGTTGTGCATATGTACCTTTTAGCAAAATGTGTATATCTAAGTAGATTATGACTGTTTAGCTGCATTTGTGTGAGATCTTTATAATTTATGCTTGGTTTACTTAAGTAGTGGTCTAGTGAAAATGATGTCACAAAAAAGCATCATAAAAAAACTTGGTACAGGTTTATAAAGTGTTTTTTGGTGTTGATACTCAGTTTGTTACAGTGTGGTACGTACTCTGTTCTTGTACCAAGGTGATCCGTGGTTTTGTTACTTCCTTTATCAAAGAAGGAAGCTTCAGGAATTTGAGCAGATGACTTGTGTGCATACTTAAGAGCAGAAATATGAATTAACAGACTGGTACATGTTAATGCATTTGCAGCAAGAAAAACAAGGTACAAGCGTAACGCAATGCTGTAAGGTTCAGACTTTTATCAAGGGAGACAAGTGCTCCTTACTGAACAAAGCAAGCATTTCTTCCTGATAAAAGAGCAACCTGAAAACAAAGGTAATGCTTTTGAAACCAGATAATAAATCAGAAAAGTAGCTGCTTTTGTCTTTTTCTCTTAAGACCCGACGGAAGCATTACACACCTGCGACAATGAAGTCCTCTCCAGCAGCATATGCTGCACCTGACTGGTACTCGCACTGCTCCAATCCCCCAGCGACTGATGAGCCATGGCAAGTCTGCTGAGACCCCGCGTAGCTTCTTGGGTTCTCTCTTCACCTGTTTGCATTTCAGAATACTTTTGTACTGAAGTGCAAGATATATATCCCTTGTACAAACACGTGCTAAATCTTTCCTTGCAGGAGCTATGTTTCCTCCCTGCCAGATTATATGATTCACAGAGAGTTTAAGGCTGATGACCATTATGGTAATAGTTATGAGACAAGAAGAGTGCCTTTTGATTTTGATATGGAAAGTGTTTGGCAGCGTGATGCTGAGGACAAAGGAAACTCAGAGAAAAAGAAGGTAGGATGGAGAGGCACTCTGGGATAGTGCTTTGTTTGTAGAGCTTGTAAAGACACTGTCTGGGCCTGTGGGTTCTTATAGAATGGAAGCTGTAGTCCATCCAAGTTTCTGTATTCCAGTAGCAATTTTTATATTGTAGTTAGAGAATGAGAAGATGTGTTTCTCTTAAGTGCTGCAGATACAGCATAAGAACCAGAAATGCAGTTTCCAATCACATTATATGATGCTTATACTTAGGTGTGAATGAAAGCTAGTAGTTAGTTTCCATCTTCTTATGCTTTATTTCCCCTGCAATTCATTGTTGGTGAAGAGAATTACTGTTTAGTGATCTTGGAGGAAGAATAAAGAAGGAGGAAGGAACAGAAGACTGTTCTGAAAAAAGAGTTTGTTTTAGCTTAAAATTCAAGAGAGTGCCCAAAGAGATCTAATGCCCTAACTGTCTTTGAATGGAAGATGTATCAAAGACAAAAGAAGTATAGCCCAAGCTGTGCCCACGACAAACCTTTCTGTGATGACCTTGGCATTTTGTCTGGAAACCTCTCTCCCATCCTCCTTCTTTCACCTTCCCTGCCCATTTTAGATGCTGAAGCCTTATGTTTCTTGAATATCCTCTGTGATTTTGTTTGCCTCATTTACCATAGGTCTTTGGAGTATACATGGAAAGGCATTTGATGTACTTGAACACCAGTACTTCCCTTTTGAACAGAGCAGCAGATGTTGGACATTTTAGGAAAAAAAGTCCTTGGCTTTTGCTGAGATGGGTAACTAATCCAAATTCAGAACAATGGCTTGCATAAATTGGAACCTCATTTCTGAAAAGGCTGGGGAATGTTTACTGAACCTGTGGAAACAGACAAACAAGCAACATATGCTTAAACTATAATTTGCTTGATGCTTGTAGGTGAACTCTTTTTTCAATCAGAGATTTAAGGCACTGAAAATAGAAACTTAGCTTGACATGGAGCCTCTTAAAGGATCAAAGTAGGATGGAGAGGAAGTGCTGTCCCTCACTGTCTTTTAAGAACCAATTATCTTCAGTGTTCTAAGAGTCAAATTTAACTTTCATAACAGTAAGTGTAATTCAAGTCCATGTGGTGACCAGTAAAGTGCGACTGAGGTCCATTTCTGTTTGGGTGGAGTTTGATCGAGACCCAGTTTTGTTCATTCATGTGAATGAAAGTTCCCATGTGTTTTATTTATCACCAAGTACAAAGTGAATATATGTTATATATTCAGCTCAGATTCCAAATCTGCTGAGGTCCTGATTCAGAATTTATATTGTTCTTCTGGAAGCTGAAGTTGAGTTTTGTCTAAGGTACTAAATCTACCAAATTTTTTTCTTTAAGATTAGGTGCCTGAGAAGGCAGATTCTCTGTCTCTAGCTTTAGCTCTGCCTCCACACCACCATCTCTGAAATGGTTGTCTTTCACAGTACCTTTCTTGTACTCTGAAAAGCATCTGATGTATCTTGAAACATCCCATGGTGGTTCTTTCACATCTATTTCTTGTATCTCCTCTTACAGGAGGTTTCTATCCTATGCCTTAAGAGTACTATCCTGAAGAGTCTTCAAGTGAACCCTATCAGTCTTGATTTTATTTTTTTCACCATATATCTTGTTTGCTGAAATGTAAGAGATGTAGTCCAAAACACCACAGGCAAACTTCTAAGGAATATTCAATTTATTTATTTGACTATGTGATGATACTGCAGCAGCAAACTACCTCAAGTATTGAAACTGAACATATTGAAAACATTTTTCAGTCCAGTCTAACTAAGCAGTTGTTCAGAAGAGAGATGCGTGATGCAATCTTGGAGATAAATCCCAAAGGGTACCCTTAGGGAGAAGTGCAAAAACATTTTAACCTCTAAGGGTACCTCTTCGACTCAGTTTGCAAAACATTGTTCCCAAGTGGACCCTTGCTCTGAACCTTTGAGCCTTAATGCCACTTTGTTCTGAAGTATTAGAATCTCCACTGTTCCTCATAGTATGGTTGTCACTGTGTAGTGGAGGACTGGAGATCCAGGGGACTGTTGCATGGTTCTCCATGCCTCGAGATGGATCCCGTAGTTACGCGCTAACGCCTTAATTATGGGGATAATTCTCGTTCTTCTGGGAATTTTGCAAAGCAGCAAAGATATGTTAGTGCATGAAGGATTTAGCCTTTGTACTCATGGCGAACTGACGGACTACTAGCCCAGCTGGAAGCATCCTTTCACCTCTGCATCACGTGGGCCAGCCGGGTTACATTGAAAATAGTATGACCTTAAGAAAGAGACAGGCCTGTGTATGGGTGGGAGATCCATTGGAGGTGGTATCAGGGTTAGCTTCAGCATTGTGCAGTCTTCCTGCAAAACCAGTAAGATTACTACTTCATGTCTGAAGTCATCTCTTTCAGGCACTTGCTGAAATATGTGTGTATATATGCATACATGCATATGTATGTGCTGTGGCAAAAGGATTACACATCTGAGGTCAGGATTTTGCCTCAGAATGAGATTTGAAATGTGATCTAGAATTTTTCCCTTGCTTGCAGGGGAGCCAGGATTTAATCTGGTAGCTTTTAGCTTTCCATGCTGGCAGCAGGTGTCCTGGTTTGGGCTGAAATAGAGTTAATACTCCTTTTCAGGGACTAGATGAGTGCTGTGTTTTGAATTTAGCTTTGGGTTTGGTATGGGAAGAATGCTGATAGCACACTGATGTTTTCAGCTGCTGCTGAGACTTCAAGGACTCTCCGACTCCCCATGTCCTGCCCGTGCGCAAGGGCACAGGGAGCAGGGAGGGAGCACGGCCACAGCACCTGACCCTAATTGGCCGGTGAAATATTCCATATCATGGAACGTCATGCTCACTATATAAAGGAGGGGTGGTTGGGAAGGAGCTCTCTTGCTTCTGGGATTGTGATTGTGGGATCTTGGTATCTTGAGGTCGCTGGCCAGGAACGGGCTGGATATTGGTTAGCGGGTGGTGAGCAGTTACACTGTGCATTGCCTGTTTCTATATTTCTTTTTTTTTTTTTTTTTCCCTATCAACATCATTGTTCTCATTTTATTGCCATTATTAAACTGTTCCTATCTCAGCCTGTGAGTCTCCCTTCACCACTCTAGTTCCCTCCCCCATTCCCAGGTGGGGAGGGGGAAGGGAGGGTGATTAGCTGCGGTGGTTGGCTGCCGACCAGGCTCAAACCACGACAGCAGGTATCCATATACCAGCCAGACAATTCATATACAATACATACCACATTCATGTTTCTTGAATCTGGGAGTAGTAAATGTGTATGTATAATAAATGTAGGTAGTCATTTTTAGGGTATGTTGTTGCCATCTTCATCTCTTCGCAAAGGGAAAAAATGCTTTAAACCAAGAACATGTAAAAAATGTCTTACATAGCATACGTTATCTGGGAAAGTTGATGGCTGTTAAAATAGAGGCTTGTCAAAGTGAAAATGCCTTCTCAGCTCTAACCATTGGGGTGTAGTGACATGAGGGTCTGCTTTTAATGCTGAATTTGCCCAGCAAAGTAACAGACAGCAACTGACGGGATTGCAGATGCTCTCCAAAACCAAATTCTGATTTGTTCCCTTGCTCCTCTTGTCACTCGCTAGCTGATTTGAACATTATGGAATGTTTTGATGGCTGCAATTGAAGCTAGCCTGTCTCATTTAATACCAAGAAAACAAAGACAACCTTTAAAACAGTGCACAAGACTTGCTAGCAACCTTCATGTCTTTTCTCACTGCCTTTCTTTTCCCCATTTTTTCCTTTACTTTAGAAGTTGGGCTTTTGTCTGTCTCAAGACAAAATCTCTGGAGGCTTCCCCTTTACCCTTTCCCTTTAATTAACTCTTTAATTACTAGGCTTTATTTTCTAGCACTTTGGTGCTGAGAGTCTCATCTCTTTTCATCTGCTATTTATATATTCTGTTTATCAAACAGGTTGTGTTTCTGTGTTGCCCTGTGTGCCATCATGCCTTCAATATGTGACAAAGGTTGCCTGCGTTTGATGATTTCTACTTGTCTAATTAAATCGGTTTTGTCAGCTGAAATGATAGGTAACAGTGTCCTGGATCTGAAACTTCCATGGTATGTCAGATCTGAAATGGTACAATTTAATGATAGACAGAAGACAGCACTATCATTTTTTTTGCACAATAGGATACCATTTTTGAAATGTAAAACACAAATAGGTTGTTTCAGCAGAGAATAGTGTTAATGGATTTGAAAAGTAGTTCTAAACAGCTAATGTGTTTTTTAACCTCCCAGTTGGACAACAGAAGCCCCCCTTCATCTGACATCAGTGCCTCTGACATCCCTGCATGCTCTTGCTACTATCATCTCTTCTTCTTTGACAAGTGGCCCAGTTTTTAACCTCTTTAAGTTTCAACATAACATCAGTCAGGCAAAAATCTATTAGCCCATCCACTTATTCTTTACCAGATTCTAGAACTTTTCTTCATGCGAAACTGATTCCACTGAAGTCTGTAGGGATTTTAGCACTGACTTAACATGTTGGTTTGCATTGACGTCCTGTTTCAGAATCAGTAGAACTGTCTGTCCTAGGCTGGCCTTTCTCCCAGAAAATAAGAAAACTTACACTCTGAACATTTAAGCCTGCTTCTTTTAGTGGCTGGTTAATTCGTTCACTGATTAGATGTATTCAAATGCCATTATACTTTTCTTTGCTCTTTCCATACTAAATGTGCATGGGCTCCTTGAGAATCCATAGTGCGTTTAGATCTATTTTTGAATCCTCTCCTCATGGATGTTTTCATGGGAGTTGTTTTGTAGTGTCTGCAATTCAAGTGCAACTGCTGCTAATGCATCTAATTTTTTTACTCTGTTAATAATTTTTTGCTCTGTTAACTGTATTGCAGTAGGCATGTCCACATAGGTGGAAAGTATCTTTTTCCTTAACGTACTTTTACATTTACAGAGCAATTAATTTCACTTCTAGTTACCCTGATCTTTTTTTTAATAACCTGCTAGTAATATCTTTTATCCTATGGGGTACTCTCCTGTGTTGCATGTTTGAAAGAGAAAATGATCAAATAATATGTAAGTTCTAATTAAAAGGATATATTAGTATAATACAAAACCTTTGTTAATAAGCTTTGAAAATTTTGTGCTATCTTCAGGAGTTTTTTTCCCCTTGTTTTCTTCAAGAAGTGAAGGAAGCTATAAATAGTCTTTAAAGATGTTTTGTTTTTTCTTTAACCTCAATTTCTTATCAGCTATTAGTGAAAAATATCTGGGAGTTGTTTGAGATAGTTAATTTATTGCTTTTATTTGAGAGGGAAGTAAGTTGACACTTTAGCAGCTGTTGATTTTGATCGAAGTTATAATAAACAGCTTTGATAGGTGTTGCTGATGTTTCTTCATTACTCTTTGGCTTTCCATCTTTCAGTCCTACTGTGTTTGTGATGTCGTTTCACTGGCGTTCTGGGTGTCATCTTATCTTTCTCCCTTTCAATCAACACTGTCTTTCTTCACCTGTCATTAGCAAGTAAAAGATGATAAAACTAAAATACACTTTTCTGTTGTAGACTTCCCCAAATACATCTGTATTTCTTCAAATTTCAAACCTCTTAGTTAACGTATCACAACTGTTTTCTTATTATATGGTATGTTTCATGCTTTTTATAAAAATAAATTAATGTAATTAAACTGGAAATTAATTTCTGGTCCCACTGACTTTAGTAAGACTGGGATATTTTCATACACTGCATACAGAGAAATGAGCAAAGATGAGAGGCTGCAGTGGGTAGGTTTGAATTTGAAGCTTAACTTTGAGTTGAAGCGTACTTTGAGGGAAAAGCTTGTGGAAAGCACATTTTGCATGATTCACATACTGAACAAACAGCTGATGTCATCTTGAATAACTAAGGTGATGCTTTATCTTTTTTCTATTCCTTTATACTCCTTTACTCTTACTTATGGAAATAATATAGATAGTAAAATTTGAGGACATTTAGGGCCTTGAATATAACCTTCACTTTTGAAGGTTATATGATCATATAATCTTCTTGGCTATTTTTATCATAACTCCTTTTATTAAGTTATGATTTCTCTAACACAGGTAAAGCTCCCGGCTATAAACCCTAAATATCCAAACAGAATGCCGAATGTTTCCACAAACAAGGAATTTAGTGGGAAAAATAAGCTTTCTTTCCCACCTATGTAAGTAGTACACTTATGAAATCCATTAAACTCATAAGCCTGCAACTATTTGTGCATACAAATAATATAACTCCTTTTGAAACTGCATAGATTAGTGGGTACGTGCATAGACTTTGTGGATCCTTATTGCTACTAAACTTGGTATCAAGTGTGATACTAAAATAGTTTTACAAACAACTAAAATAATAGCACTTTAAGTCATATAGGAAAACTATTCAGTATAACTCTGCTTTGGGAAAACTAAGCATAAAGTTGCGTGTTTTCATGTAGCACACTTTTGTTATATTCTAATGTGTCTGGGTTTTTTTCTCAATACCAGTGAACAGATGCAAACGATCATGTACATTGTTACTTGTATCTCTGTAACCTATGCCTACTGAACTAGGACTACCATTTTAAGAAAACACACAAACTGTAGCCTATATAAGGTCAGGCACAGCAAAAATACTGTAATGAACACCTGGAAGATAATAGTCTTTTAAGCAAATTATTACGTCACCTGTGATGTGATGTAATCACATAATCAGCAGTGTGCACAACTGGGTTGTTTCTGCATACTTTGTCTTAAAAATTTATTGCACAGTCATCAGTAATCCCAGTATGTTTTAGAAGTATGTCAATGATGCAAAATAAGTGATTAAGCTGTCTAACAAACTTAAGAGCAAATCTCTGACAAAATTTCACCTTTGTACAGCACAGAATGAGTATTGTCAGCCTTTTTTACTTACATATTCTTTGTGTAATTTCCCTTTTTCACTTTTCCTTCTCTAGGGCCAGAACTGTGTAAGTATTATACATGTAAAATTTGAATAAAAGGGATGGCTCTTCTCATGTAAAATTACACATTACTGAATCAGGCACAGTTGTGTGCTTTGGGATTTTTGTATTGTTTTGCTTTTTTTCTTAGAAGATTACACGTAGAATATATGTTTAGTTATTTAGAAATAAAATGTGCTATAAGGCTGTTGCCCTTTCTGTGTCAAATAAAATTTTCCTACCTAATCCCCATTTTTGTTTACTTATGCTACTGTTTTCTTTAATATATTTGGATTTACAGGCCTGCTCAGAGAAAAAGTGAAGCAGTAAGATTTAGCAAATTAATTAGCAATGGTTATGGGACTGACTGGTTTCAGCAGTATCCTGGATGGGGAAAAAAAGATTCAAGAACCATCAGAAAATAGTGAGCAGTCCAAAGGTAAAATTATTGAAAGCTGTTTCTTTTAAAGTGAGCTGGGATCTCAAGGTAACAGCAGAGGGTAACTTGAATAATTTGTGTGGCTCTCTGAATATGGTGAGACTTACTGAATTACTATGCTTAGCTTACAATACTCTATGACCTGCTAAGAAAAGAGTGCTCCTGTTTGTAGTTAGCGAAGGCAGGGGATTTCATGGATTTTTTTCATCTTCACAATTGCAGAAGTATACTCTGTTCTGATCCAAGGGTTTCTGTGTGACGTGTTTTTTGTACAGTGCTGCAGAGACACAGCCATCGTCCTGCCTAAATTTAAGCAGACCATAAAATACCTGTTACCTATTTGTTGTGAATAGTCTTTGGGCCCTAATATTTTTCTGAAAACTTCTGTGACAAATGTCATCGATACTTATGTTTAATAAATAGGTCACTGTTCATAAAAATTTGTCAAAATAAAAATATGCCTATCATTGAAGACAGTGACGTTGCAATAGTTTTATTAGATAGAAAAAGTTACCCAGTGTTGACCTATGATTTCAAACCTTACTTTGTTACTCACAATGAGAATAGCTATGAAAGACACCACTTGAAAACACTTAGATGAAAAGGCTAAAGGGTGGAAAATTCCCCTTACTTCTGGCAAAGACCTTTTGCTTGGGCTTTTCACAATGACTTGGTAACCATGGTGGGTATATCAGTTTTCTATAGCAACCTTTTAAAATGCTATTGAACATATATACATTGCAAGCGCTGGAATTTTTTTTTTTTTTTTCATTTATATCAGTGAATGCTTGTGTATACACTGGGGTTTGCCATGACTACCTTGACCTTGATATATGAATGTGTGAAAGTTTTAGAGGCCAGTTAGTTTAGTTTCTGTGACATTTTTAGCACTTCCTGAATTCATCTTTGTGACTTCTGTGAATATATCTACAGTAATTTTTTTATATGTGTGCAGAACCTCTTCCTCCAGGTGAGTATCAGAAGAAAACAGGTAAAGAGAAAACTAGAAGTTCTATCTAATTGTTCAAAAGAAAAACTGCTATAAAACTAAAGGATGAAGGCAGATCTCAGTCTGGACCTGGAAGAGGAGGGTGCATAACCTGAGAAGCCACTCTCCAAAGTCAACATAAGTATCCAAACTGATCATGAGGGTGCTGCCTTGGGAGGCACAATGACATAACAGTTCAACTGTGGAGCCTAAAAGTACTCTTCCTTAGCATGAAAGAAAACCTTGAATATTATTCTTTTGTCTTCAGAGTGTATTTAACTTTCTTGTGCACTGATGTTTTTCTTTTCCATTACTATGAGTAAAATGAAAGGATTTGGGATTTTTGAAACCTCAAATTCATTCATTTGGTGATACTAGATTTCTTTAATGTGAAGTATGTCTCTAATGGAACATTTGGGATATAAAGGAAGCTGAAGATTTTTCAGAGAAATCATGATACTGGTTTGATTATACCACTTATGCATAGAGAACAAAATGTTGGATATATTATAAAGGCTTGCTGAAAAGTCAGTATGCTGCACAGTTTGACATATATATACATCTTATTTTTTACATGTTTTTCTTTCTCAAATTCTTAGATAACCTGACACCTGCTCTGCTTGTATTGCCCTCCTCTATCAATCATTACTATTTGGATTGAGACTGATTCTGTATCCGGGTGTAAAAGGAAATTTTTTACCTGCTCTTAACAGTATGGTTTCATCCAGACATGTACCTTAATTCAGTTTTGACCTTGTCCTTTTAATTCTTTCAGGCATGCACTGAAGGTAGTGCTTGTATTTTCTACCCACTTGAGTACTTTTGTCTGCTCATCCAAAGCAATTGACAGTATGAGCACCTTGCAGCTCCCTTTTGAGATGGAACTTTCTCTGTTACCTCTTGTGTAGGATAAGTCCAAGACACATCAGACAGGAGGTATAATCCATTCCATATGTAAATCTGTAACCCAACACAAATGAGTTATAGATTTGCATCATATTGCAAACTTTGTAAGAAGCTTGTCTGTCTTGCTAGTTAAAAATTAAAAGTACTAGAATTTGTATGCATTTTAACATGAGAGGGAAACTGAAAATTTTAGTTGATCTTTTTATTCTTGTGGTAGAAGTTATCCTAAGAACTTTAATATTTTTTTATTGCAGATTCAGAGCCATCATAGTCTGAACCAGCACCTGCAAGCAACGAGTCAAAACCACCATTTCAGGATTGTAATACGTAACTTAAAAGACTACTGGAAAAAGTAGAGCCCTATATGGCTTATATAGTTCACTATTCCCATGTGTGTTTGTCCTGGGTTGAGTGAGTGGTGGAGTTTTTTGGTGGCAGGGGAGGGGGCTATAGGGGCAGCCCCCTGTGAGAAGCTTCTCAAAGCTCCCCCAGCTCCAAGCCAGCTCCACCTCTGCACCAAAACTGAGCCCATCAGCTGCGCCTCTGCGACAACGTATTTAAGAAGGGACGTGGTGACGAGCAGTGGGACTTGCGAGGAGGAGTTGCTGCAGCTGTGTGAACACCAAGGTCAGTGGAGGAACGGAGGAAGAAAGGAGGGGGGAGGTGTGCCGCAGCAGAGACCCCCCTGTATCCTGTGGTGAGATGGCAGGGCGGCCCCCCCTGCCACCCATGGAGATCTACGGTGGAGCAGACATTGATTTATGGCCTGTGGCTTCTGCTGGCTTCATCAAGGTGCTGTGCCCGAAGAAGGCCGGGGTCTTGTGGGAAGAAGGCTGGGGCCTCATGGAAAAAGCTAGACTCCGCTGCTGTAATTCAGTGCTGGGAGGATTGCAGCATGCGGGGGAGTCCCACGCCGGAGCAGCTCGGGAAGGGCTGCAGCCGTGGGAGGGACTCCAGTCGGAGGAAGTTAGTGACCCATGACGGAGCTGTGTGGGGAATGCTGCGGCCTGTGGGAGGAATTCAAGTCGGAGAAAGTTTGTGGAGGACTGTCTCCTGTGAGAGCGGGACCACGATGGAGCAGAGGGAGAAGTTCCAGAAGGTCCCCCCACCGCAGATGTAAGACGCGGCAGAGCTGACTGCAACCCCCATTCCCTGCCCCTGCGCCACTGGAGGGAGGAGGTAGAGATATTGGGAGCAGAGCTGAGCCCGGGAAGAAGGGAGGGGTGGGGGGAAGGTGTTCTCAAGATGTGGCAGTGCTTCTCACTGTCCTACTCTGTTATGTGTTGTTAGTGTCTGTAATAAATGTATGTTCTTTTTTTTTTCTTTCCCTAACGAGTCTGCCTTTTGCTCATGACCATAAAGGGTGAAAGTTAGTGTAAATTTTGCTGTTGATGTTGTTAGACCCAGCATCTGAGACCATCTTTGCTGTTCATTCTAGCCAACTATTCAACTAAGTTGTATTTACAAAAATAAAAGGCTAAAACATGAAAATACCCAAATGTACAGTTATTGGTTAGTCAGTAAAATTTTCCAAATATAAAAAAGTGTAGTTTAAGCTGTATCTGAGGGAGGAGGGGGAAATTACTACCTTATATCTGTTTTCACTTACAATTTGTACTGTGGATTATGTTCAGATGCATTGAAACCAGTAATTTTTCAGTGAAAGCAGAGCTTTTGGTGAAATCTGCTTTGTTAGGCTAAAGTACCAGGGGATGCCAGAGCTGGACCTCATAGTATTAAAACCTGACCGGTAGAAGAACTGTCACATGTAATTGTAGAGAAGCACTAAAGAATAAACTTGTGTGAAGCATTTGTGTATGTGCAAATTGTTGATACTCTTAAGATTTCAACTATAAAATTTGTTACACCTAATGCAGTAATCAGCAGTAGCTGCATGATGTTCTCCAAACACTAACATTTTATGAGTTTTTCAGAACTATGCAGTCATATGAGCATGCCTTATCCAGGAATTCAGCTATCTTTATTCGATAGTCTTTGGATAAGGTTATAATTTTTATTTTCAGTGTCTGTAAAAAAGTGTAGTAAAGGGTTTGTTGTGCCCACCAATGGTAAACTGCAACAGTAAAATAAATTCTGTGTATGCCAGCCTTTCTAGCATACTTTAAAGGTGTCACTATCAGCAATAGCACTACTTTTCAGTCTCACTTTCAGTCAACACTTTTGAGTACTGTTACCGTCGGCAGAACTTCTTTTGCAAATACTATTTGCAGTTACATGCTTTACTGGCTGAAACATAAAAAGAAAGGGGAAGTATGAGATGATGATGAAACTCTCCGGAGCTAAGCTGCTTAACAGTAAAGCAGCCAAGCATTGTTTTAAATGCTCAACAGTTGAGTAAGAAGGTTTTTTGTTCTTAAGCATATATTGAATCAGTTTGTTTTTTTTTTTTTTTTTTTTTTTGAGAAAGTTTGCTAAAAGGTGTTTAGTAGAAATTTACTGAAAAAGTTGGAGACAGTAATGTTATGATCAAAAAAACCCCTAAACTGACCCAATTAGCATAGGTATTTAAAAGTATTAACAAATTTATAAATCACCTATTCACATAGACTTGAAGGTGCTTGCTGTGCCAAAGCACCTCAAAATCTATTCCATAAAATAAAAATTCTTGTGTGACTGCAATACTGCTGACCTGCAGACAAGAATTTTAATAATTCTTTTATATATTATTGTCACCTTGTTAAAATCTGTACAAAGCTTCCTAAAGTAACTTTATTACCTTGAGTTGTTTGATGTCTAAGTCCTCTTCACTTCTGAACGCTTTTTCCTCAGTATTGGAGCTCATCCAAAACTCATACTCCTAGGAAATTGTTAGAGGCAGAGACAGAAAGATGACTGAGATGCTAACTTGGTCACTCATCACTGTTATTTTGCCTTACTGTAGTTGCGTTCATAGAAGTGTTTATAGTGTTGATTTTCAGATATTTTAAAAGTGTAAACCATATAATGTAATAATTGTCTCTTTTTACCTTGGTCACCATTAGGCAATAGTCACATGGTATTTCTCAAGTTCTTTAAAGTTTGCTAACGTGCCATTAATGTATACTCAGTTTTCCTTAGTAAAGCCAAAGAGATGTTTGATCTGCACTGTTGGTCAGTTGAGTCTTCATGGATCACGGTTTGAATACCATGAGTTAGAATATTAACAGTTTAACAGCTTGGGACATGAAATCAAAGTAGTGTAACAAATAAAAAAGCTCCAACTGAATGCAAGGTTGGAAGTGTGTTGCTGAAGTTCACCTTACCCCAGTAGTTAGGTTGTTTTATTTACTTCTGAGTCAATGCAGTCACGCAACTGGCAGTTTTCAAAGTCATCAGCAGTTCCATGTCAAAGCAGTGGAAGCTTCTGGGTCTAGAAGGGTTTTCAGTGTTTGTTTTTAAGAGAGATGCTGAAGTCAAAAGCTGGGCGCTTACTTACAAAATCTAGCCTAATTGTTTTAAATGCTGAAACATTTATTTAGTTGTATTGTGCTCCATCTCTGAACTGAATGCCTTTAAGTAATAATTGAGATAGTTTCTTTTTTTGAATACTGATTGCTTTGCAAGCCCAAAGATAAAACAAAAGCGTGGTTACATTCTATGAATTACATCCAACTACACTGAATATGTGAATATTTTTAAAAGAGAATTCCAGATACAGATTTAAAAATAACTTAATTTTCCTTTTACATGCCACCATTTAACTGTACCAAACTCTAATGGCTGTTTTCATTTTAATGTGACCAAATGTATACTTAATTCTTACCTCTTATATCTTTTTAGACAAGACTAAAATAAAAATGTTTTCAGAGATCAAGGGTATATATACATTAACTTTCTTTATGTAGCAATGCAAGCAAAAATTGAATTGGCATATGCATTTCTTAAGCATCTAAAATTTCATTGCCTTCAGCATATCTATTTCCTAAATACTTACATCTGTGCTGAATATGCAGACTTAGTTGTAAAAGCTGTAGGATGAACAAATTCCGTAAACAAATAGCCCAATATTCTGCTTTTGTAGTTCTCTGCAGATTATTTTTCAGAATGTAGTTTCCTATTGTGATATAGCCTGGAAAAAAGCTAGAGATAAAAATACAGAAGTTCAGTCTTAGCATGTTTTGTCATCCTATTAATAGTTGTAATGATACTAAACATCCAGAATAACTGAAGAATCAAAATGCAGTAGGTAAGCTGCACTGAACTATTTGACCAACTGACTATAAAAATGGTACATGGTGAGCAGGAAGGAGTATACTTTTGATTGTAGGACAGCCAGCCTTACTTCCCATATATGCAAGTTTTCATCAATGCAATATAAAAATCTGAAAATGAGGATGTAGTTGTGTATTTTTCATCCTTCTCAAATAACATTTATTAACATATTATGTATTTTTACTTAAGAGGGATCTTTCCCACTAAAATACAAAATGGAATGAAAACCCAAAGATTACAAAACCAGGAAGCTTAAAACAAGTTTAAAGGTAAAAAAAGTTTTCTAGAGATGACTGAGAACAAGGGTTACTACCAATTATTAAACTAATAGTGATGCATTGAATGTTTCAGACAAGGTAACTACACTAACCTGATTGTTCTTTTACAAAAGAAGTAATTTACACTGATTATTCTCTTAATATATAGCTGAATGACAAACTTTCTGAGAGCCAAAGCAGATTTTTCAGTGGACCCTGAAATGAAGATGTAGTCAGTATTCCTATTTAAAGGAAAAGTTTCTTCCACAGAATTAAATTACTGTTCTAAGGTGCTTGCTTTGGATTGTCCACTACCATCACTTTCAAGTGTTGACAAATATTCAAGGAACGGAAAAACAGAAGATGCATTAGGAGGTCGTGTTTCCATTCTACCTATCAGAGATTTACAAAAGTTGAACAGGTAACATTTTTCTAAGTTTGCTGGGCAATTTCTCATGTATGCTGCTCATGGCTAGAAATGCATCTGCGTGCAGGTGATTTCTCTCTCTTGTATTTCTATACAAAGTGCTTTGGTGTGAGACAGGATATTAAGAGATTTTATTCTAAATGCCCAATACATGATTTCGTAATAAATAACATCTTGGCAATGTCTTGTGCTCAAAGTGTTTACCCTCCTGTTGAATAGAAGGTTATGTACCAAGAACGTTTAAGTTGTTCTGTCTCTCAAGAATTTCCTACTATGACAAACTACAGTGTGGTTCTGGTATGAAAAATGATTTTTAAAATTGTATTGCAGGATTCTGGGTTTAATGTCTTCAGTTACTGTATGAACCATGTTAAATTTATACTTGCAAAGCGCTTTATGTTTTTTCTTTTACTTTAGATTTCTTGATGGAAATTGATGGAAAAGGCTAATCCTTTAGTAATTTTAAATTTTTCTGTTTCTAGCTTGAACCAGTTCTGCCAGTCTAAGTATCCTGGAAGTAAGACTAAGTATCTTACCTTGGAAGAAGTAATGTTTGGCCTTGCATCTCTCTTACAGATTTGAATCTGTAAGATAGAGCTAGGAAAGCATGTGTCAAGTTAAGCATGTTTTTCAGTGTCTCTTTCCAGGTTCCTTATAATTTCAGAACTTTTAGGATTGTAGCTCTGTTCCCATAGCAGATGTTACTTCTGTAGCTAAATGTGCTGGATCCCTATTGCAGATGTCCTCTCTTGTTCAGGATCTCACTGGTGCTTTATGAGCAACAGGTACCACTCTTTCAGAACTAAAAAGGGTGTGAGCTGAATTCACAGCTTGGTTTCACTTTTTTCAGGCTAATTGGCCTAGCTCCAGCAAAGTCAGCCGTATCAAAGTAACCCTGGAGATACCAGAGCTACAGTTGTGCTGCACTCACATGTTTAGCTTTAGGAGCTGAGGGTATATTTTACATTTCTTTCCTTTGCAAAACTTTGAGATTAGCTAGGAGCTATTTCATAGCAAGCTGTGGAGAAGCTGTTCTTTTTATTTAGGCAGAGGGGACTTGTGAGAACTTTCTGAATCAAAAAAAAAAAACCCAAACAGTTGCAGGCTAGCTGTTTTAGGGATGCAGCATGTTCCTGGAGAGGTGGTCGGTGCCCCAGGCCTGCCAGTGTTTAAGAGGCATTTGGACAATGCCCTTAGCTGCATGCTTTAAGTTGGGCAGGCCTGAACTGGTCAGGCAGTTGAACCAGCTGGTTGCTCTGTTCTGTAAGCAGAAGTCACCTGTGCTCTTTTCTCGCCACCATTTTATGGCATACCCAAGTGCGAGTGGAAGAAGCATGCTTCAAGACAGACTGTACAAAGACAAATTTACAGACACCAGCGTCCATATAACCTAACCTGACTCCACATTCCTCAGGGTGCCAACATGTGCTTGTATGTTTGTCGATATTGGTGGTAAGATCCTCCCGAAAACTCGCAGCCTCCTGTGGGGCAGCGGCGGGACACCCGCGCTGCTCCCGCCTCCCTCCCGCACCGCGGCCTGTCCCTTCAGCCGACCGCACCCGCCGAGCAGCCGGCGCCCCTGCAGCCGGCCCGGCCGCCCCCCCTCCCAGGCCTCGGCCCCGCGGGCACCGCCCGGCCCGGGCACCCCCGGCCGCCGGCGCGCAGGGAGTTAACCGCGGCCGGTGCTGCGGCCCCCGCTCGGGGCGGTGCGGGGCGGTGCCCGCCGGCGGCGGGAGGCGGCTCGGCCAGGGTTGCCCACAGCCCGGCCGGCTGCAGCGAGAGGCCCTGCTCGGTTCCCAGCGGCGGGTCCCGCCGCCCCAGGTGAGACCGAGCCCCGCGGGACACACACCCGCCCACCCCTGCGGCCCCCCCGGTCCTCTCTCGGTCGCAGGGACCCCTGTGTGGGGGAGCGGCGGAGGCGGGTGGGGAGGCGGGGGGCCGCGGGGAGCGCGCGCCGTGGGCTGCGGGGGGTCTGGTCGGGCGGGCGGTTCGGTAGTGCCGCCGTCCCCGGGCTGAGGCGGGCGGGAGCTGCCCAGCCCGGGGAGCCGGCCGGAGGTGATGGGCGTCCGGAGCGAACTGTAGCTTGTGCAGCCTCAGGAGGGAAGCCACAGTATAAAAATCAATGTTGCATTGATTTCGGGTTTTCTAATGGTGGGTCAACACCAAACTAGAGCTTTTCCTTGAATTTATCGTTAACTGAGCTTTTCCTTTCAAAAGAGAAGGAGGGCGCGGGGCGGAAAGAAATTTGAGAGTAATTATAATGGATTCTGTAGGGTTTTAAGACACTGGTCAGATTTGCACACACGCTAAAGTGAGCTGTGCCCTTTCTTGAGCTCAGTCCTGCTGGGAGCACACTATTATTGAACATCAGTTTTAACTTTGGCTGAGGAAGACTGCAGAAACTTTTGACGTGGCTATAAAAATTTCCATCTGTTTAGACAGCGTGAGAATTTTGTGTCTGTGTATTAACTGGCTGCCTGTCAGCTAGTACCTGATTGCTGTAAGGGTCTGCCGTGGGAAGCCTGCTTTCTGGTTGCTTCCTTCTATTCCTGCCAAGGCATCTCCGGCTGGGTGCTGTTGGGGAGGGTATTCGGGACCTTTGGACTGTCAGAACTTTGTTCTCAGTTTTTTGAAGTGCATCATTACTTAGGGGATCACAGAGCCAAGAACACTGTTAAAAATCACATGGTTGCTTAATACTGTGAACAGCAGCTGAATGAATATCCTCAGTTGATTTGCAGCCATTCGCCATCTAGGTGCATAAAAATCACTTTGCTGTTTCTTCTTATCTTCCAACTCCTTGCTATTGGGACTCATGGCAGCATAGTTTCCTTGGAACAAATGAGGCATTTTTCCTGTAATGTACATGGTGTAATAGCAATTCCCTGTAGTAACTGATTAAGTCATACAGCCATAAGGATGCATAATTGATTCTAAATGCGACTTTTATGCTTTAGCTCCTTGTGTGCAGATTCTAATATACGTTTAGTATATCTAGTACATGTGAAGTTTAGGTCTTTTAAATAAAGGTTAATATATTTTAAATGAAGAAAACTAATAGTCCTTATACATTTTAATACATTTCCATTATTCATTGGCTTTTAACAGGCAGACTTTGGGTTTATTTCATTTGTTTCTTTAGTTTCAAAATTTACGTGTTACATAAATCTATTCCAAGATTGACTTCCATCTCCTTCTAGTGTAATCCTGGGGGTTTTAAGGATTACAGTCCTGTCTGTTATAATTGATGTGCTGTTAGTCCCTTTGTAAGGGAGGGTGGAGTAAAACTTTCTGATTCAGTATTTCCTGTAAGGTCATTCCCAGAAAGTAGCAAATTCGGCACGTAGCCTTAGTCACTTCTGAAAATAATAACAAATTAATCATTCTATCATCATATCAGCACCAAAGCCTCAGCGATGTATTTGCCTCTTCAAATGTAAAGGAGAATGCAGAAAGGAGAAAGTTTTTGGTATAGATAAGGGCAATGCATCTGGAAAAAATATATTAAAGATGGATGATAGAGTGCTGTGGCTTTTTTGAGTCATGTTTTGGTTTAGTCTTCCTCACCCTTAGGCTGAGGTGGATAGAAGTGCTCTTAAGGTCAGGAGGAGGAGTTTAATGAAGAGGATGTTATGAGTAAGATGTTTCCTGGATTCAGGTTTCAGGCATATGACAGTTAGAGATGAGCTTTGGAGATATGCTGGAGCCAGAGGTGAAAGAGGGCTAAAACTAGTTCAGCAGTCGCTGTCGCAGTGGGAGGTATAGAAGAAAGAGGATTAGGTAGTTAGCTGTGAGACTTACATCTCTCTATCCCATGAGCCGGTTGCTTATACCACAGAACAAGTAGTGGTGAGATAGAATTTAAGTTAGCAAGGGATTAATGAGGGTGCAGTGGTTTGAAAGTGGTGATGCTCAACTGTAAAAAATTGGAGATGCTCGTTTTGCTACAGTTACAAAAGCTGTAGCGTGACTGGATTATTTTGGGGGGTTAATATTCACGATAGTATCTACATAAAAGGTTTCTCTGACTGTAAACAATGCTAGCTTTACAGATGCGACTATTGTAATGCACTTACCTCTAATTTTTTAAATATAATTCTAGGTAGAATCATACATGGCTTCTGGTGTCTCAAATGAGAAGAAAACTGATGACGAAAAGTCTTCAAAGTAAGAGTCAGAAATGAGTTATCTTGTCCAAGTTTACACTTGCCTTCCTCCCCAAACTCATTACATACTCATTTCGTTTAAGATAAACTTTATGATACAAATACTGATTATAGCATCAATTATCTAGTCGAAGCTGATTTGACAAATGGAATCTTTATCTGCTTTAACCACACTTACATAGAGGGCTTTGCTGGCCAACCATTTTCATTTATCTCAACAGTGATTTTTTTCCAAGCAGATGTGAAATTTTTTTTTTTTTTTTTTTTTTTTTTAAATCTAGTGAGATGTTGAAATGCTGACTTTGGTTGCTGCATATGGCCAGACCTACCTGCTTCAGGAGTTTAAACAAATATTTCAATCTGTTTCTCTAATCCTCACTTTAAGCTTATTTTAGTAAAACCATACATGCATGTTTAGTCCTCAGATACTAATGTTTCATTTAAACCCCCAGGAGCTTTAGGTACTTTACAACAGTGTGAGGGGAATAATTTTTCTTCTCCTTAAAGTTACAGGCCAAAGATTTTTATCAGGCAAACTTTGCCTCTACTGTAAATCCATGGCATTGGTCCTATGTACACACAGTAATATGCTTACTTTTATTGCCCATTTTACCCCCAGGGTCCAAGTCTGCAATTAGATCTGGATGAGCAGATAACCAGTACAAGTTAGTAACAGCCCCTAGCTGCCATGAGGCGGTGGGTTGAGGAGTGTTGCTGGTGGGGTATGGGATGAAAAAGGTGAAATACAGACACTGCAGAGGAAGGAAACTGTGTTTAGGTCAGGCATGAGGATGGTGGTGTTGGCACATACTACATGAATTTCCCTGTACTTCTAATAGAGGCCTCGCCTTTTCCCAATTTATTTCCTGAAGAGAAGCTTTTATTGCTTGTATTCTCATAAAGGAGGAAATTTTTTTTGCTTGCCTGAGAACAAATTGTAAAGTGATTTCAATTCATCTCATATTTGTATATAAAAGCCATTCCGGAAAACATCAGCGCAGCCAGCTATTTGATCTGCATTAGTGAATGACCCATTAAATATGGGCAGAGAGTCCTACAAAACCGAACAGGAATAATTCAGAGGAGGGAGCCTGGGAATTCTGCTCATGTGAGCTGGCAAACTCCTGGGCTGCCTACGCCTTTCTGAAGAGCCATAAACCTGCTCCTTATTTCTCCCGAAGTCAAACAGGTCTCTTGGAGGGAAGAAAAAAGGCAACTAAAGCTTTTAGTTCCACCTCAGGTGGGATTTGTTTGAAGACAGGCAAATGGGACACATAGGAGATAGGAAGGAATTACTACTGAGAGGGAAAACGAACCACCAGCTTTATTGGGCTCCTTTTTCAGTTGCTGAAGGTGGAAGTCTAGGTTGGGAAGAGACAAATAGTGTGAATTGGTATGATAGCTCTTACTTTGGCCCTGCAGCTGCTGCTGGATAGTTAGTGACATTAGAGCGTTTGAAGAACAGAAACAATTGATGTACTCATAATATTGGAGTTGTAACTATTTTCTTTGCTTTTTGTAGAACAGTTAAGTGACCTCAGTATGGGGATCTAGGCCATTTTAGGCTTCTTAAGGTAATAAGTACATCCTGCACAGGATTGGCAAATAAGACATAGGACCTACAGAAAAGCACTGCTCTTCTGGAGCGGCATTAGAAGACAGAGAAGATAACCTGAAACATCTAAAGTAGCACTAAACACCTATGTTTAGGCTTCAAAGTTGTTCTTACAAAGTCTTAACAATTTTTTTCCATAAATTGTAGGCAGACTCTTTTGTTTGTCTCCTCTGACAAAGCATTTGGATTTGCTGAGCCATGATGTGACTGCAGTGAGCCTTCATTAAGCTATTAAGTCATCTTGTGCCTGGAAGATATTTATTGCTCGATTTCATCTCTTGGAAACTACTTTGAAGTAATTAGCCAGTATTTTGCTTAAGCTTATGATTATTGACTAGTCTACCTGTTTCAATTGAACTTAAAACATGACTCACAGAAGGCAGACGTTTTATGAATCATTCAGCTTGCTTAGTTAGTCCACTACCAAATGTTCCATGAAGGTAATCCCACATACTAAGTAGCTCAGTTTTCCCTCCTTGCCTTGTAGTTTCTTTGTTGTTCAGAAAGTCTTTTTTCTTTTTTTTTTTTAAGCTCTATCACTTCCTTACAAGAAGCAGCTTAAGAGGAATTGAAATCTTTTAACCTCTTTACCTCTTCCTCTCTTTCTGTTTTTCTTGCATTTTTTTTCGCTTCCATGCTTTTTTCTTTGCTTCAGATTTCCATTTGCTTCTTTCCTACCTCGGATCCTCTGTACTGTTGTTACCAGTCTCATGCCATATTTTTCCTTCTGGCTGGATGTCACAGAGTTACAGTGAGCTAAATTGCCAGAAATTCCCTTTGGACCTGTCTTTAAGCCCAAATCTTCCCACTCCTCTCAGGAGGCTAGGAGGGTCAGTCAAAATACAGAGGCCAGTTTTGCTTTTCAACGTTGCTGTAGACTGTCTGTGTAGTAAGGTGGTCTATTGAATATTCCCTGGTCCCGATCCCATGGTTCTGCTCACACAGGTTCATAGCTTTAATATTGTTTAAGTTAAAGGTTGCACTGTTGCAAATGCATCCCACTATGGGCTTTTCTTCAGCAATTTCATCCTGTGCAATTAATGGAATGTTAAATATATGTGATTTATTATGAGATGTAAGATGATTATGAGATCCAGGATTTTATTAATGTAATGCATGAGGAACCAAAATAAGGTAGTGCAGCCATGCTTAGGTTTGGCATTTCCCAATATTTACTGCTTGACTTTGCAAAACTCACATCTGTTTGATGTAGGCTTTTGTATATACTCTATATACCTCTCCTATGAGGAAAGGCTGAGGGAGTTGGGGTTGTTCACCTTGGAGAAGAGGAGGATCTGTGGAGACCTTATTGTGGCCTTTCAATACTTAAAGGGGACTTATAAGAAAGATGAGGACAGACTATTTAGTAGGGCCTGTTGCAATAGGATGAGGGGTAATGGTTTTAAACTAAAATAGGGTGGATTCAGACAAGGTATAAGGAAGAAATTTTTTACAAAGAGGGTGGTGAAACACTGGAACGTGTTGCCCAGAGAGGTGGTAGGTGCCCCATTCCTGGAAACATTCAAAGTCAGGTTGGACAGGGCTCTGAGCAACCTGATCTAGTTGAAGTGTCCCTGCCCATGGCAGAGGGGTTGGACTAGATGATCTTTAAGGTCCCTTCCAACCTAAACTATCCTGTGATTCTATGTGTTTAAAACTGCTGCTATCCTGGCAGAGAGAATTTTATCCATCTCTGCAACCCTCACCTGGAGAAAATGAAAGAAGACATCCTGTACCATTTTGCTCTTGGGACTGGTACCCATGATTTCCCGGCACTGTTTGGAGATGTAAAGGTAAGAAGTTGCATTTCATTCAGCAAGTCTCAGCTTTTCTGCAGAAGGCAGAAATGTCTTAAAAAAAAAGACTAAATACTGCCAGTTGAGGAATGAATGGAAAAGGGATAACATTTTGTGGGTTCTTGTCACTTTCAATATCAAGCAAAATTAGGGATAATTATTCTGACTTTCCATCCAGCAGAAAGACAAATGCTGCAATCTTTATTCAGGTAGAACTCCCTGTTGAGAGGCCTTCAAGTCAATTTCTGTCTTTTACTAGTTTAAACAGTATGAAGGCACTTGAGTGCTATATAGAATTCTTGCATATTTTTTCTTCATGGCCTTTTAGAATGATTATGAGAAGAACCACATCTGGGAATAGCTGTGTGTTAACTGAAGGTGCTTGCATCCTTATGTTGATCTTTTCATGTCTTTTGATATACCAAATCATGCAATTGATTTTGTTTCGTTGAATACTGTCCGCACCAGTTCGTATGTGTTGGAGGAAGTCCTTCACGGATGAAAGCTTTCATTGCCTACATAGCTGAAGAACTGGGGCTTGGGAGCCCTGGTTGTGACTATCCTAACATCTGTGCGGGAACTGACCGTTACGCGATGTACAAAGTGGGACCTGTTTTGTCAGTCAGTGTAAGTACTTCACTTAAGCAGGCATGGGACACAGTTCAGTGATGCTCTTCAAAGTAGAAAATATGAATGCACATTTCTTTTAAGCATTTGTGGAGTCAGGTTTTTAAGATTGTATTAGCCATGCTTAAAATAGTGCAGTTGGATAATCAGGAATTCCTTTTTAGCCCTTTCCAGTAAAAGGGCAAATCTCTGAGACCATTCCTTTTTTGCCTCCTTTTTCCTCCGTGTACAACTGAGGTGTTGCAAAGGATGGCCTCATAAATTTTTGAGCAGACTCACAGGTGCCTCATCCCTGTTCCATATCCTGAACAATGGGGAAAAAAAGATGGCTCAGTGCATGCGAGGTATTGGGAAAAATGGCTGTAATGCATCCATAGCTAAGTAGCTACAGTGGCATTGTCAAATGTGGTAACATAACTTAGGAGTAGCATTCTATGGGACTTGTGCTGCCAACTCATGTATGCATTTTAAAATCTCATACCTTTAATTTGTAGATACACACTTTAATTGTGTAACAGTAGTATCACACTGCACCCTTTCTTTTGGGTTGTAATTATCACATTATCATACAAGCAGAGGTGGACTTAAATTTGCTGAACTTTGTGACTAAGCCACAGTGTCTGTGTTTTGAAAAATTTTAGCTTAACTATTCATTAGCATTTCAGTTTGGTAAAAAAGCAGTGAGGTTTTTCTTGTGTTTAAGCAAAGTTCTGTGATGAAGTGCATTTGTCAACTATTAATAAAGGACACTGCTTATACTTCTGAGAATGTAAATATTTTATAATTAATGATTTTTAGGAATACTGTACTTCATCATTAGTCCACCAAAGACAGTAGAAGTCTTTCTGTTTACCTGCAGTAGTTTTTCAGGAGGCCCGTAGATTAGGGTTTTTGTGAGAGTGAGTTAAGTGACATTTCATAAAAATAGCAGAAAAGAGATATTGTCCAGCTCCTCCTTCTGTATATATTTTTCATTGTCTATGTGAATGTTGAATATGAATTTCTGCTTTCATTTCAGCATGGTATGGGAATTCCTTCTATTTCAATCATGTTGCATGAGCTGATCAAGCTGTTGTATCATGCCAAGTGTTCCAACATAACCATTATTCGCATTGGCACCTCTGGTGGAATAGGTATTTCCCCTCTTGATTTCATTTTTTCTTCAAACCAAAGCATCTTTGTAGGAGTAGAGCATCTCTCTGTACGTAAGCAATTGATGGTCAGAACAGTTTTGCACAAGAGATGAATGTTTTAGGTTCTGTAATTTTGAAAGAAAAGGCTGTATCTGTCTCTCTGGATAGAGCAAATGCATTTAGGAGAACTGACAAAGTGATGAGAGAGACATTTCTGTCCTGTATGAGATAAGAAAGAATATGTAGTGAAAAAGTAAAAATTTCATTATTTCAGAAATTATTTGTAATAATAAACTGAAGTAGCTATGCATGCACAAAAAATTATCTTGGTGAATTCAGGGGCAAAATTGTGACATTTAAAAGAAGCAGGATTTGGTCAAGATGTATGTCTATGTGTGAGGAAACAAAGCATTAACCACATTGTGAAGTTATATATATGTATTTATATTTTTTTTCCCCCTCAGGTCTGGAGCCAGGCTCGGTGGTTATAACTAGACAGTCTGTAGATGCCACCTTCAAACCTCAGTTTGAACAGGTTATTCTGGGAAAGTCTGTAATCCGCAGTACAAACCTGGATGAACAGCTAGCTAAGGAACTGATGCAATGCAGTAAAGAAATCCATCAATTCAATACAGTCATTGGAAATACTATGTGCACTTTGGATTTCTATGAAGGTAAGGCTAGTGACAGACTTAATAGAAGTATATTGGTAAGCAGCAACAGATAAACATTGTATAACATTTTAACATTAACGTTCCAGTTCACTAAACAGAACGCATTCCCTACTTTGACTATTTTTCATACATGGCAAATCAAACAATGCTTAGCAGTTTGCTGTATTGAACTAATTTTGTGGGCGTTTATTTCCCCCCAGCTCTAATAGATCCTCTGAAATACATATAGTCTACTATACGCTTTGCACGTACTCGTCAGTTGGGTATGTTTGTCACAAAATATCTGTGATTTACCGAGGCATCCTAGAGGATTAGAGGATTATTTGTGCCTGGTTTGGTTGTTTTGGTTTGGTTTGGTTTGGTTTTCCATTATTTAAGTATCTAAAGTATTTTTTTTTCTAAAAGAAGTGTTTGAACTTGTTTTCAGTGCAAATTTTGAGCAAAGCAGTGATAAGACAACCGAAGACAATATTTTGCTGAGTTGTGTCAATGCTGCTATGTAGGAGAGGCAGAGCTCTAAGACTTACTTTGGATAAATGTATAGGCTATTCAGGTGCTTTTCTGATCTCCCAAGTCTATTCACAAACATCTTTCAAATCTTGTGAGAACTGAGTGTAGGTAGCACCTGATACTACTTTCTGTAGCTGTTACTGGGTAGGTGACAGTGGGTGCAATGCTAAGGGGAATGTGGTCTCAAGCTTGGTCAGAAGCAGACGCTGTCAGTTTGTATGTCTCTTCAGACACCAATCACAGGTGCAAGCTACACTAAAAAAAGATGTCAGGAATGTTTTCAACTCATACAGCAAAAGCTGAGAACAGGATCAAGGGTGTTAATTTAGGAGTACATCACCTGAAAACAGAGATACTGAGTAAAACGCTGTAATTTGACTTTACTGTATATAACCTGCTGCTGTTTTATCTGTAGGTGTTAGTCTTGAATAGTTTGAATAAACTAATTTTCTCAAAAAATGGTAATAGTATTACCTAGTTAGCTTAAGAGATGCTTCATCTCTTACCTTTGAGAGTCTGTAAGTAATAAAATATTCATCATTTAAGGTAGCATCAGGAAGGCATTTTGAAGCCTGGCAGTTTTTCTAGACAATGATTAAACATAGAAAAAAATGCAGCACTTTCATACAGCTTAAAGTTTGTTGCTGAATTTTGACACATGACCCACATGAGGGAAAGTACTACTTACATTTTACCATTTATGAATTTGAGAATTTAAATTGGAGAAGACCAGTTAAATTACTGTGATTCACATTATAAAAAATACAAGTAACATGTAGAAGCTCTGCAGTAGCTGAGATTTGTCCTATTTGTCTTGCCCATGAAAACAAAAAGTGGTAGTAAAAGCTGGAGGCTGTATAGGGGAAACTGCAATAATTGTGTGTTTTAGAAGCTGAATTTGTTCTGTGACTTCCTCACTGAAAATTTCTGCAAAATTACTTTGTAGGACAGGGCAGATTGGATGGTGCAATCTGCTTATACAGTGAAGAAGAAAAACTGCAGTATTTGAAGGAAGCTTATGATTCTGGTGTCAGAAACATAGAGATGGAGTCTTCTGTATTTGCTGCAATGTGTAATCTCAGTGGTGTCAGAGGTAAAGTAACTTAAAATCACTTTATTCAAGCTGTAGGAATATTTCTGCATTGCAGCGGTTTGTGGTAAAAACTGTGAATGAGGTGTTAACATACCAGAACTAGGTTTTTTATATGCAAAAGGTTATGGTTCTGTTGCTATGATTGTTTGATTTGTGTCATACATATTCAAACTTTACACAAATTTTGTCATACGTTTCTTAAACAGTTTAGTCCTGTCATTTGCTATTCCAGCCTGTGGCAAGCACACATATCATTAAAGTATCTAATTACCCTATGGCATTATTTTGTTTTCTTCAATTAGTTTTTGAAGTTCACAGGAAGCAACTGGTTAATTTAAGCAATCAGGTGATTCTTATATATATAAAACCATAATCACTTTCTATACTTTTATATCAAATTGAAAATCTTTGTGTAGACTTACGGCTTTAATTCCCAAACAGTTGAAGATTTTTAGTAGCATCATGAATAAACCATTCCTAATCATAAAAAGAATTTTTAATTTTTTTACACAAGCTAACTAATTTTCATTAGAGATTAGGAAAAAAACCCCCAATTACAAATAATGTGATACCGTGCCTTTCTACTTACCATGTTAACTATAGTCTCTCACTGTTCTTAGCAAGGAATTTGCCAATTTAAAACACTGATGTTTCTCAAACTTTCTTAAACTTGAGGAGGATGAAATGGAGAAAAATAAGCAAAAAGGCCAACAGTTATATCAGACTTCCTCAGTTCTTACTGACTTGAGAGTGATTAAAAACCCAACCCATGCTATCAGTGAGCTGTTAGGGAGCCTGGTCCCTTTTGCTGTCTCTACTTGGTAGGTCTGTAATGTGTATTACTGCTTGTGCTCTGCAAGCTGTCACTCGCAGAAACCCCAAATACCGGAGAGTGATGGTAGAGCTCAGCTTGGTGAAAGGAGGGATTTTACCTTTGGGGCTCTGATTACCACAAGGCAGCAGATGAGCTTGAGGTGAGCCTTGAGGTCTTCATGTACTTGCAGTGCTCCCCATCCATCGATGTCGAGGCAGCTCATCTGCTGGTTCTGGAGGGATGGCATCTGCAGCACAGGGATTTGTGTTGGGGAAAAGGTAGATAGTGGAGGGCTGTAACTACATCTGCTAGAGCAGTGTTTCTTATCGTTCCATACCAGTCAGGTCCTGGGTACTTGTGAAATATAACTCCTATCCAGAAAACCATAAGAATCATGAAATAAAAAATAAGTATCTACAGCAATCTGAGAGATCGTGCTTTATTAATGTGGCAATCAGTTGTCTTAAGCTATTGGTAACTTTTTTTTACATCATCCACAGCATGCTAGTCCCCTAGCATTTTATGGTACTATGCACCAGTTTTGGAGGGGTTGGTTTATCTCATGTTTCTAATCTTCTAGCTTTTCCTTCAAATGTTTGTGCTTTTGGAGAGTAGAAGTTCCAGAATGTCGTTCCTAACTAATGCTGTCTTTTAATTTCTAGCTGCTGTAGTGTGTGTCACTCTTCTGAATCGGCTTGAAGGGGATCAGATTAGTAGCTCACATGATGTACTTGTGGAGTATCAGCAGAGACCGCAGAAGTTAGTGGGATATTTCATTAAGAAAAGTCTTGGGAAAGTATGAAATATCCATCTTTGGCTTATAGAAGCAGAAGACTTTTGCACAGCTGAAGTCATGGTCATGACTTCTGTGCATTAAAGGTGTTTTGCCTCAGAATACCTTACAGCGTTCAGTACGTATGTGGAAGTTAATCATTTATGTCACTGTACTTCGGGAACTGAATGTGCTGAATGCACTTCAGTTAAGTTTTGCTTAGTTATGCGTTGCTGGATATAAGACTCACTTTTCTGTGAATTGGAAAGTGGATTTGTTGTGAAGGACAAGCCTGCTAGAATACATGAAAAATCTTTATTTCTCCATGCTATAAAAGACAAACTAGGGAGAAAATCAAACTTTATTGCCAAGTACTTACAAACCACCAAATTAAAATTAATTTAAGAATGCTAGTCCCTTTCCTGTTGTTATAATAAATTATATAAATTATAATTGTCTTTGTTGCTTCAGTTGTAAAGAAAAGTTAAAGTGAACGCAGTTTATTTTTTGCAAACTTTGACAAATAAACAATACTATTTTCATGTATTAAAATTTAATGAAATTGCAAAGTGTGGGACTGAATTTTCTAAGTGTTAAGGACTTGACACTCAGCTGTTGAATATCTGTACTTCCTACATATTGATCCAACAAGGTCATTCATATCCCATTTTAACTATATGATTTAATCAATACCTAGGAAACATTTATACGTTAAGTCATTTTGCACTGAAGAACTGGAAACCTTTTGCTGAATCAAGGCTTCTGCTTACTGAAGAGGACCCAAAGGCATTCAGGAGATGCACAGCATGTTCACAGGACTGTATTGTGGTAGTTCTTTTTTTTTTTCCCTTTTACTTTGTTTCTTTTAAATTGGTTTTCATGTCCATGACTGTAGGACGTGACGCTCACTGGTACAATGGTGGTTCCCAGTTCTTCTGAAGAACTGGAGAATACATAGTGACTGTACATGCCATCAAAACCATTTCTACAGTTTTTTTTTTCCACTACCATTAGGTTTTTTAAAGTCATACTAATTTCTGCTTTGCTGCTGTGGTTAGAATATAAATACAAGGTCAGCTAAAGAAAAATGCATTTATCTTTTTTATCTGTATTTCTCTCAGAACAGCTGTCACTGATCCAGCTAAGTGAGATTTTCTTTCCGAGGACTGTAGTCTGCTACACTGTTAACAAGCGTAAGAGTTAAATCTAAGAGGGAGTGATGTAGTAGTAGGCACATTTACCAAGAAGTGGCAGAAACTAGAAACAATGCAATGAAAACACTGAAAAAGAAAGGGATGACGCTTGTGAACAGGAAACTGCCAATGAGGATTAGTCTCTTTAATTTTGCTAAATTTTCAACTGGAGAACATATAAAAAGATAAAAATATTAGATTTTTTAAAATGTACTGGTTTGTTTTTCCTTTAATTTGAAAAACACATTTTCTCGTTTATGCTCAGGATATACAGTGAATGCAGGTTTACAGAGAAAGCGTATTTTCCCTTTAAGCTTAAGGGAAGGAGTCATGTGGTAATGGCTCCACATTTTGTTTGAACTGTCTCTCCCCTATTTAAAAAAAAAAAAAAAATCTTTGTTTAACTATGCCTAGTCCTTGCATGGGCATTGCACGAAGCCCAGTGAGGTCCCTTGGGAAACACACAACAAAGCACATCCTTGCTCTGCAACCTCCTGTTCCCAGAACAGGAGGAAGGAGATAAAAAGATCACTTAAGAAGCAATGTGCTGCACTCTTGGCTGAAGAAAAGCTCATGCCAAATTGACCAGTATGAGTTTGGAGGAGACAGCTTGCTGTTGTAAAAGAGGTACTTATTATGAATTATCTAAAGAGGAGAAAAAATGCCTTTATCAAGAAAACAAATGCTTAATGTAGCTCTGTGAAGCTTTGACAAAGTGTATTATTGCAGCTGTCCTGGAGATAGGAATCTGAAATGATGTGATTTGTCTTTCTAAAGGAAGGACTCCAAGAATCTGGAAATGGGTTAAAAAGAAAAAGTTCTTAAATCATTTACCAGTGTGAACTGTCAATTGAAACTACAAATTTTTTGTATTTATAGTTGCATAAAGTAGGCACTTCTATTTTGATAACTAATATGAAAACTCTTCTGTGCTACATGCCAAAATATAACTAGCATTGCATCCTGCCTGAGTTGAAGCTAAGGTTCAAGCATTCATGGAGTGCTGCAACCATTCTATTAAATCAATGCACAAGACCGTAGCAGGATTCCCTGGGAGACTTTAGCCATTCACTTTTTGCCAGTATGTCCTTTCTCCTTTCCACTCTTCCTTAGGACATTGTTCTTTTCCTTCTGCTAAAATATTTTTCTTCTGTGCTTCCTAACGGATGGAGTAAAAGGGTGTATGACAACTTAAAATTGTAATTCAAAGGAGACCAAATACCCTTTTGTTTCTGCTGGTCACCATCTTGCAATGCTGTATTCCTAATGCAAGAGGGAGCTCTACAGACACATCTTACGTGCAATAAAATACTTTCCTTAGCTTCAGAGGAAACTTGCCAGTGTTACCCTGATAAGAACAATTGTAGTTTCCCTTTTGACTGCAGTTGGACAGGGAGATAAAGAAATGAGTCAGCTGTGTGCATCTGGCAGTGGTCACCCTTCCTGTAGGTTTTACAAAGATGTCCATAAAGAATTCTAAAATATTTGACACGGTTTTATATGCAACCAATTCTTTAATATTAGCCATCCACATTCTTCCTGTAGAACATGAATCAGGATTTGGAGTAGTGATATTTTTAAAAGCATATATGATATTACATACCTGTTTGATATTAGATAGTGCAGTGTCTCCTGGTAGATCTACAAATCCTGCAAATGCCAGAAACCTCAATTTCAAATCCAAGGCCTGCATTTGTTCTCTATGCCACCCTGTACCTAGCAATACTCTACAGAATCAGTGTACTCCAGAGATCATAAGGGATAAAAGCAAAGAAGTTAGAAGATAAAATAGGGTGGAAGTGTGAAGGGAGAAAACTGGTTTCTATCAATGTTTTTTTGTGTGATTCATGGTATTCTGGCCTGTTCCTACCTTTTTGTTAAATAAATGGTTGAAGCCATAACGAAGATAGGCTAGAATGCATTTGTTTCACATTTGCAAGAGACTGAGAATGTGCAGTAACTTGATTAGTGATTGAAGGAATAGATTTTTATTTTTGGCATCTTGATACACTTCAGAGAAGGGTGCTCTTTAATGGAAGGTATGAGAAATCCTGAAAAGGAACGTTTTGTATGTGACCGATTGCCAGAAGTGCTTAGAGTATAAACATTTTTATCTGTCCTTTAAAAATCAAGTGAAATAATTCAATAATTTCACTATTTCTTGAAAATATACACATATAATATGCAATATGTATTTAAAAATACCCTTCCTTAAGTCCTTGCAAAGGATTTTCAGTGCACTATGTAACAGAACTGGATTTCCTTCTCAAGTCTGGATCTCAGTGTATTCCTAAATAAAGTGTTTATACAGTTGAATCAGAGATGTGTTTCATTTCCATTGACAAGATAGGTCAAAGAAACTAAAGCGTGAATGTTTTTAGATTTGCCCACCAGCAGTCAGTTATGTTCTGCATGCAGCACTCAGTACTGTGGGGAGCAAACAGGGCTACTGGGGATTGGATCTGTGTGCAACAAGTGAATATAAAAAAGCACAGTCATGTGATTTGATGGCACTATTATGGTGCGCTACAAGATATTGAGGCTTGCTTTCCCTGAAAGTTTATCAGTTTTTAAGTTTGAGTGACTTAAATGCATGCTTTCTCTTTCTAAAGTAATTACTATTTAATATGGTACTCCACTGTATGAATTAAATTACAGTTGAAAAAGTCTTCTGCCTGAAGAGAAAGAGGGTCACCGAATAGAGTGACATTAAATCTGAAACTATGGTACAATAATGGAAGAAAGAGTAATGCTGACAGGGGCAATGCTTTTGATTGTACTACAAACAAAATGAAGCAGCAAAAAACACAGAGCCCATTTTACAAGGCATGGAAGCCTGATTCCAGATGCTTCTTGTTAGCACTGAGCTCTGTGAGAAAATTTTCAGTTTACAGTTAGTCTGTCCTATTACAAGGATAAAATTCCTAGAGCTGCTCAGAAGCTCAAAAAAGCCCATTGGCCTCCTTGTGAGATTGGGTCTGTTTTGTTTGTTTAATGTGTAGCTCCATTTTAGTCAACCCTATTACCTGACCTTGTGCACAACAACCATTTTTCATCATATCCTAACTTTGCACACAGGAAAGATGCTACTAATTAATGCCATCCTGCAGGCGCTTTGTCTGCAAAACAGGTCTGAGCTGTGTAAATATTTACAAGTAGTAGTCCTAATAATGTTAAAAGGAAAGCCTTGTGATCACATAGTAAACCTTGTGAAAGAAATTGTGGGTGGTGGTAGAAAAAATATGCTATCTTACCAGATTCCCAGCCATATTCTCACACAATTTGATTACATTCCTCTCTACCAAAAAGTATTTTTGGCTCCCGGTCTTTATCCTATTTAACATACAAAACTGTTTCTTTGAATGAGCTTGCCAACTTACTCTAATTAGCCTGTATTAAAACTCTAAGGTAGACATGGCGTGTTGATGGTATCATCATATAAAGCAGTCAAGTTTTAAAACCAGAGATAGTTGCTGACAGAAGGTTCTCTGCCTTTTTTGCCCTAGTGGCTTTGGATATCTTACATATTCTAAGAGTAAACTCTTAAGTTATAATGAAGACAAAGCCTGCTAAAGCTAAGCACAAGCAGGAAAGGGCAGGTCACTATCTTGTTCTCACTTGGAGACCCGATTCTGAGCATATTTTTTTTTTTCCATTCCAGAAGAAATGAGTGAAGCGCATAATTAAATATATGACCTTCTAATTTTCCATGCCATATTCAAGGTGTTGGTGTTGACTACAGCCACCCTGTTAAGGAGCCCTGAAAGCATATAATTTATTTAGCCTACCATCATCTGTGCTGCGTTTGAAGCTTTTTAAGCTCTTTGTACATGCAACTCCTGAACAAAGTTGCTATTTAAGGCTGTTACTTGCACAGGATTCTGCTTTACCTGGTACTGATGAAATCTAAATCACTCAAAAGAGCTCCCAGGATGGCAGCAATATAGGTGATGCGTCTTTCAAAAATATTCAGAACTGACCTGCTTTTCCTGTCTGTGTGCTTAATTTTTAATATTATTGTCTCTTTTGTGCCAAGGGTTTGTTGTGGGGGGAAGGGTGGTTTGATTTCATATTTCTCATATTTCTACAATATTGCAAGTAATACAATCAAGTTCATACATCCCGTTTCTTTCAAAAATACTTTTAGAAGTAATTTCCCAGAATGCCACTACAGGGATTGCTCTTGGTTGAATGTTTATGAGGTATTTTTTCTTTCAAAAATTCATTCTAGAAAAAACAGATTACTACTGGAGAACACCATACTAGGCAAGAATTAATTTCTTTAGGAAAGGATGATGTATGAGGGCAAATGAAGTTAACAGCTCACAGGTGAAAAGTGTTTGTCTATTGGGTGTCTTACATAGTGAAACGAGGAGTCAGTAGTTCATTAGTATTGAATACTTATTGCACACAAAATAGTTGTTTCCTGTATCCATGAAAAGCTGTCTAGCATTAAAAAATAGAATGCAACATTTATGTGTATGTAGTTATATAGAGCATAATAAATTATGCACATCACACACTTGGATGAGCAGAGATTTTGCAGCATTACTTGTTCAAAATAATTTGGCACATGGTTCATGTGAGCTGTTCTAGCTTACATACTAGTCAGGAGCGCTCTTCAGTATCAGCTGCTTTGATAAATAACTGCTCTTAATTCATTATGCTGACTTATTAGTTTATATTTTCCTATAAATCACACACTATAGATTCTGCTCCCCAGCTTTCCAAAATGGCTGTGTGAACCCATACATATATTTACAATATTCAGTTATTGACAATTATTTGTTTAAAAATCAACTGTGCACAGAATTTTCATCTCAGCTATCTCAGAATTTTGCCTTCGGACCTGGGGAGCAAAATTACTGTATGTACTCTGAAACAGCAGGGATATTAGCATTGCTTGACTAAAAGCAGAAACATCCCTTACGCAAGTGCCAGCCAGCTGTGAAGTGGAGCTTCTTGGTGAGATACGTTCTTCCTTTTGGGTTGTTTGCCCAGCTACATCCTGCCACCATTGGGCATGCCATGAGGAGAGCCCCGGAGCAGCGGGACGATGGGAGAGGTGAGATGTGGGGGACATCTCTGCTGCAGAGCACGGGGGCTGCTCTTCAGCACTGGTGGAAGCAGAAAGATGCTAATGTGCTTGATGGCCGCTGGAGGCGTGCGCTTTGCCAGCACCACGGTGGAGGAGTGGAAAGCAAGGGTTAATGGAAGAACAGAAGATGTGCTCAACAGACCCATATTCATACGTAACTTAATCCTGCCTTAGAGGTACAAACCTGCTTAACATCATTCAGGTGAACAATGAGCTATTTATTTTTTTAATACATTCTTAAGACTTTCTCACATCTATTTAAAGCTAAATGATTACTTCAGTAATTTTTCAGTCTCAGAGCAAAGAAAGTAAAAGGAAATCCCACTATATATGAGGAATAAAGGTGTTCTACTAGTCATATTCTGCTATGAATGCATCTGTTATTTCTCCTTTGTTGGGAGACAATTTTTACCAGTATGGAAAAAATTATAAATTCATGACACCTATATCATCTGGGTTTTTTCTACTCCTTGAACTCATGGAAAATGTAGAAATTAAAAAAGAAATTTGCACCACTTCAAATACAAAGATTTTACCCCATTAATCAGTCAGTTTAACATGAAGTGAAGTAACTAAGCTTCACAACATGCTCTGGAGGGTCAAAAACTGCTGCTGGGTGACCCAACTCCAAAGTTTGGGAAAGAGAAAATCAGGCACTGGTCATAAGATACCAGCTGAACCTCATCCCATGGAAACTGGCAGAGCTCAGTGGGCCTACAGATGTGCAGTTGCTTATTGCAGAAGTATCAGACTTACTAATTTTTTAGATTGCTGCCTTAGCTCGAATCTAGTGGAAGCTGGATTCCTCACCGGTGTCTTCTATATCCAAAAAGATTTTAGACTTTTGGGGATTTTACTCTTAATGTGGAAAAATAGCTGTGAACATTAAGATGTCTCCATCATTCAATAGTAACACATTTTGCAGAAAGTGTAATGATGCAATTTACTCAGCAATAATGAGAAATAAAGAATATTTGTTTAGGCATTGCACTGTCCTAATGTGTGTGTATGTGTGAATCGTGATTCAGATTTTAGGTGGTTTTAATAACTTTCTATAGGGGCTGTGTTCTGTCTCTGCTGACACTGGAGAGAGCTTTTGGGGATCAGATTCTATCTTAGGCAATCCATTTGGGTAAAAAGCAACACACAGAAAATTTACTCCTCAGCTGGAGGTGTCACTCCTAACCAGTAGGACATCATCCTCACCCCCCAGCAAAACAGCACGGCTCTGCACCACCAGAGACCTGCTGTGTCTCCAGGTGTCCCTGCTGTCACAGGTATGCACAGGCTCCCCTCCTGCAGATCCCCCCGCGCAGTGCCAGGAATTGCCCTCCCTCCCTTTTGCTGAAGGAAATGCTGGAAAACTGATTTTCATCCTGGATGGCATGTGGCAATTAATTAACACAGTTTTCTGACTCGTCAGAATATTCCACCTTTATGTGGGTAATGTATACAGAAAAAGGAGAATGAAATCTCAAACATGCACCCTTTATAAGGTAAAATTAAACAGTCATAAAATGATGCAATGGGACCACCACAGTGCTGTATGTGTACTTGTAAAGGTGTTTTAGAAGTATACAGACATTTATAGGGCTATGTGGTTAAACAGCGTACTTACTTTCCTACTATTTTTTTTTTTTTTTTTTTTTTTAAATCTAAGCATATACATACAAAATGAGATTAACACTACAGTGACAGAAAGTCACTGAACTCTGGAAAAAGACAAATGTGTGTTACACATTCTTTTTCCTGTTATTTGTGTTCATTTTTATTCCAGAAAAATGTAGAAACAAGTGCAGAATATATAGTGGAGTAAAGCACCCTGAAGGCATTTATACAAACCCATCCCCTTACTGTTCATTGCACTGAGAAGCAAATGGAAAGATGAGATTCCTCAATGAATGCAAAACAAGAGGCAGAAACATAATCTCATCTTTTCTCAGCAAGCAGACAAATCTCTTGCACCATTCTCTAGTGCTGGAATTAATCTGCTTCTGAATAATAGGTTCAGGCTGCTTGGGGAGATGATTCTGAGTTAGAAAGTCCTTAAGAAGCCACTCTGCAAGTGATCAAGTGATTGAAGGAAAGAAAAGACGATATGGGGCATGCTGTACACCAATTCAAGGCTTTATTTTGGAAGAATTGGCTCTGCCGTGTGAGGCAACCGGTGAGTTTTTGGAAATTTAAAAAAAAAAAAAAAAAAGAAAATATTTTAAATCTTCTTTTAGTATCTGTTGGAAAAAGTATATCTATTGATTTTCCCTTTTCACTGTAGATTGTTAAAGATAGGCTGGCTGCAACTGGTTCTTGTTTTGTTTTTGGTCTCCTAATTGTTGAAAACACGAGTAGAGAACAACAGTGTGTTTTAATTCTAAAATGACTGAATACAGCAATTGTCTCCAATTTGCAAATGACATAAAAAGTTTCGAAGAGCCATAGCTTATCTTCTATTTTTCATTAGATACTACCAGTGCTTGTAGCAGTGGCAAGGATGAAAATCAATTTTCTTCACTTTACAGGTACTCATTTGTAATGTAAGAAAGCTTGCACGGTTGTGATCAAAATGTAGATATGAAGAATGCAAGGACTGTATATTAAAATTGTATATACTTCTAAATTTCCTTTCTTATCCTATCTTTTTCCTTTCTACAAAGCCTAATTTAACCTTTCAGATTTCAATATGCAGAGGAATGTGGCAGCTTCTTCAACAGCAGTCAAAATTAAAATAATATTCAAATTTGAGAGGAGATATCATTCTTCAATTTTACTGTGATTGATATGATTTTTTAATTTAAGATAGAAGGAAGTGAATTTTCTCAAGAGAGATAACGTTTTGTAGAAAAATAAAGTCACTTAAATTAATAGTTTCTCATTGATTTCCCTTGTCTGTGATGATCTGGGGATTTGCAATGAGACATGTTGGCTGCTTTGGATAGGATTACCTCAATTAAATGAACATACAGCTTTTCACTTCAGAAATATTTCACTTAAATAAAACTGTGATTTAGAGAGAGAATTTCTTCTTCACGTGATTTCAAGTGATGTTTCTTTATATGAAAGACTTTTTTTGAGACATTCTTCTCCACTCCCAAACACTTCTGTGTGCTCCCTGTTCCTCGTACTTCAATCGGTGTATATTAGGTGGCTGCTCAGTATCTCTTCTTCTCCTCCATGCTGATCTATTTCTTTTATTGCTCTGTCTAGTCTTCCCTCATATATTTTTGAAGGACAGAATCTTAATTCATGCAAGTTCTAAGTTTGCCTCATTGGTAGCTTTCCTGAATAGAGAGCTCACTGAGATGCAGACTCCCCCAACCCAGGAATTGCAATGAATGACCCAAAGAAAACTTAATGTTGCCTGTTCAGAGCCAGGGGACGCCCTGGGGAATTTTCAAAAATTCCTTATGTGTTCACTGTGCAAACATTGAGCCATGAAAGTGCTACATCTGCAGTTATGCAAGGAGAAATCCATGTGTATTGTCTACCTTTGTAAAGAGCAGCAGGTCATACCCTTGTGGATCTGAAGAGAGAAACATCTCCTGAAAGATCCAATGTGTTTCAGCTCTGTATTATATTGTGTAGGTCTATCTGTGGAAGGCAGTTGTCTTCTTGTGGTTATTCATCAACAGTTGGAGCTAGAAGACAAGTGTGGTCTGTTCAACTATTGATGTGTTATGAGTGTCATGCGGCATTAGTTCATGTTACACAGTGAAGGTTGAAGGGGCTGTGAAAGATGTAAGTGTTCTGTAAAGAGTAGGTGTTTTGACTGAAATTCAGACAGGCATCAGTGCCTCTTATTGACATGGTTTGAAGGCAGCACAGGATAATGCGTACTTTTGGACATCAGTTGGGAGTTTAAAACTGCAGTTCTGTAGAAGATACCTTCTCATTTCCATTTTCAGAAGCTTTTGCTTCTTTTTCCCCTTTCAGTACTGGGAGGTTGCTAAAAGGTGTCCCCAGAGCCTTCTCTTCTCCAGGCTAAACAACCCCACCTCTCTCAGCCTGTCCTCATAAGGGAGGTGCTCCAGACCCCTGATCATCTTCATGGCCTCCTCTGGACCTGCTCAAGCAGGTCTGTGTCCTTCTTATATTGGGAGGCCCACAGCTGGACACAAGACTCCAGGTGGGGTCTCATAAGAGCAGACTAGAGGGGGAGAATCACCTCTGTTGACCTGCTGGCCACACTTCTCTTGATGCAGCCCAAGACACTGTTGGCTTTCTGGGCTGCGAGCGCACATTGCTGGCTCATAGTCAGTTTTCCAATCACTAATACCCCCAAGTCCTTCTCTTCAGGGCTGTTCTCAATCCACTCATCTCCAGACTGTATTTGTGATTGGGATTGACTTGACCGATGTGCAGGACCTTGCACTTGGCCTTGTAGAACTTCACAAGGTTTGCATGGGCCCACCTCTCAAGCTTGTCCAGGTCCCTCTGGATGGCATCCCTTCCCTCCAGTGTGTTGACAGCACCACACAGCTTGGTGTCATCGGAAAGCTTGCTGAGGATGCACTCAATCCCACTGTCCATGTCACTGACAAAGGTGTTAAACAGTGCTGGTCCCAACACTGTCAAAAGTTTTAAGAATTTCTGGCTCTTTTGTCCCAGATTTGGAATAATAACCCTTCTCTGAATGCCAGATCTTTTAATATTCTGACTAAGTAAATTAATTTTGGAAGAGCTTAACCCAGAGGAGAGTTCTCACCTGTAACTATTCTGTACCTGGCATACCTTACTATGTTACAGCCTGTGTGACTTTTCTAGTCACAGAGTATTTTCTTGTATCTCTAACCAGCTGACACTCAGTTATACCTATAAATGTTTTACTTCTTCTCCTTTCTCTGTTTTACTTTCTATGTACCATCTAATAATCCAGCAGCAATTCTCAGTGGGTAAAACTCTTAAAGTTCAAAATATTTCTAAAATGTAGTTGCAGACAAAAAAAAAAAAAATACCCCCAAAACAGGCCAAACCCAATTAACTATACTCTGCCTGAAAGAAATGAACTTCTTTCGCTGCATTCAAAGTTCACGGAAATCTAAAAGACCACCATTCAAAGTTTTAGGCCAAGTGATATGTCACACCCTATGAAAGTTGCAAGAGTGGGCCTCTGGTGACCTGCTGTGGTATATCAAAGGGAGTGTGAATGGAGGAAGTCCAATTAATTTCACAGCTATCTTAAATATGAATAACTGGTTCTTAATGCAGCCAAATGGAGGGAAATGGTAAGAAAAAAGAAGGTCTAGAATGAAGGTATTTCTCTAGTTGTTTGGGTGAATTAATCTAGATTTGGAAATCAGAAACCTTATTCTGAATTGATTGGAAATTTGTTTCTCCATTAGTAGGTTTTTGTTTTGTTTCAGTTAACGGGAAACACAATATGTTTTCTACTTTTCTGTTGTGGTAAGCAAGTAGAGTTTTTCAGATACTGTAACTCCTATAAAGCTGTTTGTATAAGCTCAGAAGTATCCCACAGTGCTAGTACCATGCTCTTCCTCAATTTTAGTGATAAAATAGTGTGATATTTTTGATCCAAGGTCTGCTTCTTCAGAGACATCTAATAAAATCTCTTCCATCCCACCAGGAAAGCCTTTGTAATGATTAAAAGTCTTCAAGTCTATCCTTTCTCTGCTTTGTAGCACAAATAAATCCCTCTAATCTAATCCCCTGCATTTTTTGCTTGAGACATTCTCAGTAGAGTGTTAGATGTCCTTGACCAAAGAGGTACTCTTACCAGTAAGTGTCCTAGTGAAATGCTGCTCCAAATTCACAACTTTTTTAGTAAGGCCTACATTTAGCTCTATACAATAAGACTAGATATTTTTCGAACAGTTTGGATACTGGTGACTGAGCCAGTAGGTAAAACCATTCCTCTTTGTCCCACATTATGAGTCCTTGTTAAATATAACTAAAAATCTCAAGGTTTTTTGGTTGATAGGTGAACAACTAGTGACTTGTTTTGGCCATGAATCCAGTCCTGGGCTTTCAGAAGAAGATTTGCCTGGAATTAGCTGTGGTGGCTCCTCACCATGGTTTCATTTACAAGACTTTGTGTTTTGTCCTGGTTGTTTTACTGAAAGAGCAAAAAACTGGCACAGTTATTTTAATGCCCAGGGCTCACAAGTATGTTTTTGTATATTGTACAATGGACTTGGAAGCTACTGAAGCCATCCACACTTGCAATTTCTTTATTTATGATTGAATTTCTTGCAAGAGATAAAGGAGTAAGGGTCTGGTGCAGTTAGACAGAGAACAGAACAGCAGGTTTGAAATCAGACGACTTTGGTTAGTCCACATGTTGTCCAGAGATAGTACCCATGATGCAGAATCCCAAGTGACTTCTCCAGCTAATCAAAAGATGAGTAAGACCAAAGAAGAGCAGGTGGTAAATGTCTCTATCCTATCTAAAGAGCATTATCAAGTGAGGACCTAAATACACCTACAGCTCTGCTCACAAGTGTCAGGGCCATGAGGGCACTGATAGATCTTAATGGCCCTGAACAGTCTCACGTGGGGTCTTCACAACACACCCAGTCCTGCCCCTATTTAAACTCAGACTAGGAACTTCAGTAGGAGTGGTAGTCTATGGTTCAGCTGTACTTTCATATGGGCTCTGCTAGTGATTGCAGGACTGCGTTTGACACCAGCTGTTCTCACTGAATGTGACCACGATGTGCAGGTTAGCTTCCTGGCTTGATCTTAGACCTGTCTCATCACTGCAGACTCAGATGGAGATCCAGACTCTTGGCTGAACCTGGCTGCTGTTGCCCAGCCCACTTGCCTTGCTAGGGTGCTGCAGGACAGGCCCTGCCTGACAAGGACCTTGCTGGCCTGGCATCCCCTTTGCCTCCCTGCTCTTTAGGGGAGCAGCCGGCGGGTGCTGTGCCTTGACTGCCAGCTTGAGCCCTGAGGTGAGCATCAGGGAAGCCATCCTGTGGCTGTCCAGGGCCTTCTTCATACAAACACTGCCTCTGCCCTCAAGCTCTGGTTTCCTACAGCCCTGTCCCCCAGCCTGAGCTTCTTGTGGGACCTTCCCCCAGCACTGGCCTTGGGCTGGTGGTGTGTGTCTCCAGGGGTAGCCTTGACTGTTTCCAGCCCCTCATGGGCTGGTGACACCTCCTCCAAGTCTCTTCTGCAGTGTCCCTTTTCTAATCTGCTGTACCTGGTTCCACACATCACCCCTCAGACCCCCCATAATAGCCCACTGATACCCTGCAGCAATGGCACCACCCCACAGCAAGGGCACTCCGATACCAGATGGGAGGTGTGGGGATGCACATGCCAAGGAGGGGAGGTTGCTGCCAACTCCTATTGGGTTTGAAGTGTGTTCAGTTTAGATCAACAGTAATTTCCCTAAATTTCAGGAAGCCTTTAGTTCATTGCCTTGTGTTCAGCAGAGCAGGCCTTTTCCACAGGGAACACTGCTACTGGATTTTGTTCTTAAGCACTATGTTATTTTTCTCAGGTATTTTTCTAACATACCCAAGTTTATGAATCACTTCCCCAATGGGATTTGATTCAACTCTGACACTTTATTGTGTCAGAGGCATAAAAATATGATACAGGAAAACTGGTACAGGAAAACTGGATGTCATTGTCATCATGTTGTCTAGAGTCACTGGGTTGACCAGAGGGAAATATCTGCAAACACTATAAATAGATGTGAAAACTGCTTTTGTACTCTGAAAGCAGTGTATTTGGCAAAGTTATAAGGATTTTAAATAAAAGTCTTAATTACTAATTTGCTTTTAATGATCTTATTTTCCCTTAAGAAGTTGTAGAGGGGATATTTAATGTTTTTTATTGAAAGAAATATGAATTTTAATTATTTGTTCCAAAACCTGTTATCTATAGTACTGATGGTGATTTGATTTCCCTTTTCAGCTTCTGTCTCTCACTGAAATACTCTGGCCATGTGTGCTTTTCTTGATTCTGGCTGCAATCCGCTTCCAGGAGCCTCCAAAATACAAGGAAAACTGTATGTTTTGTTTCATCTGTGTTCTATTTTGATTGTCTCTGCTTGAAGAATTATTTAGGAAATATTAAAGATATCCTAGAAGGGGGGACTTAAATGTAGTGGAGTCAATGGAAAGAATCCTACAGTGGGAGTCAGTCTTACGTAGCTGTGGATCTAAGTAAGTCCTATTTAGGTGGGAAAGAAATACAGAGTTTAAGGTCTGATTTGTCAGACTAGTTTTAGACATCTACTTTGAAATAAGGTGGGTTACTTGGGTTTTAATTATATTTATTTCTTTCTATTTAGTTTTGGAGCTTACATGACTGGCTCAGAGGTAGATAGTTATGCAGTTAGTTAAGAGTTAGGCAAGATGAATCTTACCCCTACCCACTTCCCAGGATTTAGAATTAACATTTTGTAAATAACAAATTATTTTAACTCCATCAACACTTCAAAACTTGTTATGACTACCTTCACCTTATAAAGCCTTTTTTGGTTTTATCTTGTCAAATATTAGCTTCATTCAGAAAAGAATGACTTATGTTATTATAGCCTATTCGGTTTATTATTCTGTTATTCATAGATGTCAGTAAGCTGGGGATAAACCAGCTTTAGCTACATTAGAAACCACTTTGGTAAAAAAATTATAGATCTGTAGAGTGAAACATCTGGAGAGAATCTAGTCTGCAATATGTACACTTTAGACTAGATCTAGTCTGGACCAAGGATGCAATGCATGCTAATGGTTGAGTACATTAAGTGGACTCTTGGAGTACATCTTCTGCTTTGTTTTAGCAGAAAAGGACCCAGCGTATGGGCTCAGAGAGCTTTCTACAATGTGAACTAGAGTGTTCTAAATAAAAATAACTCATCTACAAATGGTACTTGTCATTCACAACTCAAAAGTCATTATTTTATACATCAGGTACAGTTCCTGAGGAATGAAGGATGGTTTGACTAACAGTGCAATTTCTAATGGTATATGTCTCAAAAATAATGGCACCTGAATTAAAATAAAATTAGAATGTTTAAGTATCATCTACATGTAGTAAATTTTCCATTTCTGCATCTTTCAATTATGAATATTCAATAAGAGTGATATCCCAAATGCTAGCTTTGTTATTTCCTTCTCATTTCATTACCTTAATTTTGATGTAATTGTTGTCAAAAAGGTTATCCAGAGGAAGAAAGGAATGGCCTTTCATGTATTTCTCAATTTTAGCTGTGTCAAACAGAGAAATGAAGTTAAATAGGAACCCTATAGCTATTCCTTATGTTTTAAAACAAGCAAAAAGTTGCTTTATATATTGAAGTTTAAATTCTCAGAACTATGGAGAGATATTGTTAAATTCCAGAGATACGGAAAAGTTGCTGTTCAGACAGACAGTCTTGTACATTCAGGCATTGCTAAATACCAGTTCCTTCATCTCATGAAAAGAGGAGATAGTATTTTGTGAAGAAGTTGATACTCCAATCTAGGTCACAAGTCATTTTGGGCAGAGAGGCTAGCAAGCATATGATGTTGCAATGGTGTTACTACAATGAAAACCATCTTTTCAAAGACTGCTCTCAAATTTTATACTCTGTTGTCACCATATGACATAGAAGTTACTCATTTTCTGTGGTGAATTAGTTGCTCTTAAATGGGACACCTGCCATCAATGCAACTTCATTGTTTTCAGGTGACAAAGCCACTTTCTAGGAGAAGGGAACAAAGTGTGATGGTACAGATTTGTAATTGCAGTGTCACTGGTTTTATTTCTGCCACTGCTTGGTTTTAGGTTACTTAGAAGCTCGGGATTTACCGAGTCAGGGCCTTTATCCTTTCATGCGGACTCTTTTCTGTAATGTTGGTTCAAGATGCAAGAATACCAGTTACACAACACAGAAAAACAACCGGTTAAGGTAAGTTATACAAATTTAACAGAGATGTCAGTATCACAGTGTAAGAAACAGCAAAACTTCTTATTGTCTTGTAGACAGGCAGAATAGGAACTTTATTACTCTGTGCTAAAAGTTTCCTTCCGTGTCCTTATGAATGCAAAAGATGTAGGGCCTTAGTCCTGCCTCTTGCTAATTTTTGTTTGCCTTTCATGGGCTGTTATTAGATACTGAAATCTGGTTTTGGGGAAAATTGAGAGGTACCTTGTGATATCCTTGCCTTTCACTAGAAAGTCGTCTATTACATGAGGGTGAGAGAGAGCAACAAAAGGCATATCATACATGGATTTAAACTTTGAATAGTTTGAGAGTGTACATGGTGGGAAAAGTACACACAAAAAAGCAAAACAAGGGTAACTCTCAAGTATGACCCACAAAGAGCTAGAAAGGAGTAGCAGAAAATCTGTAATAAAAAGAACTTGAAAAAGTAGGCTATAAGGGGGCCTTGTCACAGGATCCTAGAATGAAGAAAGAAAAAAGATGAACTTGAATTTGGGTTTTTTCTTTAAGAAACGTAGTAATTTCTTCTACTTCAAAATGTTGAAAAGTGTTGAGATACAAAGACACTTATGCAAATTGGCTGAGGGATGTAGTCATAAGAAATCTTTCAAAATATATAACAATGAAGTGAAATTAAGGTGAACTAATCAGAATATACGTATGTATATGTTTATTATTAGAAAAGTGAGAATATCTACCAAAAAACATCTTAGAGGTTTAAGCCAGGTAAGTGTGTAAGAGTATCAGGTTTTTATGGTTTATTATTGTAGAGGTTTATAGGCAGCAACAAATTCAGCATGCAGCAAGTTGGAAAGCCTCAGTATCACAGTAACAGGCCATAGTACTTAACGTTTGATCTAGACAGTCTGTTCTAGTTATTTGTACATGTAGAGAACTGTTGATTAAGCATAAGACCATGCAAAATAAATCTTGTTTATGGGAAAACACCTTCTACATAAAGCAGTAATTTGTTAGTAAAATCGAAATCTTAATCGTTTAAGACATGAATCATTATTAGTCCAAATCTATTATTACACAAAATACTTATATATAGAAATAACATTATTGTTATTTCTATATATATCCTTAAACAAAAATTATCCTGATAATAATAACACAGTTAAAATTGTTACACAACCACTTAATTTCTGCTCCTTTCCTGCTCACCTTTCCACTGCTGCTCTGGGTCCTAAGGGCAGTGGCTGCAGTCTGGTGGTGGTGGGATTGTTATGGCAAGTCATGATCTGGTGCCGCCTACCTGCAGGAATGTGGTGTTGATAGCTTCTTTTTTCACTCTAGGGTGCACTTGGGGTCACTTATGTTTGCTAAAGTGCTTTTATACCTTGCTTGTTCTCCATTGGTCTACATCTCTGTGAGGGATCAGAATGTACATGGTACATCTGAATGCATATGGTATCTTTCACATATGTTAAGTATCTGTTCTTTTTTCTTGATACTCATACATTGGCTTTGTCCAGCTATAGTTCTGCATTTTAACTGACCACTGGTGGGTTGCTTATAGCCATGGGATCCTCAGTACCATCCCATGTGCCATCTCTTACCATCCCCAACTTGTACTCCAGTACAGTGCATCCTATGTCCTCACTTCTCAAGGCCTTTACTATTATACTAAGCATGTGTTCTTCTGCACTGTTTTGCTATGGTAATCATAAAAATCTCATTCTGCATGAATGATCACTTGTTATTACTCCCAATACAAAACTATGGTGGCATTACACAATGATAAGTGAAAGGAAAGCAAATAGCCATAGCCATTTGGAAAAAAAAAATTAAAAATAAACCAAGTCAGAAACAAAACTGAAAGCACATTAAGACAAGTTCAGACAAAGCAAAGGTGTCAAGGCTCTGTGCCATGGTCTTGCAAACTCAGGACAAAGCCTGTACCCTGTTACTTGCAGTAGTAATAGTATATTAATGGGTTATAGAGTTGCAATAACTGTTAACCTTTGAAAAAAATGTTTCCTGAGAGTTTTTATTTATATCACTAGTCCAGATGCTATCTAAGTGCGTTAAATGTCTAGAAACTCTGAACTATATTGACTGCTCTACATGATTATTTATGCTGCTTTGACTGAATTGCCCACATTATATTTCAGCTCAAATGAAAAGCAGGAAAGCATTTCCTGGAGGCAGTCCTAGACCTACTTAAGAATCAGGGAAATTATTCAGTGGCTTTCAATTTTTCAGCTGAAAAATAAATGTATGTATGCATATTTATACACTCAATAAGCTACAATGAGTAGCACATAACCTAGGTAAGGAAAAGAAGGTAAAAAGGTAGGATGAAGTTCATTCTGAGGTCAGTCTATTCCAGCAGGTCCATCAGTATAAATTAAATCAATCTCTGGGCTGCTCTGACTTATGCTGGCTGCCAACAGCCTTAGGAATACTGACTGTCAGTTTGATCAGCAAAACATAACTGAATCCTACAATGTCCCTGTGTTGACTGGAGAGAAGGGGTGACATGGGAACAGTAATACCAAATATCTTCCCTTCAAGGATTTATATCAAACTGTAGGTGGTTCTTTATAATAATTTTCAGGGACATTTTTTCATCAACAATGTGTTTATTAAGGGTAAATCAAAGACTGCATTGTTTGCATGGTTGCTTAACCCATTAGTTTTCACAGTGTGTACCACATGGGTGTTATCATTTTGAAATATAGTTGTCTTTTGGAAAAAGTAATTCTATGACTTCTGTTGGAACCTCCACTATGAAAGCCATAAACCACCCAAGTAACTATTTGTCAGTGAGCAGCCTGAGCAGGGCTGCTCCATAAGGGGGGCTGAGCCAGGGGTTGAAGTCATCCTGGTGCGGGCCATACCCTGATAAATGTGGTGCCATCCCCCCAGGCAACAGGATCAATTAAAGCCTCCAACATGGTGAGAAGACAAGCCAGGTGAAGGCTGCAACTACCTCATTAGCTCTGATTTTCAGCAAAATCTGCCACCTCCTCTGATGCCTCAGAAAGCATACATTTTTCAACAGCTCCAAGGCTTTGCTCCTTGCTTCTCTCTTCATCTATTGCAAAAGCTGCTGGCTTGGAGCTCTTTGATGTGATTCCCTAGCTTGTTACACCCAGAAGTATCTGAGAGTAAGGAAATGTTTAGGAGGTATATCTAGGAGCTCCCATGGCAAAGGACATTTTTCCCTGTTCTTTCCAGAATGTTGCATCCCACACCTCATCTCAATAGAGCACAGAGTAAAATAGAGAGCATGCAAAGAAATTAAAGACCATGCAGTACAGTGTCCTATGTCCTTATACCCACAAACAAGAGTTCATGTGCATGGAAACATAATGTGTTCCCTGTACTCTTAATTCTACTGCAAATCTTGCAGAATGTGATGATATTTTCCCTTGCAGCTCAGACTCTTAGTTCTATGTTAAACTTCTCAATACCTAAAAGAAAACTAAGCTTAGGTTTCTCAGACTTACAACTACAAAGATAACAAAACCAAGACTCTAAAATGTTCCTTTTAAGCACATTAATTTATTTATCTTTTTTTTTTTTTTTTTTAGCTACAAGTAGTAGCAGCCTAAGTAGCTTCACCCTGTAGGTGTGTTGGAGCCCCAGTTTTGTCTCTGGCATCTTCTCTTGGATGGACCCCTTGGACCTATGTGGTATCTCTGTCTCCTTTTGCACCTGACTAAACTCTTTGGTTCATCTTGCTTCGTTGGGGATGTTGCGGGAGCCTGTGACCCACTGTCAGGTCTGGCTGCTGGCTAGGATCCTTGGGGACTGGTGAGGGGATGGCCTTCTCCAGGGTCATCTCAGCTTCTAGCTTGGCCCCCTCCTGGAGCAGCCCCACTCATGTTGGGGCTTGTTACTGGTTTTACTGGTACCTGAGCCTCTGTGGTTCTCTAGTGGAGTAGTACCAGAAGAGCTCATGTACAAAAACAGGCATGGAAAAACAAAATTAAGGAAGGTCTAAGCAACAGTGATAGAACTTACACAAGAATTGCTTAGAAGGTCAAATTTTTCTTTAATGATGTGTATCCTTAAATGAAAAAAATAAATAATTCTTCAAGACAGCTCTACATCTGCAGCAACTTACTGGAATGGTAACCCTGTGTGGTCTGGGCCAGCTTTTGTAGTCTTGTGTATGTAGCTGGAAAAGAGAAACCTAAACAATTTTCATGATCTTGCTTATAGATTGCCAGAGAGTTGGGAAGAAAAGGAATTCTAGACATGAGTTTTCTCCATTTTATAGCCAATTAAGAACAACATTTTTTTTCGTTCTTTAGATTTTTTGGTCCATTTAATTTTATAAATGTAAAAATAATATGCAAGATGGAGGGGAAATATCTCTCTGTGGCAGATATGCAGTGAGCTGTTGTCCAGCTTGTGTATTGGTGTTGATGGAGATGTCATATCTCTAGGATGTCCTCAGATGGTGCAGAATGGGAGCCAGCACAGCTGGGGCTTTGCAATTTTAGAGAGAAATTTTTAATGTGATGACAAGAATGAGGTTGAGACAAGCGTTTGCTGAGAGGCTTATGAAAATCACTACGCTAAATGGCATTGTGCATTGTAGCTGAGATCTCAGATGAACTCTGAAACATCATCCTGAGTAACTGGGTAATTTGGACAGAATTAACATTTCTGATCATGGCTTTAGGAAATACCAGTTACCTTTACATGCTCAAAGAAATACAGTCTTTTTTCTCTTTTGCAGTGTTTTGTCATGGTCAAAACTCATGAATGTATGTCTTTAGTTTGATTTCTGTCCTCATGCAAGTATTTCTGGAAATGCACAATTAAGGAAAGAGTTACCATGGATTATAATGAAATTATATATATATATATATATATACACACACACACACCCCTTCTCCTAACACTGCAGTTCTAATTATGTATGTCTTCTACAAATTACTGTCTTGCCTTTGTCTTTTTTGTCATCCCTTGTTTCTCTTTATTGATCCTAGCAACTGCTGCCATTGATTTCCTTCACGCATACACAAGTAATTTATGTCATCTTCTGCTCCAGAAAGCACACATTGAAGGCTCTTTGGGGCAGTAGCAGTACAACAACTAAGTATTTTTGTTGGCACACTGTCTGAAAAGTGTTGTTCCTGCAGCTGGTTTTGAAGTCTACTTTCTTATCTTTTTGGCCAGATGATGACATCTTCCTGCAATTTTGTGTAACTTGTGCTGAATTAAGAAACTATAGTATCTCGTAGCATTCTTATTATGAGATAAATATGGTCCCTATTGCCATATTAAAAATATATAAAATACTTAAAACTTAGCCTGTATATTCAGCAAATAGAACCTCTGTAATACTTTAATCAATTTCATAAAACTGAGCCTGACAACTAATATCATGCCTGTTGCCATTTCCTCTTCCAAAGGAGGCTGTGCTCAGCTCCAAGTGTAACCAGAGGAAGGGCTGTGCCAGTGGTGACAAAACAGAGGCACAAATGGCAATTGGCTGATATCACTAGTACCCAGGAAATCCCCGTGAAGCTAACAGTTCAGGAACAGTCCAGATGTCTGCTGTTGTCCTGCTGAGAGGCTTGTTCTTGGGAGTGTGAAGTTTCTATGAGTTTTTCAGGTTGCACGTGCCACCTTCTCTTCTGTAATAGCTGGGCCTTATGCCTGGTTTTTGCTCCTTCTTTCATACCCTAAATATCTCCACCCCCCAACTGTTTTCCAGCTCCCTCTCCAGTTTCACCATCAACATGGTTTTCCCTGCACTTCTCCCTGGAACTCTACAGAGCCACCACGCTCCAAGTGCTGCTGGCTACTTTTCATTAATGTTTCTAATCTGTGTATCTTCCCCAGTCCCTCCCCATGTACTCCACTGCACCCCTGACAGGGCAGTGGTTTATCTCTGCAGCCCAGAGACACTGAAGGGACAGCCCAGCTGAGCTTGCTGTTCTACTCAGGCAAGGGGCGGAGCAGGAGGGCTAAGCAGGTTGCTGCCTTGCACAGTGCCTAGGAAAGCACAATCTGAAGCCTTTTGCCCAACTTCTAAATTCAAAGGAAGCTTTACAGATATAAGTGAAACATTTTGAAGCTAAGTGATGAATAGCAGACAGCGTTCTTCCTCGTTCAAATTGGGGGATGGGGTAGTTCAGTTTTCCTCTTGTTTGAAAAGCTATTGCTAAACAGACTTGGCTTATCTATTCCATTTGTTAGCTACCTGCTCCAAGAACCACTCACTGCTCTGCTCATGCAGTGTGAGGCTGAATGGTTTTTGGGTTGGGATTACTCACAAGAAATTCAGATTAACGGAAGTGATTAATGTTCACACAATTCATCCTGTGTTATTTGGTGTGCTTCTGCTATACATCAAATTAGGTGCCAAGAGGTTTTTTTTTTTTGTTTTTTTTTTTTTTTTTGTTCCCCTGCACTTTATTAACCCAAGCTTTGCAGGCTCAAGTGCAGCAGAGTCAGTGATGGGGGTAGAGGAGGGAGTTACAGATTCCCCCAGTCACTGTTACCTGTGCAACCTGCTGCTGGCAGGGAGCCTGGGCAACAGCAGCACCAGCAGCATTGAGCCCAGCCATATGCTCCTATGTGAGTAAAAGTGTTCTTTTTCCCCAGAGCATTATTGTTTGCAAGACTTCTAAAATGGGGAGATTTGTACATGGGGATGCAAGGTTTACGTCTAGTTTGGAGGGAAAACAATGTGAGTTGAAACACTGCCTTTATGCTCCACTTCTCTGAATACTTGTGATTATTTTAATTTACCTTGATTAGTGAGTTTAGTTGTCAATTTAAAGTTCAGCAAGTATTTTGGAAAAAAAAAAAAAAAGCTGTGGAAAATCCTGTGGAAACTGAGGTAGAGTATTGTTTTTTTTAAGTTCTGACTGGATTTGTGTTTTGACCAATGTAGTGGTTGTTGTTCTGGTCAAGTGCTAGCCACTTGTTCATGCTCAAAAAGCTCAGTGTTAGAAAGTTTTCAGTATGTAGTTAGTGTTCTTGTACTTTGCCAAATACCAGTGTTGCTAGTTGTCTAAAATTTCAGGCAGTAGGTGTGTTATTAATATTGGAATTTATGTGGTAGTTTTTTAAAAAAATAGCTAAATCACAGCTATTGATCACCCTAAAAGCCACCCTTTGAACAACAGAAACCTGTTTTTTAAAACTCCATTTAAAGGGGAAAAAAAAATGTGGTGAGGATTGTTCTGCCTTTAATCCATTGAAGTTTGAAGCTGGTGAAAGAGTTTTTCAAAATCCTACTGGCTGTCAGCCAAGTTGGGATCAAAATAAGCTGCACTGAAGCAATCAAAAACTTCATTGTTTTAAAATTAAATTTTCTTCTCATCCCTTAGTCTAGAGTTGCAGACAGCTCTGTGGGTGTCTGAACAAATGAGGATCAGGGAGAGAGAGAAAGAAATGACAGGATGAAAAAGCAGTGGCTGATGTTTTTGCTTTGGTTTGTGAATCTCATTCGGTTTTTCTTTACCAACTGGTAAGAATTGTGCTGAAAACTAGTATTCACATACAAGTTTGACAAGAAAGGAATGTAATTGTATTATGTTTTTGTAGGTGGGGCTTATGTGGGAGTTAACTGTGCTTCTAATGAAAAATAGCAATATTTTTGCTACACAGGCTTTCACTCTAAGATTGTTTGAACTTCCTATAAGATAAACCACAATTCAATTACCTAGTAATACACTAAAGATGATTATTCCAAGGGGGGAGAGCCTAAGTAATTTAGTCCTGTAAAGAGATGTTTAAATGACTCTGATTTCTGAGTTAATCTTGAAAGTATTGTTATTAAATTATTGTGCTATAGAGTAGCTACCAGATGGAGTATGATAGAGATGAAAGAACACGTACCAGGGGTTTAGCTGTAAGTTAAAATCAGGGGAAAACCAGTAGTAATAATGAGATACTATTTTTATAGGTTGTTGCATGTATTTGGAAAACTAAGCTGTCTTATCCCAAATACAAGATGTATAGGTTATCCTAACAACAGACACTTTCTGTGTGTAAGTCAAACAAAAATATGTAGCCAGAAACATTCCTCTCACTTTTCAAGTAGAAGCATGTCATGTGGAATTGGTATATGTTTGTTAGTGTGGATGCTTTTTTGTTAAGGTGGTAGAATTGTTATCATAGTTCTGCTACTTAGTAAACTATCTAAAAAGGAAGCTTTTTCTTCAGAGCCTAGAAGGAAAGACTTACCTACATTTCATCTGGTGACATTGACCACATTACCTGTTCTGGTTGCAGAATGTTGCCTTAGATGAAATAGGAAAGCTTGTACTTCAAGGTACAGGTCATCAAAGAACCATCACCCGGATACATAATAAACCAGGAGAGAAAAGTTGAGTGTGTTCAGAAACATCAGACTTCTTTGGATATGTTTGTTTTTGGCTTCTGCCAGAATTGGGTTACTGGCATAGGTGAGCAGCTCCAGCTCAGCAATTTTTCCTTGCTCTCTTTCCTGAGATTTTGTGACTCATTGTTACAACTGCTGTGAGTATATACACATTTTTCAACTACTTGTTTCCAGTCTGTAATTACCTCCCCTCTCCCATTTCTTTTTGTGAAAAAGTACTGCAGGCATCCAAAGTGGTCCAGAGAGATTCACAGGACCTGACCTAGACTTCATGAAAGGGATAGAAGAACTTGCAGAGGGGTTTATTGAGACCACAGAGAAAGCCATGGCTTTAGAAAAGCTATGGGAGGAAAACTCAAAGTTCTCAGGTAAGCTGTGATCTTTTTAATAATGAATTGCTTTGTCTACAAGGTAGTGTTAACCATCAAATAAAGAACTGCTCTTATGTTAAAAATAAAATGAACGAACTAAAATTTTAGCTGATCTGAAAAAAGCCACTTTTATGATTACTATTACTGTGGCCATCATAAAATTATCAGGAAAAAAAGTTGACTTTATAAAACTGTGCCCTTGTTTTATTACTTGATAGTTAACAAAATACTGTGAGAGGAAATGTTTAAAGATAAGGATTCATAATCTGAGTACATGGTTATTTGATCTAACATGCATTCAAAAGTAACTTGCCAGGATTTAAGTCCTTCTCCCCAGGTTTTTCTGTTGTACTAGAGAGTATCAGGACAGAAAACCTCAGTAGCTCACACCTGGTGACCTTTAGGCAAAACAAGTCAGTCTTGCACTAAAGGAGTGAGTCTCAAAACATCAAGGTCTGATGTTCCCACTCTGTTCCCACCCAGTACTGCACAGCCTTGCTGCTGTAGCAGGTGGACAGTTAAGACCTGCTACTACCCTGCCTTTCTGAATGAGTTTTCAAGCAGAAAGATTTAGGTGAAACTAAATCTGGGAGTTAGTATGTTCATCTAGTGTTGATATGATGATATCGCCTTACTAAAGAGTTACTGGTAAGCAATTTAAATTTTTTTTTGTGATAATAGTAAAAGTATTAGAAAGCATAGAAAATCAAGTGGATCGCTATCTTTCTAGGGTATTAGTTGTTTCATGTGCCTTTACTACTGTAGAAATCCTCTTCGTGCACTACTGCTATTGTTTATAATATTGATTCTTCTGAAGTTAATAACACTTATCTGTAAAGAAAAATATTTAATTTTACAGGGCTCCATAACATCACCACTTTTCTTACTGTAAGTATTTTTACAGTGTATTTCTAAATTACAGTTCTGGATTTTGAGGCATCTTTATTATAATGGTTAGAAATTTGTATCCCCTCAAGTTTTACCAAAAAAAAATTGGTATGCTGTTGACAGAAAAAACGACGTTTTGTAAATTTCATAGAGATTCAGTGGTTTCTAGATTACTGATTTAAACCAGTCTAGGTTGTTAGTAGCTAAAATCCACATCTATATGAAGGCTAGTTGTTAATTAGGAGCAATTTAAAAGTACATCTGGCAGACCTCATGTAGCTGTATAAAATCATGTTACAAAATGTCTTGCAAGGATCTCTTATCCTAATGTGTACTTATTATTAAAAATAAACAAACAAAAAAATTCAACCCCAATCTTAAAAAAGGACTGCATTGAGATTAAAAAGATCTTGCCTGGATCAGATTACTTTGAATTCAGATTTGTGATCCAGAAAATATGCCAGGCAGACTCAAGTGGGGGCGAAGGAACACAGATTTGCAAGATGTAGCATAATTCCTTCCAGGATCTCTTTGGCAGTTTATATGAAACAAGGTTGGTCTTTGTGCTGTCCCTAATGCATTAGTCTTTCACCCTTGCAATCTGAACAAAAAGAGGAAGACTCAGTGGTCACAGTAGTGGATCTCCATTATGGTCAATTTTGTACCTTTCGCGTATCACTGGTTTCACTTTGAAAATATTTTAAAATTAGTTTTCTCCATATTTGATTGATTGAAACTGCTACTTCATGAAACCTAGATTTCTAATTTATAACTTGAAATTAGATGACACTTTTATAGTAACATTTTTAAATTGATCATGAAATACTTGATGGAAAGGAACTGTATGAATATGAAATTTCATTGCAGAAATGGAATATAAAATAGACAGAATTTATTTATCAACATTAAGAAAATTTTTAGTTGAAAGTAGCCTATCATTATTAGTAATAGAGCGCGTATATACAAGATTCTTTTTGTATAAACTGTACTCATGTTACTATTATCCACAAGGGCCCTAGTGAAACATTAGAGAATCAAAGACTGCGTACATAATAAACAAGTATGAGAGATTCTATGTTTTACATAGGCATCTGATAGTGTAGTCCTATAAAAGAAGTGGTTCTACCACAGTTAGTTCATCTTTAAAGTGTCATTCTTATTGATTATTATTTGACAACCCCCATATCCCCCAAGGAGCTGTGAGGCAAGGATGGCATGTCCCTGGCAGTCCTCTGGTCTTTATACCCTAGATTTAGAAATTCATTGCAGGGCTAAAGATCTCCTTGTGTTTGAGAACTCAAAGATAATCCTTCTCTTTGGGAAAGAATTACACTTCCAAGAAGAAAGAAATTGCTTAGCTTTTCTCCCAGCTCCATTTTCCGTTGGAGCAGAGAGACACATCTGAAACAAAGTTGCTCTAAGTTCAAAGTACCACCAAAATTATGTGGTGAATTACCAAAGCTAGAAGTATGTTTCCAATTGAAAAAAAATATTTTTAATGGTTTAAAATTCAAGAGGGCAGGGGTAGGGGAAATAACAGGCACCTGTTATTTTTTTTTCTGTTAATGAAAATGTGTTTTCTTCACACAAAGATGGATTTGAATGAGGCAGAGGAAGTTATTTCTAGAGCAGAAAATCTGTATAAACAACCGTATTTCTGGAACCTTCTACATTCACTCCCTCACCTTGAAATGAACAGCCTTTATATAGAAGATGAATTAGATGCCATAGGACAGTTCCTAAAAGTTATTGAAAAGTAAGTACTTTTACATTCTTGAAAGTGCACTGTTTTAATATTTTACCCAAGATTCTTGTTGTTCTCACTCACTATTTAATAAAATAAGCATCCTTATCAGTGTAAGGAGGCTGAATTTTTTTTCTGTTTACCAAATTCTGTTTTTACAGAAATGTGGTAGAAGTTTTCACCCATTCTGATTCCTTCAAAACTATATTTTTAATGTCTGTCAAACTCTGCAGAGATTCCATAGGAGTCTTTAAGAAATAGGTTCATGTTAGCAATGGCTGAAATTAGCTTATCACATGATATGGCTTTGAACTTTGTGATGTGCCTTGGGAGTGTTTGAAAGATGGGTTACTTACATGTAAATATAAGAAAATAACAGTTTGGATTCTCATCAACTTAATATGTATGTAGTACTTGGTCAATATCAGGAAAATTACTCCATTTTATTTCTCAAGCTTCTTGCTATCAAAATAGTTTTGGCTGTTCTCTTGCAAGAAGTGAATCAGTAAGAAAAAACTCACAGAGACTGTATGCTGAGTGCAAAAGTTTTCTGTCTCTGGTAAAGGACAGTTGGATTCAGAGGAAGACATGGTATCAAAAACACAGCTAAAAGAAGTATCTACTGGAATTTTCAGTAAAATAGGGAATTGTTAGGAAAAAGTCAGACATGTATTTGCCAGAGTAGGTAGTTGGTTGTAATAGATTGATAGGCAATTGTCATTGTAGTCAATTAACATATTCATAAGGCTAAAGAAGGCCACTGAACCTGGATGTCTGTGCAAGACTGGCCGTGAATGTTGCCACCCTTACCCCATGGGGAGGCAGGGGCCCAAAGATTTTGAATAGGAAATTACTGTGCTGATTCTGTCACCCTTTAGCATTCCACTGTCTTTTTTTCTGATAAAAAAGATATGAAAGGTATGATAGCATATTTTTTTTTGAAACTGGGAAATAAATCCCTCTTGATTACAGTATGTGGATTGCAACTGTGTTGGAGCTCCACCCCCCCCCCCCCGCCCCCGCCCCCCCCATACACTTGATTCATTTGTAACCTTATTCCAGATTGTTCTCTGAATTGTTCACATGTGAAGTGGTATTAGCTGTGCTTGTAGTCCTTACATCCCAAAGGCAGAAGTCTTTTCTAAAAGGCCTGTAAACTCTCAGAGTCTGAGTGTTTCTGAGGTAAAACAAGAACTTGTTTGTAAGTTTATGGTTATTGTTTTCTTCTTCAGCAGCAGTAAGCAAAGATAGCAGTAACCACTGGAACCACTGGATCAAGTTATTCATGTTAATATAACATCAGCAGCTATTTCTCTCCCCATAGCACAGACAGAGTGAGAAAGGGACAAAAGTGGAGGGTGTTCATGGTTATGGTGTTTGTCTTCCAATGTAACTTATGCATGATGAGACACTGCTTTCCAGGAATTGGCTTGGCATCTGCCTGGTGTTGGGAAGTAGTGAATAAATTTCTTGGTTTGCTTTGCTTGCATGAGCAACTTGCTTCACCTATTAATCTGTCTTGATCCATGAGTCTTCTTGCCTTTTATTTTCTTTCTGTCCTGTGGGAGGAGTGAATGAGCAGCTGCGTAGGTGTTTCACTGCCAGCTGAGGTCAACCCAAAAGTGATTAATAAGTGGAGATTCAAATGTTTACATTTGGCTTTTGGTGTTTTTTTTTTTTTTTGTTTGTTTGTTTTGGTTGTGTTTTTTTTTTTGTTTTGTTTTGTTTTGGTTTTTTTTTTTTTTTTTTAGGACTTTGATGTCCTTCAACGACCAAAGTTGCTGTAGTTAATGCAATTTGAAAAGCAAACCACAAAAACAAATGCTCACTTCTTGACCAGCTTTGTATTACTAACATACATTTCTAGAGGTCCTATCTCAGGCAGAATTTAGTGAGCAGAAAGGCTCCTAAATTTACAACTTCTGCTCCCTGGGCTGTACCATGTTTGCTGTGTCTCTGAGGTATTTAAGAGAGATTTTCCACACCTACTTGGCCGAGTTAAATAGTGTTGGGGTGGGGGTTTTGTGTAGTTTTTGTTTTTTTTTTCCCTCTTCCTCTCGCATATGTTGGAAACTGCTGATGCACTCTAACAAAACTGGATTCTTAGTTGCAAGATTACAAAGGAATTCTTTATAGGAAATAACTGGTAAATTTGACATAAACTTTAAGTAGTAAATTACAGCTGCATTAACAAAGTAGTTTGTTTCACAGCTAAGGTGACTGAGACTGGGACTTGTAAGAAATTCAGTAGTTATATTTTTATCAGAGTTCTGTAATATGCTTTGTTTAATTTGTTGTAAAAATAAGTGTTCTGTTGCTTTAAAGGTTCTTTTTTTTCTCTGCAGATTGAGTGGAAGTAGAATATAAGTATTCTGCATCCATCCTATTTTAGTGCAGGGATTACTGGGAGAATGATTGTGGCTGTTTTGGTCTCATTTTTGTTCTCACTTTTAAATCTTTTTCTCTCTCTCCTTTTTTTTTTTTTTTTTTTTTTAAGAGGGTGTTGGTCCTTTCAGGAGACATATCCTTAATGAAAATTCAGTGAAACTCTAACTGTAAAATCACAACTTGTGTTTTTTTCATTAAAAGTATAATTTGACAAAACATCGATTTTTCAACAATAAAAAAAATATTTTAATATTCAATTGCTTGAATATCATCTTTTTCCACCAAGCCCTTTCATTTTTTCTGGGTGTATAGAGAGCTTAATTTTTGGTTTATTTTTAACTTTCAGTACCTTAGCATCATTGAAGGATTTAGCTATGTTGCCAATGGGCCAAAGTTTCTATGAAGTGGTGAAAACAACACTGAATTTAACTGCTGCATCAATACAGGATAGGAGCTTAGAAGGTAAGGAATTTGTTTCAGATTTTATTCAAAGTACCTCATAAGTATGCTGGGAATATGGGACAGCAGTAACTGTCCGAACTTCTGCTAAATTCCTAATGTAAAAGGTCTAAGAATTGAACTATATTGCTGTAGTGCTAACCCATTTCTTTACTGATTTGTTTTTTAGATACTAATAACTAGATTTCATCAGACTTTGGCAACTATTTGATAAGCAAAGCACGTTGGTCTAATATATCCTGTTTAAAATGATTTTTCAGTGGTGAATTTTGGAGAGAGCCTAATCACTACAAAGGACAATTTATTCCGTTTGAGAGAAGGATTGCCTCTTGTTTTGGACATGCATGTTGAATATTATGGCTCTTTTACTTTAAGCGTCATTCTTGTGTTATAATAAATTCTGCTCTCGGCTGAAGGGCTACATTTCCCCATCTGCTGATTGAGTATGGGAGATGAGTTTAATTGGAGAAGGTAGGCTGGCCCCAGGACAACTCCTCAAGAAAAGGTCAGGAACAAGTTTCATTGACAAACTGTCTGGTGGCACACAATTAGATTCTAGGTGCAGCTGTTTGCTCTGCATGGAAGGTCAGGCTAAGAATTATACGCTGTCTAAATCCCACCTCATCTGTCAAAACAAAGACTGAAGTGGTACAAAGATGATATGTTGGAGCCCTTACACAGAGGGTGAACTTGAGTTCCCTGGGTCTTCTGGTATTCTCCAGGTGCTCTCCCTCTCAGCAATGATTCATATCCAGCCCATATACACACATCTTCATGACTACATGCGGAATTAGACACACAGTTCACAATGGCACTGTGCTGGGTCGGTCTGCTGTCAATCACTGTGCAGGGGCATCTCACCACTGTCGTGTCAAGTGTTGGAATAACATCAGATTAACAGACCTTGCGATACTACTAATGCAATTATGGATTTTATGCTAGTGAAATTGGTGTTCAGGTACATTTTTTTTTTTTTTTTTCCAAAAGCTGGGAACATGGTATTGGATCTCATCAAGTATGAATCATCAAGAAACAACATGAACAAAAAGCAGGAATGATATAAACAGAAGGATTTATTTCTTTCAGGTTTTCAATATAATCTTTCTCTTGGGGATATTTTGTGGAATCCACATGCTGTGAGAGCAGAACTTGAATCCAGGTTTGGTTTTGATCATCTTCATGTTAAGAAGCTGCTAAGTTATACAGCACAATTAACAAAGGTAAATCACTTTAAAATTTCAGTGTTCCTCTCTTTCATTTTTGTTTTTATTTGTACCCTGAAGGGATTTTTTCATGCCTTAGAGAAACTATAGTCATATCCTGCATTTATGAAGCAGGTACAAGACTGCTAAATATCCTGGCTTCATTCCCACCAAAATAAATGTATTTTGATTCATCTGAAATTTCTGCACATGAAGATGCTGGTAGGTCTAGTTGTGTATATTAATGAATCTATGTTTCTCTGAAGTCACCACTGAATATGGCAAAGTCCTGAGCTTATTATCCAGTCCTGTATAGAATTCCAGGAAACTAAAAGTTCAACTAAGATTTTAAACTAAATACTAGATGTGAAGCTGCCTGGATTAATTTGGCAGGTAACATTTTTCACCTGATTTGTTGAACAAAGAATACCCATTTGTTCTGTGTGTAAATTAAGGCACATCAAGAGTCCTTTCTTCTCTGTTGTGCAATCTTGATATGAATATACTTGACTGATGATTTGCCCCAGTGGGGCTATTCAAATATACTGGTGATGTGTCAAATTTCGAAGAAAAACTCTTTCTCAGAGAAGGATTTCTAACCTATCTTCTAGACCAAAGTGATCTGTTGTGATGGTCTGGTTTGAACTGCAGAAAGGTTGAAACATCTTTTTAATTTCTACTGAAGTCCACAGTTCTTGGATAGAACACGTGCATATTTATCTGAAATCTGTTAACTCTGTGCCAGGTACAGTCTGGAGTTGTACTCCAGAAGAGCTCATTATAAAAAGAGCTGATTTACACAAACGGATAAATTATAAAAAACCTTGACTTATGAATGGCCTTTTAATGAATTATCAGTGATGGCCACTTTGATGAACTGAACTGAATTAAACTGCAGCCTGGTAGCTATGGTTGGATGTCTAATTCCAGGCAACTCACTTGCTAGCTATTTAGACTAATATCTTGATTTTGCGTGCTTGTGTTGGGGCACTGAGGATCTTCAAAAAGTATGAAGGGAAATATGGAGGCCTGGACAATGTTCTGAGCACTTCAATTCCTTATCTAATGCCCCAGCTTGTTTGGTGTCAAAACATCTGCAAAAATTTTAATAAATTTTCTAGTCACAGTTGAAAAGAGTTAGGATGCAAAGTATCTCAGAAAGACATTAATGAGGAAAATTAAAATGTGCTACATTATTTTTGTATGCTTTAATAATATTTATATGATTAGGAATAATAAATCTTTCAACATGGAATTTAGAAGCCAGGCTATGAGGAACAAATTCTGTCCTCCTGGCCACACTGCTGAAACCTGTCAGCTTTAATTTAAAACTAGTCTGCTGCATATAATCATTGGTTCATATGTATTATTGTACTGAATGCTTTTTACATCAGTAATTGTTATACTTGTGAAGTCACTTCGATATAGCTATTCTAGTGCAAAATTCTAGTGCAGGCTTACTGTATCATTGTCAAGTCAATTCACCATCAGCCTGCAAATGACTGTAGAAGTATCAACACTGGTGTAGATACACGGTGAAAATTCCTTGCATATACAAGTCTGATCATTCTGCCTGTTGTATGAGCACCCTGGAGGGGCCACTGGTATTTATACAGCACTATGCATGTGGAGTACTTTGAAGTATATGAGGCTGGATTAAATTGTCTTTGTTCTCACTGAAGGAGGCTATGTGATATTCTTTTTTCACCAGAAAAGTAAGTTGATAGCAGGGATAACACTCAGCAGCTCTCCTGAGCTACTCATCAATTTCTTATGTCCCTGCCAGATTCCCACAGGAGAGACACTGGAGCAGTTTGTGTGCTCTGCTCTGTCCAGTGTGCCAGAAGATGAAGCAAACAAAGAGAATAATGAAGAGGCCTGTATTTCTGCACGGCATGAGGCCAAACTGTATCTTGTTCATGCTGTCAGCAAGCTCAGACTCTATGCACAGGTACACTTTAATAAGTTAATAGATTAAATTCCTAATTTTTGCATGTAGGCTGTCAGCAGTAACTCAGTTAAAAGATCTGAGTTATCTATTAAATGTTATTGTCATTAAGTTTTTTCATCTTGTGAATAAGACAATGCAATAAAGAACTGTTACAGTGGAAGTATAATCTATTACTGTGTATTCAATTAATCAGATTTTCTTATTAACTCAAAACCAGATTTGAAATCTATTAAGGAATATAGTTAAATATACTGCACTGCAAAGGCTTGACAGAAGGAAAACCCATTTACTTTCCCAACTGAGCCTGAATTTTGGGTAAAACTGAAAGTAGACTACAGGCCTCCACTGATACAGTATGTAATTAATTTAATTTTAATTCCCTTCCACTATCTCTGGCAATAGCCGCTGAAGCATGTTAAAGGGAATGAGAGTAAATCCCCAGTATAGTGTCTTAAAATTCTGCTCTGGCAGAACAGCTTGGCATGCAGTCTCTATTATAACATGTGTAGTTACATGGAAAAAAGGATAAATCATTGAGTTATTTCCTAAGGAAAACACTTCCCTAGCTGCCTTACTGCTGGTGTTTGTTTTTCCCATGAAGCATGGGGTTTTTCCATTAAAAAAAAATAAGCTATGTATCAAGCTGCTCTGGAGATGCTTGCAATATCATCTAAAGAAAACATGTAGAATTTACTGTGTATTTCCTCAAAAATGTAGCCTTTGATTTCTCTCTTGATAAAGTTTTTACTGATGTATGATGACTTGAAGTAAGAATTTAATGTGATTATCAAAACTAAAGCACTAATTCCTATTGTAGCTGTAGGAAAATCCAGTAATAATTTCAGCTTTGGTTTTGAAGCTTTTCAGAAGAGCTGACATCCTTATTATGATGGCATCTTGAAGTACTGTAAGCTGCTGGCCACTGGAAATTCCCTTGGTGAATGGGACATCTCTTATAGTAAAATCAGTTATAACAACTTGGCATTAAAAAAACTTAATGGTGGAGGAAAGTAGACAGGCAAGTAGGTTTGGCCAGGCCTTGTATGGCTTATTCTGGGCTACGTTATGGGAGCATGAAGGCAAATTCTCCACCTCTTTCTGTAATGGGACTCCAAAAATGTTGAGTCTGCTGCCTTCCATTGTGTTGGTAGTGTAGGGAGAAGTCCTGTAAGGGTTAGCAAGCCTGAGTAATTGATTTTGGAGGTTTGCTTATGATTGGTTTCAGTCTCAGGCCATCTTTTTTACTATTCCTCTGTCTTTGGACAAGGACAGCAAAACACAGAAAGCTAGTACTCTGTAGCACGTTATATTGCCAGCTTGCATGACAGTCCAAACTGTATTGAAAATCAGCTGTTGTGAGGCCAGTCATTTCAGAGTCTAGATACATTTTTAGAGAGAAATTTTACTATCATTGTTAATTGTGTTTGCTTGAAGACATGTATAATCTGAGTATTGTCTAAATAAGAGAGCTTTCATTCTCTAACAAGATATGTTCTGTTTTGCATTCAATCTGCTAGGTATTTGAGCAGTGGTTCAGCAGCAACGGACTCTCTCAGAAACTCCTTTTGAAACTTGAAAGAAACATAGCTGATTTAATGTCTCAGTTTCTAGATGACAGGGAAGCCAAGAAACTTTTTTCAGAGGTAAATACCCTGATCCAGCAGTGGAATGAGAAATCAGATGCCTACTTTTCAGAAGGACACACTGCATCTCATGATCTGTGAGTTATACTTACCTTTCTGCAACTTGTTTTATAAAGTTCAGATCACCTTGTATATTTATTTTCACATTACATTTTGTTGATTTCTGATTTTTGTCTATTTTATGTTTTTACTTTTTATTCTGCAATTCAAAACCTCGTATACAGTCAAATAATTGTGCTGATGCATGCACATTCTGAGAAAGAAATTAAATCTGTGATTGAGAGTATAGCTACTTACAGGTTCAGTAGAGGACCCGAGTGCATGATCAAGACTCATAGAAATCAGCAACTGTGTATAATTATTTGAACTAGGACCTAAATTCTTTATCTTGTTCTGCAAACACAGGCTAATTCCCACTAATAATTGCTGTGACTCAGTAATGCTTCTCATGCATGCATGCTATGGCATCAATCCACTCATGTACAGGAAGTCCAATGCGCGTGAAATATTTTGGATTTTTGTTGTAGGAGTCGTACTCATGTTAGTCTGTGCAGGAGATGTTGGAACAGAAGCCTGCTATGGAGAACAGAATCACAATGTAATTCTATGTGTTTATATATGTAGTTTCCAATGTTATCTAGGCACTCTGAGACTACAATTTCCCATAATGCTTTTGAACTTTTCTTAGAGCTTCAAGTTCCCTGTCTGGTTTATCACTTAATGCAAATGTAAGTGGTGTATATGAAAATATGGCTATAGGTTCTGTACTTCTTCAGAATTAGTTGACTTGGTTTTGTTGAAGCAGTCCAACTATTCCTGTACAGTAGAGCTATTTTAGCCGTTGGTCACTAATCTAGTAGAAAACTGTTTTGTTGCAACTTTGGAAATACCTTCAATTCCCATTTCAGTATAAGTGCAACTATAAGCTTGTAAAGACTGTGCTTTAATTTCAGGTATTCTTATCATAGCATACATTTTAAAACAAAATCAAGACAATTGTTCTGGTTGATTTATACAAAATAAAGTGGTCTGTTTCCCTATCTATTTAAAAAACAAAAAAATAAAGAATGACTTGTTATAAATGATCTGTGAGGTTCTACACAGGACTTAAAAGTTGTAGATATAGGGAGTTAATGTTTGTCAAGTTAGCAGAGCCTCATGAAAAGTGTATGGCAGAGCACAGGAACTGATACTTCTTTCTTTCTAACTGTACACTGTATGACTTGCATCACTTCTGAGAGTTATAATGTTGGCCTCAATTTGGAATTGATTCTAGATCTACTTGTTCATATCAAAAACTGTCCTTCGTTTGAGGAGATATGATCCATGCCATACAAATCAACATCTGAGGATAAATCTGAAAGATACAATCCATTACTTACTGTTAAGGGAGACTGCTGTCAAATTGTTCAATAATTTAGTAGTACATTTTGAAATTTGGTTCTTTTCTTTGTTAAAGGTAACTACTATACTGCTATTGTCGTAAGAAACTACAAAGTAGATGATATAGTGACTGTACAACAAAAAATCCTATAGTTTTTCAGCAATGTTACCTTTTTGTTTGTAGTACACAATGTTTCTCTGCTCTGCCTCTTTTCACTGCAGAATCCTGCATCTGGAGAAATTGCAGTCTGTATTTCAGGATGTACCTCAGTGGCCTGTTACGAAGAGATTGCTTCTGGTAGATGGAGCTATAAGGAACATAATAACACAGTATTTATACTTCACTGAAGGTAAAGCTGCATAGTGGTTACTTGTTACTAGTACTCAAATGACTGCCACAGAACAACAAGGGAAATGGATAACATTCTACCTCTATGAAGGCATTTGGGCTCTGTAATATGTGTGTTATTTAGATTTTTACGGCAGATTTTGAATTCCTAAAATTTTGTTTCCCTTAGTCATGACAGAACACAACATAATATGTGTTTTAATTTCTCATATCAGGAATAAACAATTTCCTTAGGCGTCCTATATGTTGTATGTTGCTGTGGCTGTTTAAAGATCTAACTTAAGAAAAAGAGCCTGCTTAATAAAAATCAAAATTATCAGTGCCTGAGAAGTTTCTGACACCATCAGTCATGTATGTGTGAACAAGAAGTCTTGGTTTTAAATTAAGGTGCAGTTTGACTTTTCTGGCTGGTCATTGCAAGTGACGTAAAATACTGAGCAGTACATATGGATTTTCTGATTTCTTTAAGTTAAGATTTGATTGAGGCCTGTTAAGCATGGAGGCAGAATGCTTCTTTCTCTGGGGGCTATACTTCTGAACACGAAGCTAGGCTGATGGTCAAGGAAGTGGAAGATGCCATTCCCAGAAGAGAGGGGACAGTATTGAAGAACTTGGGGCAAGTGGAGGTATATTTTACAAGAAGTTGGGGAACTGGATCAGTTTTCAGCACTTTGACTGAATAAGGTGAACTAGCTCCCATGAAGTTCTTGTATATATGTCTGTTCAGGAATTGTGACTTTCAGATTTGGAATATATTTATTATATACATTATCATATGGTGTGCTAAGACTCCGACTGTGTGATGCTCAGCATCATGATACCCAGGAGTTAGTCAGCAGTATAATCATGTTATAAGGTCCACACAGATCTGGATTTAAAAAAGAAAAAAAAAAAAAAAAAAAAAAAAAAGGGACAAGATATCTTTCTGTGAAACCTTTTAGTGGAGACATGCAATACTATAAACTGAGCGTATATAGGAAGAGCACTTGTATTACTCAATTGTAATTAGGTATATCAAAACCACTTTGGTCCTTTTGGGAACATTAATAGCCTTAAATTACTTGATATTTGCATATGACTTTACAGTAATAAACAATATATTAATAGTACAAATTTTGTCCAAGATGCCACTGAAATTGTGCAATTTTGTCTTTGATTTTTAACTCAGATGTCTTCAGATTACAAATAAAAACCTCTTGTTTGAAGATCATTGGAAATTAATATAGACTGTGACACAAATTTTGTGTATGTTAGTTCTGTGCATCATTACTAGGAGTAAAGGTCACATTACATCATCAGTGATAACAGTGAAGCCCACTTTCTTTGGGTTATGTGGTATGACACAAGTATGCTTCTTGGCTTTAATGGCTTTATAGTTAAATATTCTGGGAATTAAGTCAGCAGTTCTCTTGTTGATATACAAAAAAATTATATAGTCCAACAGCTTTATAAGCTAACTAAACTAAACTGTAAAATCTGGTTTAGCCTCTAAAAATGAACAAGGACTGAGTGTATAGCAGGAAGCAGTTCTCATGAGAAAACAAATACTCTTTCAACATAATTTTCCAAAGATGCACTTTTAGGACATATAATATTAAGTTTACTGATTGTTTATCTTCTGGGTTGATAAGATTATTGGACCAAAAGTTGTGATTTTTTTCTTGTGGGTTTTACTTTATAGTACATGGTCACATGGAATCAGTACTGCCAGTTGAATTATCAAATCCTGATTTACTTGTGCATCCAACCTGCAAGACATCTCTGAAACTTCAGGATTGTTTCTGTAGTCTCCTTTTTAGTATACGCTGATTTGAAGCATGATACGCAATTTTGCCTGTATACTGTATATCGGTATACTTTCCTTCATGAAAGGTGGAGTTATATTGATTTTCTACAGCTGGGCATCTGCCCTCTCAGCTTAGGTGGTAAAATGCTCATCTCTGTCCCGAAAAAGGAGTATGGAGCAGCAGTCGTAAGTGGGAGAATCCAAATGGTACCCTGTTCTGGATCATTAAAGGCTGGGTTATTTTACGAACTGAGGGAATTACTGGGAGGGTATGGGACTCATAATGGGAAGCAAGGAAAGACCATTTTGGGATTGCACAAGACTTAGTATGGGAGGTTTGGAAGAGGAACCAAAGGCAGGGAGAAGAAGTGATCTAGGTAGTTTGGGGAGGAACAAATACAGAAGATAGAAATAAGGTGATGAAGAGACTGTTTGCATATAAACGGGCTGCTTGGTCAATATGTTTGCCCGGCCATGCTCTGCACCTGACCATTGCAGTCTGTCCTGCCTTCTCTCTAAACTCCATTTCAAACTCTTCTCCTGGATGAGGACTCTATTCTGTGTGCAAGTGTGTGTATGGGGGTCTGCATGCAGAAACTGAGGTCAGACCACAGGGCATGCAGGGGCCCATAGCAACAACTGGAAGGACCAGAGTGAGTGAAATCAAGCACAAGCATATGGGGTGGGACCTGTGTGTCCATCGTGCCAGAAACCTGAGTGGGTGAGGATGGGCATATCAGTGTGTGATGGGTAGTGAATATTGGGCTGGGATAGCTGAAGGATGGGTGAGGTGGCTTGAGAACTGAGCAGGCATGCACTTCTCTGACAGAGGATTCAGCTATTGGAGGAAACAGGAGGTCCAGGCCAACACCAGAGAGACCATAGGGTCGGAGGGGTTAACTGAGAGACCTGTGTACCTCCTATGTGTGAGGCAGCTGGGGAGAGCTGAGGGACCAGGACCAGCTGCTAGATGGACTGAGTGTCCAAGAGGAGTTGTTTCAGGTATCCACTCCGTGTGTGAGCAAGCACATATGTACCAGAAGCTGGAGCAGGGATGAAGCCCCAAGGTGCCAACAACTGGGGAAGGAGACTGGGATTCTGGGGCAGCTGCTGGGCAGACTGTGTGTCTGAGCTCAGCTGCTAAGGAGGGAACCACACTGTGTGTGTGTGTGTGTGTGTATGTATGTATTCCCTCCAACAGGCCTTCATCCTGACAAACCAGGGAGGTGAACAGGATGAGGCCTTTGGTGGTGTTTGTGAGTGCTGTGTGTGCACCTCTGTGTTGATCTGTGTGGCCATTCATGTGCATTTACTGTGTACATGGCTTGTGTGCCTACCTGCCCAGCCTTGCTGCTGGTTGGCCCTGAGGTCATGGAGCTATGGCAACCTCACCTCTGTAGGGCTACTGGATTTGACAACTGCCTAATATGACCAGGTAACATTTCTGTGGGTGTCTTTTATTTGAGAAGGACAAGATTAATTTTGCTTGGGAGCTTAAGGAATTAGGCCACCTTTCCATATTTCAGAAGAATTTGTGGGCTATATCAACAGTTACATACTGAAAGAGTCCAAGTTTATTTACAGCATTCATAGATAGAAGCCCACACGGGACTGCATTTTCCTTTCCTGAAAATCAGGAAAGCTCACTAAAGTCATGGGATCTACTCTGATATAAACTGTGAAAGGGGATAGGGTCATGCTTTTGCTGCTGTAAGAAGACTGGTCTCTTCTTTCTGACTTGTCTTGATGAGACTTTTTCAGTGGCAGTGCAGAAGGGGACCAGTCTTTGCTCCTCAGAAGTGCAGTATGCAACTCTATGTATCTTGTGCAAAATGACAGAGAGCTTTGGACAGGGATGTCATCTAAACCCAAGTGGAACCTTTATGCCTCTGTAACTATTTTATTCTTAAACCATATCATGCACCGTTTTCTTTCCCAGAAGAATGCTTCCTACTGTACTGTCCCTTAATTACTCTAAGTTAAATATTTTCTTTATGGGATGTGTGTGGGAAATGTCTTACAGAAGCCTTACATAGCCTGGAAAAACTGATTCCCTTTGCCCAGAGAGATGGCTTCATTCATCTAGACATCAGAAAGCTATTTGTGGAGCTAAAACAGGTTTGTTGTTTTTCAATATTTCTATATTGATTTGCATAAAGCTGCAGAGGCTTATTTAGGGAGATAAAAAGTACTTGCTAAGTAGAGTATTTCACTTTTTATTCAGCAGAATTTTGGTCCAACTTTATTTTGTACTTTTTGTATTTTGACATTTCATTGTGTGAATTAAATCTGTTCCTTCACCCTGAGTTCATTATTAAAGTGACAGTATATTCATTAAACTTTAGATTTTGATGAGCAATGCTTCCTATATATGCAACGATGTGCTTACAGTGTTTGAGGAGACTCTGAGACTTCCACAGGACTCAGATGATATTGACATTTCAGCAATATACATGTGCCCTGGCAATAGCTCAGAGGTGACCTTCAAGCTAAGTAACCAGGTCCAGTCACTAAAGGAATCTGTAAGTATTTCTGAAGTTTTTTCATGTTTAAGGCTTGAAGTGCCTTACTTATGTTACTGTTACAAAATGAAATTAATTAGCAGGGGTTGTAGCTTCCTACTTAGTGTTTGCTATTAATAAGTGGATGGTTAACTATTTAAACTGTTTAAAATGCGCTTGGGGGCAAGGCACAAGTGGTCCTGTGGAGTTTATTGAGTGGATGTGACATTTTAGACATGCTAAGTAGCTGTGGCTTCCAGAAAACATTGCGAATGTTTGAAAGACTGATCATTTAATCCATTTTATGTTGAATTTCAATATTACAAAACTAGGAAGCAGGTCTAAAGTTTCAGGTGAGTTTCCTTTTTACCGCTTTCAAATATTTCTCTCTTTACTGTGAAAGGTCCTGCTTCTGCAGAAAGTAACTCAGGGACAACAGAGCCTGTCAGAGCCAGTAATGGATGATTTTTTGGGATGGCAAGAAATAGAAGAGCAGCTAACCAAAAATTATGCTTATTACTGTGAAATTAATCAATTTCTGAGCACAGAGGCACCATCTGAGGAGGATGTCCATTTCAGCTCTTGTCAGGAACAGCTGCTCTTCTCACTGTATGTATCTCGTATACCTTTTAATGCATAAAGATCCTGACTGCTATCAGCCTGGAGTAAGGTATTATAACCAGTAACTGAATAGATGATAGGTTAAAGCTTTTTACTTTGGATTGTCACCCAGTGTTAACAATTTTATATAAGCACAAACAAGAAGGTAGAGGATGGGGTTTTTTTATTAGTAGTAGTATTTGGGGATGGGGTGTAGAGGTGGAAATAAACTGAGGATAGGCAGGTATCTAGGATTCTAAAAGCCTGTTCTTTTTCATCTTCTCACATCCAAGAATTTTTTGCTACTTCTCAGCCTTCTTCCTCGTACATACCTCTCTGGTGCTGTGCTGCTCAGGATGCTTGGAATCTTGGGTCTGAAAGACTCCTGGGAGATGCAGGAAAACATTAAATTAGAGGGTGCACTAGGAAGTGCACTAGGAGGGGTACTGTGGCCTCATGTTGTTTTCAGAACACTTCAAGCACTCATTGTTCCTCTATTTTGGCAGAGAATCCTTTCTCCTATTAAGTTGATTGTCATTTGAAATGACTCAGTAACGCTACTGATTTCAAGCCTTAATGTTGTTAAATAAGAGTATATTAGAGACAAATCCCTATGTCAATAAAGTACTTTAAAATACAATAGGATTTTATTATTCTTGCTTGACAATGTAAAGAATGAGCATAATTAATTTACTATGAAGTTGCATTTGTACTGGACAGATGTCCTGGGTCACAAACTTAAACATGTGTAGAAGACAACTGTCTACATTAGTTATGTGTGTGAGAAACTTGACAGAAGAGTTGGCTGTTAAAGCAGTAAAACTATTAGCTCTAAACATTCAGGAATCTATCAGAAATTCCACAAACTGCATTGGCAGCAGGGATTAAATCCGCAGATATTAGTAACATCTTAGATGTTAGAAAATTTATGTCATTTTTCCTGTCCCTCTTCCTGCTGGTCGATGGTTGATTGCCTTTCCTCCCTCCATGTTTCCAAATGACTATGAAATCACCAGGAGGACTAGTTTTACATTTCCTGTTTTGTGTATCAAAAACACCGATAGAGCCAAGAGGCCCCTGGGAAGAGAGGCTTGTGTTTAAGTAGCATTGAAGAGCAAGAAAAGTTCAGTTTTACAAGAACAAAGCAATAACTTTTTTAATGCAAAGGTGATTTCAGGACATGAGGAAACATTTCTTGATAACAGTTTTCAATTTCAAAATGCTACTTTTTTTTTGAACCAGAGCATTTTGTTGTGGGTTGCTTAAAAGGCTTTTTAATTTTTTTTTTTATTCTGCTCACAAACGTGTGTAGTAAAGTCTAGTTGTACTTAGAGTGATGTAATAGCTATGCTGCTGATTTCTTTGACAAAGGACTCTGCTATTAGCCTGTCTGCTTACCTCAGTTCTTTCCTAAGTCAATAGGACTGTCAATATGCATGAAGTAGAACAGAATTTAGCTATAGATTTACAGGGAAATGGCATATGTTCACAAGGTAATTTGACTTTGAAAGAAATTACTGGTTTAATCATGGTTTTCTGTGTCATTTCAGAATTAATAATACACTTGAAGAAATTTTGTTTCCTTTTGAGGGAAACCCATACTGGAGGGATTTAACAACTTTTGTCAGTTGGATGTGCAAGGTAGCTCAATACATGAATGAGGAAGCAGGCTCCACAGGAGGTCAGTCAGGTGAGGAAAGAGCTACTACGCAGCACAGGTTTTATTCTGGTGGTTCTTTGTCTTAGAATATGGTATTCCTCAGAAAGAGAAAACGTGATGATTTCTACATTTGTGAGCCTGTTTCTCTTTGTGTTTCCATCAACCTTAGGATTCACTAACTGACTGAACCATTAGCAAGGAAAACTTCCAAATATATGGACCCTGACTCTGGTAAATAGGTGTGATTTTAGTGCCAGCTGGACAATTTTTGAATCATCCATTTCTATTTGGAAAATTCCAACTGGTTTAACCTGATTGGTTCAACCTGATTCTCTACTTTTGTATCAGTATTCTGTCAGGAAGGCTTCTTAATTCCAGCATATAAACGGGAGACCAGACTAGCTGGTCACCCAATAGAGGTATTTCTAGGTTTGTTTCAGATTAGGCAAGGACTTCATCCCAGTAGTCCTGTGATATTCCAGATGTCCTGACCCATCTGCTGTTAACTTTCTTGGAATGCACTGATTTTTCATTATTTGGTGAAAACTGAAATATCTGTGATTTATGCTGAAGAATGGGAGATCTTCCGTTTCAAAATTCTTATGCGTTAAATATTTGTGTTATTCATCTTAATGTTTTGGTGGAGCTATGAAGCAGGGCACAATGTGGCTGATCCAAACAACTCTAAAAAGTGACGTCACCCAATATCACCTTTTTGTTTCCTTTAGTTATTCTCACCATGCTCCCAATTCTTCCAATTTTTGACCACTTGTATTTCCAACTTCTGAAAGGCTTAAATTGCTGATGGATTTTTTCAAGCTAGATCTTGGGATTTGTGAAAGATCTTGTTCTTGCTAAAGATCTGTTTTTCTGAATAAACTTTTATTTTTTTCCTCTGCTTTTTTTCTCTGTAGAGCTAATCAGAAATGTGCTAAGTACCTTAGTAAGAGGGCAGCCATAGAATGTATGCAAAAATAAGCAGTATTTTTTAATTGAAGAACTATGTTAGTGAAGTGAACTTTAAAAATGTGAATTGATTGTACAGGTTTTGTAATCTATTGGAGTTCCAGATATTTCAATTATATGGACAGTAATAGTGAATTTCACAGAACTGCTTTCTCGATACTGAAATTTAAAGGAAAAAGAAATATTGAAGTTCATTTCAGTGCTGAGTACCGCACTAAGTGCACGCTGGTATAATAAAACTAATCTTACCTGAACTAGTTTTGCAGTTCATGTATAATTCAAAATATATCTTATATTTTTCCTGTTTTTAAGGAATTATGTAAGAAAAATACAGATGTGCCTTATGTAGAGCTGGTGTTTATTGATTCTGCATTTTATTCCATTAAATCATTCAGTAGAACTAACTTCAAACACTTTAATAAAAGTTGCATATTTACTTCATTTGAAATGTGCGTAATGTATTTATCTTTCTGCACACATCCAAATGATACTAAATTTGGTAGGGCTTATTCAGGTTGCTTAAGTGGGAGTTGATCAAGTTATTCATAGATGTGTTCATAAAAACTTTTTTTGATCTGTCTCTTGATGTTGAAATTTTTATTTTCTCTGCAGATGGACTAGAAGCATCTCTATGTGCTAGACAAAAGCTCAGTTTGGAGACCATCTTAGATCATTATTTAGCATTTCTGCAAGACTTACCAGATTATTCCTCATTTATTTCCTGGGCACGGTAAGGTTGAATTGGTCAATGTAATTTCTTTGTTTAATTGTTTTCCAGAAATCCTTTATCCCACCTCTACTTTGGACTTTTGTAATTCTTAAATATAATTACTCTGCCTCTTTTCACCAAATGACTGGTGTTTTTCAGTATTACTGGGAAGAAATAGAATCCTGCAGAGAAAGTTACATCTTTGTTGCTGTCATTCAAAAGCATTAAAAAAAGACATCTCCATCTCTGGTGTGTTATCAGTAGTAACCAAGGTGGTTGATTCATGACACTTCCAATGTATTTTTACAAGAGCTTCTTGTCACTAAGTTACTTATGTTATAGTCTAGACAAACAGATGAACAGAAGCCATTTAATCATCATTCTGTTTAAAAGCAGAAAAAAATATTCCTCATGGAACAACTTTGGCCTAACTGTTGAGTGCTGCCTCTACTATTAAGTGCTACTAACTATTTACCATGCTATACTGGCAATCATAACTGTTAATAATAAGAATAATTTCTAAATTACATTTCTGGACTTCGAACTTAAATTTAAACTTAAATTTAAACTTAAATTTGAACTTAATTTTTAGTTATGCACACTTTAGCTGTTTGCTGAATCAATCATTTGTTTAAACTATCAAATGGAAGTAACCACTGTCAGTGCAGTGAAAGATGAAGAATAAAAAGTTTATAAATGTCATAATTTGAATATTTCCTCTGCTGTTAGACAAGTCATGTCATGCTTTCCATTCAAGCACTGATTAACAGGGACTGTAACAGGTTGATTAAAATGGGATCTAGAAACAATGAACTCCTGGTTTGCGTTTTCAAAATCTTAGATATTTTTGATATCTACAGTAAAAACAAAATGGAAGCTAAGGAGTGGAATGCAAATTGGTATCTTGAATGTTCAATCACATTTCTTTTGTGCTCTTTCCAACTTCGTTATAAAGATCAATGCATACACATTTGATAGGGAAAGGATTTGGATTTGATTGTTAAATACTGTTTCTAGACTATGCACTATTTTCTCTGCAGAGTAGTACTAACAAAATTGCCTGACTTGTTTCAGTTTTCTTTGCTATACATGCAGAGGTATTTCTTTAACTTGAATAGGTCTAGGAAAGAGATTCTACATGGGGAATGCTTTTTTGTTTTTTTCAATATTTGGCATCTTGGTTTCTCTCCTGTAGAAGCCATGCCAGTAGTTGACACAGAAATCCCCTCACAAAGCTTTTTAATGGTGTGTGGTTTTCTGATTTTTAACTATTAAAAGAAAACATATTTAAGAAGATATTTTCAACTTGGAGACCTTTACATTGTAATGTTTCTTTTTCCATGCACCCCAGTCTTGATCAGTTTTACAGAGCTAGTAAACATTTTTTCTTTTGGTAAATATTATTGACACATGGAAACATCAGTTAGAGCATTTCAATTTTCACTGTGATTTCACGTTTTAGGTTTTTTCCTAGATATTAAAATAACAGTGTTCAGCTATCAGCTGGTCAACTGGAATGTTATCCTTTCAGTAATTATGATAAAAGATAAAAAAATCTTCAGAATTCATGGAAAAATATAGGTTTTGATTGATTTTTATTGAGAAGTTCCTTTCTATAAAATAATTAGCCTGTGGAACATAAAAGCTTTGCTCTTTTCAGTAGCTGAAAATGTGATGTACATTAAATTATATTAAAGGTGTTTGACTCTTTGTGGCTGACATGCCTGATTATAATTACCAATACATTCACTCTTCTTTAACCTAGCTGCCTACATTCAGGTTTTCGTTTGAGTATGTCTGTGACTTTTCAGTGAGTTTTGTCACATTTTTAAAACCAAAATGATTATCATTTATGCTACTTCAGGTTTTGTGGTGATTTATTTTGACTGCTATTTAAATGATATTTGAACTTTCTTTGAGTTAAGTAAATGAAACTATATTCTACAATCATAAAATATATATTTAACCATTTCCTGTCTGCCTGCTAGGTAACAAGAAAAAACTCATGCTTAATTTTTCAGGATTTTGACATCTTTCAAAGAGCTTTTGAAAGGCGAATACTTAAGAATTTCTGGTGAAAAGGAAATGGATCATCTTTTTTATCTTGTAGAAGCCATAGAAGAAATTACATTGTTTGATTTTTCAGCTTCTTCAAATCAGTCTCTAACTGAAAATGTCTTGAATAATACAATTATATGGATGAAAAATTTTGCTGAGGGGAAGGAATCTGCCACCAATTTGTCACTTGCAGTTTCTGAACTCCATAATGAGCTACAAAAAAATTTACAGCCTCCTCAGAAGTACTGGACAAAAGAGAAGACAGACATTTTCTGGCATATAGTAAAAATTATATTCTATGAACTTGATTCTAGACTCTCTCATTTGAGTCAAGTGGAAGAGGAGGAGGTATTGGAGACCTTATCTACAATTATATTGCACATTACAGAAAATAAAATCCTTAATAGAAGTATGCTATTGCTCCAAAATATCCAGACTGATTGGCCAGAGTTAAATATTACTGCTTTAAACCATCTAAAACATTTAAGTGAAAACTTCCTAAGGAATCTCTATGAGGTTGGATCATTGACTGATGATCATGTCAATGTGTCTTTCAGCACAATTCATGGAGTGAGTAGTGCCTCCTCTTTATTACTCTCAAATGCAACCTTTATATATAAAGTACAAGAATTAGGAGAAATTTTGCATGATTTCTTCAAAAACATCCAAAAATTAAACAATACTGATGTGGCCTCACTTGTTGAAATACTCTTCTCTCTGTACCAGAATGATGATCTGGTCTTAAATATTGAGAGCAATAGCACTCTGTTAACATTTCTTTACGAGATTTCGAAAGATTTTTTATCTTTTCAAGTATGGCATGATTTCCAAGATAGGGATCAAGTTTTTGATTTTCTTTCTGAAACTTTTGATCTTCTCTGGAACTTTACCAGCAAGTCTCTCTGTGAAAAGTTACTAATCATTTACAACTACACAGAGTTTCAGGCTCAGTCTCTTGCACAGGATGGAAAAAAAGAGATGCAAATTGTCTATAGCACTCTGAGCAACCTTAAAACTTTGTTTATAGATGAAGAGATCCAAACAGCTGCCTCTTGTTATTTGGAACAGTTTCTTGTTATCTCCCCAGAATGTCTGGTAAATAATGGGTGCATTGATTTTTATCTATCAAACATTACTTCTGTAGATCATTCAGCAGAGATTTATGACTTACTTCTGCTTCCATTGGACATTGTTCTGTCTAATATAACAAACTTGGGAGATAAGGTAAGTATACCTTCTGCTTTGCACTGTACTTTTACCTGGTTTCAAGCCTGGACAGATATTTTTGAAGAAGCATCCAAAATCTTAAATTTGAATTCAACCTTTTTTGTCTATTTAAGAAATGATTTGGCAAATCTCTCTGAAAGTCTTTTAAATGCAACTCACGATGAACTGTGCAATAATACAGCTACAGATATTGTTGAAGCTACAACAGCAGCAATGAATCTATTAAAAATCATAGTTGAAGGAGGTGGTGATTTAAATGACTGGAAAGATTTTGAAGGTTTTCTTTATAATCTTCAAAGTGTATTTGACAATGATGTTGATGTCACAAACTTGCTTAAAAGTAACAGTTTAGAAAGTTTTTTAGAAATAGTGGGAGTCATAACCGAATTGCAGAAATCTATACTGAAGGTTGTTAATGGAGAGTTTTTGAGTTCTTGGCTTGATACTTTCATCTCAGGAGAATCTGAGGGAGAAGATAGGGGTGCTGGTGTATTTTCCATTGGAAATTCCCTTTCTAATATTCTCAAGCTTTCCCAAAAGGAACTTGGCATTATTCTCATGGATATAAAAGACACAACTGCTTTGTTTAAAAGTGTACCCCAAGGCAAGTATATGGCTTGTATCAGCATTTTCCAGAATATTACCAAACTAATTTTGGACAATACTCTGAAAGACATAAGCCATCTGCAAACAAGTTTTTCATCTGATCTTAATTCCTTTCTAAACTTTTATAGTACAGTGGATGAAGCAGAAGATTGTAACAGATGGATACAGGGATTAAGTAATCTCAGTGAAAAATACAAGTCACCTTCCCACCTTGAAAGTGCAAAACATATTTTATTTCTATTGAAATCTCTGGGAAACATTGAGACAGATGTTAAGCTAATGAATGTGATGGACTTTGTTAATTTGATTTTTAATTTGACACTCCCTGAATGTTCCCTAACTAGTTCTGATGTGATTTGTGTAAATGTTTATTTCAATATTATAGCAAAAACTTTAAAATTTGTTCTCCCCAAATTTTATGTAGAAGATGATATTAGTGTGCTTGAATTTATTTTTACACTTTTAAATAACTCTGGAGGGCAAATGCAAATGGTCGTCAGTGATTTAGTGGGGCAGTCATGGTATACATCCAATAAGACCCATTTTAGTCAGTTAATCCATGGATTTAACAGGACTCTGAGGATGGTCCTTAATTCTTTTCACCATGTTCCCCTTTCATCAACAGAACTTTTGACAGAAATTCAAACTCTTCTGAAAAATAAAACTTCTAAAATCCAAGAAAACAGTTCCTCCCAGTTAGATATTGAGATTGAACCTTTCTTTCATGAGAAAAATATCAGTTTGTTGATGGAATTCTTTCAATATGTGATTACTAAACTTGACTCAGACTTGCAGGGTGAACACAAAACAATTCTCCAGAAACTGATAGAAACAGCAGCTCTGAATATTGAACTAGTAAGGAAGACATTTCAAAATTTTAAGTCTTCTAGTTTTACTGGCTTTCCATTAAGAGATGATAAAGAGTTTCTAAAGCATATGGTAGCCTTGATGCAAAATACAAGGAACATGGATGTTGAGTTCTTGATAAGTCAATTCAAACAAATCCAGAGGAGCCTAGATAATTTCTTTAAAAATATCAAACCTTTGTATATTGACCACTCTGAGTTAGGAATGTTAACAGACTGGTGGGATGCATTTGAGAACAATTCATGTAATTGGAACCTGACTGGTTTATGGCAAATAACACAACTCTTTGAAGAAGATGAACTCTACAATGTAGAAGAGATGTTCTATCTCCTCCTTGATGTCATCAACCTTACAGAAAGGTTAGCTCATGGAAACATCACGGAAGCACTAACTGAAGTATATGCTTTCATATTGACTCAGGAAGCAAAAATGCCAATGTTTACTGAAGAGGAGTTCTCTAATCAGGTAGAAAGTCTTCTGATTTTACTGGAGACACTGACAGATATGTCCGATGAACCTGCAGAGGCCTCAATTTGCTTTTTTGCAGCATTCTGCTGGACTCTCACAACAACAACACCTCAGAGTGATCCCTCTTTTGAACCTTGTTATTTTGTCCATAGCAATTCTACTCTTAGTTACAGTGCAGTTATTGAAGTCATTAAGGAGCTGAAACTCATCACTCTGGTGGACAGTTCCTCATGCACTATGGAAGACTTTCAGACAGATATCGCTCGCAATATGACCTGCTTTTTTCATCAGTTCAAAGAATGGAGCTCTATTCTTTTAAAGTTTTCTGAGCTCCATCATGTAAATGGCTCAGTTTTCAAAGAGCTGCTAGATTTTTGGAATGAGCTATCCCTCTATGCTGTGTCTCTGCAGTTGAATAACACATACCCAATCAATTGTTCCTCCACACCTAAGAGAGAAGTGGCTTTACAAATTGTAGAAACATTGGGCAGTATGCCAGAAGCAGAAATGGAGATGGCCAAAGGAGTTCTTGAACAACTGTATGATCTTTATGGTGGTCTAAGTTGGAATAGACATTCAAGAACATCACTTATAAAGACTGTTCTTACTAACGTTAAGAATATGACCAGTGAAATTTCTGGACTCCTGGATACAGAAGCTGTCCTTTCTTTTCTCTCTGTAATTCAGCCTTTAATGATGTTGTCTTCCGTTGGAAACCAGACATACTCAATGCTTATGATATTATCAGCTTTAAATGGAAACAGTAATATATCTGATAACTTTGAGAACTTCTGGTTTCCTATAGTTACAAGCATAGAAGATTTATTGATGAATTTTAATGTTAAACACTTACTTGCAGTGATAGACCAAGAGTTTCAGTTACTAAGGCTAGCCACTGGACAGTCTTCTTCAATGACTCCTGATGTTTTAATACAGCAGTTTAACACATCATCTGTAGATGCTATGTTAAGAAATTTTGAAGACATACAAGAGATTGCGAACAGCTTTCTGTGCGAGTGTAGCAATAAAAATGATTCTAAAATAATGCATGCTCTAATTCTCCTTATGGCTAATGAAAATTCATCAAATGACCTACTGATGGTTGTTGAAGACATTATTGACTTTCTGGAACTACTCCAAAATAAGTCTAAGGAAGATTACACTGGTTTGTTGTTTGTTGATGATCGTCTTAACAGAGAAAAATTGAATAATATTCATACTGCTAATTCAGTTTTGCAAAACAGCCTCCTTCATATAATTGCTGATCCTACTGTTATAGAAGAAGCTCTGTATGCAAACAATACTGAACTTCAGATAGCTGACTTAATTGATTCACTTTTTGATAATGCACAATATAGAGAAATTTCTACTCAACCCCAAAAGAGAACTCTGGAGATCATACAAGAGATCTTGCAAATGATATTTCAGTCTACCACAGAACATGACAGGAACAAAATAACTTTCTTACTAAAGGATTTGCATGAGGATATAATGGCAGAAATGAGGTGAGTGTTTTCTATGTACTCATTTTGACAGTGTGCTCAGAATGACAGAAGGGCTTTCTGTTAACAGCCTAATCAAAACTTTTATTAAATTACTGTTTCATTTCATGTTTGTGCCTTTGACAACACAATATTTTGTATTATGTTGTTCAGACTAGCCATATTTAGTATCACATTATATTGTGTACTCAAATCAAATGTAATCCATGAACAGAGGAAAATCTGCTTCAGGAAAGTGTTTACTGACAACTTGTTTAGTACTGCTAGACTGGAGTTGCTGCATTTAAGTAATATTCACTGAATTAGTCCCACAAGATGGTTTCTCTAAACAATTCTGGGGTATCTTACTGGTGGAGCTACTGATCCTACTGACATAGACCAGCTGAGAAATGGCATACTGAAATTTATGTATGAGTCTGATGTGGTATTTAGACCTTTATGATTAACTTTATGCAAATATGTGACACCAGTGGTCAGCAGGCCCAGATATTAGCCAAATCTGTTGAAAAACCAAAGCAAATACTAGAAAAGTGGTTTATTTTTCCCCAAATCCTAATTATCAGAGATTTTGAATACTCTGCTCTTTTCCATCAAGTCACTATATGCTGTGGACTCCCAGTGTTTCTGAAGCCATTATGATTTTGCTTATTTTGCTAAGGTACTTTCTAGCACTCCAAAGGTCTTAAGAAAGCTGATGATTTGCTATCTTGATGAAAATGTGTTTGGTGTATTTTTTTTTTTTTTTTTAAAAAAACCCATGGAATTATTATGTTTTGATTTTAAAATAGTTCAGACAAATGTAATAACTGTTAATACTGAAATCCTTATATAGTCCACTGAAGATTGCAACCGTACATAGTCACTTGTTGAAAATTTTCTGTGGTACCTTTGTTATGAAAATAATACTTTCTTATTAATCTTTCTACAGAGCATCTAAAACCTGCAAGATTCTTCAGAAACATTTATACCCTGCTAGTGTCCTACTATTGCAGAAGTTGCAGTTTACCATTTTGAATGTTCTTAAAATCTTTTCAGGTTGGTTACCACAGTAGTGACTGTATGGGTCACCATATGTGTTAGTATTATAATGTTAAGTCTCTAAGCAAAGTTTTGTAAAAATAAGTTAATTTGGGAGATTTCAAGCAAGGCAATCATACTGATGCCTGGAAATTAAACCAACAGAGGCACGGGAAAAATGTTGATGCAGAACATACAAAGGGATGATTTCTTTCTGGAGTGGTTATGTAGATTCAGACTCTCAGTGGAAGCAGGAGGTCTTGCAGCTCCTTTTCTCTCATTTTTAGCTGTCTGTTCTTTTCCTTCCTCCTGGGTTTACTGACATACCAAGACCTCTTCTTTTTTTGATTTGACTCACAGACCCAGCTGAAAACTCTGTATACATTTGGGGCTCATCTTACCTTTCTTACTGAATATTATTCTGCCAGGCTAGTGAACTGAGTCAAGTCACAGAGGTTTTTTTTCAATTAACCAGATTTGCCACAAGACAGCATATAGCTAACAGAAATTAAAAAATGGGGCAAGTATAAAAAGGAAGTGGCACCTCCCACTCTGGCTGTGTTGAGCCAGTGGATTGGTTAACTGTAGCTGAATAAGTTAATCTTCAACAATTTTTTCACATTTTCATGTATTAGGCTACTTTTATTCCTTGCATATAATCCCCCAAGATGAACACTTTATAATATGAATAAGTGATACTGAAAATGTGTGCCAGGCACTTGGGATCTCTCTTTGACCTCTGAAGAAGTCCATTTCTTGTGAGAACTGAGGTTAAGGAACTAAATTTTTGTCATTCTTCTTCCAATACTCTGGTCATAGGGATGTTTCTTTTGATACAGAAAACATTACAAAACCTAATGAGAAAAGATGGAAGCTGCCTGTCTTGGTTTGCATTACTGAGTTATATTGTATTCTGTGAGCAAGATCAAAGTTTGCTTGTTTTAGAAGCAGTGGTGAATGTTTATTATTCTTCCTTCTTGACCTATTCACCAAACATGGGGAAAACCCAAACTTGATCCTTCCATAAACCAGAATTCAACTGTCAAGCCAAGATTCTTCCTTGCTATCCAATGTACAAATCCACTCCATGCAGGGGAATGGAGCTTTTTTCCAGGAACACAAGGACTGCAAGCTTGGGTAGGAACTTCCTCCATGGATGATCAGGTGATAAATATCCCCTATATGGATTCTTTATCCCTAGATATGCAAAATATCTACATAATGCTTTTTCCCTCCTCTTTCAACTAGGGTTTGAAAGTTACTACTCATTGAAGGGTTAGTAACACCCAGATGTCTCCACAGGGAAGCTGGATCAGGGCAGCCTGCCCAAGCAGGTGGTAGATGTGGTTCATATACACAGCTTCTCAGAGTTGTGCTTATTGCTCACAAAGAGCAAAAATGAAGTTTTCTTCTCTGGTTCTGTAGCAGGTATTTCTGTTCCTATTATTGATCAGGAAAGTGTTATGGAGAAGAGTAATGGAAATTGAATCAAACTAGCCCTTCCTGACCTCTACAATAAATAAATGTAGCCAGAAATATTGCTCAGTGCCTTAATATATTGGACTTTCTTTGCTTTTAAAAACTTTTATGTCCCATATTATTTGGTTAACTTTCCATCTGATTACACTATTTATTTATGTATTTATTTATTTATTTATTTATTTATTTATTTATTTAACTAATTGAGCCTGGATATTTTCTTTTGCAGAAGAACCAGTTGTCACTAGCAACCTTTTCTGTGTTGTTACAAAGTGTAAAGATGGATTAATGAGTCAGTCACTCCTCTCTGTCCTTGAAGTCATCACTCTGGTTCAAGATCATTATCAGGTTTGATTGGTTTCCACACCTACTTGTGTTATTTTCAACATGTATTAAATTTTGGAAACTAATGGAAATTTCTTCTTTTTTTTTCCAACTGTCTGAATGATGAGTCTCCACAGTAGCTATACAAAGTTGAGGTTTGTATGGGTATAGTTCTGATGCTTTTGTTAGTGATACCCGGAAGGAATTCCTTAAGTAAACACTGATGAGCTTTGAAAGCTGTAAATATGTCTAGAATTAATAGAATTCATATAACTAGAATATCTAGATTGCCATTCATTACCAAACAGCAGCCCATTTTTAATTACATTAAATTTTGTGATACTGCTAATTTAATGAATCAGAGTACATTTATACTTTAAAATCTTCAAAAATCAAGCTAGATAGAAATAAATTTATTGGTTGGAGTAATTCAAGCTAAAATGGCAGTTGTGTTTACCAGTTGGGGTTGGTCTGTTTTTCTTTAACAGTGCATGAAATTACCAGCAGGAGAGAGTAACATTTGGAATTTAGAGACTCATCCAGAATTGGAGGCAGGCCTTTGGATAGTGTACAACTGTGCACACACAGCCAAAATACTGAAGTAATGCTTTTAGTATAGAGTTTGCCTTCTGTTTATGAAATAGCTCTGCTAGTTTGTCTACCTGGACATTTTGCTGATATGAATATCGACGTTTTAAGGTAAACAGACATCAGAGGCATTACTCATATCTCAAAGTAGATTTTTATGGAACAAATGCATTTCTGTAGTCAATGTCATTCTATGACCTACTTCTGAAAATATTTTTAAAAAGTTACAAAATCAGAACTGTGAATATTCAGGAGAAAAGATAAAAGTGAATACTACACAAAGCATAATGCAAGAAAAATGTCCATATGGACATACAGGTGTTTTGGTTTGCTGAATGGAAACTGATATTTTTTAGAACAATTTTTTGGGGAAAATATAAAAATGGTCAGCCTAAAATAATAAAAAGGAAAGATTATTTAATTTTGAAATTAAATTTCAAACAGAAATATTGGCATTTCTGTTAATGGATGAACCTCACAAATTTTTTTCGTTGTTTCCAAAACTCATATCTTTGAAAGTTCCTTGATTCTTGAAAACCTCTCTCCCAGTTTCAATTACAGGTACAATGAGTAAAAGAGTATTACTTTACCCATAATCTCATTTGAAAATGTTCATCATCTAGTTGCCAGGACCTGCTACTTCAAGCAATATCATAATCTCAACAGTTTGCTAACCATATGATCACTGTGTTTTGCAGGATATTGAAAGAATGTGGCTCACTTTCAACAAGGGGGATTGTGAGAGCATGGCATATATAAACCAAAAACTTTCCAATATTTTGGGGAGCTTCCTGAGATCCTTGCAGAAGACCAGCAATGACAACTGTGAATGTCAACTAATGTTGGGGAACATACAGAGACGACTGCAAATGTAAAGCCTTTTACATTTTGGTACCCCAATTGGTTCTTGTTAGAGGTGTTATTTTGTGCATATGTCTGTGTTCTAAATTATGTAATTGCAGGAGAAATACCATTTATCAAAGTCTCTTTAAGCTTTGTTCATTTAACTGAAAATTGAGTGGGTACAGTTCACAAATTATTTAAGTAATTTAGCAAAATTCTGGATATTTTTGAAAGCCTTTACACTTTTGCTGAACATTTGCAACAGGTCTTGCTGCTCCACAAGGAGAAGGCTTTGAATTGCAACTAAGAAGATTTTCAATTTTCCATGACCTCATCTAGGCCAAATTTTTTTATATCTTAGTTTTTTTATTTAAAGCTGTTTTGCTATAGCCTTGTCCTCTCAGCAGCTGGTTATCTTTTGCAAAACATTAAACATTCAGATCAGTTCAGCAGTTCAAACAGCCAGAAACACAGGATGATGTTTATAAACTGACAGGCTTGAACTCTGAATAATTTCAGATATTTGCTGTTCCCTTGAGGAAAAATACTAGATTTTAAGTGAATGAATAAAACTGCTACTACAGAGTATTTCAAACTTCAAGTCAGTTAGAAGTGGTCTTTGTTATAATTGTTACTATACTGATTTGACTGTTGGATTGTTTTCATAATGGGCTTGAATGGTTTCTGTGAGTTATAGTAATAATACAGAAGAACTTGAGCTTAGATGCTGCTCTTATGGACCAGGACTCATGTCCAGTTTTTGAAGGGTAAATAATATCTGATATGTGTATGTTCTTTATTACTTAAATTACAATTAGATAGACTTCATTCATCCTGAACTGCAGTGCTTTGTATCTCTAGCTTTTAAAAATGTGTGTTCAGTATGAAACATGGAAGAGAGACATTGTCAGACCTGTGCTTCTCCATAAGCCACTGTTTGTTAGGGCAGTTAGCCATCATGGGAAGATACCTACATTTGCAATCTCATTTAGACGTGAAATATGATGATCCCTGCACCAGATAAATACAGCATGAGAACATCTGTAGAGTTGCTTATTGCATGCACAGTGTGTGCACATAAAGCATAATGTGACCCTTACTGTTCACATTACTCTTTATACATAATAATGTCAATGACTTAGTTCTGATAACTTGTCAAATTAAGGCTGTCATTTTAGGATGGCTGACAATTTGGAGCTACAGTTGTCAGAAAATCCAGCGGCATCTTTTCTCAGCAATTTTCATCTTTTGAATGGTGAGTTCCAGTTTTCTTCACATCTTTATGAGTCATTGCTGTGTAATTTTGTAGGACAATAACTGTTTCCTTGTTCTTCAAACTTTAAAGGATTACTGCCTACGGAGACTGCTGACTTAATGCAATATATTTTCATTGTACACATGTGTACATACATGCATTTGAGCTGGCACAGGACAGCCCAGTTTACTCTGTCAGAGCCTGTCCAATAAGATGCAATGATTCATTAGAAAGAAGAGGGGACTTAAATTAGTGGAAGAAGAAAATCTTGAAGGATTAAAGATTACTTCACTAATCTCATAGGTTCTCATAATACAGGGATGTGGGACAACCTGTGCTCTTACAGGATAATGCAAACAGATACAGAAGCCCATCAATCTGCCAGGAGAATGACCTTTACATTTGAAGTAGAAGTGAATTAGATGATATGAAGTTTTTTGTGTCCTTTATCACCCCTCGGAATAAATCTAATGAAAAGGATACAGTCTGGGCGATTTAATTGAGCAGATTTGGTACCATTGGCACTATTATTCTTCCCTTCCAGATGTGAAAATCAAAGAGTGTGTGCAGAATCTTACTCAGTTGAGGCTGGACATTGGTTCTTCTGTCAATATTTCTGAAGAAACTATCAGTACCATCTTGGAAGCCAGCATCTCTCATTCAAAGGTAAAAGATCAAAGATGTTAAATTAACAGGTCAGCCTATAGCCTGATGCTCCAACCAAAACAAATCAAACCACCTTGTTTGTGTAGAATCTTATATTTTCACCTGTCTCTTCTATGTGGAATATTTTGTGAGATTTAGGATTTCAAAGTAATAATGTGAAGCATTAAGAGATCAATTTATAGTAGCACTAGTCTTCTGGTCTTAATGACACTGCTTCATTACTTTCAGCAGTGTTTAACCCCCTTGTGCTAATATGGAATTTTAGCTTTTTTACCTTGGTATTGTAGAAAAGGTGAGGTTTCCTGGAGAAATCATTTTGTATCTTCCCACCTCTGATCCTTGCAGTATGGAGTTGTCTGATTTTTTTTAAATTTTTTTTATTTTTTATTTATTCCTTTCTGTGCTCCTCACTGCTTTTACATTACCTTACCAGTATCTTGCCTTACCTGCACTTTATCTTTGTTCTTTTGGGTATTGTCTAAAGGGTGGATTGTGTAAGTTTTCTGAGTGAAAGAGCATGTGTGTTATTGTTGCTGCTGTTCCCTGTGATCCCAGTGATTAACAGAAATCATGAAAAATGCCACCTAACTTGCAGGTTCTCTCCCCTGTTAATGTTTGTATGACTGATATACATTTGTTATAATCAGGTCGATCAAGCAGCCACTGGGTGTCACTGATGCTCCACTTGCAGAAACTTGCAAGTTTTGTTCCTGAAAAGCATGTCTATTAAAAAGGCAGTTCAGACCATCATAACTACTTATAGATGATTTGTTCTTCTGCTTCTTTGGCAGTGTGACTGCCTTTATTGATAGATTGTTGTTTTGATACCAGTAAATAGTAATGAGAGAAGTCATCTGGATTCAATTCAGTTAAATGGGATTTGGTGTGCCTTTGATCTTTTGGAATAATAATGCTAATTGAATTTTCAAAGGACTTTCTATCTTTTTTTTTTTTTTTTTTTTTTTTTTTGCCAGAGTCCTATGTAGATTTTAGATATATGTACACATCTCACATTTGCTTATCTATACAAAATTTTTTGTTTGCTTAAGTGCTTAAATTCTCCCCCAGTCCAACTGGAGCATTAAAGCCTATGTCTCCTACTCATTATGCAAGATGCACAAGTACTTTTTTAAGCTATAGTTTAGGCATGCCTATTATGTTTATGGTACATAGAACCACTGTCTGATAACCTTAATGATAGCCGCAGGCCCATTGCAGTCAGTGAGTGTATATTACTACTGTGTTTGTCTCTCAAATGGTACAAGTAAGCCTGTGAATTGTTTGTGTTTATTACATTTACCCTTAATTTCTACCACAATATTATGCCCTGGCCATGCTCATTGCCATGTGATTAACTGTTCTGAAACAGTTTAACGCGTGTGACTTGAAGACTATAAGTATTCATTTATTGAACATAAGAATCTGGATTAGCTTTGCTATTCACAAAATTTAAATGAAAGTTCACAGGGACTTAATCTAGTGAATAAAATGCTGGATGAGTTAAAACTGGACTGAAATGGTGATATTCATTTGGGGCATGAGGAAACAAATTTCAAATTGTATCACAGAGTCAAATTTCATCCACAACAAGTCCAAATCAATATCCTTTTATGCTGCAGAATTATATTTATATGCATATTGTGTTCCTTGTACATTCACAAAAAATGTGAATATATATATATAGGAAATAATTTGGAATCACAAAGGCAAAATTCTGTTCCAGAATAAAAATCTAAATGCCAAATTAATAAATTGGAAATTAAAATCTTCATAGGAATTAAAGAGTTAAGTTGTATGTCTAGACCAACTCTGGCTCCTAATTGGATTTTCTTGGGGATCATCTCCCTTACTGAGTACTGTTATTAGCTACAGATGCATTCAGTAGAGGCAGTAAAGTCAGGTTATGTCATAAGGAGTACAGTGGAGCCCTGATTACTGTACTTGGGCGCCTACGGGCTCCAAACTTGTAATTTTTGTGGACGTGCTGCTATTTGCTTTCCTTCAAGCATTTCAGGAGAAACGGTATCTGACAACCCTGAGATATCTGGGATGCAAGCATTTGCCTTTTGACGTGACATTTTTGTAAGAAGAAACAAACCATCATTATCCAAGGAGTTTTTATTGTAGTACCATCCAAGGTCTGCTTAGACATTTGTCCCTCCATTCACTATTAAATAATAACACTTTAAAGGAGAGTTGAAATGAGAAATGTGAGCTGATTCAGAATGAACACTGTGCCATATAGACATCCCAAAGTGTTAAATTTGTGTCTCCTCTGAAAGAAGAAAGGTCTATATTTTTTGATTTTAGTGATTCATACATCTAGATTTTGATCTTAATGTTTTTCTGCAACAAAAGTGTATATTTGCTAGAATGGATATGGTCAGCATGGTAAATATGCCTGCTTATAGTATGAATGCTCATAGAATGAACGATTGACCTGTTCACTAATGAAAATAAATCTTTATAAGAAATATAATTAATCTCTTTAGTAGGTACATAAAGTAAGAACATACTAATCTTATATAGATCTGTATAGTTCATTATTTCAGGTCCGATGACTGCAAATTGTCATGTTACTGTGACACAAATTCTCACCTTTCTGACTACAAAGAAGATGATGCATTTCAGGAAGAAAAAATATTAATACACATATATTATGATAGGTTTTTTACAGTGCCTTTGTGGTAGCTTTAAGTGGAAGATGTGATGAAGAAGTAATTAGCCTGATGCTAAAATTACCTGAAAACAGTAAAACTTCCCTTGCAGTGGAAGAATTATGTTCTTTACCAGCACTGGACTTGTATACCATGTTTATACTGGTTATACAGAATTTGAACTTACGTCATATCATTTACAAGGTAAGATGGGAAAAAACCTATTCAGTTCCTATGTTTTTCTTTTGAAAGTGGTCTAAAACATGCAGGTAGATATATTAATATTTCTATTATTTCTTTAGATGCTCTTTCTCTGTGGAAGCAAACACTGGACATATGGTATTTTTTGTCTTCATTTTGCTCCACAAAGCAAATAAAAACATTAAAGAATGGGATTGGTAGATGGTACTGTATTCCATTTATTGCTTCCTCAGGAAAATGATCACTGAGCAGTTAATTATGAAAGCTTTAGAGAAAACACAGAAGGCTGAAGCTGGAGTTTTAGTAATCTTTATCAGAGTTTGCAGTTCATGTAATTAGTCACTTATTAATTTGTAAGTGTGGAAGACTGATTTGGAACACATTACTGGAACTAAAACAAGCATAGGAGCTCACATTAAAAGAATTATAAAATTATTTTATAGGAAAAATTCATGGAACTCTGGAATGCATTTTTTTGCTGTAGAAATCATGTTGGCAATTCAAGTAGCTCCTTCAGGAAGGAGCTTTTCCAGCTTTCGAGATGTGTCTCTTTATAAGGGCAAACCTCCTATATTTTACATGACCCAAGTCAAATGACTTTGACAAGAATAATACAGGGCCAAAACTATAATGAAGGGGATGCAGGTATAGAAAATGTAACAAAACTGTATTATTTGCACAACTGTAGATAATCTGGGATCTAACATGGGTGTTCAGTGAGATAATTTTACTTGTAACAGCAAAATTATTGAATGGGACTTCTGCTAGTTAATGGACATTTATTTCAGTTCTTTTGAGGTAATTGCTTGACAGAACATAAAATGTTATTAAGTATAAATAGTTGAAAAATAGTTATAACATTAGGAGGAAGAATATTTTGTTCTAAAGCCATAGATGCAGGATTATACTTAGGATGCTGCATGCGCAGTTAAACAGGTTAACCACACACTTTTAGAAACAAGGCAATTTCTCAGAATAGGATAAGATACCAGAGAGAAAAGAAAAGATTTCTACTTTCTTTATTACCTGCCAACCTAGAGGGTAAAAAAAAAAAAAAAGGAAAAAACCCCCAGTTTTTATTCTGATGGGTTTTTCTACTGAATCTTACTGAAACATAATGAATTCCTAGCAAAAAATAGAAAATACTGTCAGCTCATCCTAAACATTTATGGAAGTTTTGCTAATTTTTTGACCGAATGAGATTTATTTTTTTTCTACAGGTTTTTTAGTTTTAAAGCATAAAAGCAGGTGAAGGCTGAGAAGAAAACTAAGCACAGACTTTATTGTAGTAAGAAGTCAAATAAAGGTGGATAAAATAAAGATAATCAGAGGAAGCAGCTGAAAGTATATAATGAGATTATACTGTTTTTATTATCATTCACAGGCAGGTCACAATGAATCAGTCTGTATTACTGTATCATCTAAATAACCTATAAAAGCTAATGAAATAGAAAATTCATAGTGCCAAAACTTGCATGGTGGAAACAGCAAACAATGAATGGACCTTTAGCTGAGAGAATGAAATGCGCAGTTAGTTTAGGCAGTGCATATGAAAAATGCAAAGGGAGGAACAGTGTGACAGGAAAGTTTGTTGTCTAATGTGATTCCTAAAGCAACTATAGTGGTTGCTAGATTTAATTTAATTTATGAATTATTTTTAAAATATTAAACTGTTGCATCGAGCATCTTGAACCTGTTGAAGGAAATGCTCTCATTTACACTGAATCCCAAGGAGGCAGAATGTTGCAGATCCCATTAGCATCTTGGATAGGAGATCTTCATTTTGGTAGGTATAAACATGTTCTCTGGATTTTAATTCCTGATTTGTCATAGGCCAGTTTCGGCATTATCAGACAATTTTTCTTTAGCTGAATTTGCGAGTAACTGGGGAGTTACACTAAAGAGAGTTTTGTTAAACATGTTTTTCAGGAACACGGTATAATCAGTTTTATAAAAAGACTCAATAATTCTTTCATTGGAAGGTTTGTTTCTGATTGGAATTTACTGTGAGTTTTCCTTCTTTTCCAAGATTAAGATTCCATCTGAGATAGGCAATGTACTGAACATGCTACTGGATGTGGTTTCTAGTATCAGCTCTCTTCTCAATAAAGCCCACCATGTAATGGAAAACATTCCAATGTTCCTCCAAGGAATTCAAAATATTGGTATGCTTGACATCTCTGCATTGCAGCAGGTATGTGTATGATTTCAGTATACAAACTTAATTCCCATTTGAGGTGCTTTGTTAGGGACATGTGCTTAGTAAGGAGGAATACTAATAGAAATTGTGTCCTAGAAAGTTGGTAGTTTAGAGAGAAGAGAGTCCATAGACGCTAAGAAGATTTATGTGGTTTCTTTCAAGTACTCTGATATTTTTTGAAACTATCAATGTGTTGTTTCTGTCATCTCTTTTTTTGTTAACTTATGAGATCATAACCTAAGTTAATATAGTGTTAGGCTACATGTATTATCTGTGATTTGGAGATAGCCATGACTTTTCTGCTAATGCTGTAATTTTTTTTTTTTTTTTTTTTTATGAGCAGACTATTAGTTTATTTACAATAAATAGCTTTGCTCTTTTAGAGGATAAGATTTCAAGATAACATGTACAGTTCTGTCTGCCATAGGTTTCTGTTGGTGTCACTTAAGGTTTTTGTGTGATAGTTCTGTTTGACATTTAAAAAGAAGTGGCATGATGTGTGAGTGAGGGTATTTGTTTTGTTCCTGCCTTTAAGGGCAGTTGCTGTGTGTGTGTCTATACAGCTAGCAAAGTGGTGGCTCTAGTGTTAGTTAAATCAGAAAAAAGGTTTCTGTTTCTAAGCAGGGTCCAATTCCATAAGTAGATCTGCTGATCCCTATGGAATTTCATTCTGGATTTGCTGTTCTGTGTGGAAAGTTTAAGATTGAATCTGGTTCTAAAATTGCAACTTCTAAATGATCTCTCTGTGGTAAACAGTGGACACTGGTTTGTGATTACAGTACAGAATAAACACTGCCTTAAATACTGTTTTCCCTAGTGATATGAATCTTTCTCAAGATCTTCTAATCTGTGTGACAAAGAGGCACGTTGTAAAATGCAGCTCTGTGTATATTCGTTCTGGTTTTGAGCCATTCCTCTTTGGGTAGCTCTTTGGCTGACACAATGAAAGGTGGCTTTCATCAGCTTACACCTTTTCTGCTTTCCTTAAACTAGTTCTGTTTGTTTTAGACTTTCATTTGAACAAATGAAGTGTTCTTTTTGGAGTGAAATCTCTAAGTTACTTGTTTGATAGAAGAATCCCTCAAAAAGTCCCGTTTTAAAAGGTTTGTAAAGGAACAAATCAAACAGCAGGGGGCCATCTGGTCACAGTTTCAATCTTTGCTCTATGGCAATACATATTATCCAGTTATATGGCATAGATTTAACCTTGGAATCTTTATTTCTTTTTATATCTTACTTTTTTTTTTTTTTTTGGTCACTTTTTCTGACACTATTTATTTTCTTAGTTTTGTTAATTCTTTTTTTCTTGAGAAACTGCTGTTTTTTTTTGTCACCTCATAGTTTATGGACCATTAAAAAAAAACCTGTGTCAATTTCTTTTGTTAATAAATGAAATGTTTGATGTTTTGAAGGGCTCTTCCATCTCCCTATTTTTTTTCTTGTTTTGTAGACTAGTAACAGTTGTTGATTTTTAAGTATCCTTTTCAGTTTTAACTGATTTTTTTTCCTACTTTCCAATAATAGCTTTAATTATAGATTATTTTGTTTGCTTCTTTTCTATAGTGGCCAAACTTGTGCTAATGAATAAATGTGCTACTAAAGTGCATTTATTGCTTATACACTTTCCTCACTAAATATTTTCTTCTGTTTCCAAGAGTCCATCCTTCTGGATTTTTATTTTCATGATAACCAACACCAAAGTAGCTCAGTGCCCTAGGAAGTTTATAATATAAAGTATGTAAAGCTCTTTAAAGAAAAAATATGTGGACCTTTAGCACAGAATAAGACAGATTGTCTCTTTCATTAGCTTATAACTGAGAAAGTTATTTTGAAGTTGGTTTTAATTACCTCTATAATAAAAGAGATAATAAAGTAATTGTCAATTATGCACGTAGATTTTTGTCTGAAAGACAAAATGAAAAGCAAGGAATACCTTTAAAATATCTGTAAAATGTGAAGTTGAATTGGTATGCTACACACTGTGTAATAAAAGATGATGTAAAACCTCCATGTCTATCAGTCAGTAGTAATTGGAATACAAAGCCACATTCTACTGTTAACAACACTGAGTGAATGGATGATTTCCTGAGGAAAAACTGCTGATTTCGATCATGATTTTTTCTTGCTTCTTTGCTGTTTGAAATTATTCGCTTATATTTCCATTCCTAATTTTCAGTATGTTTGTCACTTGTGAATAGATAAACTGGAGGGGACTTTCTGAGTTACTGAATGATATCAGTTGTGAAAGGTGGCTTTATCCTGTAATTTCTCCACTAACTTAAGTTCTCTGTTAAAGCTATCATTACAGAAAAGCTTTTCTTTGTTATAAATGTATAAAATTCTGACTTAAATTTATCCATGGTTAGTATGCTTACTCTTGATCAAAAAATTCTGTAGCTTTTATAACTTTTCTGACTTGCCCATTTGCTTGTGGAAGGCCAGTCGTAGTCCTTCTCTGTATTGATAGGTTAAATAGATTTAATCTAGTATTTCTTTTGTTTGTTTCAGGTTTTTTCTTTCATAGCAGTCTCTCAGTTGCCTCAGACATCCTAGTGCCATCTTTGCATGCTGTGTTAATGCTAATCTTGAATATTGCGGACAAGAAATGTGTACAGTCTTTGAGGGGAATTATGGCTGAATTATTATTATATTTCTGCTCATTCATGTCCATACTTACTAAAATGACTTTCTTAATCTTGCATTCACCTTTTTCATAAGCTGCATACATTTTTGTCTCTTACTCGATCAAAAATCAAATGATATACCCAGGTAAGCTCCATTTTATAACAGCATCTCATGCTTTCAGTTGATAAATATGTTTTGCACTGGCTATCTTTCTATTCAATTTACTTTAAATTAGGTAACTTACTTCTTTCCATATTGCATTCTGATCTCCTTTTCTCCTGTAATGCCTTCTGGTATTAAATTGTAGGCAAATTTCAGTAATTTTCTTCTTTCAGGCCAAAAAAATTCACAGTGGACATGAAATCAATCTCACAGGAATAACACTAGTCACTTCTCTGTGATTCAGTGTCTTCTTTCCTTTTAACAGGATCCCTGCAATATTTTCTTAACACCATGTTTTGCTCACCACATAGTCATTGGATTAATGCTGATTAATATTTTCTAGGACAAGGACTTTAATTTGAATTCACCCAGTTTAGAGACAGCATATGTCTTTTTCGGGAAAAAGCACTTGCTTTCCTGAATAAATATGTTGTATTGGTCTGGAATGATAATCTGATAATGCATTAGATTCTACTTCTCACATACTTTTTGTCTTTAACTGCTCTCCGCTTTAAAATTTACTGTATATCTTGCCCTATTAATCATCACAAACAGATATCTATTATTTCCTGGAGAATTATGTTACTCATTCTTGAGTATAGATGACTTTCTACTTTTCATTCAAATATTGCCATCTAAATTTGATAGGTGCCTGAAAAATAATTTAGCCGAATCAGCAATTTTGCCATTTTTCCCTCTGATTCTGTCAATTTCAGTACAATAAATACTTTGTTTTGTTTATGGCTCTACCCAGAAATGGGAATATCTATTTCTCTTCATTTGTTTCCTTTAGCCTTTTGTTTTCATCAATTTTGGATTGTCTTTAACCTCCCTGTAGTTTTCCAGCAAAACAGCTTTTTAATTTTTTTCCTCTCAATGTAATGATTCTGAATTTATTTCAGTTTTATGTTCAGGCTGTAACTTAGATTGACTTTTAGGTTTCTTTTGTTAAACAGCTGATATTTTTATTCCATGTGAATTTGTTTTTCTTCATAATATATATATTTTTTAAGCATACAGCTGTCCAATTAGGTCAGAAACCCCTATGCTATGAGTTTTTTCCATTTGAGAATCTAGGTCAAGATAGCTTTTAAATCTTCAGTTCCAGCCTTCCTCTTCCATGAATTTGTTGGAGCAACTGCCTTGACTGATTACTTTGTAGGAGGCTGCTTGCTTGGATTCATCAGCCTTGATTACAGACTTACTTCATTTAGTTTAAACTAGAACAACTGGATCAAAGATATTTGGTGAACATCCATCCTATATAGTTCCCCCACTTTATAAATGCCAAATTTTAGGAAACATATCTTATTGAGTCAATGGATATTGAGTAAGTAGATTCAGTCTGTTGGTAGCAGCTTACTGCATAAATATTCATTACTTGATTTTCAAGTTATTTTGATTGGAACTGGAATTAATTAGCAAGTTTTGCTCTTTGACTGAAATAAGCCTCATTTATCCTTCTAGTGCAAATAGTCACTAATAAGGATTCAAAACCACTTTTATTCATCATTGTGCATAAATAAAGTCTATTCCTCCAGTACAGTCCATGCCATCAGATTAATTCAAGACCATGTAGATGATATTATCATGTAATCTGCATATTATTTATTTACTATGCTATATGCTGAAACTGTATGCAAAAAGTCAGATTTTGGGAGCAGCCATCACTGAGTTTTAAATAACACTTTCTAATATTCCTCCAGGATTACTAAAGAAGCACCTGGCACTTCAGAAAATGCATTGATCAGGATAAACTGTTACTAACAGCACTACCTCTAAACTGTCTGTGATTTATTCTTCATGGAAAGTGCTATACTATTTTGAAAGCTGACTCCTCTGTTTTAAAAAAATAAATTCCAATGATAAAATGATAATTTATTTCAAATGTTTGGTTGATATATCACAGTCTTTTTTTTCCTATTTGCCAGTTGAACAGTCTTCAAATTATATCTGATAGTCTAGTTATGTTTTTCTTGAAAAGCATTTGCAACAGTAATGAGTACTGGGCAGGCCAATGCATCCTTCAGTTATACTCTATGAGCAGGTTGCCTTGAAGTTGCATCCTCTCCTAGAACCATGCACCTGTACAGCCTTCAATGAGATACCAGTTACAACTGAGGATGTTATTTGAAAAATGAAGCTGCACAGATGAAGCTGGTTTTATTTTTTATTTTGATGAAATGCAGTGAATGATGGTACTTAAGTCATAGAAGCAGTCAGATTGCTCTCCTCATTAGATGTTGCTAGTCATGAGCAAATGACAATAATAAATGTTAGTGTGACTCAAGATGTGGAAAACTAGCAGGACATCTATCAAGTTAAAAGATGCACTTAAAAAATAGACTTTTAGGGCACATGCACTTGAATGTATTTTTTCTTCTTAGCAACCATTTTCAACTGCAAACATTCATATGCAAAATGTTTTTGGTTGTTTCTGCTTTCTTTATGACACAGGAGTAATCAACCAGAAGAACAGACTTTGTGAAAACTGACATTGTAATTATGGAATCTGTAGTCCAGTTATCTTAATATTTTCATTCCTTTTCTGCATAACCAATATACAACATTTTTCATTTTAATGTAGTACATTATACTACTGTCTTTCATCAAGTATCCTGGCAATTAAAACTGCATTACCCTTTTTTTTCCCCCGCCATGATAAAGGTTATCAGGAGAACAGAAAAGAGCACAGCAGGTCTTCATTCTTGTAGGCAGTTTCAACAGTCTAATTTTGTCAATATCCTTGGATGCCAATATTGAGAGAACACCAGGGATACTCCCTGAAGCTACTAAAAGCAACTTTGATTCATCTGTATGTCTGTTTGTTTGTTCTAGTTCTTGCAAGGTGGGCAGTTCAGAAGTTCAGCTGTTGGATCCCTGGAGTCTGTAATCAAGGCAGTGTGTAAAGAAGAATCTTCATTTTTCAGCAATGCAAACCTGTTCGTTGACATGCCCAGAATCATGGGACTCTTTGAGGGCAATATGGCCAAGTATGGCATTCCTGAAGACTCAAGTAAGAAAAACTATCAATCACAAGTTGTATGTATGCATTCAAGCTTTAAAAGTGTTTTTCCCTCTTAAATGGAAATGTTTATATACCAGCTGACATCTCAGTTGACACTATAATCCTGAAAACAGGGGTCGATCAATAAAAGTTTTACAGCTACAAGATAATTGTAGATAAGACACAAGTAATTCTGATTGTTTTCTATCTTTGCAAATAATAACTAAGAATATTCCTGTCTTAGAGACATATTTATGAGAATTTTTAGAGCACTTGGTATTAAAAATATATCTTTGAGATAGAAGATTAAAAATTTATTGCTGCATACTTTTCTTCTGTGAACACAAAGCTGATGTATTATTGTGCAGTAAAATATGCAAGCCATCCAGATAAGTTTTTTAATAGTTATTCCTATTCTCTTTATCAAGTGCCCAGAAAATCTCTTAGCTCTTACATAATTTCACTTTTGCTCCCTTTCCTCAATATACATTTGACTTACGATGATTAAACTTCATATTGTTAATGACCTTGTTATGGCCTCAGGGGCCCTGTGCAAGAGAAAAGTACAGTGATAGAGTATCACTAGGAAAGAATCTGTGACTGAATCATGGCTCTATCATCAGTTACTACAGCGAGAAACTGACTCTGGCTTGGCTGAGACCCCTGGGAGGGATAGCAGAAAGGCAGCTCTGCTTTTCTTTCCTATTTGAAGAATGGAGTTAGCAGGATGGCTCATTAGAGAGATTGTTTGGGTCTTAGTCTCTTTCAAAGATGTTTAGTCTAGAAGCACTATCTGTCTCTTGATTTTTTTTTTTTTTTTTTTTAAATATTGTCACAACTCTGGAATGTTGTAAGACATTTTACCTTGGGACCTTGAAATATCTTTAAAGCATCAGTTAGTTCCACCATTCCTATGAGTGAATTAATACTGTTTCCCATATTTTACAAATTGGTAAATGAGGCAATGGAAAATTAAAATAAAAAAAAATTGAACGAGGCCACAGAAACTTGATTTGTACTCCTTCACAGTAATTAACTTGTATGTATGTATGTACTGGAAACTTGCCAATGACTTTCTGAAAATCAAAGCAAACACAGAGTAGTAAGTCTTCTGTCTTTAGCATATTGATGTTTCTGACTGGCCAGCTTGGAGCCTCTTCATTCTTTGCTATCATTTAGCAATGGTTGTGTTTAGTAATGATTGTTTCCTTGAAGATAGCAAAAAATTTGGATGAAGAACTGGATGTTCTTAATGATATCTTTCTGACACTTGTTTCTTTAACTTTCGTCATGATTTTAAATGTTTTTGGCCTAATTTTCCATTATGTACAATAATTTGTCTTCCTTGAGTAGTTAATGACATTATTTAATATTTCCTCACAGCACTGGAAATGGGATATTTCTAAATCCACTCATAAAAAATAATAAAAAAGTCCAAAACACATGAACTGGGCATAAAAATCTAAATGTTTCTCACAGCAAACTCATCACCTTTACTTGAGTGCAAAGTGACATGGGATATTTTGGAAGCTATTCCTTCCATCCTAGTTCTGAAGGTTCTGAAAGAATCCTAATGCATTAATAGCCTCATCTGATGTAGGAACATTTTTTTTTGGTTAAGGAATGGAAAAATTTATTCATTAGATTTTTCAAATCAAGAAGTTAAATATCATGCCATTTTTTTTTTTCCTGTATTTTTGCTGGGTTCTTAGAAATTATACAAATAAAGAAGTCTCTATTTGTAAAGAAATTTGTGTATTACTACTTCTTTCTTAGATAAGAATAGAAAGTTACAGAACAAGTGAGGTTGTGGAGTGAGTGTTTTTTTTTAAGATGACTCTTCCCTCAACATTCATTATGTGGGCAGAGGTTTTGCATGTGTCTTTCCACTGTAAAATGCACTAATGTAACTTTTAGGATAGATGGGGTTCACAGGCTGCTTTTCACGAATGTGAGAATCTCTTTGGATTCTGATTCTTTTTTTCTTGCCTAATGTTTAGAGTTGTGCATCCTCAGGACTGTCATAGACTGTGGTTAAACAATTTCTATTCAGGGACCTGTAGTGATTGCTTAGTGGCAGTTGGATGGTATTTGGCATGGCTGTGGCAGATCTTAAATTAAGACTCAAGATTTTCTTTGAATTAAAAAAAAAAAAAATGCAACCTCAGCTGTGTTGTCTGTCTTAAATGTGAGTCTGTCTTTGTCTTTGCAGCTCCATTTTGCTTGAAGCTTTATCAGGAGATTTTGCAGTCTTCTAACGGGGCTTTGCTATGGACTTTCCTGAAACCTTTATTACATGGGAAAATACTGTACAATTCAAACATCAACATAATTGATCTCGTCATGGAGAAGGTGAGTATCAAAAGAAACACTATTTCTGTTTATTGATTTTTGTCTTCATACTTCATTTTAAAGGTCCACTTCTTTCAGGGTAGGTAGAAGCAATTGGATAATTGTCTTTCGAAAACTAGATCTGCCCTGTCCCCTGAGTTCTCACCTTGTTCCCACTTTAAGTTTAATATTTCTCTTAACTTTTATCCTACTTGTTACAGTCATTTCTGCTCAGTGTGAAAAGCAGAATTTTGTTCAAAGTCCCTCATACCTTGTATAGAAAGATTAAAAAGAACACATTAGCAGAAGAGTCATGTGAATCATGCTGTATCAAAGTGTAAGATATATGTATTCGAAGCGAACTTTTGTCCTCAACATTTTCTTATGATGGGAACTCTAACGGGGTGGCATACGGAACTGTGGCAAAGGGGCACCGCAGGAATGAAAGCCTGCTATGAGGGAGTCCCTGAGCTGCTTTTTTAAAAAAAAACAAATCACCAACCTGCAGTGCATCTTTCCTGATTATGTTTCTAACACTGGTGGTATAAATGATCAATAGTAGCTGAGCTGCCATATGGGTCGATGCTGATGACTTGATATTATTCAACAGTTTTACTGTCTCTGCAGTTTTGGTATGATAGGTGCTCTTGAGCACGATGATCTACAAAGACATGTTTGCTCATAACTAGCTTTGAGGCCCTTCTGTAAGAAGAGGGATGATGACTTATTTTAAGTACACATTAGAGTTCTGTGCATATTTTGCATTTACCTTTCAAACATGTGATTTTTACCCTGGAATATTACTTATTGCAGGAATAGTAATGTAGGTTAATTTAATATCTGGAAAAAAGAGTTATTGCTTGAAGTTGTACACAGAAAGACTGTAGTAACTTCAAATGTAATAATAACTATTTTCCATGTAAATGGAGTACATCATGTATTCTGACTTCTGCTCTAAAAAGATAGTAAAAAAAAGTAAGCCAAAAGCACATATTAGAAAGCAGATACTAGGTAACTGTAATTTCTGCTGAGAATTGGAAATAAGGTTTCAGCAATTTTACAGTCAAATAACTGAATTTGGGCAACAAACCATCTTTCTGGAGTACAATCAATTTTAAATTTTTAGTCAGCTAAAAATTAAGCTACCCTTCATGTTTATATATAGAAATTTTATAAAGACTGTGTTGTAAGAAATGATAAAAATTCCAAATTTTTTTGAATACATAATTAAGTTCTATGTTACAATGACATTTAGAATAATGCACTTAAGATATTTCCACATTACTTTGCCAATTATCTTGCCAAAACCACATTCTTAAAATCATCTGTAAGAAAGATAAATCTCCTGACATATGTTGTGTTTCCTATAGATCTTTTAGTGAAATCAAGACTGAGTAATAGAGTTCAGAATGAAATTTGCTTATGTTCTCTGGTGTTTTTTGTTTTGATTTGTTATGCTTTAGTTTTGGTGGGTTTTTTTAGTGTTTTTTTTTTTTTTTTTTAATACTCTGGAACAATACAAAGATTGTGGTATATGCCTCTAGCACAATCTTACATTCTCATTATGTATTCTCAGGCTCACAAAAGTTCCATCATCTTATTCAGGCATCTGTGTGGATACACACTCACTCTTCCCCCAAACCCATAGACCTAACAAGCAATTATGGTTGCATATCTGTTTATGTACAAATATGAAAATAGTAGGAAAGTTTCTTCAACATTTTTTTTGTTTTGTTACAGAAGCCTATCATATATTTGTTGAATAGAAACAAAACTTAAATGCAAAATATTGTCCTAGGTACATTGAATGCAGCCATTAAAATCCAACCCTGTAGCCCTTACACAGCCTACTAAAATTGGAGTAGAATTTCTAATTTCCTTTAGACTATGAACCACACGGAAGCTATTTCCTAGAAGAAAAAGGTAGATGATCAAAGCTAAAAAGAACACTGATATTTGTGTACTAAGATATGTTCTGTAAATTTTTCACATGGACTGTTTTGTGTCAAGACTCTGTAACTAACTATTCTTAGATAAATTGTGAGGTTGCTTGTTTTACCTTCTGAGAAGTCAACAATTCTAATGTGTAAAATAATAGTGACCATCACAGATACAGGCTGCAGTGCTGAGAGCAAAAAAGTTCAGTGACAACTGGCATCCAGGAGTTCAAAGACCACGTATGATGTCTTTGATCCTTGCTTTCACAACTGAACTTTTGCCACTGATAAACTGATCTTATGAAAGTATTTCTTATTTCAAAAGAGTTTCAGAGATTATCTTATATCTAGGCAATGACATTAGGAAAACTTTGTGCTATTTCTTTGTAATTGGAAGAGTCAGAAAAAATGTTTATACACAAATACATCTATATAGAAAATATAAATGTAGCAAGACAATTAAGAAATGAAAGAAAGAATACTAGTCTAGCAAAGTCATTAATTTCAGTTTTCTACCTTATTTCCTAGCATAATTAGAAAAATTGATAATGAGTGGAGTAAGTTCTTATTCTAAACTTACATATCCTGTCTGGCTTGTCAGAAGCACACTTGACTTGTCATTCTGTTAAAAGATGTCATTATCAAAGCAGTTCTATAAACTCAAAATACTATTTTTATTTATTCTTACATGAGGAAGAGGCTGTCATGGTTTGAACTCAGAGAGCAACTGAGCACCACACAGACACTCACTCCCGCCTGCTCCCCTAGTGCTGAGAAGGAGAAAATAAACAAGGGCTCAGGAACTGAGATAGGACAGGGAGGGATAAATCACCCATTATGGTCATGGGCAAAAGGCAGACTCATCAGGGGAAGAAAAAAAAGAACATAGATTTATTACAGACACTAACAACACATAACAGAGTAGGACAGTGAGAAGCATTGCCACATCTTGAGAACACCTTCCCCCAACCCCTCCCTTCTTCCCAGGCTCAGTTCTGCTCCCGATATCTCTACCTCCTCCCCCAGCAGCGCAGGGGCAGGGAATGGGGGGTGCAGTCAGCGCTTCCGCTTCTGCCATCTTCGGTGGGGGGAGCTTCTGGAATTTGTTCCCCCTTCTCCAGTGTGGTTCTCCTCTCACAGGAGACAGTCCTCCACAAACTTTCTCCGACATGAGTCCCTCCCACAGGCTGCAGCATTCCCCACACTGCTCTGTTGTGGGTCACCAACTTTCTCCAACTTGGAGTCCCTCCCACGGGCTGCAGCCCTTCCTGAGCTGCTCCAGCGTGGGATACTCCCACATGTTACAATCCTCCCACTACAACAGTGAGGGGTGCTTCTTCCCACAGGATCGCAACCCACTTTTGGTGTAAAAACCTTACTTGTCCATTTGAGGCCCCCCACAGGCCATAAATCAGTGTCTGCTCCACTGTAGACCTCCATGGGTGGCAAGGAGGGTGTGCACTGCCATCAATCCACAGGACACAGCGGGGTCTCTGCTCTGGCACACCTCCCTCCTCTTTTCTTCCTCTGTTCCTCCACTGACCTTGGTGTTCATGCAGCTGCAGCAACTCCTCCTCACAAGTCCGACTCCTCCTCACCTTGTCCCTTCTTAAATACATTCTCGCAGAGGTGCAGCTGATGGGCTCAGTTTTGGTGCAGAGGAGGAGCTGACTTGGAGCTGGGGGAGCTTCGAGAAGCTTCTCACAGGGGGCAGCCCCTATAACCCCCTCCCCTGATACCAAAAAAACCCACCACTCACTCAAACCCAGGACAGAGGGTTAGACACATTTAATCCAGGCAGGACCATAGTAGATATTGAAGACTCTAATTTTAATCAAAGGCAATACCCAGCCTAGGTGTTACAAAGAATATGTATTTTAATGGATTTTCACTGATTAAGAAGAAGAGAACTGTTTTTTCTTCAACTAAGGAAACTTATTTTTTAAAATCTTGTGTTTATATCTCCCAACTGTATTTATTTCTAGTCTCTATTTCCACTAGTACTCTTTATTGTAATTAATTTTTATTATTATTACAACAAAACTAAAATTTTCTTAGTACAGGTTTTAGAATTATTAGTCTGTACTCCTCTGGTTTCCCTAGCATCTTTTTTATAAATAGCATTGCATTTGTTATTTTCCAGTTCCCTGATAACAAGGGAATTTTAATCGGGAGGTTACACTACAGTGAGTATTTCAAATATTTAATCCTTGAGCACTCTTAGAATTCTTGGCTGGATGTTATCTTGTCCTGGAAACTACTTATAGTTAATTTTATTAAATTATATGACTTTTTATTTTTATTTTTTTTTTAATGCTGCTTCAATTTGAGACAGATTTTCTAAAGTGTTCTCCACTTAAAGGCTTCTGACACAGGAATTTCCCAAAGGTCCATTGTGTTGAATGAGAAAGCAGAAAACTTTTAAACAATACCTTTTTTTTCCTAGCTTTTCTTGTTTGCTTACTCAGATTTGGATTTTTTTAAAGGATGTTTTCTAACAGCTTTTTGCTGTGTAGTGTGTGTGTGTGTGTGCATGCATATGGTCTTTCTCAAATCCTTTTTCGATAGGCAATATATATTTGTCCAGTTTATTCTACGCTGCATTATATAGTCTCTGTACCTTCTGTACATATCTTACCCCTTTGCTGTTTTTATTTTATTTTAAATAAGCTTCTACATTTTATAAAGTTCATCTTTCCCCAAAATCCATGCTGCTGCAGTAATTTTTTTGTTGTTGTTTGTATAAGGAGGTTGAATACAAGCACATCATGATTACTGTAGTTCTTTGTAAGTGACTTCAGCAAAAATAAATAAATCTTTTATGCTGTTCAGAGTCAAGTCAAGAAGCACTAAGAAGCACAAGCATCTTGGTATAAAAATTTCTAATGATGTCTGAAAATCTGATTTCCTTGCGTTCCAGTGTGACCTGTGTTTGCTCTGTACTGGAGATATAGCAGTCTCCCATTTTGGCTGTTTGCTACCCTTGCAACCCTTTCTGGTCTCCCTCAGCTTGTCACCATCATGCCTGTGCAGTAGGTTACATGATCCTGATATTCGGGCCTGGGATTTCAGTCTATGAGATTTCTGTGTTGCTTGTTAACAAAAGAACTTGTTTAGCTGATTTGACATGAAACTTTAGTTTTATATTTATTTGAAAGTGGAATGGGGAATCTCATAAAAAATGCAGAAATTTTTTCAGGAAAATGAAATTAACTGCAGCAGTTTCTTTGGGGCCTTCTGTGCTGCAAATGGGAAAAAAAAACCACCACAGATTTTTTTTCCCATGTTGTGTTAGGAGTGGGATTTTGCAAAAGGCATTTGAAAACACTATGGCAAAATTTGTGTGCTTTCAATAGGTATGGTTGCAAAAAGTGTAGTCCCAAATTGGAGTTTGCAACTCATTGCAGACACCCTTGATGGGAAATGTCATGATCTCTACCATAATAATAGTGCTGGATTGTTCTTAAATGCACTTCTGTGACTGATAACACCAATTTAAACAAAAAGATACTGCAATACTTTCTAATCTTGAGTACGCTTGTGATCTTTTTAAAACAGGCTGTAAAAAAAATTATGGTTGGTTGCTAGTGGCTAAGAGAGAAATTGTAGCTTATGTTTGACTGGGACAGAGAATATTTTGCTATATTCAAGTCATCCTCTGTGAGAGTACTTTGAAATAGATTGATTTGTAAGTTGAATTTATTGTCCAGACTGTGCTTCCAACTTTCACTTTTACTATATACTCAAAGTAGTTTGAATAAAAGACCCACAAGGTATGCAAAGGCTTTCTTTTGAATATGTCCAAACCGTATGTTTTTTTCTGTCTTTCTGAAGCACCTCTGTGATACTCTGTATGAAAAAGACATTATAAAATAAAGAGGTTTTTATTATACTTCAGGTGGGGAACATACACGCTGCAGGAAGACTTTGATTTGCTTGTATTCAGAGACTGAAACAAATACATTTAATTTCTTAAGTAGAAAAAAGAAAACATGGATATCCTTACTGCTGAATATTAAAGTGAAATGGAAAGGAGTTGCAGCTCTGAAACATGCCAGTTTCTACTGTTTCTTAAGATTTACTATGCACAGTTTTTAATTCATTTGTCACCATGTATTATTTTTCCCAGGCTAATTTCACTTTTGGTTTTGTGGAAGACTTGAAGACTTATTCTGAGACATGGCTTAAGATGTCTGAGGTTTTTAAAACCAGTGGAAATGTCCTCAAGGTCTCACAACTGCAGGTTGGTGAATTGTGAGATGACTTCCTATTTTCCAATTATTTGCTATGTGATCTAGACAGAACTTCTATACATGTAAAACTGTCCATCTATTTAGCTTCGGGTTTAAAAAAAGTCGAAAAAGAGACAGATTAGCTTTAGGTTATGAACCTACAGTGTGATACTGAGAAACTTCTGTGTTGAAAGTACTTAAAAGTGGTACTACCTCACAATGTCCAGTATACCAGGCAATAGGGGAAATAAAAGAAGTAGATACACCTACAAGCTTTAGACACTTATTTTAAAAAAAACCTAAGTTTGTAGGAAATCAAATATTTTCTGATACTTGCTTGTTTATCACTTTCTTTTTCCAACAATGTGTGCAACTGATTGAAAAAACTGATGTGGGAAATATTGATTAAAAGAACATTATTGTTACTGGGATTTTTCCCATTCTACATATTTGTGTCCTTTTTTTTTTTTACCAAAAAACATTTAATTTTGCCAAGTTTGACTTGTGAAAGCATGCATGGCTGTTACGCTTCAGGAAAATAAGCAAAATCCTGTCATGGCCCATACATAGCAGTTGAACTGTTACTTTTCAACTCAGTTAAGGACTGATGCTAGTAATCATTCATTAGACTTACAGATCCCATGATGGTCTTGTAGAGCTAATAATTCCACACTCCCCTCCTCTACATTCCCCCCCTTAGAAATTGGTAAATGAAGTAAAGAAGTTAAAATAATGTAAAAGGAATTCTCAAATGTCGGTTTTTAAAATATATATATTTCACTACTGCCAGGGCTAATAGTATAACAGCCCAAAAGTATTGCAGGAAAAGAAAATGGGTTTCTGTCTTGCAGACTTGCAAGGACATTAAAATGGACTCACAGTTAAAATATTTGAAGTAAAGGAGGACAGGGATATACAGCAATGGGGAGTATATGTTCTGCTGTTTATTTGAAATCTGTAGAGTTAACCCATTAAGAGGAGAAGACTGAAGACATGGAGAGGCTAAGTGACTTCTCCAATGTAATACAGGAAATCTTGGTAATGGAATTAAACATGAATACCTATGTATTATTTATATTTCTTTAGAGAAGATAAACCTGATGTGACATCTAACACTTTTTATTTTAGGAGACACTGCAAAGCAATTTTATAAAGCACTTTATAGAAAGTAATTTGGATATTGACATGGAAGAACTCTTTAAAAAAATGCAAGTATATGGTAAGTACATAAAACTATATGTACTGATTACCTTTATTAGACTTGAACTTAGAAGTACATTCAGTTGGAATTGGAAGTTTTACCTACTTAAATTATCCTAAAGTAGCAGACTTTACATTCTCTTGTTGAGATAGTCTCAAAAATTTCTAATTGTCTTTTTTCTTCTCAGTGACTGGATAATTTGTATTTCAAAATATTGAAAGACTTGAAAAATCTGGTAACAAATTAGTAGTGGCAAACTGTCATGGGAGAGTTATAAACCTAGGAGCTATTCATAATTGGCAGGAAGGGAGAAGTAAACCTGGTAACCATGGTTCCATTAGGTAGTAGTAATTTTTTATAGCAATTTTAGAAGGAAATCCATATACTTTAAATGGAATAAAATAGAAAATGATATTGAATACAGTGTGTTTAATCAAAAGCTGTCGTCATTTTTTTTTTTTTTCCTTTTATTGAGAATTAGTTGTGTGTGGTCTCCTTGAGCCTCAGAAAAGCCTGAGATACATTTATAATCAGGGGCCATCAAGGTTGGGCTCTGGTCAGTAGAGAGTAACCAGGGTCAGACCCAGCCCTGGAATGGCCAGGCAAGGCCATGAGGGTGATGTGGGGACCAGGCCAGGATATCATCCTGTGGATAGGGGTCTGGGCCCAGATCAGCATGTCTGTGGCCAGGTCCACAGCCAGGCTGTTTTGTGGTGGGAGCTGCAGCCTGGGGCAGACCCAGCCACAGCTCTGTGCAGCTCTGATGGGAAAGGAGTGGCCCTGACTCAGGTGTCTGCGTGGTGTTGCCCAGCAGTGTCCCCCAGGGTCATTGCCATCCTTGGCTGCACCCTTTCTGCATTGGTACTGAGCCCTGGCAGCCAGACCTCCAGGAGTAGAGGGTATACCTGCCAGGGCCAGATAGATAGCTCAAGGGGAACAGTTTATAATGGAAGAGATGGGGATTATTAGGAGTAATTTTGAGTATACAGGGATTTAAGGAGGAGAAGAGAAAAGATTATGCTGGAAATTTAAGTTACTTAAAGGTTTTATAAGAATTGGATAACTGAAAAAAATTCAATATGCCCTGCTGTCAGTAGGGTAGGAGCATGATATTTAAACTGGTTTCTGACATGTGCCAGAAGGAACTGTCCATACCAAAGCTGAATCTAATGTCATTTAAGAAAAGTTCATGATTTTGAGGACCAGAAAGAGAGAAAAGAGGGATAAAGTGCAATAACAAACAGTGTGACATCATGTACAAAGGAAGCTGGTGGCTTCCTAGAGGAGGATAGTAGTAGAGAGGACAGATCTGTGTAGTTTCTTATCAGTGAGTATTAGGATAACTGAGTCAGACACAAATCTGTTCCAGTCATTTGTCGGAGGAGGGCAGTGATGAGCTCTGAGATGCCCTCATGAAGGGGCTGTGTGGCTCTCATCAGTGGAAAAAAATGGACTTTACAGCAATACAAGTTAAGTCTGCTCTGCAGTCAAAGAATTAAGTCTAAAAGAAACCAGGTAAATGTACTTGAAGGGCAGCTTTTATTGGATTTTGGTACCTGCCTCTAATCAGGAGATGGACAAAATCCACTGAACCTCCTGAAAACTTATAAATGATACAGTGTGTTCTCAGTCTCAAATTGTACTACTGTCCTGAGCTGGTGCTGTGATTGTTGGTGTGAACTGAAGTTCTCAGCTTTTCTTTTGCACACAGGATGGGAGATTTAACTGAAACTGGCCTTGATTTGAAGGCTGTGTTTGAAGGCTAGGACTAGCTGCACACATTTGCATGAAGAAAAATGGCAAATGGTGTCCAGGCAAAAGGCCTGCTGGAAACATAGCTGTCTTAATATAGTAGTAGAGTAATAGATGTGGGGGTTTTTTTATTTGTTTGGATCTAACACTGGGAACTACATGATAGGTTATAGGCAAAAAATATTTCATTAAGTAGATATCAAAACCTCCAGAGTTATTGGGTCCATCTTCACTGTTGCAGACAACATCATCACAGAAATCTGTGCATGTGTTTCTCAAGATTTTTGACAGAGCTAAGGACATTTGCCAATATGTAAGAAATGGTTAATAGTCTTGGATGGTGAAAACAGGAAATCATTTAAGTAGAATGGCTTATGAAACTGAAAGTTCTTTATTTTAATGAAATATAGTTGATAAAATTAACATAATACAAAAAGTGAAAATCAATATGGGTTATAGATCACAATAACATTTATACCTTTGTGCAGCTGATCCTGTCCAAAGTGCCAGAGCACTTTTCTGCATTTACATTTCAATTACACTTTTTACAGATTCACTTCACATTGTCATTTTGCTTTTTGAAAAATGACTATGCCCTCTTATTTTTAAGTTAGTTTTGTACTTACATTTTTGTTCATTTTATTATTCTATAATCATGTGCAGCTGTTACTGTAAACCTCTGTTCTTATGTTGGTTTGTTTTTTTTTTTTTTTAACTTTCATTACTCTTACACTGCATCAGCTTTTTAGTCCTGTAATTATCTTGCTTGGATCCAATTAAAGTCTTAAATGTATCCACATATGTTATTGGTTTTACCACTCACAATCTGTTTATTTCCATGCAAAAATCAAGTTTTCTAAAATCACCTAATCTGTGTGATTATGTATTTTGTCTTCTAACTAAAGCAAATATTCCCTTGCTTTATTACATCTACACTCACATTAAGCTGACTTCTAATTATGCTCAAATCCAAGGTGCTTGTGTTTGTATCTTTTATTACTTCTCTACAGTGCTATAAAAATGGTTAACTGTCTTAGTCATGTCTTATTCACCCTACTACTCCTGCTGCAAAGTGTCATGTACACAGAGTGGATTGATGTAGAATTCTTCCAACCTCTCTATAAAATTATCATGCTATAAGACCTCACAAAGTTATCAATTTCTGAAACTGTTTTACAAGGTTACTGTGTCAGTTTTACTCACCTGGGAGAAAGTAAATATTTAACTGAGAGAAAAAAAGTTTGTTGTTTTCTCTTAAAACCCTTTACTTTCCAAACTAGCTTTGTGTGGTCAAGGCAATTGTATTCCTCTATGCTTTCTTTCCAACCCAGCAATTTGCAATAGTTTCCTGGGTGTAACCAATTTTACATAAACCCTGTCCCACTAGAGCTTGTGAGCTCCTTGCTGGGCACAGTCTTTACAAACCTCTGGAGGCATGGGGAAGCAGTTGTTCTTCTGACTCTTCTTTTAGATTCTTGCTTGTTCAGTCTCTTGTCCTTCTGTTATCTCTCCCAGATGCGAAGTGTTTTTTCACTACCAAGGAATCTCCCTACATGTGACCAGGGATGTAACAGCTAGGGTGAAAAAAAAACAGGCAGCTTCCCTCCATGCTACCCCTCTGCTTCCCTCACTGTAATGAAATAGTTTTATGTATATATATAAAGCTGGAAACAAATAGCTCTAACATCATCAATGAAAATTGTACCACCACCAAAATCACCCAATAACTAGAAACTTTCTCCTAATTTCTGACTTGAATTCATTCATTGGTTGATTCCAATTTATTATTCTTGCAACCTTTTACTTAAATAGTACTTCTACCTAGTAGATTTACATGAAACAGTTATATTTCCTCCCAGTTACTTAATGATAGGTTAAACGACATAAGTGGAATATGAGGACTGAGTTGATATGTAATAAACTATGAAGATAATAGTGAAAACAGATTTGCTGAGTTTTTTATTAATAAGTGCTACATTTATAAATGGGAAAAACACAAGATGAGCAATTCTATAGATCTTAATTCTAAAACATTCCTGTGTATTTGTTCATATATATGTACTAGTGTAACTACAGTACAGAAGTTCATGTGTTGCATGCATTGTGACAGACAATATTTTGCTTCCAGAAGCATTTAAGTATGCTGTACTCCAAGCAAAGAGCAAGTTAGTTGGTATTTCTTATGCTAAAATATTTGATAGTTTAATTCACAAAATAAGGGTTTTCTTTTAGCTAATTGTTGTTTTAAAATTAAGGTCTTTCAAAGATCACCTGGTGAAGAGATCTCTGGTGATTTTTTTTTTTTTAGTGTGTGTGTGCATATCTATAAGGCTATATATAATTACATCTCCCCCCACTCTCCCAATATATATATATACACATAAATACAAAAATATATATGAAAGCTTAACCCTACTACTTGGGCATAATATTAAGAATATTCTGTTCTCTCTAATGCCACAAAACAAATAGCAGTATAAGTATTTTCTTTGTTGTTGTCCTCAAGCATAGCAGTAAATAAAGCATAAGTATGGCACTGTTTTCTCTCAGGCCAGGAATTCACCCTGTCATTGATTGTCTGTCTTCTGAGTTCTAGACTATCAGTTACTCTACTTTTTCTCCTTGTGATCTTTATGCTTTCTCACTGGTAATCATGTCTCTTCTTCAGACTATTCCACACATTTTTTCATTTATCTGCCTTCCAGATATTGTAATATTTCTTGTGCTGACACTGAATAACATCTGTGATCCAGGGTTTTTATGTCACCATTATTATCAAACAAGGTCATCACCTATCCTTTTTAAAGCCTGTAACTTCAAATGAGTCTTGAAAAATTCAAGATGGAAACTTGTGCTGGATGTTTTATAGCATTGTTTATTACCTGTGAAATTCATATGTTTCCATTAAATCCAGAGGAGTTAAGACTAGGTCACACTATCCTTCTGGTAATTCTCAAACATAAGGATATAGCACTATCTCTACGTTCTCTAGCAATGGATGAAGATCTAGATTTCTCTGAAGATTCAGTGTTTTTGGAAACCAGGCTTTGGTTGAGGTATATTTTCATCCTGGATCCACAGATAAGATCAAAATAAAAATGGAGGGCTTGTAGGTTTTTTTCATATGCTTTTGAAATGTATGGCTTGAGTCAATGTGTTTGTGCCCTATATAACAGGGTGTTTGAAATATTTATATTGTCAAGGAGAGAAAAACCAGCCAATACACTACTAGATGGAAGAGATGGATCCCTATTGTAATGTTCAAAGTACGGTAACTCCCTTATATTTGTGGGAGTACTTATGCAAATTTAAGGAATTTTTAAAATTCCTACAACTTCAAGGACATGTTCTGTTTACAGAACTCTGCTGGAATTTGTTACATTTTTGTTGCTCTGAAATTGAAGGAAAACATCGCTGAGGATTTATAAAAGCCACTGAAACATGAACTACATTTCCACAAGTTCACACTAAAATTACTGTTTTTAAAAATTTTTTTAAATACAAAGGGTATTTACACTTACAGGATGTGCAAGTGAGAACATACCTTTTTGTTCTCTTCATTAAAACTAAGGAAGTCTAATTTCTTTCCTCATCTTAGAAACTATGATGAACAAGATGTTTAACAGCTCAGCAAGCAAACAGATTGACCTGTTGTCACAGCTTGTAGTAAATATCTCTTCCTGTGTGTTACTCGACCGTTTCCAGCCTTTTGACACTGTTGAGAAATTGGAAGAGAAGGCTCATGAACTCATGCAGCAAAATAATTTTTTGGCTAGTAAGTACCTTATTTAAAATGTATATTGACAGAAAACATCAGACTTTGTAGTTGTTGTCTGCGTTAATTGATAAGGTAGGTTAAGCTTACACAGTTTCAAAGTATGCATTAAAACACATATCATACAGGCAAAATAAAGGACACTTACCTTAGAGATATTCCCTAACATTTGAATGCTGTAATATATGCTGTGAAGACTAATTATATTGATGTTTTGATTGTGGAACTGCCAAGTGAATCCTTGGATTCTGTTATTTCTAGCAAAATACTGAAAGGAATAGTCATAAATTTTTGAAGTAGAATAAAAAGAGCTGAAAAATATATAGTACTGAGGAAACCTTACTGCTTATCATGACAGGATCATCTAGTTTACATCCAGATTTTAATTTTTATATTCTTGATTTTGTAAAATGGAGGTACAAAAGGAATTTTGTTAAGTTTTATTCTTAAACCAGCACCTCAGAGAAATTAACCTGTTTATTCAGAGTAAATAAATTCTTAAGCAATGGATATATTTATTTTCCCTGTGATACACTCTCTATCCTTTTCCTGCATTATATCCTTATTGCTGAGAATCAATTAATTGTACAAAAGAGTTTAAAAGACAAGAATGTTTTTCTTAGTACACACATATTCTCTTCTTGCATAAAATGCTTTAATCTGCATGTGACGTTTCCAAAAGAGAGCCCCATTTATTTCTATATAAAGTGTGCCACATTTTTTCCCCAGGTTGTTTTGGTTTTTATTGTCTCCCTGGAATCCTGTAAGTACAAAACAGAAAACATGTCAACGCAGTTCTAGAGAATGAAAATTCTCAGTCAAAAATCCTATGTTTGCTCTGTAACCTGCACAGTACCCCCACTTGCAGAATGCAGAAATGACCACCCTTCATCGATATAAAATGAACAGGCCATATCATGAGATAAGGAAAACTTCTCAGGAGCACTTCATGGGGAGTGAAATTGTTTGCCCCTTCAAGGGAAGAAACAGACAGATAGATCTTGGCCTTCAGAAAATTGAATTGTCAAGTTCTAGATCCAAATTGCTTCCACTTACATAGGAAAGGGTCATATACTAACATAAGCAAAGACATTTCTTGGGAGTTTTTTTAATACTATGGCCTTATAATCTCTTCACATGATTAAGAGGGAAAATGGCATTTTAAAGGACCTCATGTGTTCAACATGTCCACTTTATGTGCTCGGATATAGGCATACATTCCTTTCTGTAGTAAGACACAAAACTGAAGTGGAATTTTCCTTTTTCTTTTTTTTTGTTTGTCATCTTCAAAGCATTCATAGCCTTATGAAATGTCTTAGGAAATTAAATGTTTGCATAAATGGGAAAATGAAATTTGCCAGTTGAAAGAACAAGCTTTACAGCAGAGTAAAGTATTCTATATCATATTATCTTTCAGAGCACCAGGTGGTAGGTAAGACATCTCTCCCCTTCCCTAATGAAAATGGGTCAACATTTCACATTCATCAAGAAGTCCTGAAAAGTATGAGTCATCCAGAAATAAAACACAACCAATTTTCTGTATTTGGCTTTGTCTCTTCAGCTACAGATTAAGCTTTCATCTGCTTTTTTTTTTTTTTTTTTTTTTTTTTAATACAGAGCTAGAGAAAATAAGCATTCAAACTCTGCTGTGTTAAAAAAGAAGTTTTGTAATTGACTCAGAAATTAAAAATCAGAGTGAACTTTAGTGGGTTTAGACTGTTTTCTTTGTCACCCACTTCCAGGTTTTGTTATCCTTTGATGGACAGATTTTATGGCCACTGCTTTCACTGTGCAATTGAGATCAGTCCCCAAAAAGAGGTTAATTCTGGACAAAAAGAGAATAAGCCACAATTCAGAAAAACATACCAGAGAAGGGATTTTCTCAGATAAAAATTATTATTGCAAACCCATTTATCATGTGAAAAATTTTTACTTTTCATATTCATCAGTGTAAAAAATGTAAGTCTATATGAAACCTACCATTCTTGTTTTGGGTAGCCAAGAAACTTTAGAGGCCTGCTCTGACAGGTGAATGTATCCTACTGTCATATGACAAGTGGCCATGAGTTAGCTATGTAAATAGCATAAATCCTATAAGCTTGCGTATGAAACTCCTTTTCTTCTTCTGTCAGGTATCATCTTCGATACTCCAAAGAACAAGACACAAGATTCTAGCAATCTCCTCCCACGACACATTACATATACGATTAGAACCAGTGTTCTCTACAGCATGAGAACAGATTTGATTAAAAACCCAGCGTGGAAATCCCATCCCCAGAAGTTGCCAGCTGATGGGTTTAAATACAACCACATCTTTATTCCTCTTCAAGACATGATTGAAAGGGCAATTATTTCAGCACAGACTGGGACAGATACCTCAGAGCCAGCCATTCAGGTGCAAGCCATGCCTTACCCTTGTCATACTAGTGATCTGTAAGTAAACTTTCAGCCTTTTAATTCAATATATTATCCTTATTAGATTAGTGCTAGAGGATGTGGGAAGCTACTAGGTCTTTATAGTGGGTGAATGTGTACCTCAGCACAGGATTGAACCATTATGTCCAAAATCAGAATATTACAGCATAGAAAATGTTGTTCAACAGCTGTGAACACAACACATTATGCAACTTCTGTCTGGCAAATGACCCATTACGAGCTGTTTGCAGCTATACTGTGGAGTAGTCTGCTGAACAAAGACTGTGTGAACATATTGAGCAACTAAAAGTAGATTATTCTAAGAAATCCATTTTCCATCCTTAGTTGTCCTGCACTCTGTGTAAATTGGTCCCTGGTATGTGTTGAAATACAGTGTAAACTTGATGAAGCAAAAGAGTAGGACTGTTCTTTGTAAAACCATCAAAACATCCTGACCAATAGAATTTAAAATTAGTCAGTGGTAATAAATATATTAAAGTGAGGAAAAAGTTGACTAGCTAAATATATTACTTTGCCATAGGCACAAATCTGAATTCTGTTTGACCTGTAATCAGTCTTTAGGGCACCATTCAAACAGTTGTAGTGTTGATAAATACTAATATAATATTATAGTACTATTACATATATTTAGTTTGTTACATGAAAAATAAACAATTCTAAGCAGAACAAGAATAAATCTTATTGCTCATATCAGATCTTATTTTGTACATACTTTGAGAATAGTCCTAGTATTAATTCATTAACATTCTGCTAAAAAAATTTTACCTCTAGGGACTAACAATTCTGCATATATGTTCTTTCATAGATTCTTGAACAATACAGGGTTTTTTTTCCCACTTATGATGATGTTAACATGGATGGTTTCAGTTGCTGGCATGGTTCGCAAGCTGGTTTATGAAAGACAAATTAATCTTGAAGAGGTAAGAAGTAGATTAGCCTCTGAAAATAAAATTTATTTATTAAAGTCTACTGAAATACAAAACGTAAACTTTGAAGTACTTATATGTACTCATAATCCATCTGGTTTTGTTTTCACTTGTTCCCTCTGGGCAGTAGCTTCTAGTTCTAGCTGCCAACTCAGATTCACAACATTGTTTGAGCATCATTCCTGCTAGTATGCAAATATTGTCCCTGGAACAAAAAGTAACAAGCAAAAGATCCATAAAAGTTGATGCTGGAAAATGTTATTTGGAAAAAAGTACTTTTGATTAGAATGGTTTTTTGTTTTGGACACTTTTCCATGTTTTGCTCTATGTGGTCTAAAACTATAAAACTTATTAAGCCAAATTAAAAATTTGCAATGCATTGTGTAATTATCAGAAATATAAGGGAGGATGATGCAGAAAAAATGAGACAGTCATTTGCTTAAGTCAGTGGCTAGTCTTAGCAGGTGCTAAGTATATGGAAGGACAGGGGGTTTTATGATACATTTTCTCCATGGGTAAATATACACTTTTTTTTTTTAAGAATTATACTGGTCTTTATACTTCTGGAGTAAGATTACTTTAATCTGGGAAATTATTTAATTTCTCTAAAGTTTGTGTTGTCAGATAAGCCCTTTTTCTTTTTTAATGCTTTAAAATATTAATCAACTTAATAAAGTTAATTTTGATAATCTTACAAAAAATGCTTCAGAAGTAGTATTAGCTTGTTTCCAAAAGCATTTTTTTTTTTTAATAAAGAGGGCTGATGCCTCATACCTGGCTAAATTATTAATTGCATGTAAATATATAAAGATTTACAAACATATCCATGTGTTCATCAACAAGCTGGGAAAAAACATTTGTTTATAGAGTGCTGTAGATATTCTCAGATCTTTTTAAAGTACAAGAAGGCAGACTCCTCACTGGAGGACCCAGTAATCTGACATCTGGTCCCACAGCCCTGTGCAAAAGAGGGTTGTTCCTGAGCACTGGGATTCCTCATGTTAGTATGTGATAAGCTGAGGCATCCCTGCTCAAAACTGTATTTGTTCCAGGAGAGAGCAGCAGAGGTGGTAGCATAGGAAAAGGGAAAAGAGGTGAGAAGTTTAAGGAGAAGATGACATCTTTTGGGGAACTGCTAGTGTCTTGCTCCGAACATGTTTTGCTTAAATTAAAAAAGAAGAAAAAAAAAAAAAAAGAAGAAAACTTGTTTCCTAACTATAACTCTCTTTGTTATGTTGTCTTGCAGTATATGAAGACAATGGGTGTACATCCAGTCATTCATTTCTTTGCTTGGTTTCTGGAGAATGTCATTGTGCTTACAATAAGCAGCTTTGCTCTGGCCATAATTTTAAAAACAAGTGGTATCTTTGCTTATAGCAATGGCTTCCTCATCTTCCTTTTTCTTCTGGATTTTGGAGTTACAGTTATTATGCTGAGCTACTTTTTGGGAGCATTTTTTAGCAGTGCTGATACAGCAGCAATGTGTGCCAGCCTTGTGTATATGATCAGTTTTTTGCCCTACATAGTTTTGTTGGTCTTGCAGAACCAATTGAGTTTCACTAACCAAATTATAATGGTAAGTATTTTTTTTTCCTTTTCTAATTTTTCACTTCACTTTTTCAAAGTTATTCACATATCAAATTAGTTTAGTAGAATAAGTCATACACCATTTTAAAAAATGGACACTTTTCCAGTGTCGATTGGTCCGTTAAAATCTATTGGTTCTTTGCATACAAGTAAGTACAGGTGTAAGACTGCAGAATTTGGTCATAAATAGACAGGGTGGAATGTTTTTTTTTTTTTTGTTTCCTGTTGCCTTTTTCTTCTCCTCCTTTGAGACACAGAGAGGAAAAAGTATATATCATATAACTTGCGTACTTTAAAATCAGTTATTACAAAATAACTCTTCAGATATCGTTTATTTGCTGAAAATCAGAAGCAGCATGTGAAAAAGACATTAATTTTTGGAGAGGAGTGAGGCCATGAAGTGAGATGGTGAAACCTTAGGAATGTAAGAGGCAGGGACTCTGTCGCTAGGAATTATCATGAATGTCTCTGTACAAAAATGTAGTTGATGCCAGTAATGATTTTGCATTTTTTTCTGAGAGGCAGCCTATGTCATACCTCCTCAGACAGCTGGCAGGATGTGTTCATTTTGTGTCAAATATTACAAAAATCTTATTTAATTACATTATTTAAAAATAAGAGATAAAATGAACTTCCATTTCAGCTCACTTTCAAGCTGCATCACTGAGTAGTGCTTTTAATTTTAGTAATGTTTTGGCTCTCCCCATCAGCCTTCATGAGCTTGCCAGTATTTTTCCATTGATCATCAGTCACACTTCTTTGTTTTACTACATCACTAACTTGCTCATTTCCATTTTGTACTTTTGTGATACAGCATGACTGTGTTGCTTCTTGTAAGTCAAATGCTATTTCCTTGAACAAAAATGCTGTCTCAGCACTCAGCACTCAATGTGCCTGTTCCTTCTGCCTCTGTCTCTTCAGTTCTGGTCTTACAAAAATGAGCAGGACCGCTGCTCTCACTACAGAAAGTATATGCCTTTGCATGCTTTTAGTGTTATACATTATATGTTTTCAGTATGTGGTAGATTTATGATCATCTATAACTTCTTATAAAGTTAAATAATGCTTTCCAATATTAATAACTAGGTCAGTGGAGCTCTTTGAGATGGAACAACTACTACTCTACTACTGCAGTATGTAGGGGAGTATTGTTAAACATAAAAGGAAATAATGACTGTTGGTCTATGTAAAACAAAGGTCTATTTATTTTGTGCTTGCTTTTAGTATTGCAAGTTATTTTATTTCATGGAGCTTGTTAACATTTTTTATTTGATGTTCATACCCTGTTTCTCCTCTGATGTTGTAGTGTCTTCTTTCTACAACTGCCTTTGGGCAAGGAGTGTTTTTCATTACATTCTTTGAGGGCCAAGAAGTAGGTAAGTTCTCCATTTAGAAGAAAAGCTTTTCAATTATTATTTCAAAAAGTACAGTTAGAAATGTTTTTCACTTTGTTCTGAAAAAAAACTCTAATCATGAGTTAACAGGTTAGATCATAACAAACCTTTTTAATGCCCCTTGAAAACCAAGTTGAACTTGTGCCACTTTCTATCAGTAAATTAAAGTGGGCTTAGCATTGCTCTATTTTCAATACACATTGGAGGAAAATCTCCACAACTCGTTAGGTGACAGAATGAGTGTGTTCAGCTAATGAAATTGTTCTAGGGATGCAAACCCAAACTTTATGCTTAGTGAAACTCAGTAGAGCTACCTAAGGGTGAGAACCTGACTGAATATTATTTCACTTATCAAATGTGTTATTTCTCTCAGACCAGTGGAGGAAGCTTTGGCAAGGCATTTAGAGCAGTTTCTTAGAAGTTTACGTTGATGTCAGTGGTAGCTCTAATGATTGCTTTCTTGTGAGGATATCAACAGGGAGTTTTGTAGGATCACAGGGAGTTTGTAGGTTGGAAGGGACCTCTGGAAGTCATCTAGTTGACCCCCATTGTTCAGTCGGGGCCACCTACAGCTGGTTGTCCAGGACCATGTCCAGATGTCTTTGGAATACCTCCAAGGATGGAGACTCCACAGCTTCTCTGGGCAACCTGTGCCAGTGTTCAGTCACCCTCACAGTGAAAAAGTGTTTCCCGATGTTCAGAGGGAACCTCCTGTGTTTCAGTTTGTGCCTACTGCCCTTGGTCTTCTCACTGGGAACCACTGAAAATATCCCGGCTCTCTTTAATTTGCACCCTTGTTTCAGGTGTTTATATATATTCATAAAATCCCCCTCGAGCCTTCTCTTCTCCAGGCTGAACAGTCCCAGCTCTCTCAGCCTTTCCTCATAGGAGAGATGCTCCAGTGCCTTAATCATCTCTGTGGCCCTTCGCTGGACTCTCTGCAGAAGCTCCATGACTCTCTTGTACTGAGGAGCCCAGAACTGGACCCAGCACTCCAGGCGTGGCCTCACAGGAGCTGAATAAAGGGGAAGGATCACCTCCCTCGACATGCTGACAATGCTTTGCCTAAGACAGCCCAGGATATCATCATTTTTCTTTGTGGCAAGGGCACATTGCTGGCTCATGTTCAATTTGCTGTCCACGTGGACACCCCCAGGTCCTTTTATGCAAAGCTGCTATCTGTCTGGGTCTTCCCCAGCATATACTTGTACATGGGATTGTTCCTTGACAGAAGCAGGACTCTGCAATTCTTGTTAAACTTCATGATGTTCCTGCCAGCCTATTCACGCCTCTCTGGGTGGCAACATGACCCTCTGGCAGATAAGACACTCTTCCCAATTTTGTGTTATCAGCAGACTTGCCGAGGATACACTCTGACCCATTTTCCAGATCATTAATGAAGATGTTAAACATGATCAGACACAGAATCGGCCCTTAGGGTACACTGCTAGTTACTGGCTTTCAACTAGACTTCATGCTACTGATCACCACCCTCTGGGCCTGGCTGTTCAGCACGTTTGCAGTCCACCTCACTGTCTACTCCAGCTCATACTTTATTAGCTTCATTAAGAGGTTCTTATGGGAGACAGTGTCAGAAGCCTTACTGAAGTCCAGGTAGACAAGGTCCACTAGTATCCTTTCATCCACCGAGCCAGTCCTTTCATTGTAGAATTCTAATCAAGTTGGTCAAGTGTGGCTTTCTCTTGGTGAAGCTATGCTGACTTCTCCTGATGATATTCTTGTCCTTGATGTGCCTGGAAATGGTTTCCAGGATTAACTGTTCCATCACCTTTCCAGGGATTGACATGAGGCTGACCAGCCTGTAGTTCCCTGGGTCCTCCTCAAAGATAGGAGTGATATTTGCTTTCCTCCAGTCTTCTGGCACTTCTCCCAGTTGCCATGGCTGATCAAAGATTATTGAAAGCGGCCTTGCCATGGCATCTACCAGCTCCCTCAGTGCTTTTTTGGTGCATCCCATCAGGGTCCACAGACTTAAGTATGTGTAGTTTGCATAAATACTCCTTGACCTAATCCTCTTTTGTCATTCTTGCTCCAGACTTTTCCCCTGGTCCCTGGGACCTGGGATTTCTGAAGACTAGACTTGCTAGTAAAGACTGAGGTAAACATGGCAGTCAGTACCTCAATGTTTTCCACAATCTGTGTAACAAGGTCTTCTGTCTCATTGGGCAATGACTCCACCTTTTCCCTAGTCTTTTGTCACCTATGTACTTATAGAAGTCCTTCTTGCTGTCTTTGACATCCCTGGCCAGATTCAATTCCATTTGGGCTTTAGCTTTTGCAACTTTATCCCTGGATGCTTGAACAGTGTTTCCGTATTCCTCACAGGCTATTTGTCCTTGCTTCCACCCTCTGTATACTTCCTTTTTGTGTTTGAGTTTGGGCAGGAGCTCCTTGTTCATCCATGCGGGCCTCCTGGCATTTTTACCTGACTTCCTATTCATTGAGTTGGACTACTCTAAAGCTTGGTAGATGTATCTGGGTTCACACGTGCACTAGTGTATAACACAGTGGAGGTTTTTGAGAATGATATTGTACAGAAAAAGAACAGTGTAAGTTATTCACTCTCAACATAACACTAATACTCAACTATTATACATTGGAAAGTAAGAAAAATATTATCTTTACTTTGAAAAGCATTTTGTATGTTTTTCCTATGTGACCCTATTCGTACTCAGCTTGAGTACCTGCTTGCCTCTGCAAGCTTGGAAGCAGCTGATGAAATCCCCACTGAGCTACTGTGCAGGTACAGAAGTGCATGAGAACACCCTATTATGTTTAAGTATTAGGAAGAAAGAAAATGTTTGGAAACTGGTTAAGTGTTCTAACAGCTTGCTACATGTTTTAACCTGGTGATCCCTACTATCCCCAAGCTAAGAGAGCTGACTCTGCTGATGTTGAAGTTTTAGAAAAGTAAGAAGTGAATGTCTTGGCCCTTGATAAATGTCTACAAAGGATATGCATTTATGTATTTAAATATATAAAAGGATGTAATCCTTTTTTTTTTAACTACTATGGCAAGATCGGTATTGATTACAGTAGATGTTTCAAACCACGAGGCATTGAAAAAGTATCATAATGATACAAAAGTTAGTAAGAGTGGAAGAGACAGTTGCAGAAAATATTACTTAAATTTCCCACCAGACACTTTGTCAAAATGACCCATCTTTACTGAAGAAAGGACAAAACATATTTTGTGAAAAAACTGTTTTTCTTGACAATCACAGAAAAATGATTGAAGAACATTAATGACCCACTGTACTGCAAAGTAGGATTTTCAGAAAAAAATACAATGTATTTTGTAAATTTACAGTTTGGTTACTTTTGTTTTCCATTTAGCAATATGGTAGCTCTCTGTAGTACTAGTGTTTTGCACCTTCTTTCTTCCTTTCATGTCTTCTGCAATGTTATAGTTTTATGAAGCAACTATTCAGTGAGTTTCTTGTTTCAGTTTACCTCTGAATATAGTCAGTGCACACAAATACTTTCTTCTTAGTTAGAATTCACAGATTTAAGTTTTCACATTTAGCATTATAAGAATTACTTTAAATTTTGTGTAACCCATTTACAATATCAGCAGAATGGCATAAAGGCTGATTCATTGAAGAGGTCAGTGCCCCGTTTTGTCAGTCATAGTTCTTTTCTTTTATGATATTAAGGGCCAGCTAGAACTTCATAAACAGCCCTTTTTACAACAGCTTCTCTGCATTATCCCAGCAGCAATGGCACCTGCTGTTATAAACAGAGGCTTGTAGAGGCATAGTAATTTATTTCTATTCATTAAGATTACTGCTATTAACTACAGCTTTTTTTTGTCAGTGCTTAAATATCCAGAAGTGTGTGGTGTTGATGTTTTTGTGATCTTTAATGCTGGTACTGATTTAGCTTTGACCTTTTAAAAATAATTATTATTACTATTACTACCAGGAATTCAGTGGAATAATGTGCATCAGTCAATGGCACAAGGAGGATACATGACCTTTGGATGGACGTGCTGGATGATGTTCTTTGACTCCATTTTATATTCTATAGGTGGCTGGTATTTCAGCAATATTATTCCTGGTAAGATCATGGAGTTGTTATTTCATGTTTTTGAATAAGTTATTGAATGGAATTTATAGCATTGACTTTCCTTGTTGTACACAATTCAAATGAAAACACACCTTTTTCTGAGTAGAGGTTTTGATGTGCAAAACTGACTGATTGCCTTTAGGGACTGGGTAAGAAAGTCTTCCTACATACATCAACATTGAGTAGTTTTAACACATGAGCTAGAATTTCTAGACAGGCATGAAATATCTCTTGTTTGCTTATGGTGATGACTAATATTTGAAGGATTTAGGAATTAGTTGATACTTCAGAGTAACAGAACTCAGTCTAGTAGCAAAACTTCTTGTGAAAATGGTGAATCTTCTGAGTCAGTAGTTGAGCTGAAACCCGTGAATGACAACACATTTTCAGATCACAAAGACTTCAAACTGACAACTGTATCTTGCTCCCAGTCAGTCCACTGCATAAAGAAAACTAAACAACTTTCAAGTATGTTTTCAGAAAGTACTGAGTCGGTTGATGCATTTTTAATCATAGCCTAATGCCTCACTAGCTGCTTGAAATTTACCTTTCCTCTAATTTATATATGTCACCTTTTCTTCCAACTACTCTGTATTTGGTTTAAAAATAGAAAAATAAAAAATTAATTTTGCCTTGAAATATAGGGGTGTATGGAATATACAACCGCATTTTACAATCGAGCTTAAATTGACACCTGCACTTCAGTGCCAATGAAATGCAACTCCAAACACTCAGGGAGTGTATTGTGTGATTGGCAAGTGAAGTCTGGAAAGATTGGGCAATGCCAAAGTTTAGATTTTGTGTAGGAACATATTTTTGCCCTTTCTGTTTGTGTGCTATGATTAAGTTTCATAAGTTTCTTATGCTGTCTGATTTATTTAAATTGTGCAGATAGTAATGAAAAAATAATCTTTAATGATTGATGCAGTGGATAATTGTTATAATACAAAATAAGGCTCTTTGCCTTGGCAGGCTATTTGGTGCATTTTCTTTCTTCTAGATTACAATATTATGTATGGCTGTGCCTGCATATTGTAAAATCTATGATTCTGTTACACTTTAAAGCTGTTTTAGTGATAGGGTAAAGCACAGTATCACTGAGGATTGATTATTTTATGGCAGAACATGGTGTCATGGCCAAATGACTTTTTTCCACTTTATTAGGGTTTGTTACGTGCAACTAAGAGTTTAAGTTAATTAAAGGGTCTAACCAGTTGTTTGTAAGTAATGATAGGACATTAGCAGTCTACAAAAAAATACAAAATTACTATAAATTTTACAACAGTTTCTATTGTTAATTATCATCTAGGAAAATTTGGATTAAAGAGCCGATGGTACTTTCCCTTTACTGTTTCCTACTGGAAGAACCTGTGCGGTGTAGAAAGGAGGAAGAGACCTTATCTGAATTCTAATATCTTTTTCTTCAATGAAAACTTCCAAGAAAAAGGTTTGTAGTCATAATATAATTTTAATAATGGCACTTTTCTGAATGTGTACTGATTTTAATCAACCTGTTTTTATCATTGCTTGGTCCTGTATTATGTGTTTAGATCTTGTCCCTTTCTCTCCTCCATTATATAGTGTATGCTATGAACATTATATACTAACTGTTGTGCTGTCAAGGCTTGAATCATTCAGTTAAAACTACTGTATACAAATTTTTAAGAAGACTCTTTAAAATTTGTAAAGTAAGCATCTCTTGGATTCATCCTGTCCCAGTGTATTGCCTCTTTGATTTGTTGAGATCTTCTGAAAGTTCCTTGAACCCTTTCATATTCTTACTGAATCTGAAAAATATTGTGCTTCATTAGCTTTTTTTTTTTTCCTTCCTTCAGTTTGATTTCCTTCCTCCTCTTCTGCTGTTTTTATTTGCTTCTTGTTTCAGTGGAAAATTTACCTTTGTTCATTTCTTTCCCTTCTGTTTCTTATTTCTCTCTTCCATAATCACTGTTCTTTCTGTCTCTGCTTCTTAGCCTTTTGTTTAAAAAGCTGCTGTTATTGTAACTAATTTTTATCCGTCTCCATATACTTTCACTGCTCTTCTATTTCTTTGTTCACTTGCTTCAAATTAATTTATTTTTTTTCAGGTTTTTCCTCTCTCAGGTATCTTTATGGACTTTCTCACATTTCATTTATGTTTTGTGAATGAAGGAGTAAGTCACCCCTACTTACTTTTCCTCCTGCCTCTTAGAACAACATGATGAGTTGTTGTGTTTTTTTTGGAAGTTACAGTAGCTTGGAAGTGATCCGGTTGTCCGTAGCATAGATGGAGAAGCTGAACAACTCAGCAGTTTTATGTAGTGGTATCTCCTAGAGCAGGGCAAACTTCAAAATATCTGGAGGTTCATTTAAACATTTGTGGAAAAATCTATCAGTTGGAATTTTGTTTGAATTTCTGAAATTTGGAACAATTCCATTTTGTTGAGATGATTGTCTTTGTTCCTTACTTAAAATGAAGATTTTCAATATCTCCCTTTGTGTTCACTACGTTCTCTGTGGAAAGCAAATAAAAAAACCTCTCCTCTGCCTAAAAAGTTACTAGCGTGGTCTCTGGCTCAAGCCATCCAAGTGATTGCCTACAATTTTATGGATCTGCTCATCTCAGTTCTCTGCTTAAACTGATGAACGTCATGTGTTTGGTAGGAAATTGCCTGTATGTGAACTCTAACGCTGCCATGCATGCAAAGGAACTTGCTCTCTTTCATAAGAATTGGGTGTCATTGTACTGATAATGGGATAAATGCATTCATGGATAATTTGCTTGGAACAGCAGAATAACTTGCACTGGGTGATTTCTGCATTTGTTCCATGTAGCCCAGGTAAGGGCTAGTTCAGTGGGAGTGGAAAGCACTTTGGAAATCAGAGGTGTGTCAGGGAAGGGCTGGAGTGTAGGTCCTACTAGCTGGAACTATGACTAGAGTAAGGCTGGCAGAGAGAGACCTGGGTGCTGAGTACCCACTTGGAACTCCTCTTAGGAGAAGTCCTAGGGTGATCAATTTACTGCTTGCAAGTAATTTGGAGCTCTTCTCTGAATTGTACCTGAGATACATTATCTGAGGCTCACTCTGCACTATAAGTTTGTGTTTTTTTTTTTTTTTATTAAGTTCCGGGATGTACTTGCAAAGTTAGGAAGCAGCGGAAAGGGCATGAATAAAATTTGTTAGTGGTTTTAGTCTCCAGACCAAAAGATAGAGAAGCTAACTGGAAGAGAGGTTCATGGGTAGAAGGACCTCAAAAATGTCACAGCTGCTGGTAGTGTCTTGCTGAAAGGTAACACCTCAAGCTTCTGGCAAAAGTTCTTTCTAAACTTAAAATTGTTTGTGAAAGGAGCAAAAAACTTCTTCATTCACAGATGTGCTGGTTTTGGCCGCACAGAGTTAATTTTCTTTCTAGTAGTTAGTATGGGGCTATGTTTTGGATTTGTGCTGGAAACAGTGTCATAGTACAGAGACACGTTAGCAATGCTTTTTATTCTCCTCACCCCACCCTACTAGCGAGCGGGCTGGGGGGGCACAAGGAGTTGGGAGGGGACACAGCCGGGACAGCTGACCCCCCCTGACCCCAGGGATGTCCCACACCGTACGGCGTCATGCTCAGCACCTACAGCTGGGGGAAGGAGGAGGAGGAAGGGGGGGACGTTCGGAGGGATGGTGTTTCCCTTCCCCAGTCACTGTTACGCGGGATGGAGCCCGGCTGTCCTGGGGAGGGATGAGCCCCTGCCTGCCCCTGGGGAGTGGGGGATGAATCCCGTGTTTTGTTTTGCCTGTGTGCGTGGCTTCTGCTTTCCCTGTGAAACGGTCTTTATCTCAACCCATGAGTTTTCTTACTTTTACCCTTCTGATTCTCTCTCCCATCTCACCAGGGAAGAGTGAGCAAGCAGCTGTGTGGGGCTTAGTTGCCAGCCATGGCTAAACCACAACAGTCATTTTTGGTGCCCAGTGTGGGGTGTGTGATTGGGCTTGAGATGACGACAGACTTGGTTGGAATGTGCTAAATTGAATTTAGAGCTGTTACTGCTGTTTATCTATTAACTGTCAGGTTCCTGTACTTGCCATGAGGCTTGCTTGCCTTACTGTATATCAGAGTCTAGTGCTTGTTGGTGGCTGCTTTTTGCTTTTGCTGCTTGCTGTAATGCTTATCATTTTGCTCTGTGTTCTGACAGTCTCAGCACATTCTCATCCTAAATGCAAAACACAGCACTATACCAGGTACTGGGAAACTAAATAAGCCAATACTTTAAGTCATTATATAATTTTTTATTTATCATTTGATTTATATAATTTTATATATTTTTGTATAAAGCACATTTATATCTTCTCATAATATTTATATTTAATTATATATATTATTACATAAAATACAAACTATAAATACTATATATAAATATAAAATTTCTATATTTTATATATAAAATATATATTTAAAAGGATAACTCTATCTTCTCATTACTCTCATCCATAAAAATTTCTGTTTCTTTGGACTAGCATTCCAATTTGGCTTGCCTTTGTTTAAAAAGAAAAAAAATATCCCACTGCCAGATTTCTCAGTTGTAATGAGTCAATAAAATTACATGTTAATATATTTATGGGGCTGGTGATTGACTGTGCTCATGTTTGGAAAGTAGTGCAAACCTTTCCTCCTGTGACATAGAAAGGAAGTCAACTTGATCGGTGTCGTATGGTCGTCTTAGTTTGCTGAGTTGGTTACCTAACAGTTAGAAAAATGCTGGGTATCTACTTGCATTGAGTACCTTGAATTACGTTTAGACTAGACTGCTGCCCTGAATCATTTTGCAAAGATATCTGCTTTGCTTAACTGACTGAGGGAATTAGGAGGATTAACTAGCTATGCCTGTTAACGTTATGTAAATATTATTTGCCTGAAACAGGATGGTATATATGGAGTAGTTCAAACAGAATTTTCATATGCTTATGGGTATAAAACAATGATTCAAGCAATGTTGTTATAAGTGTTTTTTCTACTAGAAATAAAATATAGTGACTATTTTATGACTCTATGGAGGTGTATGTGGACATGCACGCAACTTCATAATTGTTTTAGGTCACTTTTTAAAACGGCAAATAGGCCAAATTCTTAGCAAATATTAACTGGCATAGTATTTCTGATTCCACTGGAGTTTATGTCAGTTTGGAGCATCTGAACGTCTACTCCAGGCTTTGGTAAATCGCAACAAGGTTTAATTTAATTTGTTGTTTTCTATACACACACACACACGTTTAGATTCAGCAACTGTCTTGATCTGCTGCTCTTCCTCATATAGATCCAGCACCTCCACGTTGGAAGGGCCCTTGCATTGAAGGAGCCACCATTGGTGTTGTGCTGCTGTCCCTCACCAAAGAGCACAGGGATGGCCAGAAGGCTGCTGTTAAAGATCTCAGCCTCACTTTCCACAGAGGTCAGATAACAGCGCTCTTGGGACCTAATGGAGCTGGCAAGACAACAGTTATGTAAGTCTGCCATTTAATGCTATTACACTCCCTTCTGATCTCTGCAGTGCTTTCTCACTCCAAAATGTTTGTGAACTCTTTCCTATGTCTTTTTTTTTTTTTTTTCCCCCAAAATATATATTTAATAAGTTCCCCAAAGCACATGGAAAGTTAAAGCTATATATTTATGACAAAAGCAATGTAATGAGTAGAGAACTGTATCCTCTGTGCCACTGAAACCATGATGTAGTTGTTCAGGAGAAGCTTAAGTAGCAGCTGGGCGTGTGTAGTTGTGGAGTTGAACACATCTCAGGAAACTGTTCTTTTCTGGCATTCCATGTGTATTCCCATTATGTGGAGAGTATGGAGTTTTATGGGGTTTTGTGCTTTGTTCCTAGAGTTTGCAAGGGACTTCTTTCTTGGCAGAAAGCAACAAAATGAGCGAAAATAACAAAATGAAAATTACATTTAAAAATGTCTCAATTAAGAAGTCTACGTATTTCTACCTTTATGTTAACTATGATCAGCTTTAATAAAACCAGTGATGAAGGTTAGGAATCACTCCACAGCTAGAATACACACATATAAAAGGAAACAATTATCTTTTAGATTTAATTGGGAAAAAATTGATTTTGTTCCATAAGGAAAGAAAGGATTGTTGAAATTTTGTCTTTTTTTTTCTTTTTTTTTTTAAAAAAAAGCCCAAAACATTAACAGTGTTCCTAAAGAAATGTTCAGCTGAATTCGTGTTGCTATAAGTATGCTAGGACATGCTTCAGGAAAGCACAGTGTGAGCTGTGGAATACAGTTATTACACATGATCTTGCTGAATGTTTTTTGTTTATCTGGTTGTTTTGTTTTTTTTTTTTTTCTTCTATCAGATCACTGTTGACTGGTCTGTATCCACCGAGCTCTGGAACCATTATTATTAATGGAAAGGACATACGTACTGATCTGGCTTCCATCAGGACAGAGCTCGGTGTTTGCCCACAGTATGATGTCCTGTTCAACATACTAACGGTGCGAGAACATCTACTGCTTTATGGATCAGTGAAGGCACCTGGCTGGACAAATGAACAGTTGAATCAGCATGTCAATGGGTAAATTTTCCTTTAATTTTTGAAATCTGTCAAATAAATTAGTAGTTTCTATCACAAGCCGCTCAAACAAGAAAGTGCTAAAGCAAAATTACAAGTAGAAGCAAACAGAAACTGTGAGTTTTCCATGAGTTTTTATCACACTTCATGTTATATAATCATGCCTTGAAAATAGATTTCCTAGTTTCTAACATTTATTTGAAGTTATTTGTAGTAAAACTGTCAATGATTAAAAAGCTGGTGTACAGAACCAACAAATAATCATGTTTTGACTGCAGTGGAGATGGTTAGCCTGGTAGCAGCTGTAGTGGTTCATGCCTCATGCTGCCTGCCTTACCTCCCTCCTCGCTGAAGAAACAGACAGAAATTTGACTGTTGTGTGTTCACCCTGAGTTTTCAGATAAGTCAACACTGACTTTATGTATTTATTTTCCTGTATTCCTTCACCTGCAGTAGAAGGAAGATTTGAAAACCAGAAAAGGCAGGTAAAGGCAGTGCTTTTTACAATCTTTTAAAATAAGCCATCATGTTTTTCCTTTGTCAAATTCAGACTTTATATGTGTTTAATAAGTGAAGGGCTTTAAAAACAAACAATCCAGTAGGAGAAACAAGCAAGAGCTCTGACATGACCTCAGAGGATTTGCAACTTGTCATGTTGAGAATGTTAGCTAGTGTTTTTAGGCTGCTACTTTTATGATATAAGACTAGATCTTCATTTTTGCATTATGCATATTAAACTATTTAGTAAATCGTACAAGGTGAGATCTTGTTCACTTATAGCAAACTGCATTTTCTGAACATTAGGAATAAAACGTACGCTCTTCTAATAGTGTGACAGTGTAAATAATTTCTGTTTACCTTCTGATTCATGCTAGACTGTGTGGAGGGCTGGGCACTTCCACACATCAATAGAAATAAATGCCAAGTTGATGGCACTTCTTAAGTGTACAACTAGGCCTGTAGAGACTATTTGTCGTAAAGTGCCTTTTCTTTTTAGTTGCTGTCACAAATCCTGTTACTTTAAAATGTTGATCTGAAAAATCTCTGGTGTGGGACACTGCATTCTCTAGAAAGAATGGAAACAACTCTCTAGAACAACAAAGAGAAAAGAAACCTAATGGTTAGTTAAAATTTATGCAAAATAATATCCTGTACTTTATTGTACTTAGACTGCTGAATTGTAATTTCAGCAGCAGTCTGTCATACTAATAGCACAGAAGAATACTTACAACTCTTAGCAACTCTTAGCAGGCTTTGCTACTAAGAAAAATTTAATGTTTTTTAAAGGCAATGAATGCTTTAAAATACTTCAGAGAAATAAGAAAAGCAACAAAACAATGAAACAAAATTTGCTTTTTATTAAGCAAAAAAAAAGATGGATACAGCTATACAACAATTATAGAATCCTATTTTCTTGAAAATTAAAAATTCTCTCAGGGTAAATGCTATGATTTACAGACTGCATATTCACTCAAATGATTCAGGATATTAGTTTAGGACTGTTTAGCCTCTTATGTCTTTCTTGCCAAGCTTGATAGCAACTGAAAGCTTTTAGGTCAATAACTAGATGTTCAATGTGATGAAAAATAAATTGATGGTCTTTCAGTGCTGTCTTTATTGAGGATGTTTTCACACACTGCTCAGATAGAAGTTCATCAGAGGGCAAGGGTTGAATAGGCAATGTTTGTAAGGTATCTCCCAGTCCTCAACTCAGGAATTGGATTAGGTTGGATTTGGTAGTACTATTCTAAAAAAATAGACAAGAGTGTTACCTTATTTACTTCAAATGACTACACATATTCTAAAAACTCAGGTACTTTTTAAGGTTCTTTACATACTTGCAAAAACTGAATCTCTGAGTTATGAAACTAACAATCTTTACCATGGTTTAAAAGGCTATAATTTAGAGTTTGCTGAAATCATTAGACAAACTATTTATTTTATTTGACTTAATTTCAAAATTGTCTGTTCTTATCCTGCACAGTACTTATCTAGAATTTGTATTTCAGGTGGTGATGAGTATTTATACTTTGTGGGTAAAGAGATACTTATTTTTCTATTCGTTTTTTTTTGTCACCAAATCGTATAATCAGTCAGAGGTAGTTGTTTTTTCACTTTCTATTTACAGTGGATTTTCAGTAATTCTGCTCTGGATGGATATGATGTGACTGGAAAAACTTTTTCAAAGTTAGTCCTGTTTCTGTGCTCCTATTTCAGAGCTCTGGAAGATATGGATTTATCCCAACACCAGTACAAACCTGTTAGAGCCCTTTCTGGGGGAATGAAAAGGAGGCTGTCAATTGCCATCTCCTTTATTGGAAATTCAAAAACGGTTGTTCTAGATGAGCCTACCAGTGGAGTAGATCCATGTTCTCGTCGTAGCATCTGGGATGTTCTTCTGAAGTACAAAGCTGGTACAAGTTTACACCCATAATTTGCTGCTTATTTTCCTTTCTGGAATTCTGTTTTGATAAATTTAAACAGGATAGTCAGAATATTAGTATTGCTATTAACTAACACATTAGTTTCAGACATAATATTTAATCAAAATTAGAAGACTTTAAAGCAGCCAAGTGAGATTACAAGAATTATCTGCTATCTCACAGAAAGATGTCCAAACTAACAGAAGATTGAGTTTAGTTCTGAGTCCTGTCCTGAAGTTTCTCTTCTCACCTTTTTATTTTTTGTTAGCTTCTCAAAACTATTTTCTTATTTTCATTTCCCATTTTGCACATATTTGTATATAGATGCATATATACTTCTAATTAAAATAGATTAATCGGTCAGACTGCTACATTAATTTTTGAAGTGCCATAAGGTTCAAATCTGTGGGAAGCAATATCTTCAGCTAGTGAGCACTCAGCTGTAATAACTTGCAGGGAATGATCCATTGAAACAAACACTGCAGTTATGTGGTTTTAAGGAATCTCTAAAGCTCTTAAAACATCCTGAAGTTGTAACGGCTTAATACTGCTTACTATGTATAATACAAGGCAAAGCAAGTTTAGACGTGAATCTAACTCAGACTGTAAATCTGAACACAGGTTTTGTTTGTGTCTTGCAGTTATGTTTTGAAGGGATCTGAAATGTGTGCCCTTAAGGTTAAAGGACCCTTGTGAAAGCAAGATGTGTTTCTTTAGAAACCAAGTTATGTAGACATGTACCAATCTTTCTGATGCAGGTTGCACACTAATCTTTACCACTCACCATCTTGATGAGGCAGAGGTGCTCAGCGATCGCATTGCCATCCTTCAGCATGGCCAGCTGAGGTGCTGTGGTTCTCCCTCTTATCTGAGAGAAACATATGGCCAGGGACACAGTCTAACACTCATAAAAAAGGTATACTAAAAATGTACTGTACAGAACTTAACAGCGTCTGCCAAGTAATAGCTGTACGTCCCTGCCAGGAAGTAATATGTGATATAGGTTATTAGACAACCAGCAAAACATGTTTTTATCAGCTTTCTTGGTTGTTTTGTGTGGGTGGTATTATTATTATTACTACTATTATTATTATTTAAAAGAATACAGTGACATCTTTGAAAATTATGAATTTCAATATTTAGCTGAAAAGGGCTTTGTCTCACTGTTCTTTATTCCTGGGAAGTAGTCTTTGTGTCCCAGATTTGACACAGTTTCATTAGTGGAAATTTTTTTGTATGAATTCTACTATCAAGTCCCATGCTTCTGGTAACATTTAATTGTTTGTGCACTATTATCTTTCCTTCCTTATAGCCCTCTGTGTTTGAAATCCAGGATCCTAAGCATATCGCTCAGGTCACATCTCTGGTACAGACCCACATCCCAGAAGCCTTCTTGAAAGAGAACAGTGGGACTGAGCTGACCTATGTGATTCCAGAAAGGGCAGATAAGACCTCCTTTAAAGGCCTTTTTCAGGCTTTAGATCAAAGCCTTCATCATCTGCATGTGACTGGCTATGGCATTTCTGACACCACCTTGGAAGAGGTATATTTAGTATTTCTGTGTAATGTCATTTCCTTGGTTAAAGAATCCTATATTAGCTTCCAGCTGTTCTTGATTGTATCTTTCATATTGCACAATTTCTTGGGAGAAACATGCTTTCTAAAAAAAAAAAAATAATAAACTACCACTAATTCAGGCAAAATGTATACTTTGTAGTTTTGCTGTACTGTTAATTTCAGAACACACTCTTGCTGATTTACATAGTTATAAAGCTTAGGACTTAGCAAAACTGTGGTGGAATCTCTAAAGATTTTTTGTGTATAATTAGAGAGAGAGAGAGGCTTACATATATATGTACATGAACATAAATACATAGTAAAATATATATACATATATGCTTATGTATATATATACACACCAAACAGACCAGAGAAAGAGACACGGTTATGTTTCTTCATCACTTCTGAATTTAGCTCTGTATAAATAGCCATAGCAATGAGAAGTTATTTTTCTTGGACTGTTTTTATCCTGACTATAACTTCTAAATATCAAGATTCCCTAAGCCACCACTGTTCAAGATCTGTATTATAGATCCTTTTGAAAATACAATTTTTTCTACTTTTTCAAGTGATAATAAAAGACTAATGTCAGTCTTTTTTGATGCACAAAACACATCTATTTTTATTTGATGGTACAATTCATTCAGTGTCACTTTGTGAAACTGATTTCTCCAGTGATTACCTAGTGTTAAAGACAGACAAGGTTGGACTGTTTTTTAACAGAAAATTTGATACATTAGAAAAAAATGCCACAAAAATAATGAAATGCAGATTCCTGTAGCATTGTTTTTTATATATATAGCAATAAATACTTAGTGTAGAAAAGGCATGTATCCCTTCTCCCTCGGTTCCCTGGAAATTTATGAGATGATATGATATAGTACTGTGGTTAACAAGAACACAAGATGCCTCAGAGAAGATTCTTGTCTTTACTTGTGTTATGAAGATGATACACTTTAAGGCCTGTAAGACATCACTTATGCATTATACTTTTGCTGTGTGAGCTATACATATGGGAATTAATGTGGTCAGATATTTGAAACTGCATCAGCAGTTCTGGGTTTGTTTTGGAAGTTTAGAATTGTTCATCTTATATAATCTGTGGAAAAAATATAAATAGAACCCCAATAATGCAAGTAAACCTAAGATGACAATTGTTCATTAAATTTATTGAACCAATACACCACCATGTGGAGCTGCTGTATCCTGAAGTGGTCCACCAGGATACATCTTTAAGACTATATTGATAAGCTACATAGGTTTTTAGGACCTTGCACAAGCATAAAGGATCTGGTTTTGCACATTTGTTTTTAAAGTGCAGTCCAAAGAATGACCTACCAACAAGTATGTGGTTTCCTTTGAAGTTAAGCTCTATACAATTGAGCTATTTCTAAATTAAAAAAAACCCAAAGCACCTCTTCAGTGTTTCTCTTTTAAATGACTACAGTACATAAAGCTGGTGTGGCAAGCATTCATTTCCTATGGTAATGGGGGAAATAAATCATACAAGTTTAATAAATATTTTATGTAATGTTATAAAGTGAATTATAGTCCTACTATACAATTCTACGAGGCAAGTCAAAAGCTTATTGAAAGATTGTTATTTTCTTTCAAATTGTATAGGGTGATTAACATGCTATAAGAAAGAATACAGTTCACTGCCAAACTTTATAGATTCTGAAGTAATGTATACATTGAGAACTTTTTTTAATTATGTCCCTGTGGAATATCATAGGACTTTGCAGAACTGGCATTTGTAAAGTAAATATGAAGTTTTCAGGGAATATGAGGAAGCTTCCTCAGTGTGTTGCATCTGTTATTCAGTTGAGAGCTTGGTTTTGATTGTTTTCCACAGGGAAGGTTAAAAAAAAAATAAAGCTTTAAAGGTGTTTTTAGATATTGATGTATCATTCTTCATCTTGAAGACTTAATGCATTAATTTGGGGTGATTTCTGTCATCTCTGCATCTCGTCATTAGTCGTTGTTACAACCTCAATTCTCCATTTTCTTATCAAAAGCCTCTTTGCATTGGCACCTAAATGGATAGCACATAATAGTGCTATTTAGTCTATTCAAACAATTCAATCTGGAAACAAAGAACTCTGACTTTAAAGGAAGAAATGTGTTATAATTTCCATTTTATCTTTCCTTTTTGTTCTCTCATACACTCGCCATTATTCTTTTTCAGTGAGGGACACTCGCACTCTCTAAAAATCTTACTTTTCAAGGGAAACCAGGCTTCCATTCATACTTCAGAGGAAACTTGCAGTTCTAACAAAATCAGTTCCTGACACTTTCAAATCTCACTAATACTATATTTGCTTCATTTTAGGCTTTAAATATCTTTTCCAACCATTTATATTTGTGAACTTTTTAATGCTTGCAATCCAAAGAGTTTTAGCAGAACCAAAAGGAGGATAGAAGGGTGTTAATTAAATTAAGTGTATACTGAGAGCTCTCTAGAGGATAATGTTTCACTTTCTGGCAACTCTGGAGGTTTCAAAGCTTATTTCTTTCTTGCTTTGCTTTGAGGAGAGAACAAAAACATTGAAACATGTGCAAAATAAAATGTGTTGGAATACCTGTTAGCGGAGTACTAATTTAAATTCTTTTTCTTGAAATGACCAGAGAGTTTTCCCCAAGACTTTCCAGGGAAAACTGTATATGTTCTTAAAATATTTTAGCCTTAAAACACTATGTAGCTTCTAATGAGATTCAATTTTGTTGAGAGTGCTTTAACAACATCTAGTAATGGCACTATCATATTGATCTATTTCACTGTCGTATTGCCATGTGGCTAGACATTTTTCCTAGAGGGAAAAAAGCACTTCCTATGTCTGCTGAAAGTCTGGTGGTTTGAAAGGAGCAGCCAGGGCAGTGGCTGCTTATTGCAGGTAGGGCAGTCCTCCTCAACAACCAGAAAGACTACCTGCTTTCTTCATCTCCAAGAGTGGACGAGGTGGTGCTTCAGTGCCTGGCAGGGGCAAGTGCTGGAAGTGAGCTGTGCTGCTCCTTACCTATTTTAAGCACTTTCCTCGAAAGCATACAGAGTTTTTTCCTGTGGCTTTGATCTGTGTCGTGTCTGTCTCCCTCTGTGTGTGTGTATCTAAGTTTGACAGTCAGAATCATTCCTTGTTTAGCAGTTAACCACTGACCTGCTTGCAAAAGTTCCCCAGTCAACAGTCAACAGTGAATGGTTCAAATATTGCTTTTGCATCACTCTGCTTAGTGAAACATGCCTGTAGCTTCAGAAGGCTATACTGAGCATGGACTGATGGGAAGAAAATATAAACCCAATGTGAATAGAAAATGTAGTAGGGCCCATAAATGTTGCTAAAATATCAGTCGGTGATTTTAGATGATAAAGGACTGTCTATAGGTGTTGGCTACTTTTTTTCCCCCCTCTGCTTTCTCTTTGTTTCAGCCACTTTGGTTTTCTGCACTTGTTCCTTTCAGGTGAAGATGTATTTTAGGAATTATAACTAAGGTATGACAGGGATCCCATGTTCTGCAGTGAAGCGTCAATGATACTGTGCCACTATATCAGCGAACCAGGCTTGTTTTTGTGATGCTGTCCCAAAGAAGATATCAGGAAGAAATCAGGGAGTATTTGCCTAGTACAGCTTAGAGGTAGTGCAGGAAATGTCCATTTCCTCAGGTTCCCCTTCAAAAAGCCATCTCGAAAAGTCCTCGGTCAGATATGCACTTGTTAGCCAATGTAAAAATTAAGCAGAAATTGCTAAGGCATGTAGGGAAAGGGATGCTCTGGTGAGGTCTAGAAGACACTGTCTCTTGTTGAATTTATCATCATTTAGGTATGGCAAGAACACATTGTCTCTCTGTCATGGTGTCTAATCCTGACTTTTCTGGATCTGTGCATTTTGGAGAGTATTTACTCTGCTAATAACATTGTTAGGTTAATACTACTTCTGCCCACAATATCTTGTGCAACACTAGATAAATTGTCATTTCTTCTGGATGATATGGTCCCTAATTATTCCCATACTTAATGGGATTGTTGAGAGCTACTTGGATACTATGGGGAGGACTGGGAAATGCAGGTGGCCTTCTGTCTTTATAGCTGTATTAGAATATCTGTGTCAGTGAAAGCTGCAGTAGACACAATGTGTATCAGAAAACTGTTTGGTGGCTTTGTTTCTTTTTAAAGTCATAGTTACATCCTCTCTTCAAGTGTCATAATGGGATTAAAGAAGAAAATGTCTGTGTGTAACCCCAGAAGGAATTTTGACACTGATATGAGTATGTGCTGGCAACATTTTGTAGTCTAGCCATTGTCCTAGCCAGAGAGGAGCAGTTCCTTTGTGGTTTTAGTTGGTTCAGTTTAGTTTGGTTTGCTTGACAGAATCGGTGTGCAGAGGAGCCATCAGCAAGAAGGTCCAAGGCAACAGATTAGAATGTGGCTTTGGGCAGTAAGGATCTTCCTGCAGGGTCTAATATAGAAATGTCAGGTGATATTAACTTCTTCTGGCCTTACAGTTGTTAATGGCCAAAAGTGTTCCCTGAAAGTTGTCAGGTAACAAATGCAATCAATAACCACTGTTAAATGGCAATTATATTGTCTAAGCAAAATATGGTTTATGTAACAGTCAGACCTTAGCAAGTCAAGAAATATCTTTCCACAACTATCAAGTACTTTGGATTGACTGTTTTTTATTGTCTGTTATATGAGCTCCTTGGAAATAGGGATTTTTTTATCATAGCTGATATCAGGTTCTTTTGTGGGAAGAAATAAATTGTTTCTTAATGGTTTCTAAAAGTTGCACTGTGGTTATAACCGAAGTCTTGCAGCTCAACCCAAACAGAAAAGAGAAAGAAAGAGAAGGTTTTCATCAAGAGAAAACAAAACTTGGTTATACTTTTGCTGTTCAGTTAGAGATGCTCATGGTAACTATATTTTCTGTTAATTTTTCTTTTATTTCTTTTTATCTGAAGTTCCTAGATCACTGGTTAAATTGAATGTTAATTTTATTTTTCATTTGAGCTTATAAAAATGGGGTGAGTGTTAATAACCAACTCACTATGAAAGCTGTTCTAAGCTGCTTCAAGGCTGAGGGACTGATAAATAAAATACATCTCTATGAAATTCCAAGAACTCTATGTGGACAGAACTGTGAAACAGGATTAAGCGAGAAGTAGTAGATCAAACATAAATCTATTTCTAAAAGTCTTTATACTACTTAAATATGTATATCATGATTATAGTGTTGGTGATTTCTGCTGTTCATTTAAAAAGTTATCTTTAATTCCCTTCTGATGCGTGTCCCTCCCTGCTTAGGAAGATTCAACCTTTGCAATTTTACTCTAGTGCATATTTTTAGATTGTTACTTTTAAAAAAAAGAATAATCTCAGTTTTTCCCATTGTTATTTTAGATAAGAGCCTCCTATCATCTTCTCCAAATTTGCTAATAGTTTTGCTACAAAACACACATACTTGCCCAGTCCTTGATAGTATTAGTTAGACAAGACTTTGTTAATGTTAACTGTGCCTGATGACTGTATTGTCCTTGAAATATCTTTCAAGAGAATTATCTCCCACATGCTTGCATAAATCTACGGACACTGCCCAGAGCTCTGTGGATTTTTGGTTCTGTAGGATTTTGTACATTAGAGTTAGTTGTACTGATACAACTAGCACTCTTTTGTAGCAGTTCCAGTTGTGTCCACAGATTTCTAGCTGGGTATCAGAAGAGACTTGAAGCTGTCATTATGCCCATGGTAAAAACTGCAGTAACTGAGTTTTAACATATACCACAGTTTAGGAGCATAAAATATCAATCAAGGGCAGCCAGTCCACTGAAAAATCTTAGCAGATAGTAATGTGCATGTGCCAACAATGTTTTTCAAAGGTTCTTTTTGCACCTATTAGCATTTATTCCTTTCCTCTTGTCCCCAGGGTTCCTCCACTGGAGAGCTTGACTAATTTTATAGTCATATTCCAGCAGGGTGGCTACTAATATCTGACAATCTGGATGGTTTGGGGTATATTTATAAAAAGTAGTTTATAGAAAATGGAATCTAAATTACTTTTTTCCTATTTCATGAAAGGTATTTCTGAAGCTACTGCAGGACTCAGAGAAGATGCCATATGTTCCACAGACCGCACACATGGACCATACAAATGTTGCTGAACCAGCCTGTAAGTAGAAAATTAGGTACCTTCTGAAGCAGCCAGATTTATAAAGGTCACAAATGCAAAATTAAACATGCACAAAATTCCCAAAGTTGAGAAATGCACAAGCAAATGGAGAATACAGCCTGCTACCACCTGGTAATTCTTTTTTTTGTACATGTGATGTGATCTGCCTTGGATAGGAGGTTTTTATACGCCTACTGTGGTACAGTTCTGTATCACTTCACAGTCATCTTCCCACCCTTCAACTATGTGTACAGTTACACACATGCAACTAATTACCCCTTTGACTCATACTGACAATAGATAAATATTTCTGAGATATACCACAGATAGAAAATCTGTAAGCCATTAGAAAGGTATATTCATCTCCATCCATGTGCATATGAAAAAAAAATTTTTGGAAGCTGTTGCCCCCCATAGTAGAAGATTAATTTCCCTCTGAAGTGGCATGTTATTTCAGGTACCCTTACATGTTTGTTTGTTTTAAAACAAATTCCTTCATGCTTTCTATTTTCCTGCCCTGCAAACCTGGCAGGATCCTTGTTAACATTTCTGAAACCTTAGGAAGCTCGTTCTCCTTAAAAAATTTCTTAGATGTTACTAATGTGATACATTGCAAAAGGCCAGACTCAAGTTCTTTAATGACAGTGTCCACAAAGCTCATCAATATTTTCTCATTGTTCCTGGGATTCTCATGCTTCTATAGGTACCATGTTTCTTTCTATTTGATGATTTATATCTAGATTATAGTTGTCTTCGCTAAGATATCAAACATTTTGTTCCATATCCAGTCCTTTTTGTTTTGTTTCTATAGAACACAGGCACAGAGAGGTCCTGGTTTGTGACTGAGGACCTTCATTGTTACAGTAACAGACATAATTTAAACCAAACTTGTGTTATTAAGATAAATTCAATTGGATCTTCCAGTATGAGTAATCAATGCTAAGAATTGTGGCCTAATATGAGACCTTTTCTCACAAAGTGCAAACTTGTCTAGATAACTTTTTCCAGAGGGTCTTTTTGCTGAACTATTTCAGTCCCTGCTGAATCAGTGAAGTTGTAGTTGTATAGCAAAAAGCCCTCACTGAGCAATTAAAATATCCACTCCTGTGAGTGGTGAGAACAAGATGTCCATTCAAAATACAGCCTTGAATATCCTTTTATTTTATAACAATCAGTTGTGTATTTCTTCAAGGCTAGGATATCTGAACCAATTTCTAATCAAAACTGTCTTTTCCACATTACGTTTTCACTAAAGAGTAAGATTTACTGTTCCTAAAGTAATTAAAACAGTACTGTACCTAACAACTGGATATCTTTTACTATCTTCATTTCAAAACATGTAACTTAGTATCTGTTCAAGTTATTACATTACTAAGAATCTAGTAATCAGAGACTATATTTTCCAGTCTGATAAATTATAGCAAGAAAGTGTGATGATAATGCAATTTCTTTGGAGATGAGAGTATTGGAAAATTGTCATTCATTGCAGATGACTGTCATTCATCATTAAGGACAGTTGTGAAGTGTAGGCATAAGGGATCTGGAAAATGGTCATGAAAGGTATCTATCATTGTCAAAGCTAACCAGAATACTCCATGGGCAATAGTTTGATCCGTATAATTTTGTCTTTGAAAGCAGATTCAAAGGCAGTGAAACTTTCTGTTTTCAAATGAATTTTCAAAATCCCCTAGAGCAAACAGCTGAGTTATTGAGAAGATCACAAGATGCTGTTATTTGATTTGTAAAAGAATTTGGACTAAAGAGCTGCTTTGACAAAAGCATGGATCTGAGCACAAGCAGAGGTATTGGCTATCTTTTACTGGTACTGAGCCTTTGAGGTGACAGGATTGTGTAGAAATCAAAGTGTTGTTTCTTGTCTCCCAGACCAGGAGGTCTAGTGGAACAGTGTGCATGTCTCTTCTTACATGAAACTGCAAAAAATCAGTATATGATTTAAGCTGATGACCAATGCCAAAAAACAGCAAGAGACATCACTTCGGCAAAGTATGACAGTCACTGAAGTCAGAGCTTTGATAATTTCTGGTTATGTTTTACAGTGTCTTATTGTACTCTGTCTGGCTGGAATGGAGTTAATTTTCTTCATAGCATCCCTTATAGTGATGGGTTTTGGATTTGTGACTAAAGCAGTGTTGATAAGACAGCAGTGTTTTGGCTATTGCTGAGCAGTACTTGCAGTGTCAAGGCGTTCTCTTTTTCCCATTCTGCCCCCCACTCTGTGGTGAGTAGGTTGAGGGTGAGCAAGAAGCTGAGAGGAGACATCACCTGGACAGCTGAGCCAAATTGACCAGTTATTCAATGCCATATAGTGTCATGCTCAGCAATAAAAACTGAGGGGAGGTTTTTTTAAGGAGGTAGCAATTGATACCAGACTGGCTGAGCATCAGTCTACTTGTGGGAGATGGTGAGCAATTGCCTTTGCATCACTTATTTTTGTTTGTTTGTTTGTTTTTCTTTTTTTATCCTTCACTTCTTAAACTGTCTTTATCTTGAATCATAAATTTTCTTGCTTTCTTTCTTCCTATTCTCTCCCCCATCCTGCTGGAGGAGGGGGAGTGTGAGCGAGGAGCTGTGTGGTGATTAGCTACTGGCCAGGGTTAACACACCACAATAATGGAAAATAAACTCAGAATTACTTGGGCCTTTCTAAATGCAAATATTACAGGTAAATAGCAACCCATTAATTAAATTAATTGTAACAATTTTAATATTGGTAACTTTAAAGATACAAAGCACATTGTAATTTCTAGTGGTTTAAGTTTCATTTGTGGAAGGTGTAATCATAATTTTTAGTTTTATTTCAACAAAAAAACTTGGAATAAAACTCACCTTTTGGTGAGAACAGTTAAACATTTTCTTTTTAAGTCAGGGAATGCCTATGTGTGCAACTGTAATACATGCATATATTATAATACGGACATGCATAATTATTTTATACACATCTGGGGCAGAAAATTGATTGTTACTGTTTTGTAGATGTAAACAAATCATGCAGAAAAAAAGGTTAGACTGAGCTTGGAATGACTGCATGACTAGATCATTGGAACCAAATACCCTTGAGAAAATGGAGAAGCCAACTCTATGGAATCCAATAAAATTATCATAAACTACAACAGGCAGTATATGTACACAAATGATCAGGAGAGCTGAGAGCAAGTCCTAAGGGGTGACTAGCTAACCATGGATAAAAAAAAATATTCTGAGCTTATGCAAAAGCAGGCAATAGGCTTGAGAGTGAACTCATTGGATTGTTAAGGGACAAATACTGCAGAATTAAGATATTCAGATATCTTTCTGAAGATCCAAATTAATTAATTTTGTAGCATTCTTAGAAATGTTTGGGAGATACCAACTTTGGATCTAATCTCTTCTGACAGTAAAATACAGTTGGAACCTGAGATACAGTGGAACTAAACTGTAGAAAATTCAAAATGGATAAAATTATATTTTTCACACAGTGATACATAATATTTGAAATTCATTGCCATCAAATGTTATGGAGACTAAGATTGTAGTAATATGTTTAAAAAAGCCAAAGAGTGGTTATTATTGTATATATAATATGAATTGCTATAGTAACAGAAGTGCTATTAAAGCTTATATGTCTTTGAACTTCTTGGATAAGTTAGACACTAAAAGTGCTGGAGTGGAAGCATGTTGATTCATAACTATTTTTTATGGTTGCTTAAACCTTTCTCTGAAGCAGCTGGTGTTAGCCATTTTGAAGGATACTGGGCAAAATGTTACATTGTTCCTATTAGGATATGAGACATAGCAATATACAGTACTTACAAACCACACCTGAAAGCTAATGTAATTAAGAAATTATAGCTGACAAAAAGCAGTCATCAATAGCAAAGCATCAAACTGAAGATCTTTCAGTGAATTTTCACTCAGTTTCGACTTTGCCTTTTGATTATTTTCATCAATGGTACTGAAGTAAATAAAATCTTGCTTCTGAAAAAATAAAAAGCAACTGCTGCAAGGGATTGGTAGGATGGTAATGAGTCAGACCAGTTTTAAAGAGTGAGTTAGATTGCTTGAAAAACTGAATCTATTCCAATTAAAATGTGTTTTAATTAAGCCAAATGATAGGCAAATCTATGTGATGGGGAGTAATATCCTTCAAAATACACTGACTTTGAAAGTTACCTACTGGTGAAAAAACATTTTAAGACAGTATGGTTAAGATGATTTATGTTTCAATTTAATGTACAAAAGGATGTGAAGAGGTCATTTTGACTATCAGTAGAAAATCGATGAGACTGATGCTACAATGCTATGTACAACTTTTGTGTCCATGTTTTTTAGTTAGAATATCTTTAAGGAAATTTGAGAATTTGGAAAGGGAATAAAGCTAATATTGGAGGTTGGAGGTGCAGTCTTTACAAAGTCACCATCCGGGCTCAGTTAATGTAGTTTATCAAAAAGAAAATAGAAAAGTGGTTTGCTTAAAAAGACTAATTTTTTTTTTTATGCATGGAGAATACTGTCTATTAAGGTATAGTTCTAACTTTTATATGTGCAGAAGTGATAAATGGAATAAAGGAAGAAATAGGAGAAAGCAGTAGCTGGAAGCTAAAGGCAGGCACTTTTCCTAGAGGTTGGTTAACATTTGAACTTAGTCTACCCAGCAAAGTATGTCCCCTTTCCTGGTGTGTTTGACACAAGCCTGGGGCCTTTGAAGAAAATATGCTACAGTAAAAGGTGTCAGTGATTTCTGCACATGGGTAACAGAGTGAAATTTGACGTCTGTTGATAGGTGATCAAGTGGTTTCTTCTGTTCTTAGAGACAAGACAAATTGAGTTCCCTGTAATTACAAAATAAATGTTTGTGGACTGATTATTTGTTATAATAAGTTAGAAGTTATATCACAAATTCAGTTTTTGAGTGGAACTCCCTTCTTTTATTTTTTTTGTAAAATTAATATAAGAATGATTTTGATGCTCCACCTTGCAAAATGTAACTTGACTTCTGAATAGAAAACTGTCAACAATAAGTAGCAGTGGCTCTGTTTAGAAGAAGTGGCTGCTGACATGAAGACTGGTATTAAAATTTCCAAATTTTTGCCAACTACTGATAAGGAGAAGATACAGCATACTTTTCATTCTTCTGGTAGACTGATAGTATAGAAGACACTACACTTAAATTCAGCACTAGACCCTGAAAAAGAAGTGTCAAAATAGTTGGTCTAAAAATCTTGTATACATTGTATCTTCCTTCAGTTTTTTTATTGTTGTTTTAATTAGTTTCTTGCAGGGAATCTTGGGATTCTAGCATATGTTGAAAACTTAATTTCACTTTTTCCAATCATTTAGCCTTATACTCTTCAACCCTAAATCCTGCTTCTTTTTTGTCACCCTTTTGGGATTATCTGAAGCGTAGAATGGGGATGGAGCATCTTTATGATGTTACTTATCAGTAGTCACAAAAAAATACCTGATCTCAAAAATAAAATCATCTAACTTGTTTAAGGTTTACAGAAATTTGTTTTATCAGTAAGTGCATAACTGTAATTCCTTCTGTCTTTCTGAAAGTAAATGGTCAGGTTCTTCCACTTACCTCAAATGCATTTCATTCTTTTCATCCACTACTTCCTTCTCTCATCCATTTTCACTACCAGTTGCTTTCCTTGCAGTTGCTGCCTGGTCCTTTTCTACTTTTCATCCATAGTATGGACATATTGGGCTCTTTGTTAGATGTGCTCAGAGATCAGTGGGCTATGACAAAAAACAGCTATTTTCTAGTAAAGGGAGGTACTCTTACAATGCCAAGAAGCAGATCCACTTCCTGTCCTCCACCTCATTGTCCTCATGTTCATCTCCTAAATTCGGGCAAATAAAAGAAGTGAACCCTGCCTGCCTTTCTTACAGAGACCTTTTGTTCCCTTCAGCTCTAGAGAAAAAAAGTCAGTAAAGCACCTGTCAAAAAGGGGGCTCAATTTAAGAAAAGACTATAGTTTTCTGCAAGTGCTACAGCACCAGAGAACAAAAAAGTAATCCTTTCTGAAATTTCTGTTTTGAAAATCATATAATTGCTCATGAGTGTGTTATGTTGATGGAATTGAGTTGGTTTCATAGAAGGTCACCTGTGTGACTCAGTAGCTGCTTTCTTTCACTATGTAATTTGGTATTTTTGCTTGTTCTTAAAGCATACAAATCTCATTTAGACTGAAAGGTATGCTTAAAGAAATGTGTTGTGCTATCAGTAGATCCAGACTTCAGATTGTGGTCTGAATTTACTGAGTATATCCAGTTTCTAACTAATTCAAAACAAATGAGGAAAGTTGATGCATCAGTTCATCTTGTGTTGGAAGAGATTATGCCTTTTGTAACCTGCTTAGAAGAAACAGAATCATCAGAGACATTATTTGAAGTTGTGGGTCACCATAACTCATATGTATGTAACTTTTGATGGTGATGACTATATATTTAATTTCTACATATCTCAAATACTGTCTAAACAGAACATTGTATTTGATATTAGTATCTCTCAGCTCTTGCTGTCTGATGTGGATGTATGAGAATATTTTGAACCTGCTCTTTCCAACAACCTGCTGCCTTGCCTTTGTCATAATCTAGATGGTCATGTTAGTTACTAGTAGTTCTCGTTTCAGAAATTAAATAGCTTGGAAGCTCATCCACTATGTTCAGATATTTCTTAGAGCTGAAGGACAAAGGATACAGATAGTTGTGGGTGTACTAGAAATGTTTTATTTATCCAGAGGTAATTGTTATAATGTGAACTTCCTTAACATCTTGAAAACCAAGTTGCCAAATCATCTCAGCTGTGTAGCTCTTATGTCTTGCCTATAAGCCCTTCTTTGATTTCTTCTTGACAGTATATATCTTTGTACAGGCTTGGTTTTCCTCCAGACTTGCTAGTGCTCCCTTCTGCCTCTCTTTCTCCAACCTTTCTTTTGCACTCCAGGATTTTGTGTTGTTTTCTTTTAGTCCATGTATTTTGTTGAGGCTGTTACAACAGCTGCAGATGGGGAAAAGGTACTGACAGCCTTTATGATCTTTCATGACATTTTTAAAATTCTGTCTTTTAATAAAATATTCAGGAGTCTTGTTCTCAACTCTGCAGGACTGATTGTCTTCCATTTCATGTTGTAATGATTCTTAAGTAAATTTTACCAAAAAAAAAAGGAAAGAAAAAGAATATAAGAGAAGTAGAACTCTTCCTCAGAGGATAAATGAGATCTAGCAGACAATATTCTTGTGTTCAGTAACTGCTTTGGAGAATTACCCAATTACACTTTTTGGAGGTATTCCACTTTTTTCACATTTGCAACATCGTAAAAAATTTGTATTTATTATATAGTTTATGTGATCATCTGCTGTCTGAAAAGCAACTAAAAGTTAAACAGCAATGGCTTGCCTGATGTAACAGCAATGATGACTTGCCTGGTGTGATGCCTAATGCAGCTTTTGCTACGCTTGTAGTATATATTTTCTTCTTAGCTTAAATAGTGAAATCCCTTTTGGTTTATGCTCTTTCCACTGCTCAGTAGTTGGAGCTTTCCAAAGATAACATTTACTTCTCATATTCACGAGGAACTGATTATTTCTCTCCCTCATAATATAGGGCCTATGTGTTGGAGGAAATTTTAACTCTTAGACAATTAATAGTAACACATATGGTATCAGAAAATATTTATTATTAATAACTAGTCTTTAGGTTTTATATACAAAGTAAATTCCGATGATTCCTTGCCTAAGCTTACAGGTGGAGTATATATTTTAGATGATTTTTTTTCCAAGTGACCCTGTATGTCTATCTATTTATACATTTTTATAGATGAAGATAGTGTGTATGTACACACATGCACATAAATATTTTAAAACAACTTTGCTTTGTTAATGCTATTGCACCAGTAAATAGATACTTTAGCTTCAATTACGTAAGTAGCTTAATGTAAATGGCCAGTTTTTTGAAGAAGTGCTTATCAAGACTAAGTATTCTTACTTTTCATTCTGAAATGGAATATTGCTTAGGGAAGGGGATTCATGAAGTCTTAACATCTTGTTTCATCTAATAAGTATTTACCATACTTATGTAGAAGCTGTGGTGCACATCTTAGTTGTGCTAGCAAGGCTGTATCTGAAGTTGATACTTCTGCATGAAATTGGATTTTCACGTCTCTAGTACTTTCTCAGAAGTCTGTTCTTTGGTGAAATTTTTGTCTCTGCTCTGTCACTAAAACATTTCCTTTGTGTGTTACTGTTGTGGTCTAGGCCCAGAGAGCAACTGAGCACCCTGCAGCTGCTCACTCACTCCTTCCCCCATCAGAGATGGGGAGGAGAATATGACCATTTAAGGACAGGGAGGAGTAGCTCACCCATAGGAAAAAAAGAAAACATCACTTTACTTTATTGCTAACAATGAACACTTAACAGACAAGGCAGGACAGTGAGAATCACCAACTACATCCAAAAACACCTCCTCCACCCCTCCTTTCTTCCCTGGCTCAGCTCTGCTCCCATCTCTCTACCTCCTCCCCCAGCAGCACAGGGGATGGGGGTTACAGCCATTCGCCACTCCTTCCTGCTCGGGAGCTGGGGGGGAACGTTGCACATTCCCCCCCCCTCACTGCAGACGGTCCTCCATGAACCCTCGCTGGCGTGAGTCCTCCCCACAGGCTGCAGCCGTTCCCGAGCTGTTCCACCGTGGGTCACCCCCGCGTGTTGCAGTCCAACACCCAACACCCAACCACAACAGCGGGGGCTTCTTCTCCCCTCAGGGTCCCAGCCTACTTTAAGCACAGACACCTGCCCTGGAGTGGTTTTCTCCTCAGGTTTCAGGTTGGCCCCTACTCCACTGCAGACCTCCATGGGTGGCGGGGAGGCGGCCCTGCCGTCTCCCCACAAGACACAGGAGTCTCAGCTCCCACACACCTCCTTCCTTCCACTTACCTCCATGATCATCCCCCTCACAAGTCCCCACCCTCTCCCAGGTTCCCCTTCTTAAATACGTTATCGCAGAGGTGCAGCTGATGGTCTTGGCCCTGGCCAGAGGCGTGTCCCACTTGGAGCAGGGGGAGCTTCGAGAAGCTTCTCACAGGGGCCAGCTGGTCTAACCCCCTGCCCTGTTACCAAAAGCCACGCAACAGAAACACAGCACAGTTACAGAAGCCCACAAAGACATTATCAATAGTCACACATCTATTTTTTCTATACTATCAACATTCTGCAGGACTACAAGGTTTTAATTTCTCAGATCTAACAAAAAAAAGTTTTAGAAGTTACAGGGTCAACATCCAAAGTATTTTCAGTATAAAAGCAGTATGCTGAGCAGCCAGCACTTAGGACTGCAGTTCTTTTTTTTAACTGTTCATGCAATAAACTTGTATAGGTCACAGGGTGACACCTTGATAAGATTTATATATTACACTGTTGCCAGTTAATTCCTCATTTGAAATATGTAAGTGGGACTTCATGATATGCAGACCTGGTGTTGGACTTTTATGTAGGTGGAAATTTTTATCCATATAACTTTTTCTATCTGTCTCTTGATCTATTTTGCAGTTCATCTAGGTTACCATATTCATTGGAGACATTAGAAAAAAAAAAAAGGAATAATTGGTTCTGGTAATCGGGATCCTTGTAGCTGTTTAATACCACTATTTATGAGATACCAGAATGCCTGAGGAAAGAGATTATTCATCAAATACATTTTTAAATTGTTTGCTATAACTGTGGGTCTGAATAAAACATGCCTCCTGCAGAACTTCAGACATTTTTGTCAGTTTTGAATCATTTCCCTGCATGAACTCTGATACAATTTTATTGTTAATAGAATAACTCCAGTAGAGAGAGTGTCTAAAAATATTCTTGATTATGGAAGTTGCAATATATTAGACCAAATATGTTGTTCATATTAAGCTAATACTTGCACAAATTATAGAAGTTAAAGTGTCTAAGAATGTCCTTATCTATGAGGGTGAAATCTTGGCCTTGCTCAAGAAGTTTGCTCTATTTGTTCTCAGTTTTCTCTGAGCAATTCCAGGAGGCTTGTTCCAGAATGCTTTACAGAGTGGTTCCAAAGGCCACTCACTTCAAACTGAGCAGCTGCACAACAAAAGTAATCTTCAGTACAAAACCGGACATCTACAACATAAAAGTCTCCTTTCTGGGAAGCACGTTACCAGTGGGAAGTACTTGAGGACACCAGGTTTGAATATATAGTTCCTTCAACACTTGCTACATTTAATCTGTCTAGTTTGAAAATGATAAGATTTTTAGTATTAAGTCTCACAATTGAGTACTGTGGTAGAGAGAACATTCATATTTTACTGCTGATCTGCTCTTTCACCAAATATTCACCAAACACAGCAAAAGTCGGTTGTAGCCCTATTGTCTACAATGGATTCAATCTTGAAATATTGTAACCTTAGTCTATAGTTTGAATTCAGTGGGTTGAATTCTAATAGCTTTCTGAATATTGATTTGCACTTCTACAGAAAAAGGAACCAGTCTCAAAAAGTGTACTGCTTATTGTAATGAGGGTATATTCTAGTGCAGAAGATGTATTTGATGGATGTTTGCCTATGCATGTAAAAGTGTATTCTTTCTCTCTGCCAACTCTGAGATAGATACAGATCTATACAGATACATGAAATCAGTTGGGATCTTTTTTTTGGCAATTCTGACAGACTGTACTTCTCTGCTTTTATATTTTTAAAGAATACAGACAGAAGGTAAAAATAGGCTTACATTTTGTAGCCACCATTCTGTGCCTGTTTTTCAACTGTTCCTCCTCTTGTTCCACCCTCTCCATGGCAGTTAATTGCAGGTGCATCACTGCAGGGGAGATAGTACTGCAATAAAAGCACATCTATTTAGAAAATTATCTCCTGGAAATTGAAATTAGTGTATTTGTTAATGTTGTAAGTTAATCATGCAGAAACTCAGAATCGGAGAATTAGGGCTCCCAAAATTACAGTAATTTTCCTTTTCAGGGCATGATAGGATAGTGTCCACCTGGATGAATATTTGTCTTTACTTTGTTTCCAAAGAATATGCCCATCTCATTATGATGAAAGTGCTCTGGCCACAGTAGAGTTTGCCACACACAGCTGAAAAATTCTTGGTGCTTAATTCCAACTTCTTTTTCAGCATGGTTTAGGCTGGCAGCAACCCCAACTAAAATGTAGAGAAGAGCTATAAATCAAGGCAAAGCAGAAGAAAACATGGAAATGCAACACCAGCAATTGTATTAACACTGAAAGTCACAGCTGTAGAAAGAAATGAAACCCTACATTTTGAATTATGGGGACAATGCGTTCAGCAATGTGTCCTTCTCTTCCATCAGGACCAGACTAGTTTAGATGGCCATTGATCAAATCAGCTTGGCTGTCACTGTAACGACCCTTTTTGGTTCTCTTTGGGGTCTGTAGGGTAATGAATAGGAAGGCAGCACCATTGTTTCCCATTTCTTTATACTTGTGCACTATTTGTGTGCTTCTGGCTGAAAAGGGGAAGAAAACCCATTAATTTGTACTAGAAAATTAATTCCCTTCATTGAAAGTTATGACAGCACTTTTATAACTGGAATAGGTGCTTGTACCATTCACTAAAAGTGTTACTTTCCAAAATAAATATATACTCAGTTGAGTTTCTGTTATGGCTACATGCCTGCCCATTTTCATACTAGTAAGAACAAGTGGTGTTTTGACATCATCTAACACTTCAGCAGCAACTATGGTGGTGTTTTTTTCCCAGCTGTTGAGGTGGCTATTATTGTTTATTATACTAGCAGCAGTACCTTGGAAACCCAATCTAAAGTCAAGCCCTGTTGTTCCAGACATCCTATGGACTAATAGTAAGGATAAGAAAAACGGATTCTCACTACCTTTGACAGTTTGCAGTCTAGTTTTAAGGCTGAATGCAATGAGTAGATAAAACAGACAAATAGGTTTGGGAAGGTAGGATTATAAATCAGGTCCATAAACTGAGAGCAGAGGCCTCAGTTCACTGACTCTCTAACTACCATATTTACTTGCTAAATGTCATTTGGACTCTTTTCCTTCCCCAAATTTACCCTTAAAATAGAGAGTGGATGTGGTGCACATCTGTTCTAAAATTCTTATCTATTACTGCGCATGAGATGCTGTTGCATGGTGTGGCATTTATACTTTTAGAGGGTTTTCTGTTACTTTGATATGAGTGATGAGAAAGCTTAATGGAATTTTGCAGTGATATGAGACTGGGTATTCTTGCATTAAACAGAAGGTTAAACCAGTCAGGAAACAATATGTGTATTTCAGTACTAGTTGCATGAGAATTCAAGAGGCTGGCGTATCTTCTTTGTATCTTGTATGGGCATTGCAGATACCTAAATTAATACTTAATATGATAGAATTATAATGTCTGCTATAAATAGTCATGCATGTCTGTGAAGATGTAAAGGAAGAGAAAATTGGGATCAAATTTTTTAGTTTTTATCTAATTTGTATAATTGCTAAGAAACATTTGGCTTGCATTCAGTGGTGCTCACCTATTTGTCTGTATAATATAGGTATTCTCTAATGTTGAAAAAACACAAGTACTTGAAATTAAAGGATGAAGTTTGTAATGTGGATGAGGCTATGATAAGTCTGGAAAGAGTGAGGAAACACCTTGTGTTGGATTGTTTCTTACACTAAAAATCTCCTGACTGTTTTGTAGATCCTTGCATCAGCATCCTCTGATGCCTGACTGCTCTAGCAAGAGGTAGATTCAGATGGACTCTGTTCAAGTTCACCTGGTAATCTCTACAAAAGCTGAAGATGATGGGGGAAATGAATCAATCTTTTTGGGGTAATCATTTGCTGCAGTGTTGAAGCTGTGATTCCACAATTTCACTTCTAACTGCTTAGACAGTGTCAGCAAAGGCAATATATTAATTTAATGAACAGTTGAGAATATAGATAATGTATTCTATTCAGTTTGGTATTTTGATAACTATAATGTATTTTATTCAGTTGGGTTATTCAGTACCCCAAAATTAGTCCTGTTTTTAATTATTTCTCAATTTGCTAGTTAGCCATCCCAAAGCTGTCCCATGGAAGGTAAGGTTAAGGTGCATCAGTCTGCAAGAGAAGTGGAATATTTTAGATTGGTACTTAAAGTGTTTGTATCAGTCATACTTCATGTGAAATCATGACAGGAAAATTCCTTATTTTAACTGCTCCTCCTCTCCCAACAGAAAAAAAATAGACTGCAGATAATTTATTTGTTAACAAATTGACATGTGCTGTGTGTTGCAGTATACTTTTTTCAGATTATGTCATAGTGCTTTGTGAAAAACTAAAATAAAAGAATGGGAAGAAAGGGGACAAAAACCTGCTATACCTCTGTCTTGTTTCTTTCTTTTTCTCTGGTGGATACTAGTGATGTATTTTCCATTGCCATTTAATTATGTGCCTTATATGAATCTGTACAAAGTTTTCACCACCTGCAACAAACTTGAATGAAAATCTTGCATACAAACAGTGAAGTCCAGGATCAAATACTGTTGCTTGGATGCACCTCTGTCACTGATTGATAACAAAGCAGGGAGAAACAATAAAATAATTTTATGGATGAGGGCTTGTTGTTATCTAACTCTTGCATGTTTTACACTTTTCCTTCTGCACAAAAACACTTTATATGGCTGTTTCTTTTGTTTAGCCAGTGAAGGTCAGATGTATCTCCCCTTCAACCAGTTGAGTGAGAGTACTGTAAAGTGTTCCTGACTCTAAGAGACTTAGGTACAATGGTGACCTACTGGTTCTTAAGCCTCTTGCACATTGATGTGGGTAGATCATAGCTGCTGTGTTTAGGCCTGACTTTATAATTTACTTCTTCTAAAAATAGAATGGATAGTTTGAATGGAGTTTGCTTCTTGTCTATAAATTAACTTTTGTTCATACCTGTTTCTCTGGGAAGTGCAAAAAGAAGGAGCTTGAAGAGGCTGCTTTACAAATTCGCTGGTAGTTTTTTTAGGGACAATTTTTTGGGCTGTGAGATTTGGGTGTTGTTTTTTGTTTGGTGAGAGTGTTCAGCATATTTTTCTGGTTGTGTTGGTTCTTTCTCAGTTTTCCAACAGAAATCAGTTACATACTTTGTGCTGTCCTTTCAGTGGTCTTCAGTGTGTTAAAATATTAAACATGTTGAATATTGACCAATAAGTATGTCTTAACTAAAGGAAGGAAATCTTCTGATCAGTCAATTGTCTGGCTTGAGGAAAAGGGCTTGGGAAATCTGAGTCATGAAATGGATTCTCCACAAGGTTGTGGAGTGACAGACACCAATGCTTTGGCTTTAAAATGTGTTAATGTTACTGATGAACTCTACAGTTACATAGAGTTCTATTATTCCATCTCAAAGATCAGGCCCATGCAGAATCCCATTCTGGAATCTGTGGTCCAGAATTTTTAATTTAAAAAAAAAAAAAAAAAAAAATCCCTTCAGAAAATATCAGTTAAGCAATATGTATGGGGAAGGAAGGAGGAAGGAAGTTTTGCTGAAGTTTTGTTTTTCTGGACAGGAAATTCTTGAGATGGAAACAATTTGAATCAACTTTTTAGAAGAAATATTGACAGTGCTTAAAACTAAAAATACTCTGGGGGGAAATGGGAGGATTTATATCTAAAAGTGCCAGAAGGGATTTTCTCTTGTGAAATTCCCCCCAAAATACAGATTTTTCTGTCCATCTGTATGGAGACAGCATATGATCCTATTATGTATAAACAAGAACCAATCATAGCATGAAACACAGACTAGAGGTATTCCCTTCATACCTCCCACCATCAAAGTGCCTTTTATTCAAATGCCCTACATGAAAATCAGTTCTGGAAATAAAATCAATGTTATACTTATTTTTATAATGAGTAAACAAATATGTAAGAAGATGGACATTTTTATACCTTTAAGGGAATGCTGTGTATGGATTGTTGGGCTAGCACTGGCTCTACACCAGTATGGCATATGTTCAAATGCAGAATGATGTCAAATCACTATCTCAGCCTAGAACTACTTGTTAGCACAGAATTATGATAAGCTTATAAATATACATTGCTTGTGAATGCAAACAGTTTTATGTGAGCTAGCTCAACTGTTTTACCAGGGTATTTCAGTTCCAGGATTGTCTTTCCAGAGATGGACCTCCTCTAAATAACTTGTCTAAATACCATAATGACAGAAGCAGAATTGAAAATGTCTACTCCTGGCTGTTAACCGTTTCATAGCCCATTTTTCCTTATTTTAATGTGATATGAAAAAAGTTTAGAATGACATTATTTTCTAGAGTTGCAAAAAAGGGGTGAAAAAGACCATCTAATATCCAGTTAGAGATTCTGACAATATTTGGTTCTGCTCCTAATCCTAGAGCAGTCTACAGGTAAGGATTTTCAAAATCTTCGTTCCCAAATTTTAAGACTTATGCTCTGTTTCCCTGTAGCCGATATTAACTATATGAACTGGAAAGTGGCAAAAATCTTTTCTATAATACAAAGGTGAGTCTGGATGAATTGGGAAATACAACTTAATTGCAAACATAATTGCACTTCTTGTGAATAATTGTAATCATAAGTCAGGCAAGATAGCTTCTAACAATTGGGTCAGATTTTTAATTTTATGATCTAAATTATTAATGAGAATGTTTCCATAAGCTTTCTGTATAAAAATGGACTTCATAACACAGAGGTCAGCTGGTCCTGTCTTCTAGCTTTTATGATTATCAGTCGTAATCAGAAACTGTTTTCCCATAAATGTGTGCTGCTTTTATGCCTCCTGACATACATACCAAATGTAGGTGGTGAATTACTTACAATTTGTATGAAGCAAAAATTAATTCTGTAGTCTTTAGTTAAAAGAAAATTAAATTAGACTATGCATGTAGGATTAAGAAACATGAAGTATTAAATGGCAAGTGTATACAAGAATAGTAGTATTTAGCTGCCTCTTTTTTTTTTTTTTTTTTTTTTTTTTTTAAATTATTTAACACCTTGTGAATCTTGAAAGCCATTCTGAGTCAATTATGGAAAGCCCAGTGCAGGCTACTTTTCACAGTGTGGCTGCAGTCAGACAAAAATGGTATGATGCATAAAGAAGACAAGCAGATCAGTACAAGAATGCATAATGCTATTGTATAAATCATTAGTGTTTCCACATCTGATAGACAGCTGTGTTGAATACAATATATCTTGAGATTGATACAGCAGTAATACAAGGGGACTTGAGGCAAGTGGTGAGGTTGATTAGGACTATTAAGATTTTTATAAGAGGAGACTGAAAGGTTGAGATTATTTATGTAGAAGATAGATTGGGAACTTCGATAACCTGCCTCCTAAAGCAAGATTTAAGAGCATATCCAGTACCATCAAATAGAATAAATTCAAAACAGATAAACAAGGTTTTGGGGTTTTACCCGAAACACAAACAAATGACAGATTTCAAGGTCACAAAGACTGAAATTTAAGGTGATTCATAAAGACATTTGACACCTTTCTCAATGAGAATTTAAAATAATAAACACTTTTTTAGAAGAGATAATTTTAAAAAGAAGTGCCTGAGGCAAACATATACTTTTAATATAATGGTTTATTGCATCTTGTTGTGATGTATCTTGGCTGGCCAGCATTAGGAATATTGAGTAAAAGTCAGGATATTGGACAAAATGGACAATTATTTTTATTCAGGATGACAGTTTCTCTTCCTATTACAATCTGAATTATTTTGTTATCATATCTGTTCCATTTGTCAAGAAAAAAGAACGAATGGCAGCTTTGATTTCCTTTTCTACCTCCAGAAAGTAGCTGTCATAGTCCTCTTTCAGTGACTCAAAAGTGCAAATATTTTGAAGCATGTTTCATGTTTATAATCTATGAACAGGTCCCAGGCTATGGCAAATAACTCATTCTGTGTTATTTTTCTGGTATTTCACTGCTTTGATAGATGAGATATGGTATATTTTACAATTTCAAGGATGCTCAGCTGGAAACACAGGATTTGTTTTATTCTAAAATCACTCATCCTTTTAAAATTGTTCTGCTTCCATGTGTCTCAATTTCTGTATTGAGTCAACTATTGAGAGTCTTAGCATAATAATTCAAAGAGCTTTATACATTCATAAGAGGTTTGCTTAAAAAAAATTCTTTGACTAAGGTTGTCTTCTCCTACTAGTCCAATTTATAGAAAAACACAGGTTCCGAGACCAAAATGTAAACCTTCTTGATTGGGGCACTTGAATGATGGACCAAGATCTGAATTTTGTAGCTATTTTTTCTTTCCACAGAGATTCAAAATCCTAAATCCCATTTATGTTAGCTGTCAAATTAGTAAGATAAGGCTGTGATTAGAACTGCTTAAAGATAGAATTTCTGGTCTGTAGGATTTTCTGGAAGAAAAGAAATGTCATTCAGTTGCAGAATTAAAAGAATAAATACTGGAAATTTTTTCCCCAGAAATAAAATAAATATTAATTACTTGGAGTTAATTGGAATCTAATAGAATCAGAGAATATTAAGGTTGGAAGAGGAGGTCAAGTGGGTCAAGTAAGAATAGCTTACTCAGTGCCTTGTTCAGTCTGGTCTTGAGTTTTGGTTGTTACCCTCACAATGAAATTTTTTTCATCATACATTAAGTCAGAATTTCCCATGCTCCAGCCGGTGCCTGTTGCTTCTTGTCCATTTCCTGAGCAGAGACTTTGTTCCTTGGTGCCACTGGGGTCCATGGGTGCTTCTGGAAAAGCTGCTCCTGCTCCCAGGAGGTTCTCCTTATCCCCAGTGCCTGACCCACAGATGCCTCCAAACAGTGTGGATCAGGGGCAGGTGTGCACACATGTGTGTGTGTTAACAAGTGTACTGATACTCAGTGTTTTTCTCATCATTGCCCCTGAGGGACAGCCCTAGTAACCAACTGCCTCCTCAGTTGGTCTCCGTACAGCGGCTCACAGCCTGCAGTGTTGTGCCTGGCAGTCCAGCCAATGGTCCTTGTAGTCCTCCTCACCCCATTTTCTCTAAGGACACTGTGGGAGACCATGCCACAGGCTTTGTAAAGTCAAAGTAAACAGAAACCACTGCTCTTCCTTCATTCACCAAACCAGTCCTTTATTCAAGGCGAGCACTCAGGTAGCACAGTTCAACCTTACCAAGTCCATGTTGCCTATTCCTAGTCATTTCTTGTTTTTCATATCCTGGGTGTTGTTTTCTGGAGGATTGGTCTGTAACCTTCCTAGGGACTGAGGATGATTATCCTATGATTACCTGGATCTTCCTTGTTGCTATTCTTGGAGATGGATGTGATGTTTAACTTTTTCCAAAATTCTTAGTCTTGAGAAGTCTACATGAGGTATTCTCTGTCACCATTAAGCCTTATTTCACTTGATTTCCTCCTCTTGTGTAGGTCCAAATCCTAAAAGCCACAGTTTCCCACAATGTGTCTAATTGTTTATAATTTTTCATGGCAAAATACACATAATTTTTAATGTAAGAAATTGTAAGTTTATCATTAACAGTCCAGTTTTTTGTAGAGTACAAAATTTGAGCTGTTTTGCTCAATAGCCACTCTGTCAGAAGTTCAACTTTTTTTTTCTGTTTATCTTTCCTCCAATTTGTCCCACATCTCTCTCTTCTGGGATTAAAGTTCCAGTAAGCCAGAAAAAAACCTGTATTAAGTGAAGGACAATTAATTTGAGGTTACTTGAAAGCTCCCATACAAGTAGTTGTTAAAATGTAATGTGGAAATGCTGTTTGTCTCAATATATAGAAAAGAAGGTAGTAAGAGACAAATCACAAGGGATCATAAAATATAGTATGTCTTTGAACACTATGATAAACAGGCTATTCAGTGTTGCTACAGTGCAAATACCTGTGGTAGTAAATCTACCAGACACTACTGTGCTATAAGGGGAAAAAGAGGCTGAAGCACTTTCAGTCTGGCAAGGCCACAAAGGAAGAGAAGTTGGTAATATCTTGCACAATACCTGGAAGACATTAGGGTTTAAAATGGAGACAAAGTGATTGGTGTGATTCACAAGTATCTAGGAAAGAACAATAAAATGAAATTAAGGGAGACTCTATCGAGAAAATGTCTGATTGGTGAGTTGTTAATAAGATGTGGACATATTCCAGTGGGAATGTGAATGGCAGCCCACTAGTTGGGATTTTGAAAACAGCTTTGACAAGCACATTAGAAAATTTTATCAGTCCCGTATGAGCAGAAAAATTAAGGTAATGCTTTTATGAGATTCCACATTTCTAGCATTTATGATGCTGTACTACATACTCTGAAGATGTCCCATTGAAATCCCTATGGAAAAGTTGGCGCTTTCAGTCAAGGTGGATCAAGACTTCAGTGCTAATACAGGCCATGTTTGTCATAGTAATTTGTCTGGAAGTAAAGGTGGCAATGCACAAGGAATGGTTGTATCAGTGCAAGAACCATGGAAAAATAGGTATTCAGTACTCCTTTAGCTGTGTGCAGGAAGCTAAGGAGATAATATGTTAGCTGAGTATCTGTTTTCCCTTAAGGTAAGAGACAATTAGATATTCTTGGGGGAGGTTATACTTTTCTATCCAGGAGAACATTGTAGCTTTATGTAGTTTTGGTTTTTGTATCAAAAAGACTATTATATTCTATATTTTAAAATGTAGCACATGAAAGTTCAACTTGATTTTTCGTGTTTGTCAATAGAGTTGTTTTTTTTGCCTCACTCAGATATCTCACTTACGGGGACCTCAAGTGTGTGTGGAGCCCGATTTATTCTCACACAGATTGTTGCCCTTCTGATGAAGAGGTTTCACCATGCTAGGCGAGACTGGAGAGGAAGTCTGTCAAATGTGCTGCTGCCTGTCCTCTTTGTTGCACTGGCAATGGCCTTGTTTAGTGTGAAGCCACTGGCTATTGATTATCCTTCTCTCAAGCTGACACCAAGACTTTATGACAATGCAGAATCCTTCTTTAGGTAAAGGGCTCATCCATCATCATCAATACCCAGGGTTCTGGGACCTTTACCCTTGAGTTCTCATATTTTAAAGACTTTGTATTCTAGGAAGAATAATACTTTTTACAGTAGCTGGGTTTTTTTTTGTTTTTTTTGTTTTTTTTTTTTTTCAGATGTTTAGTACATTTTTATAGATTATTATGAGGGTGAGATAAAATTAGAAAAGCATTGTGAAAATGATTTTCTAGAGTAAAGGGCAAAGACTTTGGAGCAATTTGAGTTGGGTAATCTGTTTCAATAACAACCATGACCATTTATGTGTAAATGCACGTGTATTTAAACAAGCCTTTGCATGATTCATTTTAACGAATTGCTTAGGTCTGAAGCCATTTTCACAAAATAATCTTTCAGGTTCAGAAGTGTCACACAGTAATAACAAAGTCTGGTGCCCTTCTTACTCTATATGTTCAGCTATGAGGCTGACTAGAGTTATTTATTTATTTGTTTGGTTGGTTGGTTGTTTTTTTTTTAATTTATTTATTTATTTACCTTTAATGCACAGTATCTATAGCTCAGCTCTGAACTATTCTGTGTTGAGTGCATATCACATACAGATCACTTTATTTACTGGATAATTATCCAGATACATTCATAAACATAACATGGTGCTGTCTAATTTGTAAATGAAACATAAAAACAGTGAAACTGTGCTGTTAGGAATGCATGTTTATGGAGAGAAAGATTGCCGTGGGGAGATGCTAAGATTTATTTAGTTAAAATTGTATTGTATTTTCTTCACATGTTCACATACAGTTTTTGAAATTAGATATTTTTGCTCTTTTGGTATGTTTTTTATGCATGGACTTTATAGTTCTTTAATTTCTTGGTAAACATGTAGGGTCTTGAGCCTGAAAGTTATTAGAGCTAGACATATTAACACGTTTGTGTTTCTTTCTCCTTTTTATAAAATTTTTTTTCTTTTTTTCAAACTACCCTCCCCACCCCATGGTCAACTTTGAACAGCACTGAAGATGATAATCTAGGAAACCTTTCTCAGATTCTACTGAGATATTTCTCTGACTGGGACCACACATGCATGCATTCAAACCAAGGGTAACTGCGAATAATGTATTTACTTCCTTAATTGTTAATTATAAATATTGTAAATTCAGTATTTTTTGTCTTTGTAATGGGGACCTTCCTAAGTTTTTCTTGGCAGCATGAGGTTAATGATAAATATGTTCTGATGAAGGAACCAGCATCCAGGTAAAGTACATAAGTAGTCTCCATTGTTAAAGGTCTGATCCAAATCCCTTAAAAGTCAGTGATAGCTTTCTGATTAATTTCAGGAGGAATTTGGTGAGGTCTGGTGCCCATATGAATGAAGTTTAGACAATAAGTACAATAGTTGTTACAAAGCATTATAGATTTCCAAATTTAGTAATGCAGAGTGGTGACTATGCTTTACTTATCTTACTGCTGCAAAAAAACAAGGCATAGAGATTATTTGTTGCTTTACTTATATAAATATTTTTAGTGAATCCACTCTGATACAAATGAATAAAATTGATACAATTTTAGATGCAGCTGCCACTGTGATATAATTCTCAGAAACTGTTCAAGATCCCAGATCTGATTGTTACTCTGCGGATCTTCCATTAAGTAATATATTCCTTTCATTTAATGGTTGTTCTTATTGTTATGTTTATTCCTATTAGAAAAAATAATTCATGTTGGCAGATGGAATCTACATCACTTCAGGATTCATGTGGATGTGTGGCTGAGCAAGAGGTATGTCATTTTATATTTACTTTTGTATGTAAAAATTATGTGCACATATATACATCTAATGCCTTGACTCTTTTTGAAAGGCTAGAGAAAGGGATGGGGAAATAAACCCTCAGATCACTGGCTTTGTTATGATTGGAGATTTCCTTCTGTTTCAACTAATGTTTGGGCTACGTGTTTTAATATCTTCAGGGAAAGAGCTTGCACAATTTTGGTGTGTATATAAGCATGTGTGTGTGTGTATACATGCATTAGAAATGGCTATAGATTGATCTGAAATAACAGGAATCAGACATAGCTGAACTATTCTCAGCAGATGCAACTTTGCTTTAAATATATTAGAGTCATAGAATGGTTTAGGTTTGAAAGGACCTTAAACACCATCTAGTTCCAACCTCCCTGCCATGGGTAGGGACACCATCCAAAGCCCCATCCAACCTGGCCTAGAACACTTCCAGGGAGGAGGCATCCACAATTTCTCTGGGAAACCTGTTCCAGTGTCTTACCACCCTCACAGGAAAGAATTTATTCGTTAGATCTAATTTAAATCTTCCCTCTTTCAGTTTAAAACCATTAAACCTTATCCTATCACTACACCCACTGATAAAGAGTCCGTCCACACCTTTCCTGTAACCCCTTTAAGTACTGGAGGACCACTATAAGGTCTCCGCAGAGCCTTCTCTTCTCCAGGCTGAACAACCCCAACTCTCTCAGCCTGTCCTCATAAGAGAGGTGCTCCAGACCTCTGATCATCTTTGTGGCCTCCTCTGGACCCGCTTGAGCAGGTCCATGTCCTTCTTATGTTGAGGGCCCCACAGCTGGACACAGTACTCCAGGTGGGGTCACACAAGAGTGGATTAGAGGGGCAGAATCACCTCCCTCAACCTGCTGGTGACTTAAGGCCTTTCCTTACAAAAAAAACTCATGTAAAAGAAGGTTAAAAATAACACTTCCATAATATTTTCCATAATGCCTACTTTCAAAAGGGAAGGACAGGTGATCCTAGATGATAGTAGCTACCTGGGAATCTACATGTGAAGGAGATATAATTGTTAGGGCTGGATTGTGTATTTGAAAATAAAACAGCCTTCAAGCAAAGAAAGGATTTGGAAAAAGATAATGAATTTCTGGCCTTCTTGACTAAGTGACGTTTCCTGCTGGCTTGATCTGAGGTTGAGTAACAAAGAAGAATGTGAAACTGTGTCTGAAGTGACAAATATATTTCCCTGGATGGGATCTTTCTATCAAATAAGTTTTATCCTTCATAGAGATATATTTAGAGTAAGACTTGCATCTGAAATATAGCAATACCGTTTTGGGAAAAGTGGAAGGAGGAAACTGATTTTTTACTTTGCTGGGCAAGGAACAAATTTGCTTCTAATGCTAGTAAGATGTATATTTAAAATACAAAAAGCTTAAATAAAATGGGAATGGGAACTCACACAGGGAGAGGCCCATTAACCATGACAGCTCAAAGCAGAGAAGTCACTTGACAGTGGAGGCAGAACCTGTAACTGTGAGCTATGGAAAATCAGAATCTCTGAGAATGAATTTTAATTTGTGTAAGGTTGGGATGTCAAATAAGCATTAAAATTTTTCAGTTTATATACATAATGTACTTTATAAGGCTTCTGAGATATCTAGTCATAATATCTGTCTCTTTTTCTTTGGTTGTGAAAATATGTCACTGAATCATTAGAAAACATCTTCCTTTATTCTTCTCTGCAGCAATGAAATTTTTAGAAGCATAGTGCATTAATTATAATTTTGTTTACATCTCATTTTCATCTAGTGCCTTTTTTGTGTTTCTTCTCAGGCACAAATAGCAGTCTTCTCTTTTTTATTGTTGTAAACCTTTCTAAACTTATATGTAAGTTTTGATGTTTTGAAAACAAACCTGACTGACAGGTTTGCAAGCGAAATCAACGGTTGTTCTAAAATGTAGGTGACACAATTATTTGAGATGTCTTATAAATATAAAACTATACATACTTTATTGAAATGTTATCAAAGCTGAGAAAGGCAAATCCAGTTGAAAAGCAATGCTGTAAAATCTACGTAAAAATTAAAAAATATGGCTCAATGTAATACCACTGATTTTTAAGAGTGCTTTACTTATTTTATGCAAACTGTTTTTCAGATGTGTCCAAGTTTCAATACCTCTGCTCCTTATATGAAGAATAAGAAAGGACATATTTTGTATAATCTTTCAGGTTTCCTTGTGGAAGAATATTTAGTGAGGCCTTCCAACAAAGCAAGGTAACGTTAAAATATCTAAGGTTTGTTTATCCTTTGTATGTAAAAAACACAGTCCTTCCTGATCCAGAACATAGACCTACATCACTGAGAATATAAAGGGTAGTTGCCTTTATCTGTTGGTCGTAATCAAGATATAGAGTTAGGCTAAGGTAACATGGAACCTCCTTCGTGATCACTTCTCAGAGCATCCTCTAGAAATTGCATGATAGTGGCCTCTAGGCATACCCTGGCTCTTCTTTACACACAGGGAGTTATTTCAGCACCTCAGAGAAGGAAAATGTATATGCATATGCAAATCAGATGAACAATGTAGCTTCCATTTCTCAGAGACTCAATCAAATAGAGGTGGATATGCTCCAATTAATCTTTTATTTGAAGTAAAAACAGATGGCATCCCCCTGGCAAGACTTCATATTCTGTGATACCAGCCACAGAGGTTATAATCTGCTGTATTTTGAGGTTTACGTATGTTCCTTTACAACTCAACAACTGCCTTTGACACCCAAGTGCAAATACTAGACCAAGTATGATTTTATCAAGAAAGTGTTAGCCATATATGCATTAAAAAAAAAAAAAATGTGTATCTGATTTGATAAAAATAGAACTAAACATCTTAGGATGAAAGATTTGAGCTAGAATATGAATGGAGTAGGAAGAAATCAAGCTGTTTAAGATGTTTCCAAAAGTCAGTAATACCTCACTTACTCAAAACCCTCCTGTTGCTCAGGGATTTCAGCTTTCAGAAAGTAAAAATTCTTATCAGAGAGAATCCTTTTGCTATAAAAGAGCAATAATGTTCACCTGATTCAAGAGTATATTGAACTCCTCCCTCTTAATAGAGAAGGAGTTTATGGGGGGTGAGGTTTTACTTTCAGCTGAAAAATAAAACACTAACATAGATATTACCTTTTTATCATTGCAAGAAAAAATTGCTAAGCTTAAGGCATGTAACTTGTTATTACTTTATTTTCAATTGCCAGATATGGTGGTTGGTCTTTTGGAGGGAGGAAGTCATTTGAGCTTCAAGATAAAAAATTGAATAATACCAAATCTAAGCTTCTGGCTAAGGTAAGGGTTACATGTATGTGTGTGTGCGCATTTGTATGTATGTGTTGCGTACTTATTCAGACCCCAGACTTCACAGCACTTAGCGAATAATAAGTCATTACATAAAATCCTTGCATTTAGAAATTGGGAGGAAAACTCTTTGTCTATTGTAGTCCATGTCTCTCTTCATAATTCTTGAAGTGTTCTGTTTTCTGAGAAGCAGTTTTAAATGAGTCAAATGATATGGGTTTTTTGCTGTTTTTTCCTGTGAACTTACTTCAGAGTCTAGCTGAGCTCACATTTAAAAATTTTTTTAGGTAGTCAGCCCAGATAATCCTTCTTTTTCTTTTTTTTTTTTTTTTTCTACAAAAAGTCAATGTCAGTATTGACAAAAGTTCATTGAACATCTCAAAAATGAATTATTATTGATGCTTTCTTCATTCCTGCAAGGAGCAGTTTTCTTTGCTACATTTCACTCTTTCTTCCCTGCTCCCTTTCCCCCTCAAAAAAAAAAAAAAAAAAAAAAAAAGAAAGTTTATCTTCTAAGAGTAGCTACTTCTGCATAACAAATGTGCTACACTATGTTTATAATTACCTTTTCAAATATGAGTAAGTTTCGATTTTTATCCAAGAGAAATAGAAGTTTGCCTTGCTGAAATTAGTCAGGTTGTGAAATTTGAATCTCTTCTTGACAGTAGTTCGTACTGTCTCTCAATGCTACAGAAAACCATTGTCTTCTGTTTGGAGCTACCTCTGAAGTCAGGAAAAGAAGGATTATTTGAAGCACAATTAAAAGAAAGAGTTTTTCCTTGAGGCCTTTTGGTATGCACTGTAAGGATACAGTATCTCCGTACTGTGAAGAGTTGGGATAGGACCTAGAGGCTAACAGGCAATTATCAGTGCAAGGGATTTTATTTTCCTTGGGAATGCCTTGAAAATTTTTTTCTCTTTTGACATCCATTCAAATGTAGACCCATAATGAGGAACAGCAGTCTTGGGGGAAATACTGAAGAATACTCCTTTGATTGAAGAGGAGTATTAAATAATACTCCTTTGAAGTGAGTAGTCTCTATTTTTGTATTCAAGGCAAAACAGATTTGTTAAGTGGAAGATGTGGACTTTCCAGATTCCATATTAGAATATGAAAAAAAGATGCTTTTGCCTTGAAAATTTTTTATGGGGGCGTAGAAGCTAGATTTTATTTGCTGTTAGAAGAAGAGAAGAAATGGTGTAAATGTGCTCTATCCCAAAATCTATTTTGGGACAAAGTGTTAAAACAACGTACAGATATTCTCTAATCCAATATCGTTTCACATTTAGTTTTGCGAAATTTCTGCCTGCTTGCAATGCTTTTTCCTCAACTAGTTTGTTAAAAATCACTCTATTTTATATACACACTCTACCTTATATATATATTAAATTTGGTCATTTGTGATCTCCCTTCTGCCTCCAAATTTCTTATAGCTTTGAGCCCCATTTCCATCAATCCTTAATTAGGAACTTGAAGTCCTAGAGGATTGCAGTAAGATGTGTTTTTCTGACTGCTGTTTTAGTCCTATGTATCTTTAATCATTTTAGACTCTTGTTTTGACATGCCTGCACTGTGTTTTTTGTCAGGGTCCTTTTTTTTTTTTTTTAAATATCTTTGGCATAGAGCTCCACCTGCCATCAGCACAGGGATAAATTATAGTTATACTGTTAGTGAGTAAGCTTCATATTTCAGACCCAAAGAAAATAGTGGAGTAGATTTATAAAGGGCACTGTGTTATCTAAAATACCTCCTGGAAGTGGCTTTCAACTGATGCAATGTCAAATTATTGCATTAACCTTTCAGTGATTAATGACCAGACTTTTGCTTTGGCCTTTCAGGCTTGTTGATGAGACAGTGAATGTACCATTTACATAGCCTTGTATGAAAGAAAATGAGAAATTTGCATTTGAAGAGACTTATCGTACAATTCATTTCATTTTAGAAAATTTGTGAATCTTTATATGTTAATCTCCTCCACTCAAAAAGCCAACAATTTTTCCAGTTCAAACTAAAAATACCTATTCAATACCTATTCAATACCTTTACTTAATCATACCATGCTGTATATACCACATGCATGGCATATGCATGCACACAGAGAATGTGCATGTGTGCCTGCATGAGAGATATTATATCTACCATATGACTAATGTGGCTGATTAAAACCATTGATTATTGACAGTCTTGATGACCACTGCTATGTGGCAAAAGCACAACTCCTCTTCATATTTTTTGCATTTTCATGACTGTATAATATTTAGTTTCCTTTGATAATGTGGGCAAAAAATGTTCCATATGATTTAATAGTTGCTGATGTTTATAACATAATTAAATATAGGAAGAGCATGTGGTAAATTTAAATAGTCCTGAAAAGCAATATACACTGTTGCATGTTAGCATTCTGAAGTGTACATTCTTCCGTTCTCATACGTGGGATTTGAGGCTTTACTGTACAGTAAGAGTATAAATGTCCAGAGGAAGTTACATCTCTCCAGTCTGATACACTTTTTCTCTGCCTCTCCACCATTAATCTGGTCCACCAACACTTAGAGATTTCTCTGCTCCTCCTCATCCTTTTTGCTTGACAGGACATAGGTTAGTCAAAATGTCAGTCCAGCATTATTCTGGAATATTAATGGCAAGTAAAAATGGTATGGAATAACGGAAAACATGTCTTTGCAGAACTGCTATTTAATGTGGTGAGGGGCCATGTTTTTCCTTGGGATGAAATTTTATTAACCATGGATAGAAGATAAAATAATGAAAATAAGAATTAATCATTTTAAGTTGTGTATTTTTCTATTGCTCATCTCTTTTTGCCCTCTGTAAATAAATACCTTTGTGTCACACAAGAAATGTGAAAGATATTTCAGCTGGAACTAATATTTTTCCTTTTTTATATTTTACCTTTGCAATCAATTTAGAATAAGCTGTAAGACTTTAGAAAAAAAGAGCTTAAATGTGTCTTTTGATGAAGTGAAGAATCTCAAATGACTCTTTTTCCAGATTATAAACAATTAAATATCCTGATTCAATTTGATTGTTTCCTGGTGGTTTGATCCAGTTATATAACGTAGCTTGGAGGAATAATTCTAATTAATGTGTGGAATATTGTAATGTACTTTTGCACACAATTCTCTGTTATGCTTTTTTGTATTTTCATTTAAGTACTGGTCACATTATATTTCTAAGGTGTTCTGTGAACACTTGAGAACTTTTCCCTGTTTCAATTAAATGAAGATGTGTCATCAGAATTTTGCTTTATTGTTTTCTTAATTGCCTTTTTTTTTTTCAATACAATGAACACAATTGCTGTGGAGTTTCATTATGTATGAATAACTTTCTGTTCAGCACAAATCTTTCTTAAAAGGATAAAATAAGAAATGGCCGTGTGGGGGTGTGGAAGAGACTAGCTACTCTTGATCACTTGTTTATGTTTCTTTGCTCTGGTTGCTACTTCCATAGGAGATCCATCAGTGCAAAGATTTACAGCTTTCCTTAGAATGCTTAGATTCTATTTTGCTTAATTTCTTTAAAGAACTCTCTTGTTGATTAAAGAATGAGAGATCTAGTTTGTGTAGTAATCTGTGGAGTTGGACTGGAGGAGAACAAAGGAGTTGCATATGAGTTTGCAAAGGGGGAAAGAGTTTGGGATTTGTTCTTTTTTCTTTTCTTTAAATGTGGGGACATAAGATGCTGTTGAGATTTCAAGCAGTTGTGAAGACCATGTAAAGAAGAGTAGAAAATGTGAAAACTAATACAAGCAAGAGTAGTGGTAGACCAAAGCTGCTCATTTTTGAAATAATGACTAACGGAGCTTATGGCAAAGAAGATTCAAGGGTGAGAGGCACAGGAGAAGAGACAGTGGAGCTCAGAGTGGTGCCTGAAAGCACGATATAGGATACATGGGAGGAAATTGAATGGACAACTAGAGTGTTGTAAACATTGCCTCACAACAGAGTACAATGTGGAGATCCAAACAAGTAGGTAGTCAGGAAAATAAATCAAAAGAAAATAACTATTGAGAGGAAAATAGATCTGAAGATTAGACAATATGCACTGGGAAACAGAGAAGAATGCAGCAGGAAAAACAGTCGAAACCTGAAACTAATGTGCAAGTAAGGATTGTGGCTGGATATCAGAAGAAAGAAAAAAACAATTATCTGCAAGTATAAAAAAATAATCTGGAAGTTTACACTAATATCAAGAAGAGGCACACATATATATGGAAGAGCACTAGATGAGAACAGCATCAGAGTGATGAGAAAAGAATCTTTAGGGAAGTTTCCAAAATGTAACTATATAGATGGTAATTTTAGAAAGGATCCAATAAAACTGAAATCTTAGAACGGTGTTAAGGCAAGAAAGACCTGTAGTAAAAACTGTGCACTTTGCAATATGATTCAGAATCCAGACACAAAGTGAGAATTGCCCAGCATCAACTTGAGATATACAAAATACAGATTAGCAAATAGCTGATATCAAAGAGGGAAAGGTTAAGAGTTTTTCAACTGTATAAACTAAAAGGTGAGATGAAGGTTGATGTGGAGTGAGAAATGGATAGTAATCAAAGATAATTTTGAACGTCACTAAAACTGAAAACAAACATACATAATTTGACCTAGTTTTCAGTATAGATAATGTGGGTTCAAAGGCATTATGATTAATGGCAATGAGACGTAGGAATGGAATCAATTTCCAAAGGCAAACCAACACTCAAACCTCAGTATATTTGGGTTTGGAACATACCAGGTTCTCATCAATGATTCTAGCACATGGAAGTGTGAATTGAGTATATTTATCAAATTGGAGTGATTCTGCATGATTTGAATAAGAAGTATATGTTACAGAAGAACTGCTTCCCTGTGCTCCTCAGAGAGACTGGCTTTCCTTGTCTGTCTTAAATTTGGTCTATATTAATTTCCTCCATGCTTAACAAACAACTGATAATTGCTTGTTGAAGGTGGAGACACAGATATGCCCTTTATGGAATAGTTTCATACTCACCTTGTAAACAGTGCTTCCTTGATTCTTTCTTTCCCCACTTTCTGGGATATTCTGTTCCTACATATTTTATACTGTGTGTCACTTGCAGGTATTATTTAGATAAGTCTTTTTGGAATTTTAATAGTATTCTCCACTTGTAACACTAGTTTTACTCATTTTTTATTTTCAATTGAATTGACAAATGTTATTTTTGCATTGTTTTTTCCTCTCTTTGTTTAACCAAATGTATGTAAAGGAAGGGACACAGTGTTCTGTTAAATCAGAGAATCTCAATTTAATAATTAACATAGGTGTACATCTCCAACAGTAGATAACAAACTACTGCATGCTGTTGAAAGACCTGTACAAATTAACTGATTCTGTTTACCTTCTTCTATAAATAGGTGTCTTAACAGGAGAATTAGATATCTCTGCAATTGTTCAAGGTATGGGAACTTTCAGACGAGTGTTCAGATTCAACTAATTTTTGATTCACAATTTCCATTCTCTCTTCCAGGTGTGGTACAACCAGAAAGGCTTCCATTCTCTGCCATCCTACTTAAATGAACTCAATAACTTAATTCTGTGGCTGAATTTGCCTCCTAATGTGGATTGGAGACAGTATGGTAATAGCCTTCCTTTAAGTCTTTTTTTCATATAATTTGAAAAGTATTTTCTAAATAAAGTAAAATAATTTTAAGTATGAACATTTTTCATAGTATAAAATGGGAATGCAGAGTCACACATTTATTGGGAGGATTTGAAAGTATAAGTTTTAATTAAACAGAAGGTTCGTTTGTGTGAAGAATATAGTACACAATAAGGCAAAATTTGAATTTACAGTTCACTATGCCATATGAGTTTCATACCAAGGACATTCCTGTGGAATAAGTGTAAATTGGTTTGCTACACTTGAGATGTGAGTCCCTGTGAAACCACTGCTAGGGCTTTCTTATATGGAATGATTATTGCACAATAGAGTATGAATTTATAGCTTCTTTGTCACTTTATCTCCTTACGTATATACCCAAGGTAAACCTAAAGTATCCTGTAAATTCACACTGCAACATGATGTTTCATAGCATCCTGTTACTCAAGAAACAGGAGAGGCTGGTATATCATACTACTGGACATAAAAAGAGACAGATTAGTATATTTTATATCTAAATTCTCTGATTCAGATATCTTTGAACTCTATGAGAACTAGTTAAAAAAGTAACAGCAGCCAAAGAATCAGGGGTTAACACAGTAGAACTTTTAGGATGTTGAAAGCTGAGCTTGATAGTTGAAACTAACTTCTGTTCATTCCAGTTCCTTTAATTCTTAAGGTTCTGCTAAAGATGGATTAGTTTGGTTTAGAGAAATCTAAAAATAACATATGAGAATTTTTTAAGTTTTTGAAAACTTGGATGGTTGTCTGTAATGGTAAAATGATTTACAGTGTGTTTATAATGAAGAAGGAAGAAAGAAGATGAAAATCAGTAAAAAGGGGGGAGGAATCCTGAGTATCTCAAAATAGAAATTCATTAAGAAAAGTTTCCAGAATGTCAATGAAATAGAATAATTGCTTGCTTTCAACATGGCTGGGGTCTTATTTTTCTAAATGAATTATGAGAATGAATCAAAGGTAATGTATTTCTGGAGAAAGTTTGAATGAAATGAAATCAGGTATTTTAATGAGAATTTTTAATAGAAATCAATTTTTAATCAAGTTTCCCTGCACTTTATGGATAGTACTGTTGCTAGCTTGTTTTCTGTAGCATTAGATATCTTATTCTGGAATTTAAATATTTAAGTACCCTTACTTTTATATCTATCGTGTAGAACTGGGGACTCACCAGATTATAGCCACCATCCAGATTACAATCAAAGAAAATTATAGTTGTCCCAAGAACTGTGGAAATGTTATATGTTATGTTGTTGCATGGCATAGAAACATAATAAACAAAACAATAACCATTTGAGATCTTGGACTGTCATCTATACAAATATGGGCTCATTATACAGTCTTCTGCCAGAATACCTTGTCTGAGTGTCTGCACATGCAGAGTTTATGAACCAGAAACCAGTTTATTTATGTGAATATCTATTGGAGGGGTGAAATAAAGATAGATTGATCATCCTCTTGAGAAATAATACAGAGAGACCTGTCAGAGAAATCCTGGAAAGAGAAGTCAGGTTATCTACTTATCTATCTGTATGTATGTGTATGTACACATATATGTGTGAGTATATCTTTAGAGACAAATACATATGTATATTTTATTTTTAAAAAACTCAACAGCTTTCAAGTGCTGTACGGGGCACTTAAGCTCAGTTCACTTTGACTCTGAACTGTCTCTTATTTAAGGATTCTGCTCTGATGGAGAACTATTATATACTTTTCTTATTAAAATGGTTATATGCAGTACTGTAAATTAGCAGTCAGAAGACTACATACTGTGTTTCAACACTGAAATATATTCTTTTTCATATTTTTTTTTCTTTTTGCAAACTCTGTTTATATGCAAGGTCAGTTCTAGAACATTATTGGAAACTGCTGCAAGGAAGCTTGTTAGGATGTTGCAGAAATTGTAGCTTTGTAATTCTGACTTGCATTAATGACATTTTCTTTCACAGGATAACTTTTTCCTGTCAACAGAACCAGTGCTTCTATATCACTTTTAACTGACATAAAAATAATTTGACCCTTGAAAAGAGAGTGTGAGGACACAGTCATTCCTTCCTTCAGAAAAAATAAATCTTGCTTTACTGCAAGAGACTTAATTCAGGAGGGTAGAGCATTACCATGGATGTAAACAGAGTAGCAACTGCTATGATATTGAAACAACCTTGAAGGAGGTCAACAGCGTATTTAAATGCTCATAGAAATACTGAGGAACCCTTTCACTTAGCAGTTATATCCTGTGTGTATTTCTTGAGCATGAACCCAGTTGGATTTCTCCCAAGTTCTCTGGAGGAGGGAAGAGTCATTGCAGAGAGCCCGCCTAGTTCTACCCACTTTGCTCACAGGGACAGACCACGTAACTTTCATAGGCGATCAATAGTACTGGTCCCAGTTTGTGATAGGTTTTAGTGAGAATGAAGATGAATGCTGTTGTCTTATGTATTTTCTTCCATCAAAAGAATACAGAACAAGAGAATACAAGGAATATAGATTTAGGATTTTGTATGAGAATTTGAAGGAAGAAGTTGTACCCGAGAATACAGAGGACATATGCTACCTTGCACTGATTTATATCCTTAGAGATTTGTATGTGTTCAAAAAAATGTGAAAGAAAATGATAACTGTTTTTATTGTGTTAGTCCAAGTTACTGACTCTTGATCATCCTGAGCATGCAGGATCAGGAAATTATAGTTATTTTGGAGATTAAAAATACTTCCTTTTTATTATTTTGTAATCTGATCATCAAATCCTTTCTTCATAAGTGGAGAGATTTCTCTTTCTTCCCTCCATATAGGATTATCAGTAAACTGCTCCATGAGGATGCCTGGAAAGTTACAATGTTTCCTTCTTGTAATTTTTTTCATGTTGAGAGTGGTATGGTTGTTGAAGAAAATCTGCGTGCCAGCTGGTAGATAGAGCAACAGAAGTTAGCCAAATTGATTTACGTCAGTTTATCATAGTTGATGGATCATATGTCTATTCTGGAACAGCAGTTCAGGGATACTTCTTGTATGAAAATAGCTCATCTTCTGTACCATGTTAACAGCCACATCTAGCTTCATAATCATAAGTGTGTGTTTCTATTGTGGAAGAAAATCTAACTCATCTGTCTTACTGGAAAGAAAACGAAATACATTTTGTTTTCTAGTGGGTTACAAATTCAGTGACAGGTAATGAAAATGTTAATAATTAAAAAATATATTAAAAAAATAAATAATGAATATGTTAATAATAAAAAAAATGAGAAAGACTTTTCAACAGAGAAGGTAAGATGTACTGGGTTTTTGTCAAAACTCTTCAGGTCTTGCTGGTCTTCAAGTTTATGTGAATGATGTTTGCATGGTTTTAAATCTCTTTCTGAAATGCTGCATTCCAACAATTAGGTAATGTAATCGTGAGCAAGTAAAAAATGGAATAATGAAGTAAGAGGAATAAAACCTAAAAGACAACATTTTTTTCTTAAACTTAAGATAGAAATCCTGGTCAAGTAAAACTGTGTTATTTTTCACACCTAATTGTATACAGTTGAGTCACAATGTGTTTATCATGCTGAAATATCAGGGAAGCACTCTTACCTACCTCTTAAGGTAAGACTATATAAAGAAAAAAGGAGTGGTAGTCATCTATAATGATGTCGGTAAAGTACAGTGGTCAAAAAAAGTTCATACAGCATCGCTCAGAGAATAGAAATGTACCAATATAGAAAGGCCTTGTGTGAGGCAGCTGCCCCATCTCAGGACTTCTATTGAAGTAACTGATTTTTTAAAAACCTTTCATACTAGGTCTCATTGTAAGCATTCATATAGCATCTTCATTTAATTCAGATTCTGTTCTTCAAAGGAGCTGAATGTATCAAGAGACCAATTTTCAGCTGAGTTCTGGTGGAAAGTGACTGTATAGTTTCCTGATTGCTTTTGTAATTTTAAACTTCTTTTCAAAGGAAACTGTGAAATGACATTTAGTAGGAACCTTCTTAACCATGTCTGGTCAGTGCAAGGGAAGTAAAATATAAATCATTAATGAAGATGCTGCCTGTGAAATTCACCATAAAATATAAGTCGTTGAGTGCATTGTAATGTCTCATTTCATACAAACAGAAATCTCATCATAAATTTTGAATACCCACAAAGAAGAGCTTGTAAAAGGCACACACACACACACATATATATATATACACTACCTCCATTTTTATTATACATAATAATTGATTTTATTCTAATCTGAAATAAAATGTCTGGAATAAAGAAACCTAGATTGGTCTTCTATTCAAGTCTGTAACAATTATCATACTTGGAATTAATAGCACAGATCCAAATTGATCTATGTATTCAAGATTCAGCATGCTATGTAACAGAAAGAAAAGATAGATTACAAAGGGGTGCCAAGAGGCAGGCTCAGACACACACAAAATACAGTGCAGAACCTTTAAATATGCCCAAGGACAGCTCTGATTAGCCTATGGTGAGGGCATACAAGCTTGAAGACCTTTGAGATTTTTTCCTCTAGATCTGTCCAACCTGTACTGGAAAAGTACTGTTTGGATCGTATCACTGTCCTCATTTTTATTACAAACCCACAGATTTTATAACATGTGATTATGTGGAAAGTTACACCTATGCAGGATGTACTGGTCTACCAATGCCTGATGTATAACCTACAGGAAGTAAATATTCAAAGTATCTAAGACTATGCCAAATTGAATGTGGCTTTCTTTTCTGTCAGATGGTCAGGTGGTTTAGATTTGAAACAGAAGATCTAGAGCACTTTCTCTTGAAGGTACAGTTTACAGACTGTTAATAAGATGTTGGTATGGGGAAAGGTGTCTTGAGTTGCGCAGGTCCTGAATTTTTCCTATTACAATCAAGATGCTGTTCATTTCAAACATCTGTAATGTGGATGTATTTTCCCTTTTCCTGTGAACTGTCCTATCCACAGTGGAAAAGGATAGTATTTTACTCTAGAGAATGTCATAATGCTTATAACATTTTATACAGACTTTGTTTCACCAAGTTAGGGATGCCTTTTTAACACATTAGAATCCAAAATTAGTTCAATCAAGAACAATGTAAGGAAAGGATTAAGATTGTTCAGCCTGGAAGGGAGAATACTAAGTGGAAACTGTAGAGAAGGTGAAGAGCATACAGTTAGTCGTTTTTTGCTTCTTCTACTATTAAGCACGTAGCATGGAGCTCCTAGTGGCATTTCTAATGTAACTACTCTCCTCCCCACCCCAACTGGGTTATTCATGCAAGAAGCTCTGACTACTTCCCTTCTTTTTTTTTCCTTACTAAGGTGGCTTGCAGGACACGTGAAAATGCCCTTGTTTCTCAGTTATGTAAAGATAAGTCTTTCACTGAACAATGCAAGAGATAGCAACTGAGTCTTACTTTTTTTTTTTTTTTTTTTGGTAAAAAAAAAAAATAGAAAAAGAAAAAAGGAGCACACAAAAAAAATGTAGTTATCTGTAGGCAAAATAGGCAAAACAACTGTGGAATGAAAGAAAAAGGTTTCTTAGATGAAAACCAACTAAAAATATATATTACCAAAATAGTTGCTTGTGCTCTCTGTTGGGATTGATGTCTGGCTTCATTCCTTTTCAGAAGTATACATTCACATATACATGTGCATATTAATATGTGTACATAATATGTGTACATATATGTACATATTAATATGTGTACAGTTATGTTTCTTTCTTTGAGATGCCCTCCTCTTTCCCCTACTCCAATCAGTGAAATAGTGCTTCTCATTTCTCAAGCTCTTAATTTTTGTATTGGAGAAGGCTAAAAGGTGTAAGAAAGTCTTGGCATCATGGTGTTCACTTACTCTCTGAATACAGCATTAAACCCCTGATATAGTATAAGAATCTCCATGGTCACAGTTTTTCCTGTTCTTGAATTGCTTATGCAGGGCTTTGGAAAGGTTAGAATTGGTGGCTATCACAGTGTTTCACCTGTGCCCATAAAGAACCTTAAATTGTCACTGTAAAAATAATGTGACCAACTCTGTGCCAAGGACACAGACAAAGGATGTTTTAGGACAATTGGGAAAATTCTAGATGAAATTAAGTCAGGAGAATATAATGGTAAGCTGTAGATGTGGAAAAATAATTTTATATTGACAAATATATGAAAAGGAGCAGACAGAGTTAGAGCTGGATCATATCATATCTGTTGATATTGCATGTCTTGTCTTCTCTTGTGAATACTGATTTGGATAAATTTTGTCCTGAAGGCTGTTCACACAAGGCTTACAAATACAATCCTTAAAAAAAAAAAAAAATCCTTGCATAAACACCATATACATCTGTTTAATAGGAGCTTTGTCATTCAGAACTTCTTGGTTTATCTGTCATTTATGGGTTTTATTTTAAGTCCTCAAAAATTGTGTTTAGTTTTCAACTTAATGAGCATTATTATAGCAGATTTACATAGTAAGAAGGCATATAAAGGCAAGAAAGCATCAATAAGCACATTTTACATCAAGTTAACAGCTGTATTGGGACAGAGATATATGTAAAGAAAGATGGTCTAAGTGGTTAGGAGAAATATGGGAAGGGATAGATTATAAAAGTGCACAGAAGATTTTTTAATAAAAAAATCCATATACTAGCAAATAGCATCTATCAAATATGTTGGCTTATTTTGCTATTGGAATATAGTTTATAATTTACTCCTCCTCAGGTTCAAGGAACCTTTTTTCCTTCTGTGAATTACAAGACATTTTGTTGGCTTTATATAAATTCATCATTTATTTTTGGACAATAATGGGAGGGAAGAAAACAATATACTAACAAATGTAGCAAATGTAGAAGGCCCTCATGGTCCAGATTAATTGAAAAATTTAAAATAATGAATGAAAGGCAAGTATTATATTTAATACATTGATAGAATTTTGAATTCTAACATAGAACTGAACATAGTTTAACACAGTCATACTTCAGTTAATTGTAATTCAGCAATCCTGAGAAATTTCATATCAGTTGTGTGTGTAAAGTTTAAAAAATGCAATCCTTCATGGTTTGAATGGAAATTGACTGTAGAAAATGGTTACTACTTTTAAGAAGAGCAATTACTTTTTGGGACTCTTCCACTGAAAGAAATTAATTCAGTACAATTTGCTTTTTGATCAGTATTGTATGATACAAAACTTGAAGGAACATTGTGTCATCTAATGTTGTCGGGTTTTATTTCCCCCAGAAATGGTCTCTTTCACAGTCTCTGTTTATTCTGTACTAGAGAGTTATACCAGTGTATTTTTATGTATGGATCCCAAGTCAACTGCTGTAGACTTTTGTTTAATAACAATGCAGTTATCTGAAAGATTTGTTAGATTCCTCCTAGGATCAGTTCACTCAGTATGGACAGGCCATGATGATTTCAGGAGAGGTTATTTCCATATACATTAAATTTTCCTGAGCAGAAGCTATCCCTTGCAAAATATTTGATGTAATTTTTGTCTTTGTTATGTTTTGCATGTTTCATTAATTCCCTGTGGGTCTTTTTGAACAGTTTCAGCAGTTTAGATGATTTTCTCCTGTAAAATTTGTTGACTAGATTCTCAAAATGTGCAAGTGGGCAAACTCATGTTTATGAGCATGAATTTACTTGCAGAGGAAATTGCACAAGCATGAATTCATAGCTCTGGTTTTGCTAGTGTATATTCTCACTGAGTACAGCATATCGTTGATAGCAGTAGAGCAATAGGATGGGTATGATTCAGATCAGCCTGGACTAATTCATGGCAAATCATCCAAGTTCTGGACACGTTACAAGCAATAATTCTTTACTACAGTCCACATGATGGGTTTACCTGTCTCACAATTCTGGGAAAAGGGATACAATTCCATAGGACCTACAGGTCTTCAAGTCTTGGCATTTCCTGATCATGGGTAGTATATTCATATTTGCAATCTCTAAAAATGCTACCCCTTGAGCTGGAGCAGTTTTACTGCAGAATTTCTGTCATCTGAAGCTTGGGGGAGGAAAGCTTGGTTAGATCATTCAAATTCTTGATCATGAAGGCAAGACCTTGACAAACATGGGAAGATCCTCTATAACTAGAACGTGGCTCATGGCCATAAAAGAGGAGGCCTGGAAGACATATTTCTGTTCTTTGCCAATTTAGCTGAGCACTAGTGAGTACAAGAACATTTCATGTTGTCAACTTCTTGTTTTAGTACTTCTGAAATGATCAGGATTCCCATTTTCTGAAAGCTTTCCTGCATTGTAATTAGATTATGCCTGAAAATCAGTTGTTTTTTTTTTTTTTTTTTTTATTTTTTTTTTTCTAACCAGATCTGAAAATAAGTTCAGACTCATTTCAGTTTGTCTGTACAGTAAAAATCTGGTTTAATTATATTTTTGGCTATTAATTTCTAATTCAATAGGAATTATATATATATATATATGAAGTAAAGACATTCTATTTTTCAACATGCACACCTTTATTCAACCATTGGAAAAGCTTAGAAAAAATTTCTGGGAATAAAACTTGTTTCCTATCATGCTACTTTTCCTTTACATATATGGAATGTCAGCTTATACTTGGTTCCAGTGGGAAAATATAGTTTTATTTGATATGCCAGTTTTTGCTTCAGAACAAATAGCAGCTATTTTTTAAAAAATAAATGGTGTAAAAGAAAAACAAAGGAAAACTTTAAAAAGTCCCGCTAGGCAAACGACATGAAACACTTATGCAAATAACACATGTATCTACTAGTGATGAATCAAAACCTCAATGGCTTGACTCTCCTTTTGATTTGCTAACTACCATTGGGCTTAAGTGTACAGCTTTTAACTATGTTTGAATAATCTTTACCTTGTATTAGTTTCGTGTGCAAGTTAATCATCATCCTCTGTAAGTGATGTTTAGATTACTTTGGCTTGAAGATGAGGAAGGAAAAATTAAAGGGGCAAAAATAAATGTATAGTCAGTTGGATTGTACCTGTTACTGGAATGAAGACAATTTTTAGCTTTATACAGCTGGACTCTAACAAAATCTGACAAAGTGCGTTCAAGTAAGTGGCACCCTGCAGAGTCCATCTAAGGCGAACAATTTTTTATTTCTTTGCCAAAGATAGAGGGAAGACTATAATTATTGTTAGGATGGATATATATATATATATTTTAATTGGGAACAGCATAGTTTTATTTAGATACTCTAAGCAGATAGTGCTGGTTTGATCTCACTGGAAGAATTTTTAATTGGTATTATGTTACAGCTGACATACCTGTCAGGTACACAGAAATAAGTCAAGAACAGCATCAAGACCAGTTGGACAACAACTCTTGCACTGACAGTTTTGCACACTCCCTCCTCACCTCCCTCCCTTTTTCTTCTTTTTCTTGAAAAGAAAGAAAGCAAAAAATCCACAGTTTTTGTCCATAAACTACCTTATGAACTATCTTCCATTTCTGAAGTTCAATTTGCTAGATTATTACAGACTGGTTGTACCAAGAACCAAAATAAGCCTAAGAATGCATTGCCTACTCAGGATTTTTCTTGGTCTCCCAAACTGGGTATCTTTTTAATTTAAAGATCTACAGTTTCAATCTGACACGTGTCTTTTTTTTTTTTTTTTTTTTTTTTTTTTTTTTTTTGTGAATTTAGCTAAACAGTTTTTCTCTGCAAAACTTAAACAATTTAAAAATGTTGTTAGCAATGATAAAGTACCAAGTATATAAATTTCAATAACAATCTACCTTACTCTAGAAGATTATGTAGATGAACAAATTCTACTTGAAGTTCTGTATTTAATCTCTCTGTGATGGAGATCCTGCAGCAATATACAACTTTGTTGAACACATTTCTGAAGTTGAGAATACAGAAATGCAGCCATTACTTATGTTTATTCATTAGATTTTGGTGGATCCAGGTTCTGGAAATCACTCAACAGGAGACAGTATTCAGTTTGGCAGCCTGGTGGTTGACCTCTTTCTGTTGCTTATTAAGTAGCCTTTTCATTCATCTTGTGTAATAAAGGGTCAACAATTTACTCTAGAACTTGAAGTCTTGATGTAGCCTTTACTATTTCTTAATTTATTTTTCTTTTCACAGGGATCACACTCTATAGCCAACCATACGGAGGAGCCTTGCTGGATGAGGATAAAATGTGAGCGAACTCTTAAAATACATAACAGCTGCAATAAGCACACAATTGAAACTACTAATTCAATAAGCATATATGTTGCATACAATAGATGTTGTGACTTGATAGATGCAATTCAGTTCCACTGAGTTGAAGCATTTTCTCTAGTCTGCTGTTTATATATCAAATCGACTGTTTATAACATATATGGCTGCATTATTTTGTAGAGTAAAATACTGAATTTTCTCTGACCACATTGCAGAGTCTTTATGAACAGGTCATGACATTTTCAAAGAGATTAACTTCTTCAAATGATTGTCAATTTTATAAATTTTAATTTTGTGTAGAGGGGAAAATATTTGCAACAGTTTCATTTTACTAATCTGACTTCAAGCACATGCTGTGTTTTATAACTCATGTATAGTTTTGTAACTTAATACATCATCTTGCTCCTGTTTTCTAATTAGATGTTGACAGTGTACAAACAGGGTGTTTGTAAACAGGATTAAGGTCATAATGTCTGTTGTTGTTTTGGTAAGAAGTTGGCCTTGAAAATGTTTGGGTTTGGTGAGGTTTTCTTCCCCATTGTGTTTTCATGATGCCATTTTGCTTTGTACCCTAGAATGGAGAATGTTCGTCAGTGTGGGGTAGCACTGTGTATCATGCTGGGTTTCTCTATCCTTACTGCATCCATTGGAAGTGCCATAGTGAAAGACAGAGTATCTGGCACAAAACGCTTGCAGCATATCACAGGCCTGGGTTACAAAACTTATTGGTTTGCTAACTTCTGCTGTGATACGGTACGTATCATGTGGGGCAGCATATGTTCAGGTGTAGGTTTTTAACTAGTTTGTCATAAATGAGAAAAAGGAGATATGGTCACAAGACGTGAATAAGGTTTGATTTGTGCAGAGCAACAGCTCTTGGCTGTCATGTTAACAAGCATTGGGACATCATTCCTACTTTAATACTGTCAGATAAAATTATTTAAGGCAGGGATTGTGTTAGTTTTTCAAAGTTGAATTGTAAATCAAAGAATATGTTATCTTTAGGTACCTACACTATTTTACAAATAAAAGGAAGCTGGCTAATCAACTACCTACACAGTTTTACAAATAAAAGGAAGCTGGCTAGTCAACCTAGAGAGAGAGAATCTTCCACACAGCAGTTCATAGTTGGAGTTTCTGTGCTTTGAGTTGCCACTGGCAAAATATTTCAGATTTTTGGTGAAGCCTGAAGATATTAGACAGCTACTTCAAAGGCATAAATATGTAATTTGTTGGTGGGTAATATGACAGATACTCTTAACTGCTACATTTTATTTCTAGTAAGATAGACAGTAGAAAATATTGTTTATGAATTCGTATACACAGAATGACCTGGATCACAAACGGGTGAAGTCTCTGTCCTGAACGTTTATTTTTCTCACACAAATAAATTTCTATCGTTGTTAGCATTACAAATAGTATTGTCTGCATGCAGTTCATTAACAAATCTGAAAATCTTGTCTTCTTTAGAAAATACCACAAAAATTATTATTATTTCCCTAAATCTTACCCTTTTTAATCAAATATATAGACAGGAAAGCCACTGAGACCTGACTTTGGAAGGTTGTATTTAGGCCAATAAGTTTAAATGAAATAGCAATTTTTGCTTGTCTTCTTCAAGCCTGAGAAGTTGATTTCTGTTCAGGTCAGTAAGTAAAGGTGGTGAAATAGAATTAATTTTCTCAAGTCACTGCTGGTCCCATCACTGATTTTTCCTTGTCTCTGTAATGGAGCTCATTTAGATTCCATTTAAGCACAAATTACACAAATTATCTTCAAATATCTTTTTCAAAGGTGACTCTTAAAAAACTAAAATTAAAAATTCCTCCATTATATGTGTGTATGTATATCTGTGTGTGTGTGTATGTGTGTGTATATATATATAAGGCATAAATATATGTCCCTTACTGAAAGACTTTTTCATAATTTGATATAGTATTAGTTGCATGTTTGGTGGGATTTTGAGATTAGGTCATCTACTTCATGGAAAGGGATAGAATTACTGTTTTTAAAGAACTAGGTTGCTGTTTGTTGATATTTCACTTCTCAGATAAGGTGTTTTGGGTTGTGAGATTGGTTTTAGATGCAACAGTGAACAGTTGGAGTCACTGGGATTATTCAAAAGTAAAAAGATTCCTGGCCCCAGAAAAGGGACATAAACTTTCTGCACCTTGCTTAACACACTGGGTCATGGAAGGAAGGGCTGGGATCAAGCACAGGCAACACAGATATGAACTAGCCTGGTCAGGAACAGAGATTTTTGGAGCACTCTCTGTTCTCATTCAGACTTCTAAATCTGAAACATTAGAGCCTGACCTATCCATGCTTGAAATCAGGATTTTCACACTTGAGCAAGCTCAAAGTAAGAGCACATTTCTCCAAATGGTATTTACTTGTCCAGTCAATCTTTGTATTCCTTTTTCTGCTGTGTCAGAAAAGAGGGCTTGGTTAAAAACTCAGTCCTTCATCATTCAGTTTCTCCTTCTGCAGCAAAGTCAACTCTTCATTATTTTCTGCTGGTCTCTTCCTTTCAAAATGTTCTCACAAATCCAGCATGGTACTGCATGATCAATCATGATCTGGGAAAGAACAGACACTGCTTTAAATGCTAATTGTGCTGCAGATCATTTAGGGACACGGAGCACATGAATATATGAACTGTCAAATTTGAAATCCCTCTACATATTTTAAGTATTGCAGGCTGTGTCCTGTATTATTGGTAGCATAATCTAGACCTGCAGAATTATTTGATTTATGGTTTTGCTGTCATGAGAATCATGCTGTTCTTAATTTATTTATACATGTGAATGGTATTCTTTACTATGTTCAACAAATGGAAAATGGGTAAGTGCTAATAAAAATTCATGACAAAGAGAGATTTTTTGTTCAAATTAATTTTGTGTTACCAGAGGGGCAAAATTTTTATAACACACCATGCTTTCAGGTGAGACTTCTAATATAATTTAATGTTTAAAGTTATTTTTTTTTTTCTAGAAAAAAGTCCCAGGTCTGTCGAAACATATTGGGACTCATATGCTTTGTGATTTCTCTACCATATGTTTTTAAACAGCTTCAGGATAGCTGAACCCTAAATCTGTGGAGTGGTATATTTGTATATGGCACTGAATAAGGTACACTGTGAACAAGATGAGAACATTACATCTGTCTACATTTCACTCCATTGCCCTTCTCTTAAAAAATATCTGTCTTCCCATTGACAAAGTGATGCTCTCTGGTTTAATTTTGAACAGGTTTGCATTCTACTTCAGTATGAAAATTCACTTTTAACAGTAAGGATGTTGTTCTTCTACATTGAATATTTAGTTAGACCTTGATTTGTTGTCTCTATTGCAGTTGCAATAGAATATCAGTTATATTAGGATAAGTTTAAATATTATATAAGCAGAAATTGAGACAGGCAGTGCCCTAACAAGCTCAGCTTCAATGCACAGAGCAGGTAGACACTGAGAATGGAACTGAGCACAGATTTTGTTGCTAGTTGCAAGTGAAGCTGTCTCTTGAATACTTGGATATGAATCCCCTTTACTGCTTACACCCCCCCACCCCCTTAATTATTTCGTTATCATTATGTCAAGAGACAAACAGAGAACCTTCTTTCCCTGTTGCCTAATGGCAGTAACTCTTCTAAATATTATATCTGTTCCCGTTAAAAGTTGTCATTTACTTCATCAGCACACATGGTCCTTCATTAAAGTCTCTTTTAAAATTGTATCCTTACTATTCTCCTATGACTGAATCACCAATCAGTGAAACTGCCATTTCTGAATCCAAGACTTTGTATTCACAGTATAATTTGATGTTTTGGAACAATAGTCCCATACAGACTCATTATCTGGAAGAGCTAGCTTGTTAAATTGATGTATTGGAAAGATCAATAGAAATGGAATTAAGGGGAATATTCTGTAGTTGGATTTTATTTTGTCAGGTTGTTGCTTGTATGTATGGGTAAGAGGGGCAGTTTCACAGCAAGTGTGGACTATGAAATCTCAGAGCTCTTCTGCCTAATTCTTCCTAATTTATAGCATAATTATATTGCAGATATGGAAAAGTTAATTTGTAGGGCCCTTTTATGTTAATTAAGACTAGTAAGAGATATTCACCTGCTAAGTGCCTTTTTTATTCTGTTTCTAGCTGTTTTACATGGTTTCAGTTACCCTGTGTGCTGGTGTTATTAGTGCCTTCCAGCTATCAGCCTTCACTTTCCGAAAGAACTTGGCAGCCACTGTTCTCCTGCTGATACTCTTTGGGTATGTGATTGGAAATGCTACTATGGAATTATAACTTGTAAGAAGCAAACAGAAATCTTTAGACTTGGTTTGCACCTGCTGCTGGATGCATGATTTTCTCTCTTTGGAAATGATTATGATTCAGCAAAAGATACTGAGAAAACAGGCTGAAACATGAGTTTGAAAGTTTCACATGGAAGGTGGAGGGATATTTGCTCACTCATATAAAATAAATAATAATAATAAAAAAAAAAGATAAAAAAAGAAACTGGAAATGTCTCAGAATATACTCATCTAGTATAACAGTCATTGCTGTTAGAAGAAATCAATTGTATGCTATCCTCCAGAAAATGAGGGAATAACAACACAGTCAGGTCAGAATTTCAGTGCTTAGCTCTGCAGAATATCATCAAGAAGGTAAGAAGTGGCTATCTTCTATTACTGTTCTACACATTTTCTGTAATTATGTAATTTTACGTATCTCCAGAAATTTATATTTCCAAAAAGAAGTTTATCCAATGTGGAGTACTGGGCTGGATGGAGATTTGTCTCCAAATAGTACTGTGAGAGAGGAAAGTCCTCCCATATCACCTTCTTGCTTAGTTTCACATGAAAAAACATTTATATAAACTTAAAGTAACTGGTTAAACAGAGGATTGATTTCTCTATAGAAATAAGGCTGTTGAGCCCTGGGTTCAATCAAACTAATGGTTTGTCTGTTCTGTTCAGCTCTTCCTATGTGCAGTCCCAGGTAATGTGAGAAATGCCGAAGATGAATAGTTATAGAATAAGCATTCTGAGAAGACGTTTCTTCCTTATATCAAGCAACTAAGTGTTGCTATCTTTATAGGGGGGAATGCATATCTTACAAGATAAATGTTTAGAAAATAAAGTATAACTACTTCATGTGAAAATCACAGGGAAGGAAAGTAGAAAGGACCTTCTGCAAGATGAGGGCATGTTGCTTTCCAGGAAGAGTCTTAGATAAACACTTTAAAAAAAACCTTTACTGTATCTCATCTTGAAACTGTTTTCAAGATCTCATGCTTCCATCAACTCCTTTTTTGGAAAACTTTCGGTATCTCCATAGCTGGATGTATTCTTTGAAATTCCAGCCTAAGTTTATTTAGAGCCATACTTTGTAAGTCTCCCTCATCAAATATCTTTTGCAAGCCCAAACAAGCCAAGTCCTCTCTTGTAAAAAAATCTTCCCATTCCCTGGATAATTCTATTTATGATTTTTCCCTATAACTCCAGTTTGAGCTCATCTTTTCTGTGCATGAGTGACCAGACTACTTTGTAATATTCTAGAAGTCATTGTTCACGTTAAAGTTTCATAAAGGATCTGTATCACCCTTGTCTTCCTCCTCCTTCCTTCTGCATTACTACAGATTGATTCCTTCAAGTTAAAGGCAGAAGTTCGTATCTGTCTTAGTACAAAGACTTTACACCATTAAATCTCATCACTGTTTGTTTTGTTTTGTTTTGTTTTTAAATTACCTTTACAACTGTTGAATCCTTGTAATCCAGGTTCTGTGACCCTAGCATAAGAATAGACATCTATAGAGATCTTAGTCAAGCAGCAAATGAACCATACAGTACCTAATTGTATGTCTGCTGAAGTCATGATATTTTCTGTGGTGTGCTATAGGCTTTGGTCCTGCCCACAGTGTAATACTAAATCTCAGGTGCTGAGTTAGGCTGACATTGTTTTAACCGAACTATTGAGTTAAGGTTTACGTACTTCAGAAGAAACAAGTGTTGACTGAAAAGCTGGAATGTCTTCTAAAAATTTTTTTGTTGACTGGAGATGCAGATTAATCATCTCAGCATAATCCTTCCTGGACTGCTCAGTGTTGGTTGACATAATAGATTATACAGATTTTTAACAAGAAGGTCTATGTATTCAATATGTATTAACATTTATTAAAGATATAATAACTGTCAGTCAGTAAGCTTAACATGTCTCAGGGACACTGATAAGTTTCAGAGTTGCTGCTCTTCCTATTCTACCCTTTCCTTAGCCTAACTGCACAATAAATGTGATGAAGCCTATTGTGGTCATTGTATCCTTTCCCAGTACTTTGCATGTAATTCTTATTTATTTACATTCCATAATGCATTTTTTCCTTCTCAAATTTCATTTTCCTCTTCAGGGTATGCTTGTGCAGCATTTCTGATCTAGAATAAAGATAAAAATAGTCCAGTTATATGAAAAAGTTAAGCTGTGTGCCAGAAGGGGTGTACTTGAAAGAATAATCAACAATTTCCTACTGTGCTACTTCAAAACTGATTTCCTTTGTAAATATAATGGTTTCTTAACTAAACTGCATTTTTTTCCTCTTTTAGCTGAAATTTGAAGTGTTTTACGGTGCAACTACTTAAGCATTTTTGTCCAAAATGCTCTATCTTTGTTACTTACAAATTAGCAAATTACAATTGAAGCTGACGAAAAAGAGTTAGGATAGAAATGTAGGTGTGACTGGCAGCTAATTTAAAGGCTGTGTTTGAACATCATGCAACTTTCGTATTCTGAAAGTCTTACTCATTTCTTAGCAGATATAAGCTTACAAATGAAATTTTGCTTTAATTTACAGCAGAATAACAGCACTCTAAATCATGTCTCTTTCCTGAGCTATTTCCAGAGATGGACTTGTATTTATGATATTGTAATTCAGAGAAAAAATGGTGATTTTGGTATGTGCATGAAGGAGAGAAAAGATTATATGATTAAGACTGGCAAAAAGATGCTGAAAAGTATAGTATGATCTTGAATACTTACAATTTTCATTTGAGATCCAAATATTAAGTCATTTAATCTTTATCTTCCTGTAAACTGAGAATAACATCACTCTTATGTCACAGCAGGATTTGAAAGTTTGTTTCTTAAGGTAAAGGATTTTGGCATTCTTAGATGAAAAAAGTTCATCTGTAAAGTACATCATACTGAATTTAAAAGGTACTTTTGTGGCTCATAATCTAAACTACCGTTTAATGCAACAAAAAAATGAATTTACAGAATTTTATCTAGTCCTCTTCCACTGAGCTTACTATTAAAACAATTATATATATATTAATATTATATTAGAAGTATTTATATATACAAATAAATATATATATACTGCATACATACTTATCATCATGCAATGGTGTATGCTGATACCTATGCTCCTGCAGTATATACACAGTTTGTTTGATAGATATGTCTTGTGCTATTTTGAATGGAAAGTAAGTTTTCTTTACATGACATTCATGCTCATCAAATTGCATGGGCATATTTTTAGTCTGGCTAGGCATATCTGACTCTTTATAAAAAATATAACTGTTCTATTTTGGATAGGCATCATCTGACTTGCCAGAATGGAGGGTGTCTTCCCTTCTTCTTTAAAGTTTTCCATTGAAAATGATGTAACCACAGACATGCTATCTTATCATCATTGTGCTATGAAGTAATTATATACTCATTTTTGGTGGCTACTACTCTACTAACTAATAACCTGATTTAGGTAATAACAATGTTAACATGATCTCTGGCAAATTTCAGTTCTCAGATATCCAGATATCACTGGCACAAATATTAGTTCTAGTTCAACGATTATTGTTTTTTTCATTATTTTTTTCCATTTTTTTTCTTCATTATTCCCCCACCACACCTTGCTCACTTTCTCCTTCCTTTTTTGTTCTTTTTTTCTTTTTATGAAAGCCTCTAAGAAAAGCTGATTGCTCAGAATCCATGATTTAAGCTTCAAATATTTGATTTTAATTCTATCTCTGTGTAAGAGGCTTATAAAGATGCATGGTTTTGTAATCATTGAGAAATCAGGGTTGTGTGCTTTCTGGAACAATATATCAGTAAATATATGCAGTTGATATATGCAAAAATGTATCATATCTGCCCTTCACACGGCAGTAGCTATTTATACATCTATGGAATCACAAGGTAATATGAAAACATATACCAAATTTGTCCTTTTTTCTCAGTCAAAAGAGTTATGTGCATATCTTAAAAACAAGGAGTAATTATTTGTTTGTTTGTTTGTTTGTTTTTTCCTAGTATGACAGCTGCTTTTTTTTTTTTTTTTTTTTGGTGAGGTGAAAACATAACTTAACTGTGATAATTTTGTTTCTTTAAACTTTCAGATATGCAACTTTACCGTGGATGTATCTTGTATCCAGGTTCTTCTCAAGTTCAGATGTAGCTTTTATTTCTTACATCTCCTTAAATTTTGTATTTGGCCTGTGTACCATGCTGGTGACTCTCTTACCTCGTTTGTTAGCTATAATTTCCAAAGCGCAGGTCAGTATAAAACCTTTGCTTTATATTACTCACAAGTTGTATGCAAACATACATGCATATATGTTGGTGTATATATATATATATCTGTATGTTTATACATATACACAGACTTTTTTTTTTTTTTCCAGCAGAAAAGCTTGTTTTAAATATTCATGATTTTTCTATCTTCATGTATACAGTATTGCTTGTTACCATCTGGAATTTTAACTTGTTTACAACAACAACAACAACAACAAAATTGCACTGTAACAATGGGAAAAAAGTGTTAGTTTAAACCTTGACATTTTCCAGACCATTAAGTTATAATTAGCACACAATGGGAGCTGTTCTGGTCCATTGAATAGATTACAGGCATTGTAAAATATGTTTGAATAATATTGACATAATAGATAAAGCCACATATTCCTAGGATCTGTAATGCACTGTATGAATAGCAATAGGCATTCTCACTCTGTGTATGTAATTTTCATTAGTCGTAAAGGTAATTAAGCAACTTGATGGAGAGGAGATCCAGAATGCGTATGAATATCTATGCATGTACCAAGTCAAAAACATTGAAGTCAAATCTGGATTACATGTCACTCAAGTTTGGAGGCAGATTTGGTGTTTATTTGGGTTTAAATTGGTGATTTAGAATTAAGGGCATTCAAATATTAAAATTTTAAGAAAATAGAATGATCATGGCCACATGTTTTGTTACTGTCTGTGAACTTCAACTAAAATTGGAATCCCATGACCCTAGGCAGTCTAAAATACAATGAGAGATGAACTCTACCTCAAAATAGTTCAGAACATGCTCTTCTGAAATTAGCTCACCTTGAGTGAGATTTGAATGCTGTATCCTGCTTTGTAAGTGTGCTTAATATGCTGTTGAAGAAAACTAATATTCTTCCTTTTTTTTTTTTTTTTCTCTCATCCCTGCCTCCCCGTGCTGAATCTTAATACAGAGTTTTCAGAACATCTACAATATCCTCAAGTGGGTGTTCATCATATTTCCACAATTCTGCTTAGGCCAGGGCTTAATAGAACTTTCGTACAATCAGATCAAGTTTGACCTGACCAGCAATTTTGGAATAGATTCTTATGTGAGCCCCTTTGAGATGAATTTCCTTGGCTGGATTTTTGTGGAAATGGCCCTGCAGGGAACACTGCTTCTTCTTTTACGGCTTTTTCTTCACTGGGATCTCCTCCAGAAACCAAGGTATGTTATCATTTTTATTTTGCAATAATGGACACTGAACTAATTTTTAAAGAAAGAAAGAGGTTGATTCCTTTGAAGACCTGGAGATAAATACTTCTGATAGAAAAAGTGTACCTGAATTAGTGGAAATTGCAGAAAAAATACAAATAATTGCCATTTCCCTTGGATTCTGCTGAGATTTAATACCAAGCTTTAAGGGATTGCAACCAGGGAAATAAACCATTGTTATCCATAGTACAGCAATGTCCAGTTTCCCATGTCATTTACTATCATGTTCTGTTTTAGGGGTCAGTGTTCAATTAACAGCATGGGCAGCCCTTCAGAAGATGTTGATGTAGAAATGGAGCGACAGCGACTCTTTGGTGGAAGAACTGGTAATGATGTCCTTCTTCTGTACAACCTCAGGAAGTGTTATGGAAGTTTCAGTAAGAACACCACTGCTGTGGAAAGCATAAGCTTGGGAATACCAAGAGGAGAGGTAAAGAGGTCTTTTTTTTTTTTTTTTTCCATTTCAGAAAATAAAACTTAATTCTGAGAAATTGTTCAGACATACTCAGGATGTCTACAATCAAAGATCTGTAAATATCAGCAGAACAATTTCAATTGTAGCAGTTTCTGAAAATCAATAACTGGATAAAAGAAGGAGCTCTGGTGGTGTTTAAGAAGCAACTGTTCACTTATTTTTTGGGTTGCAAATTCATCAGAGACTCAAGTTTTTCTTCCGATCTTTACCAAATTACTGTTTTATAGGCTAACATAGAATAGAAGTAGGTAGCATAGCAATTCAATGTCCAAAGAGAAAGCAAAAAATACCTAGCTCAATTGTAAACTGTGGACTGAATCTTGAATTTATCACCAAGTCAAACTTGTAGTTCCCATGTTGAAATCATCATAGTATATTTTAATGTAGTATAGACTATTTTAGTAATCTGAAATTTGGCATTGAATATGGCAATCCTAAAGATTTCAGAACAGCATTGTTTTGTTTTGTTTTGTTTTTTCATGATTTTGATGCATTTTGGAATTGTAGATATTAATTTTAAAAATACTGATAAGAAAAAGACTTTTCTTGGTTGCTAATGGCAAATTGGAAGATATGAGAAACTAGTGCATGGCAGTGCAGGTTCAGTAATGTGACGCCAGTTGTAGATCAGTTGTTGAGTACTTAGGGTAACCAGAAGGACGTTACTACTGATTAAAGACTATTTATCAATAAGAAAGCTAATGAAATCTAAAAATTTAAAAGACTTCATACACACATGTAGACTTATATACGTATATGTAGACAAATACATGTAGACTTAATATGAGTCCTGTCCTAGCTTAAGCATATATTTATTGCTGCTAGTGGCCTGAAATAACTGTTCAGAGACAGTATGCATCTTGGATTTTTGGTGTTCCTTTATCTGAGAAATATTGACTCTATGGACTGGTAGTCAAGGCTCTCAAATAGCACTTGAGATCCTCAGGTTCAAATCTAGCATTTACTAATAATATGGATAAATAATGCATTTAGTTACTGGGCAGGGTTTTAATTAAGTGAAGGGCTAGAATCCTAAGTAAGTCACTCTTAGGAATTAGGGGTTGTCATAGTTTGAGCTCAGAGGGCAGCTGAGCACCACACATCCGCTCACTCCTCCCTTCCCTCCCAGAAATGAGAAGAGACAAATAAGCCAGGCTTGGAATTCGATATAGGACTGGGAGGGGCAAATCACCCATTATGGTCACAGGCAAAAGGCAGACTTGTTAGGGGAATCAAAAAAGAACATAGACTTATTACAGACACTGACAACAACAACACTTAACAGAGTAGGACAGTGAGAAGCATTGCCACATCTTGAGAACACCTTCCCCCCACCCCTTCCTTCTTCCTGGGCTCAGCTCTGCTCCCGATATCTCTACCTCCTCCCCTCAGCAGCACAGTGGCAGGGAATGGGGGGTGCAATCAGTGATGCCGCTTCTTCCATCTGCAGTGGGGGGAGCTTCTGGAACCTGTTCCCCCTGCTCCATCATGGTCCCCCACTCCCAGGAGACAGTCCTCCACAAACTTTCTCCAATGTGAGTCCTTCCCACGGGTTGCAGCATTTCCCTACACTGCTCCAGTGTGGGACACCAACTTTCTCCGACATGAGAGTCCTTCCCACGGCCTGCAGCCCTTTGCAAGCTGCTCTAGCGTGGGACACTCCCACATGCTGTGATACTCCCAGCACCAAACTAAAAGACCGGGCTACTTTTTTCTACAAGATCCTGGCCTTCTTTGGGCCCAGTCACCTTGATCAGCCACGCGAAACACCTCACAGGCAGTAAGTCACTGTCTGCTCCACCACTACAGGTGGGTCTCTGCTCTGGCACACCTCCCCCCTCCTTTCTTCCTCTGTTCCTCCATTGACCCTGATGTTCACGCAGCTGCCACAATTCCTCCTCACTAGTCCGGCTCCTCCTCACCACGTCCCTTCTTGAATACGTTATCACAGAGGTTTAGCCAATTGGCTCAGTTTTGGTGCAGAGGTGGAGCTGACTTGGAGCTGTGGGAGCTTCGAGAAGATTCTCACAGGGGGCCACCCCGATATCCCCCTCCCCTGCTACCAAAAAAACCCACCACTCACTCAAACCCAGGACAGGGCCTAATCACAATATTATATATATGTTTTTTTTTTAAATGTGTTTTCCATTGGAAAGGGAATTTTAACATACAGTATATCCATATGCCATATTTTACAGATATATGATAGGAAATATCAATATGCTTTTTCTCCTTTCTATTTTTTTTTATTTTTTTTTTAATTTATTTTTGATCTCTGTTAGTGTTTTGGACTCCTGGGAACAAATGGAGCTGGGAAAAGCACAACATTTAAGATGTTGACTGGAGATATCATCCCATCTGCAGGACGCGCTGTTATCAGGACTCCTACAGGGTAAATAACACTGGGTTTGATCAGAATAGTGTTAATTGATAATGCCAATGATCAAAGACTCAGCACATCTTCAGAGTTTTATACTGTACTCTAAGGACTTGTTTTCTTCCCTTTTAAATGTATATTGCTTTATTGCTGTTAAGTCTCTGCAGGATTTAATTCCATCTGACAGCTCTGTTAATTGAGAATAAACTTGTCTGATAGCAAACGAGGAGGCTATAGGAAGCCTTAACTTACAGACTTTTAAAATTGTAACAAAAATCTTACAGCATATCCAGATGAATGGACGTAAATCCCCCATGCTAGTGCTGCACTGAAAGGTTTCCAATCTTAAGCTGATGAGCAGCACTTCAAGTGGATAATTTTAAAATGTTTTCTGACACTTGAATCCTTCAGAGTCATTAATTAATTACTTCATCAATATCCTATGTAATTAGGATAGAAGGTAGTGTTGGTGATATTGAGGTTAACTTTGATGGAGTGATAAGTGAATAATAGATTTTTTGTGTTAGATGTAACCAACATTTAACATTTTTCCCAGCAAAACTGGGGACTAAGTAAAGTTATTTTCTAGTGAGGCCACAGTAAAATCTGTAAAATATATATATACACATATACATAAATGTATGGGCTAATTAACAGTTTTTAAATTTTTCTTTTCTATATGACGTCTATTTCAAAATACATGTTTTGGAGAAGGACAGGTGAAGGGTTTAATTCAGAAAATTTTTAAAGGAAGCATTTTGGAATTTCCAAAATGACAAATTATATTTCTTTGTTTTAGAAAATAAATGCTTTCATAAGTCAGTATTTGCTCACTTCTTTACATAGATAATGATCAGCAGATTTAATTTCAAAATATTAGTAGTTTCAGTCATTACAAAATTCAGTTTTCTGGAAAGTTTATACTTCTTTTGAAATGGACACCATCACCACTACCAAACATGATTTTACTTATGTGTGTTTTCTTTGATTTTTTTTTTTTTTCATTATCTTTAATAACAGCTTATTTTTCAAGAGATTCACTGTAAAAATAATTAGATAACAAAGAACTCCTAAAATGACCATCAAATAATTGTTAATCATAAAGAAGGAATGACTGAAGAGATTTTGAAAAAAATTATTCTTAAGAGAATACGAAGTGATATGAGTGAGGCTTTACAATGGTTATAGAGACTTTTAGATGGTTGTTTTCATTTATAGTTTCCCAGAACGGAAGACAATTTTTTTCAGACATTAAGCAACAACAACAATAACTGAAGTGATTTAAAATTAAGGAAAAGATAACATTTGGTATTCTTTGGAAATGGTGGAATGCTTTGTACCAGGATATGATGGAGATCAGAAGTTTAGCATGAGTCTGAAGAGGATCTGAGATTTACAGAAATAAAATTATCTGTAATAATTTTTGATAAGATATTGTCCTCAAGGCAGTATTTAAGGTCCCAGGTTTTGTTTAGATTTTGAGGGGTATTTTTCTGCAGATTTTAATGGGACTTGCCTTTGGTCCCACCTGTGCTTTCATGGATTACATATGTCTTTCCCTGTACAATATGGTATCAGATCTATATTTGGGCAAAAGATTTGATGTGGTGTGACAATTCCAACATTTTAATATCCACTTGAAAGCAAATATCAAGTTATAAGAATATATTTCATCATCATGTGTATTGACACTTACATTATGTTTATTGACTACCTGACTTATTTTATCAGAAATCCTAAAGATAAAAAAAAATTCACAAAACCATTTAACAATGCCTGTATTCCTTTTAGTAGAGCTGTTGTCATGTATCTGTGGCTAAACAGATAGAAATTCTTCTGAGGTCAGCTTTAGTATGCTATTGGCATTTAACAATATGTTGAACACTCTCCCTGCACATCGTGTGTGCTACTTTCATTATCCTCACTCTGTTTTATAAATCTAACATGAAAGCTTAATTTAAGATGCAACGTTATTTACCATATACTGAAATATAGATAATGAAATTTGACACATTTAGGGGACCCTGAGAGGAAACCTTAGACATTTGCATTTAAGTGCCCAAAATACCTTTGACAACATTATTACCCTGTAATATGGTGGTGTCAATCCAGGTTATGGGTTTTTATGTGTTTGAAGTGGCTGAAGTGAGTGTAAAACCCATATGCCCAAGCTTTCAAAACTTGTTACTAACTTGAAAATGCAACATCAAGCAAGAGTTGCAGTTACACAGTAGTTAAACTTGGGGAGAGAAGCAACTTCGAGGCTGGGAGATGTGATTTATGTCATTCCTAACTTTGTTCCTTGCTTCATACTTCGGTGACTGCTGTTAAGCAGCTCACAGTGCATTGTGTTGTCGTACTACTGAAAATCACTAGGTGGCAAATTCGTTGACTCTTCCATAGGTAAGATTATAACCACAACATGCCTGGAGAACCCTTCCTCAGCAGTTGATGAATGACTAAAGTTACTCATCCCAGGGACTTTTAGGTGGATTGATTTGTTTTTACACCTGAGATAAATGGAGGAAGGGAGGAAGATATGATGTTAAGAAGTCTTATCCTTTTCTTACTCCAGTAGTGTGCTCCAAAGCCCGGCATGCCAGGCACAGAGGAAGAGAGGAGAGTCAGCTGAAGAAAGCAGTTGCTGGTCACAGCTGCAGACCATTTTCTGGTCAGCAGACCTAGACTTCTTTGTTTAAAACCTGTGTCATGAAGCAGCTTCCATAGAGAGATTACCTCTGATAGTGATTCCTGATGAGTAATTGGGGCAGCAGCTTAGATGTAGATTTCATCTCTATTGGATTTGACTGGAAAAAACACAACTTTTGTCCTCTATGACCCTGAAAGGACAGGATACTATAATCTGATGGATCCTTCATGATACATTCTTCATAATCAAATAATGAAATGAGTATGCAAAATGTTTATTATAAATGTTGGAGAACCTAACTAATGTAACTCCATGCAGAAAATCCTTAATTCATAACAGCTCCTGTTTCCTTGAATAACTGCTTGAAAGTTTTTGTTTTTTTTTTACAAACAAAGAAACAAAAAACCCCAAACAAAACTGTATGTACATTTTCCTGACTGCTATTGTAATTGTTTCACTGAATTAAAAATTAATTCAGAAGCATATCTTTGAGGCAAGTGCACTGAAAACAGCCTTGAATTTTACAGGACAGCTTTTGCAACTTTGCACAACACAGGGGACTAAAAATATATGAGTTTTTTCAGAAGTGCGTGTTGAATTGCAAAGGAGAATTTTGGGAAATTCAACCTAAAACATCTTGGAGGTTTGTGGGGTTATATAGAAAGGACCTCACACGTTGATAATGAAGTTGTATTCAGGAACCTCCAAAATTTTTGAAGAAAATAACAAAAATGTATTTCTGAGTGACAGCTACCTTTTTAGCAGGGCAGAAGAGCAGATTCACGTCACCTTCAAGTACTTCTAAAAGATTTGTTGGCCTCTAGGTTGGTTGTTTGTTGAATGTTCAATACTGAAAAAAAAAAAAAAAAAAAAAAAGGAGCTTATTTCTGAGAATCTTGAATAAAACCGTGTCTCTTTTCATAACAAAAGCTTAGTAAAATGCATAAAAGCTAGGTGCAACAGTTCAATATCGCTCAGATTCATAAGATGGGGTGTTATTAAGCAGGAATGTTTATTAAGTACTAGAGCCAATTTAATCTCTTCTGCAAATCAGGGTTTCATGGCATTCTTCAAGGGGATATTCTTTTGGGGAAGGGAAGGCTTCTGATCTGTTTTTATTAAGCTTTTCTCTTTTTAGATACAGTACAAATGAAATAGATATTTTAAATGCATTTTCTGCCTAAACTTTTTATCTTACCATTTACATGGAAAATGCACGTCTAGTATGTACACTGAACAGTCTAACAAAAATGTGCTACTTTTTTATTTTCATATTCTTCTGCAGAAAATGTTTTTAGGCAACTTCTAACTTTTACAAACCCATTCTGGTTGTAACCGTGATGTGATAAAGATAGTCCAGTAAGAGAAATAATTGGAATTTATCACCAACCACAGCCAATCTTGTGAAGAGAATATCCCCTGTGAATGGCATTTTGCTATTACCTTTTTTTGTTTTGTGTACCTCATTAACATTGCTATTATCGGTGACATATCTGTCCAAATGAAACATAAAAATAATTAACACATAAAGAGTGTGTCTGCATATTAGGGATGTTTACAACCCTAATATTAAAGAGTGCCAGAGGAAGAAGCAGCATTGCAACAGTTACTTTGGAAGATGTGGAAATAAAATAACAATACTGAAGTATCAGCAGTCCCTCTCATAAAGGGCAGAAATATTAAAGGCAAAAAGGAAAATTACTAGAAAATAGAGTATTTAAAAAAAATTTGCTTACCTGTGTTTATAAAGTATGGTGCTACAAGACATTAGGAGATTGACTGGTTTTTGAACAAAATCCACACAAAGGAGTTGTCAGGCTTAAATGTGTATAATGGTTAACTTCATGGTCTGCTTGACATTTAGTTTTTTCCTGTGTTCTCTGTAACACAGCTTTTCCTCTTTAAGAGTACAAAGAGACTCAAATTAGCTTATGCTTAGCTCTACTGCCATAACTAGGTTGCTACCAGTGTGTGAGCCGGCTAAATGAAAGCTAGTGTAGAAAACTGTAAACATTTTTGTAGTTATTTTTTCTGTTAAAAAGCTTGAAGTAAGTTCTGTATTAAATATGTTCTAAGAAAAGATGACACTTAACAAAGTAGTAAAACAAAGGATGTGAGTCTTCATAAGTCTTTAGATCTCTGCTGGACTGATATATCAACAGATATTTTACATCTGCCCCACTTCTGTTTAATTTTATCCTTTTTTTGAGTGTACTTTGGCCATTCTTTGTTTTCTTTGTCTTTCTATAGTTGTGTTTAAACCTTATTCAGTGACTCTGTCATAAAGTCTCCATCAACTGAGGAGGGCTAGACACAGTTTGGAAGAGAAATTGTCAGAATCCTTTTAAGTGTCATGTCAAGATCAGTGTAAAATAATAAATCTGACTAGTAGTTTGTTTGCCTTTTTGGTGTTCTCTATTTTGCAGTCTTTGCTGTTGTAGTTTGCTGAATAGAGTTAACTTTAAATGCATACTTAGAGCAAAGTCTCACTTGTAGTGGGGTGCATAGAAGTAGAAATAGGTGTCATCTTGCTCATAAGTTGCCTCACTGAGGGCTGAAGCATTTGGCAGTCTTCCTCTTGTAATTAATTTACCTCTCATGAATTTCCATCTTCCTTCTGCACAGAGAGATCCTCCATGGCAGCAACTCCCTATCGTATTTGAATTGTCAGTCATCTCAGCTGTTGGATTACAAAGTCATAGGACCGAATAAATGCTATCCAATGAGGAGAAAGTAAAATATTTCTTTACAGCTAGAACTTGGACTCTTTTGATAGTTATGATATTCAGCTTGATAAATAATTAAAAATGTAATTCAAATAACTTTACTTGAAAGGCAGAATAAATTTATGGCAACATAATGGTTGAGATAGCTGTTGTTACACTGTATATTAGGTATAATTAGTTTAATTATGACTAAGCTATAGTTACATTAATTATATTTTAACTTTGATTTTTTATGTTAATGAGCATTATGCACTGAATTGAATGTGCAGTTAAGAATAGAATGGAACATCTAACTACTTTTGCAATTTGTAAATTTATCTTTAATTTTGACTAATTAATAGAATTTATCTCTCTACAGAAGCCATCGTAAGTGCCATATATATCACTGCCTCTATTTTAACTGCATTCAAAAACTGCAGTAAAAGCGAACAAAAGTGAAACTCTCCTGTTTTCAGCTGGAATAGAGTTAATTTTCTTCCCAGTAGCTGGTATGGTGCTGTGTTTTGGATTTAGTGTGAGAATAATGCTGATAACACACATATGGTTTACTTGTTCCTAAGTAGTGCTTATGCTAAGTTAAGGATTTTTCAGTTTCCCATGCTCTGCCAGTGAGCAGATGAACAAGAAGCTGGGAGGGAGCTTGGCCAGGACAGCTGACCCCAACTAGCCAGAGGGATGTGACATACCATAGGACATCACACTCAGTATATAAACTGGGGGTAGTTGTCCGGGAGAGGGGAATCACTGCTCGGGCATCAGTCAGTAGGTGGTGGTGAGCAACTGCATTGTGCATCACTTGTCTTTTCTCGGGTTTTATTTCTCTCTCTTTTTGTTATATTAATTTTCATTATCCTAATTTTCATTATTATTATTATTATATTTTAGTTATTGAACTGTTCTTATCTCAACCTGCAAGTTGGTTTTTTTTTTTTTTTTTTTTGATTATTCTCCCCATCCCACTGGCAGGGGAGAGGAGTGAGTGAGCAGATGCGTAGTGTTTAGTTGCTGGCTGGGGTTAAACTACAACAGAAACAAAGTGCACAGCAAAGTCAATAGTGAAACAGTTTTCCCAAAAACAGCCGTAAGGCTGATATCAAGGGTACTAAGTTGTCTCTGGAAACTTGAAGCTGACCTTTGAATGTCAGCCGACAGCTATCAATAAGCTATGTTACCGGTAACCACTGTAACAAATAAGAACTGAATCCAGACTGCAGTAACCACTATAGTCTTCTGGAAACTACAGGTCCAGTTCAGGCAGGAGAAGACAACAGATTTTATCCAAGATCATTCTCACTTGTTCCAGTGTTTTGGTTTCTTTTCGGTGCCAGCAAAGGCTGTCTGACTGGCATGCCCCATGCCACCCCAATGTAGCCTTCAGGATTGGAATCAAATTTCAGGGGTTTCTTTCAAAGCATGAAATAAATGGATTTATATAAAAGGCCTTAAAATGATCAGTGAAGGAAAAACTTTGAATCAAAATTTTGTTCACTCAGATTTTAGTTTATTAGCCCCTGTATCTTGCAAGTCTGTCAAGTTTCTTTCATCAATAGTATAAAACTCTGTAAGATGAGCACTCCAAACTTATGGAAGCCTCCTTGAGTCCTGGATTTTTTCAGGATGGTTAGCACAAAAGTTTCGTAATTCTCACCATATAAATGGAGACTGAAGCACTTGGAGAGGGATGGAATGCAATATCTTTCATAACTCAAGTGCTAGACTGTGCTATTTTTCTTGAGGATGACATACATCCTGTTGACTTTTTCCAAAAGTGCAAAATTAAATTTTTGGTAAAACTCTAAAATTTTATTTAACATATAAAGTTTTCTGGACATGTTCTATTAGTTTCACCTGTTGCAGCTGTTCCACTTATAAGGAAAAAACTAAATAGTAGGTGAAAGTATTGACTGAGCATAACAACATAGTCTGAAAATGGAGTCTTCACTAGGAAGGAGAAAACCCAGTTCCATGTTAGTTCTGTGTCTTAACTTGATCAGGAAATGTAACCAAAATTACTAACAAAATTTAAATATAACAATTACTCAGTGTTTTTATAAAGATACAGAAAGTCCTATATGAGTATAAAAGTCTGTTTTCCTGCCTATAGTTTTTAGATATTACAGTGGAATTCATTTTGTCTACTGTACTATGGACAAAAAGGCTGAGAGGTTAGAATCTGTATTTCTATGTTCTTTCTTTATAAAATGACCTGATTTTTAGTTCCTGTATGTCCTCCAAACCTCATGAAGTTCAACAAGGCCAAGTGCAAAGTCCTGCACATGGGTCAGGTCAGTGCCAAGCACAAATACAGGCTGAGGATGAGTGGGTTGAGAGCAGCCCTGCAGAGAAGATCTTGGGGGTATTAGTGACTGGAAAACTGCCTATGAGCCAGCAATGTGCACTCACAGCCCAGAAAGCCAACCATGTCTTGAGCTGCATCAAGAGAAGTGTGGCCAGCAGGTCAAGGAAGGGGATTCTCCCCCCTCTACTCTGCTCTTGTGAGACCCTACCTGGAGTGCTGTGTCCAGGTGTGGGGCCCCCAACATAAAAAGGACAGGGACCTGCTTGAGCAGGTCCAGAGGAGGCCATGAAGATGATCAGGGGTCTGGAGCACCTCCCCTAAGAGGACAGGCTGAGAGAGTTGGGGTTGTTCATCCTGGAGAAGAGAAGGCTCTGGGGAGACCTTATAGCGGCCTTCCAGTACTTAAAGGGGGCCTACAGAAAAGGTGGGGAGGGACTCTTTATCAGGGGGTGTAGTAATAGGAAGAAGGGTAACTGTTTTAAACTGAAAGAAGGTAGATTTAGATTAGATCTAAGGAAGAAATTCTTCACTGTGAGGGTGATGAGGCGCTGGCCCAGGGTGCCCAGAGAAGCTGTGGCTGCCCCCTTCCTGGAAGGGTTCAAGGCCAGGTTGGACGGGGCTGGGAGCCCCCTGGGCTGGGGGAAGGAGGCCCTGCCCGGGGCAGGGGGGTTGGAGCTAGATGATCTTTAAGGTCCTTTCCAACCCAAACCTTTATATGATTTTATGATATGAATGGCCTAGTAAGAAATGATAGCATGCTGATAATAAAAGGGCAGAAATCAAACATCTTTTTCTCTAGCTTGCAGAAAAAAAAAGAAAAAAGGCATTTTACTGCATGCTAATGTATATTTTAGAAAATATTAAAACCAAATATTTCTTGTTTCATTCTGATAACATTATGTTTGAAGATATTTGTTAAGGAATAAGTGGATTATAATTAGTTTAATGAATGGCATAGGAATTAAAAAAAAAAAAAAAAAAAGGAAAAGCATTTACAGTATATCATTTAGTGAAAAGGTTTTCTGGTATCATGCCATCACTATTTGAAACATTAATTTAATTTAGACCCATGAAAATGGAATCTGAGAGATTAACTGAATTTCATGGTAAATCAATTTCTAGAGATGAGGGCGGTTTTCTGTTGTAAGATATGTACAATAATTAAATATTATGCTGTGGTTTTCTTTCATCTATTCTTTCAGTATTCAGAAAAAACTTAGGACCTGGCTAAACAAAACTAAAGGATGATCTTCAACTTTTTGATTTGCAAATCTACTCGGTTATATTGCTGAGGGAAGAATAGGCATTACTAAAAAAGTCCAATGAAAGACCAGAATCTTCATATGACTTCTTTTATTCTTCTGGTCATATTGTTTCCTCATTTGACAGATACAGAGATTGGAAAAAATTAGGTCCATGAGTTCTTTAGTGAATACATTAGAATCTCTTTATTAATGGGAACTCTTTAAGTGTTCAATGTCAGCACTAATGGATAAAGTTGCAAGATAAGGTCCAAACTGAGTAAGAATATTAAATGATCTATTCTCACTGTATACTTCCTTTATGAAAGCTAAAGATCAGTTGGTGAGATATTGTTCATCTAAGGCTGTGTACTTTACAGGAAGCACAACACTAAAATCACATCTCTACAATTAGCACTGGGGACACTGATGTGTTTTTATTTCCTTATGCAAACTGAGTAACTATTGTCTAATATAGGTCTAGCTAAAGAACATAATACGTCTGTTATTTTTTGCAGCCTTGCATACTTATTTTTTGTGCTTCATGACATGAACCCATTCCAGACTAGATATTGCTGTCTAGCTACAGGGTTCATGCTGAGTAAATGTCCCTGAAATTACCCCTGAGTGTGATTTGTTCTCTTGTGACTGAACCTGGCATATTACCAAAAGCCCAGACTCTTGTTTCTCCAAAGACAGCAGCTGCACCAAAAGGAAACCTTGCTAATGTTCCTGAATCTTCCCAGTAAAACAAGGTTCAGACACATCTCTGTTCAGCAGCATCTAGATAACATTTCATTGTAGACAGTGTTTCACTGTTAGAGTTCATTAAATAAGGAATCCACTGCTTCTGATAGGTTGTGCAAAAAGATCAACATTAATCAATACATATTTTATGGTAAAGATGGCCTTAAAAAAATATTTTGTTTTGAACTGGTAAAAATTCTGTATATACTTCATTTAAAATAACCTGTAAGTGGATATAATTTAATGAGGAAGTACACTTCTAGTATCCTCTTTCCCCTATCACCCTTTTTCTTTTTTAATAAGTCTTTCAGTTAACTTCCTTGGCACCATCTAAACCTACAAAGATACTAGAATTTTATATCTTTGCCATTAAGAGCAAAGGACCATTCTAATTAGTCCCCAGCAAAATTGATCATAATCATAATTTATCTTTTGATAACATTAAAATATATTATGATGCTGCGGTTCATTATCTAAAATCCAGAATTCATGTTTTCTTTTACTGTCCAGACTCCTGAATCTTGTTAACAGGGGATACGTATTATATTGTCACTAGTGTTGGTATTTGTAGATCCAGCATTTAATACATTCACTCTAGATCTAAATGACTAATCATATATTTAGTTCTCCTAACCAGCAATGTAGAAAACTACTAAGGGGAAAACCAGTCTGTTTCTCAGAACCTTTAAAAAACTTTTTTCTTTCAAAGTTTATATTTTTTTATTAGTATCTTAATTTTGACAGGTATTTTCTGTACATGTAAATCAACATAACTGAATGTTGAATTAGATGTTGGAATAAATAGGATAGATTTAGTGTCATTATGGGTAATGAGACATGCTTGCAATCAAGCTTGCTTCTTAGCAATTAATGTAATTTCAAGAAATGCAGTACAGCTACAAAGTGATGGCCAAAGTGTCTTAAATCAGGATAATTTTACATTTTTTTCCCTGTATTGTTTTTTACCTACTAGCTTTAACATTTTGCGTTTTGTTTTATTCTTGTTCTTTAGAGAATGCATGCATGCGTGTGTGCACAGACACACAAAAAATGCACAGCAACATTTCCCTCCCTCTATCTCAACCACTGCCCCTTTAATACTGAATGTGATACACGCAGTGTGGTTTTGAAACATGTCTCCTTAGAGCAGGGTCTCCCAAAGAGGTAAGGGAAGGAAACCTGTTAAGAATTAATTCTTACAGATCTGTCTTCCTCTTGTCTTGATCTTCACCTTGACACACGCCCTGTTAGAACAGTGATGCATGGGTGGCAGTACTAATATGAAAGGGACAAAAAGCATGCATTTTATGTGGCTGGTGTGATGGTAAGTGATCATAATAAAGAGATTCAAACTCATTTTTCTATGCAATTGAGGGGAAGTGTATTTGTCTTGAAGACTCTGTATCCCAAGGATGAAAGCTAGGGCTCTGGGTTTTTTTTTTAAACAATGTTCAAGTCTTTTGCTTTTCCTTTAAACAGGTCTGAAATAGATATACTGTCTGCTAGTTCTGAAGGCATTCTCATCGGCTATTGTCCACAACAAGATGCCCTGGATGAACTTTTAACGGGTTGGGAGCATCTTTATTATTACTGCACGTTGCGTGGAATTCCAAAACAGGATATTTGTAAGGTAACTGTCCAGAACAGATCTGCAGGGGGAGCTGAAGCAAGGTTGGGCTGTAGAGTTTATAAAACAATTGTACTTTTTTTACATGAGATAATATCTGATATTTCATGTTAACAGCTTTAGTAATAAGGTTTTTCATTACTACTACTTTGTTTAATTAATATGTATTTTTTCTGTTTTATGCCAATTCAAAACACAATGACATCACTGAGGAGAGCAAAATAACACTAATGCAAATGAAATCTCAGGCACAAAAACTCTAAAGAAAGGAAATATATGAATGATTCACACCTTAATTCTCACACTTAGAGAACTGGGAGGGGACACCACGTGTTCGGAGTCATGCACCCCTGAAAAACTCTTTTCTTCAGAGATGGGATTAAACTCTGAAGGAATTAAAAATTGTTGAATGATTATATAAATAAACTAAACATCTGAGTGCTGAGATGGCAGCCGCCAGCACTCTGCTATTAAATGTCTTAAACTTCACAAGATGGTGGCTGCATTTAAACAGCCCGCTGGGAGTAGTCCCTAAAATATTCCAGCTGCCATACCAGGTCTGGGGTTGTCCAGGGAGAGGTGGCCAAATCTGTGTCAGAAAATGCCTTAAAAGCTCACTAGCATTGATGGTGACAATATCTGGGAATGCCACAGAGGTTTTGAATTTACAGATACAGAAGTAGCTGGTGCTGACCAGCAAACAGTGTTCTTTTTCTATAATGAGGCAGTCAGGCAATAATCTAATTACCAAATTGATAAAGTATAGAATGTGGGGTTTTTTTCTGACTCTTCAGATGGAAGTTTGCGATCTGACCTGGATTCAAGCAGCTCAATCTCTTGTGCTTAAATGCATCTTTATTAACATGAGAAAATTTGAATGTGCTATGAAATGGATGTCTGTTATTCCTGCTGTGTAGATTGGTTCCATTTAGTTGCTATGGCTCTAGGATTGTCCTTGTAACCTCCAGAATGCTGCCTATTGTCTTCTTTTTCATTTTTTCTAGAAGCAAAACTGCATGTAACTGAAATATCTTTTTTTCTACTCACCCAGTATTTTCCTGGCTATTGCCTCAGGGTCTGCTAAGTAGTTTACAGTCAGTTCCTTGTCTGTATGTGAGAGGGACTCCTCCTGGTTCTTCACAGCTTGTTTCCCCCAGCAGCTAGGTATTATTCCAGGAAAAGGTGTGATTCCTGCCATGAGACCTTGAGCATTCAGAAATAAATATCATTGTGCCCCAATATTAGCATCAAGACAGGCAATATTTTGAACTTTTCCTGTCTTAGGCTAATAATTTGGGTATTTCTGGATGAGAGACTGGGGAAAATAAAAGATTCTTACAAGTCTGCCTCTTCTGCTGGGTAGAATCCTCCCTGGCTGGACTTTTAACTGATTATCTTAACAAGACTTTTCTTGCAGGCTACTTAGAAATCATCATGCAGTCTTTTTATTTAGTTTGCTCTTCATAACTCACTGGTGGTAGCTTTTCCTTCTGAATACTAGCAGAGCACTGAAAACTTAAATATGTTTTGCTTGATCTAAAGGGAATATATTAAGGGATAATTGTTATTGCACTAAACCCCTCAACTATAATTACCTGTTTTCTCCATGAACTGACAGCTCCTCTCAAACGGTTGGGCTAAAAGCCTATCATAACTAGCACCTATTATTGTGGCACTTAATAGACACGGAGGTGGCAATAGAATCTAGCATCTCCTCTAGAGCTTTGTAGTCATACAAAAGGATGCTGTTAAATATCCATACATCTTACATATGTCATTGAATGCTTTTGATCCTAAGTGTAATTTAATACAGGAATCAGAGTTTGATTGTTTAATTATGCAGTGGTGCTCTTTAAATGCACTAAACATGGCTTTTAAGCTGTTCTGTCTTATCTTCATAAGAAAAGGCAATATATTCTTGTTATGCATATGTCCAAATGGTGCACATGTACTATAAACGAAGCAGTTTTTAAGGCACCCTAAGAAGAATGGAAATTTCAGAAGCACCTGAATGATAGGAGTACATAGTTTTAATTAAATTTTATGGGACTCAAAATTAACTCACATACTTTGGGTCATATACATACAGTGTTACTGCCAGCAAGCTCACTCCAGAGTATAGAGTAAGCACACTCCCCATTTGTGAATAGGCCGAAGGACATAAATCCTTGTGGGTGGTGATCCTCTGAGAAAGAAATGGAGTAGGAATGAGCCTATGATGTAGGCTAAGTAGGACTTCCCCACAGTTAAAATAATTGCCTCAGCCTTATTGCAAGAGTTACTTTTATAACTGACTTGAATTTGACAAGAAGGATTTCTGAGTGAGAGCTGAGTAGGGCTTTTAGCAATGTGCTACCTTTCTGACTCCTGGAGTCACAGACTCTTAGCTATTGTTTTATTTTAGTACTCACAGGTGTGAGGAAAAGCTGTTCAGGTGGGACTGGCAGACACCTTTTTGGTAATATCTCATCTGCAGACATATGGAGACAGTAGCTTTGAAAAGTGTGAACTGATCCATGCATTACAATGGGCTGTTCCTGCTCTAATCTTACACCCTGTGCAAGCCCTGTAAACAGGAGGTAGTAGGGGAGATAGTGTCTGTGTGTGTGTGTACACATGAATCGTGATGTTACTGCTTGATTTGTGACTCCTTCAGGTAATTTCACCTCCCAGCAGCAACTGTTTTGGAGGATGAGGAGCAGGATCAGGAGCTATGTGGAAGCTAGAGAATGGAGAGAGATCTGTGGTGTGCTTATGGACCTGGATTTCAAAAGTAAACTGTCCCATGCAGCATGGAGCTTTTCTCAGCTGCCTGGGAAGTTTTCCAGATCACAGTGAGCAGGATGATACCAGCAGCTTTCTATACTGTGCCTGCAGGATGTCTCCCTGCATATGCATATGCAAATTAACACTGCAGCAAATGCTGTCTGTATTTGGTGAGGTGCCACAAGGGTAACCTGGCTTCGTATGTTTTCTCTGTAGATAACGTGAGAATAGTGTTCTCTCCAAAAATTCTGGCATTCATAAAACCCATTCCAAATGCAGAAGTATTTGTGAATAATTGGCATACCCAAGAGCTTCCACTTCATGTTCAGATCCAGCTATTCTCTGGGCAATTAGTAGACAGCTACTGCAATGACAGTCCTCAAAACTGTTTGAAATTTATGTATGGGTCCTGCTTCAGGTGGATCAAAATCAATTCTGTGTTATTTAGAGATGAGTTATGTTACTGTGGTGCACTGGGAGAAGATAAATGCTAATCTTCTGATCACCCTAGACCTTAGAGGATCTAGGTATAGGCTTAGACTATTCTTGTAGGCAGCCTTCTGTGCCTTAGTTTAACATTTGTGATAGAGAGACTGTTCTTCCTTTCAGTTGTCTTAATTTTTTGTATGCATAGATTGCAGAGCAGACTTTGTTGCCATATGCTTGTGATCAAGGCATCAAAGGGCTCTTGCAAATAATAGTTAGGTACTCTGGTTTACCTTCATCAAAAACTGAAGTGCAGCTATCTCAGAGGAAAACAAATGTTTTTGTCAACAGGCCCTTCTGACTGTGTGAGGCTGCTGTCAAGTGTTGAACAGCTGCTGTGTTCAACTCAGAAATGGCTGGTGTTTGGAGAAAGTGTGAATTTTAGTTGCCTGTAAAGAAAATAAGGACTGGGAATGCTTTGGAATAGCAGCTGTATGGAAATGTAAGCTGTTATTTTCTCATTCCCTCCTGCCTGTAATACATTGCTTCAAGCCTGCCTCTGAGTGTCTACCAGTGAGTGTTTATGTGAACATGCACATACACATACATTTTAGAGAGTACATGGTTTTGATGTCGAAAGAAGCATACAATCACTTATTTTTTTTTAATAAGTTGGCAAGCCGGCAGGTGACTTGCAGGATATGTTGCTGCTAAAGTTATCTATTGAAACACTAACTTCATGGATCAAATCCTCTGCTAGACAGATTTATCTGCAGCAGGAGTTAAGTGCCTGACATAAAGTTGAGTGCACTTAATGTTCCAAAACAGTAATTAACTGAATGGGAAAGGAGGAGAAAAATGGGTCATTTGCTATCAATGTTAAGCTTCATGTAATGTGAAGTTTTACTTCGCAAATCTGCTCTGCAAGTTTCTTTTTGCTGCAAAACTGGAGAAGTTAGAGCAGAGCTTTGAGGCTATTTAGACACATACTAATTTAACGTATTATTTTTAATTCTTATTTTTATTTCTTTAATATATTAAGGTTCGGTATCTCAATTTGTTCCTAGAAACAGCATACAACTTGTTAAAAAAATATAAAATAGTAACACTAAATGACATCTCTCATTAGCATTAAAACCTGTGTTGCAAATCTCAAAACAAGCTTCATCAGGCCTTCAGAGGCAACTTTGTGGAATAGCAGTATGATTTCTCTTTACGTTAATTCTCCAGGAAGATTTTTGCACTGACTCTGGAATCTCACTGATTTCCTTACATGGTATATTCTATAGCTGCTGGAAAGGGGAATTTGTACATTCCTTTATTCTTTGCATGTTTGCTTATTTTTGGGCCCCAAGTAAAATAAGTGTGTGAAGTTTTACAAGATTCTGGGATAAAGAACTATTTTATGCTTTCCTAATGTAAGAAATCTGACAATTCTGAGTTTACTCTGAAGCAGAGTGAATACTGTTTGGTGTGGAATTGATGAATGACTGTTATTTAGGATGTTCAACCTACACTGCATTCACTTACTTGGAACCTGACACTTTGAATGACTATTTTGGAAGTGTATAATTATTTTTCAGATGACTCTAGAATTCATCCTATGCTTATTGTCATTTGTATTAGCTATGATACACATTTTCAGTATTAGATCAGGTTTGCTTTATGATGGTTTGTTCAGAATAAAATAGAAAGAAATTATACATTGTATTTATTTTGTCAGAAATTATGTAAAAATAGTACACGGATGTATACTGCCTTTCAAGTCAGGATAGACACGTTGTCACATTTCTAGTTTTGTAACAGACTGAGTCTTCACTAACTCCAAGTTTTTCTGGAAGACATACTAACTGAAAACTCTTAGTACCACCTGATTTTTTACTTGAATATTAATGGTAATTTTCAAAAGAGAGTGGAAAATCATTAGCATTAGTGGTTGCATGATTAGTGTCACTTATTGCTTTTCAGTGAGGTGGATGTGCCTCTCGGTTCCCTGGTGGATAGAGGACACCATGCCGACTGTAACCTTTACTCCCACAAATATTAACATGTGTGCAAAAATTCAAGTTACCTTACTGCCTCTTCTGGAATTAATATAGTCTTAGGAAATGCACAAAATATTGGAGGATTTGGTTTAGATTTTACAGATTGAAGGGCTCATTCCAATGTCTATCCCAAAGCTAGGGGAACTAGTCCAAATTAATATGAGGAAAATAATTTTTTGCTGAAGATGTTAGAATTGATGAAGGAAAAATAAGTAATTTTAAGGAATATTGGAAAATGGAAATTGTTAGCTGATGGATGTAAAGTCTGTTATAATCTGGATTTGGGGGCGGAAGGGAAGGAAAGAGTTCAAATACCTTATAGAAATGACTAGGTGTGACACATCTTTATGATTCAAGTACACTCACAATGTATATATTTGCATATAACTCTGTGTCTTTTAATTTGGCCTCAATGTTACCAAATTGCTAAATAGATTGATGTATCTCCTCACCCTTCACTGCTGAAAGTAATTGAAACCAGAAATAGAACATCATGATGAATACGACAAGGAGGGAGAGAAGGTGCTTCAGTATATATCTCACACTCACTAAAGGAAGAAAACCATTAGAATTGTAAATATCTTGCATAATTGTGTGTATATGTTTGAATATTTGTCACATATTTGATTCTGAATTTCATTTAAAGTTGTTTAAGAGGGTTTTTCATTTTTACTTTATAGTATACTATGATACAAACCACAAGATACCACTGGTTATACAGATAAATGAAGTTATAATGGAAACGTGCAGGCTCCTCCACAAGATTCTGAATACATAATATTTCTAATTTCATTCAAATGATTGTTTTGTTATTGTTTAGGTCATATTGATGAAGCTGAGATTGTTATTAGTGGAAACCTTATGATATGCATTAAAGAAAAGAGAAAGAGATTTGGGGTCACCTGTTGAAAGAAGAGTGAGCTTTATATTCCTATATTTGCTGAAGCATGTTCTGCAGTGTTCCTTTGAAATATAAAGGTTGAGGACAATAGCAGGAATGGGAGATTTTTAGGTGCAGCCAGGAAATCATTAGCAGTAGGAAAGCTGGCTAATCCTTCGGCCTTTATGTTGCTGACGAGATTCAGCTCCACGTCTGTTCTAATTTGATACATTTTGCATGAAAGAAACGTATCTAGATATCAAGCCAGATTGTGGTGTGCACTGCAATGATCTGCAAGGTTTATCCTGGAAGCACATTCAAAGCAGAAGCAAAGTGGGTACTATAAAATGTTTCCCACCCCTCTCTATTTACCTTAAGTAAACCTTGCCCTGCAAAATTCCCATAGCACAGGATTTGCCAGGTTTTCTCTCCTAGTACAAAACAGGAGATGGAGCAGTCATGAGTATGAACCGAATGCTTGAGTACATACCAGATAGTTGAGAGGATTTTGCGTGTAGAATCATAAATTTTGCAAAGTCGATTTTTTTTTTAATGTTGCTCCCTAAAAAGAGCATTATGTTCATACCTCATACGCGATTGAGTCTCCCTGGGAGCTACAGACTACAATAAGACTTAGCTGACTTGAATGGTTTTTTCTTCTCTTTCTAGCACTGTTCCTTGGCTTTCTAAATTCTTCCCTCTGCAGTGTTCATTGTCTCTTTCAAAGAATGGCATTTTTCTGACTTAGACCAAGAATTTTGGTAACACTTCAAAGCAGTCTTAGAAACAGTGGTTCTGGTCTAGGTAAAGGATAGTTTTTATTACAGTTCAGCTGTGATACATCGTCCTATTTTTTTTTTTATTTTTTAATAACTCTTGAAGCCTGTTGTAGCTTGCAATATATGTTAGTTTTGGTGTAAACAAGAGATCATGCAACTTTTCACTTTCTGGTCTTAATTTTTTATGAGCTTCTCTGTATATTGTTGGTGGACTTGTAGGAGAATAATCCTGTTGTCACTAACATGCATACATTCCCAGTGATAGTAAAGTCAAGTCACTTTAGTAGAGTGGATAAGCTGTCTATGATATGCTTTAGAGGTGTTCACTTTACAGGCTGCTTCAATGTATAATGAGACCTATGCTTGGAAGGAAAAAAAAAACAACCCTCCCCAAAAAACCCAAAACCAAAACAAAAAAGCTTAGCTATTAGGTCTTGGAATATAGCTTAGATGTTTGACCATTCCTAAACCCACAGAATGTTTGAATTTGCAGCAATTCTGCTGATATACAGCAGTAGTGTCTAAATAAAAGGAAACCACTGTGAATTAATTCTGAAATAGCAGAAGACTTGAACGTTTCAGTTTAAAATTACCTGGATGTTTTAATGGTTGTTGATTAAGGTTTTTTTAAAAACTGTCTGCATTTAACATAGGCAGAGCAATATTTATGAGAATTAGCTTTTGTGTGAGAACATGCATTGCTGTCGGGAGATATATAGATATAAATAATATATACATTAAGGTACACCAAACACAAGCAACTATTAATACCAGTATCGGGATCCACACTAAAATACCGCAGATCCATGCCACTGCAGCATTGTTCCTGCTTACAGAGGACGTGCTCTCAGAGGTGTCTTATTTTTATACGTAGCACTGAAAAATCTTGCTGAAAGGTCTTAATCATTTCCTAAGGAGTTTACATAAATCTGTCTTATAAAAAATATTATTGTGCATATGACAGTTTATTTGAAATGGATAGTGAATATTAATTCACAATATTGGTTTTTGATGTATTTTCTATCAGATTTTCTGAATTAATTGCAGACTGTCCATCTGATCTGACTAATCCTTCCAGTACTTCCTTGCTTTTTGTTGAATGTAGTACAGAGGGAGCAAAAAGAATGCCCCATACTGCTGGAGATCCTCTGGCAGTTGATCTCAGGCAATAGAGCACAATGCAATTACTTTTGTTACAAGAATCTCCCAGCTGTGGTACATCCAGGTTGAAAACATACTGGCTTTGTTACAAATTTGATCACCCCTTGATGATAGAGCCACTCAGCAGCATGCCACTAAACACCTGCTGCTTCGCAGGGTGCATCTGCCAGTGGTGAGTAGAAAAATCACTGCTGTGTCCCTCATGTTTTTGCATGACATGTCCCTGGATGGCCCAGCAGTGATAGCTGATAATAGGTGGAGCAAGGCTCTTGCTACATTTAAAATTCTCTAACACCAGTATTTGAGGGAGCCTTGTACATTAAGACTGTCTCTGGCAGGTAAAGAAGAAAGGCCATAGACGACAGCATGAATATTGTCTCCAGCTGTGCTCATGTGCCTGCCCAGATTACTCAGATCACACATACTTAAGTGATTATAACCAAACCAGCTAGAGCCAGCTTATCCCTCTCAGTTATTATGAAGGTATATTAATTTAACCCTAAATTGCCTTTTCTCTTTAAGAAAATCTAAATCCTCAACCTCTGACTTGCTTTTCTACCATTTCCATCTTTTTGTGGTTGATGTAGAATTTTGTCTTCTGAATTTTCAGTCACTAAGATGTGTGATCAAATAAATACTGGAGAATGAGGTGAAATGAAGAACATTTTAGCTCATTGACCCATTGGCACAAAATGAATACAAATGACTGTTACAAGCACTGACAAAGCCAAATTTTCTATATAAGAAAATCCTTATCCTTTGTGGAGAACTAAGGGGTCCCAGAGCAGCTTTTTGTATATGTCTAAGATTCAAAAGTAGTAATATGAGGCAAATGGGGGCAAATAATGAAATGGCACATACATTTGCTTAATGTGCATGAACAGAGTGTTCTTTCAATCTAAGTACAAACAACACCTAACGGCTCAACTTTGCTGGCCTTCAAATTTCTAAACCACAGGTTGCAGAGGACCTTGTTCACCGGTTACACCTCAATGCCCATGCTGACAAGCTGGTGAGAACATACAGTGCTGGCACAAAGAGGAAGCTCTCTGCTGCTGTGGCTTTAGTTGGTAAACCCCAAATACTTTTACTGGTGAGTAAAAGTAATACTGTGCCTAGAATAACTGGGTTACATTTAATTTTGTTGTTTTCTGTGTTGCTCTAAAGAAAATCGGGTAGTTTCCTCATCAGTCAGGGAGTAATTGATACATGGATGTACAACTGTCCTCGTTGTTCTGCTGTATGAACACTTATTTTATTCTCCAGTGCTTGCAAAAATAGAAAATAGAGTTACTTTTTCTTTCTTTCTTTTTTCTTTTTTTTTTTTTTTTTTTCCTTGGGGTAGTTGGGTGAGCAGGAAATTAAAAAAAAGGGTCCTAAATACACATACAGACACGCACATGCAATTGTAACATCCTATGGCCGAAACAGATATGTATTTTATTTAAGATTTCCTTATGTAGAAGAAGAAAAAAATAATTTGATGTGAAATATATTATTGTATTCTGTATTCTCTACATTGTATACAATGGGAGAAAAATATGTATGTGATAAATTCTAGTGGCTTCCTTAAGAAGGAAGATTCTTATTTTAATTAGTAATTTCGAGTTGGTGTTAGTAACCCAACTTTTTTAGAATATTCATATTCTTTACTATGTCATGCTTCATAAATCTGGCTAGTTCTTATATTTTTGTTGGATTCACAAATCACACAATCAAACTAATACTACCGAATTATGTTAATTATAATTATTTTTCATATATTGTTTCGGTGCTTGCATCCTGCTGCTCATTTAGACCTGAAACTAGTCTTTCCAGTTTAAAAAATGCTTTTTGTATTGAAGATCAGGGAATTACAAAGCTCTGGAAACTGCATCGTTATGACACCATGTTCTTTCTTATCACTGTCTATTGTTTCACTAGAAAAGACTGAACTACTGAACATCCCTTTCTTAAACCTTCCCTGGGAAGAGCTAAACCAACTCAATAGTGGAATAAACCTTTCAGAACTGTCAGAGGGAGACAATCTGCTTCCCAGAGTTAGTGGGAGTGGGGGTGTGGATGGGGTGGGAGTAGAAACCAATGCTTACAGTAATAGATCCCAGGCTAAGTAGGACCAGATAAAACTAGTGTTCTCATGGAGTTCATGTTTCAGAAGAGGAGACACTTTTTGCTGTTTTTAACTTCCTATCATTGCCTCACATCTGAGCTGAATTATTTTATTTACATTTTATGCTTAAACTGACCCTGGTTCAGTTAGTAAAAGGAGGAGATAGTCTTAAATCAGTATTTTTTCCTGATCTTAGAAAATGCTCCAACTGTTTTTTAATGTCTTTATGACAGCATGCTACTGCAAATATCCATTTCAACCTACTTCATGCTGCAGGGCACAGACTATTGCATATGTAATGACAAGAGGAAACCAAAATATCTAAACATGTCAAATGCTTTAAAACATTTGCATGGCTTTAGAAAGCTAGCAGATTTTAAAGGACTTATTCAGTATTTTAAAAGTGTTGGGTTTTTTTTTTTGTGGTTTGGTTGGTTTTTTTTTTTTTTTTTGTTTTTTTTTTTTTTTGTCTGAGAGCAGTGGCACCAATGTAAACCACTGAATATTCTTCTAGCTTGATTCCAGGTTCATAGCTATTAATTTAAGTAATAGTGTGGGTTGCTTTATTTTTACTGTTTTTTATGTTTTTTATTAGTTATCCACAGATAATAAGAGACTGAACTGAATTATTTTTCACCTCTGCCATTGGTAGCTAAGAACCAAAATCAGCAACAGGCTGAATGTTTTGTTTGCTTTGTTTCTTGAGAACTTTCCTTCCAGGTTTTAGCTGGGATTCCTTGCTGCAAATACCCTGGCCAAAGCCATACCACCCTAATAGTTGATGACACCACTCATGAAATTCCATAGTATAAAAAGCAACTGGAAGAGTTTCCTTCTCCCTAGTTTTGTAGTGACAGAGAATGACTTTTGACAGTCAGATATAATTTCTTCTGCTTTCACAAATAAATGAAGTCAAAATTTCATAGAATCATAGAACAGTTTTGTTGGAAGGGACCTTAAAGATCATCTAGTTCTAACCCCCCCGCCACGGGCAGGGACACCTTCCACTAGATCAGGTTGCTCCCAGCCCCACCTAACCTGGCCTTGAACAATTCCAGGGAGGGGGCAGCCACAGCTTCTCTGAGCAACCTCTTCCAGTGTTTCACCTTTCTCACAGGAAAAAATTTCTTCCTTAGATCTAATCTAAATCTACCCTATTTCAGTTTAAATCCATTAACCCTTGTCCTATCACTATACTTCCCGATAAAAAGTCACTCCACACTCACTATAAGGTCTCCCCGGAGCCTTCTCTTCTCCAGGCTGAACAACCCCAACTCTCCCAGCCTGGCCTCACAGAGGAGGTGCTCCAGACACCCTCATGGCCTCCTCTGGACCTGCTCAAGCAGGTCCCTGTCCTTGTGTTGGGGGCCCCACAGCTGGACACAGCACTCCAGGTAGGGTCTCACAGGAGCAGAGTAGAGGGGGAGGATCCCCTCCCTCGACCACACTTGATGCAGCTCAGGACACGGTTGGCTTTCTGGGCTGCAAGCACACATTGCTGGCTCAGTCAGTTTTCCACTCACTAATACCCCCCAAGTCCTTCTCTGCAGGGCTGCTCTCAACCCACTCATCCCCAGTCTGTATTTGTGCTTGGAATTGACCTGACTCATGTTCAGGACTTTGCACTTGGCCTTGTTGAATTTCATGAGATTTGCCCAGGCCCACCTCTCAAGCCTGCCAAGGTCCCTTTGGACGGCATCCCTTCCTCCAGCGTGTTGACTGCACCGCACAGCTTGGTTTTGTTGGTGAACTTGCTGAGGTTGCATGCAATACCATGCTACCAACAAAGATGTTAAAAAACACTGGTTCCAATTCTGAGCCCTGAGGAATGTCACTCATCACTGCTTCCCACTCAGACATCGAGCTGTTGACCACAACTCTTTGAGGGCTACCATACAGCCAATTCCTTACCGACTGAGGGGTCCATATCCATCTTTCAAATCTATGTCTCTCCAATTGAGAGAGAAGAGTGATGTGTGAGACAGTATCAAGTGTTTTGCACAAGTCCAGCTAGATGATGTCAGTTGCTCTTCCCTTATCCACCAATGCTGTAACCATGTCATAGAAGGCCATCAAATTTGTCAGGCATGATTTGCCCTTAGTAAAGCCATGTTGGCTGTCGCCAATCACTTCCTTATTTCCATGTGCCCTAGCATAGTTTCCAGGAGGATCCGTTCCATGATCTTGCTGGGCACAGAGGTGAGACTGACTGGCCTGCAGTTTCCCGGGTCTTCCTTTTTTCCCTTTTTAAAAATTAGAGTTACGTTTCTCCCTTTTTCAGTCAGTGGAAACTTTACCAGACTGCCACAGCTTCTCAAACAGGATGGAGAGTGACTTAGCCACTTCATCCGCTGGTTCCCTCAGGAACTCCCTGATGCGTCTCATCAGGTCCCATGGACCTGTGTACCTTCAGGTTCCTTAGATGGTCTCAGACATGATCTTCTCCTACAGTGGGCGGTTCTTCCTTCTCCCAGTACCTGTCTTTTTAAATCCTTAATTTGATTTAGTGAAGACAGCGGGATTAGATAGGAAAGGGAAATGTAGTTTTTGTAGCTGCACCTCTTTTACTGTTAAAGCAATCTGAGTCAGAAATGGGTTTGCTAGACAGTTTGCCTTGGGCAGCACTGACTGTTTTTTAATCCTCTGGATTCTCTCCACCCTTGGTGATTGTTGCTCTCAAAGGAACTCTTGGAGTAACTGGTGGAGGATGTAGAATCCAAACATACTACCCACATCTGGCTATGGGATGGGCAGTGCAGGCAGCTGGCAGTTACAGGACTTCTCCACTTTGTGCTCATGGCAGATGTGTATGTAGAAGAGGAACAGTCACCAAACCTTCCCAGAAAGTGAGGAAAAACACCTCCAAGTCTCTCCTAATAAAAGAAGTAATGTGTATATGTATAAATAAACACACATATATATAAATATGATTATTTTTATTATATTATTATATATTATATAAACATATTATTAATTTATTGAATAAAAAGTGCCTTCAATGAATTTATAAATGAAACTATATGCATTAAAGCAAAAAACTGATTAGAGTGTCTTTGATGTGACTTCCTAAAAATTTAGCTTTTTTAGAGAAAAATACATGATTTTATTTTGAGTTTTGTTAATTCTTCATGTTGGACTGGAGCTGTGGTATGCTTTTGTCATGCTGCTGTATTGTCATTTGCATTTTTCCTGAAGGATGAGCCCAGTTCTGGGATGGATCCTTGCTCTAAACGCTACCTTTGGAAAACCATCCTGAAGGAAGTTCAGGATGGCTGTGCAGCCGTGTTGACATCCCACAGGTAAGACCCCCTTATCCCATCAGCCAGCATATTCCTGTTCTCTCTTCTGACCTGCTGTCAAGTGAGAGCAGAAATGCATATTCTGAAGGCACACTCATCCTGGTGTAAAACACAGAACATGTCTTGGTATTTTATGTCAATCCCTTCCTGCTTGTGAAAATTGAACTTGCATAAATCCTAAATATTTTCTATATTTAATTTTCAAGAATTTGAATGTGGCTCAAGGGGACTGCTGGCACAGGAAAAATGTTGCAACAGAGTCTTCCTTTTCTATGCTCTTTCTATTCAGAGCTGCAGTGTCTCTTCTTGCTTGGAACACCAGGTTATCCTTTTGCCCACTTTAAAATTCTTACAAAGCGAGGTGGGAGTGAAAAACCCTCTTCTGATTTTATTAAGGATTCTGTTTTGCATCAGTATACGAAAAGAGTATGGTATGGTATCCTAAAGACAGATGCCTCAGCTGCTCTCTGTATGCACTACTGGAAATGGTAGGAGTGACACCATCCTCTTAGAAGCATCTATTTACATTAAATATCTTGTCAACTCTTTGATATGGTCATTTGTATGTCAGTTTAATGGAAGAAATATCAATACTGTTTTGTAACATGTATAGTAAAAAGGAATAAATTAAATGTTCCCTTAGGGAATTTAGTATAGTACGTGTAATTATATATTAAATGGCTTTAAATGAGGGAGAGATCATGAAAATATGCCCAGAGAAGACAGAACTCATTAATCAAAACAGCAGTATAACATTTTGGCCAAATGAGATTTGAAGCATAGATGAATCAATAAAAGAATGCAGCAAAACTTCCCTCAGTATTTTCAAGATATTAAATTTTTTTCAGATGTTATCAAGATGTATTTCTTGTCTCTGTACATGTGTGTGCTACATTATTGATGGAAAAATGCTCTCAAAACTTTTTAGTATTCTATTTATGGAAGGTGAATCTCAAAAATAACATACCTGTATTTGATCGCCAAGTGCTTATCATCTCACTCTTTTAGGGAACACAAGTTATGCATTGTGAATTAAGTTGAGTGATTTCCAGGAAACAGTGTGCTTTGACTTTTCAGTCCAGATTAAGAACCCTTAATTGTCAAACACCAGCTAAACAGATCTGTGCTTTCATTACTAATATGCTGCAAACACACACACAAACAAAATCTATAAAATTCTTACAAATTACTCATTTAGATCTACAAATTAACGACAAAGCAGATATAAGTACAATTATAGTGTACATATTTAATTTCTAATTACTAAGACATTGTTGTGCCAGGTTAGAGGAAATAGAAATTATTTTATGTTGTTTATATTATTTGCTGATGGCCATTGGAGATTTGAGATTCTTCCAAAGGCTACTTTCTTCTGAAGTGAATCTTCATGCATATCAGCAAATAACTGCATAAGGTATAGAGATGGTTTTCTATGTAAAAATTAGTTTTTGAAGTCTATTTACTCAATTTTCAGAGACACAATGCTTAACTTTTGTTTGGAAGGTTGGAGGAGTGGGATTGTGTTAACTGTCCATACAGGCCTAAATTTATGTATTTTGCTACAACTGGGGAGTGTTATGCCAAGAGGAGCATTAGGAGTTACTGCACGCCACAAAGACTCAGCTAACTTTCTGATTTGTGGGAAGATGTGCTAGCAAGCCCTCTCCCCTGTTCTCTCAAATATAGTGATTTGGCAGTTCTCACCATATCCCTGTCATATTTTAAGGAAATTGTTCCTAGGAGGATACTTAATTGCCATGGTTATTCAGTAAGAGCACTTTCATTTGGATTGGCACATGGCTGAGGCACACAAGACAACTCTTGTTTATCTATCTCAGAACGGCTGGGGAGTGCATGCAGTGAATTGCAGGAACATCAAATAACTTTGACTCCTCTTTGAGATTATAGATATGTCCTGACTGATGTCCTATGTCTAAAGTGATGTTTTGGAAGAACTGTTTACACAATTCTGTTACAATATATAGAATGGCAGCCCATCTGCCCTAAGCTTTACAAATCAAAGTTATTATTTATCATCTGAAGAAATCACATCTAACAGGATCCTGCTTTTCTATTCAGCTGTGCCTCCATGTCTTAAATTCTGTTTGTATTGTAGTGTTTTGCATCTTCTTCTATCCTGCAGTCAGACTAAGCATAACTACTTTTTAAGTGCAAGTACCATGCAAGAGGCAAGCTGAACAAACTTACTTCATTTTTCTATTTCTATCCTTTAATTCAGAATAAGCACAAACAGATATTACAGGGAATAACAGAGCTCATGGCTCTCACATTCAGTGACATTTCTGACACTATTTATCAGGTGTTTGCCTGTGGTAATAAAACCTTTGTATTGTGGCCAGAATTGTCCAATTAGTTCTGACGTAAAAACATAAATTCCGTTTTAGGGCTCTCTTCTAGTTGTCATGTGGTAATAACTTTTGGTATGTACTGACTAAGGTTACAGTTTGGACTGTTGCCTTTAAAGTCAAAGGTTTTGTGTACCCATTTTTGCAGCTGTCCAGATTCCTTCCACTTTAATTAAAGTTAGGTGTAAATAATGTTCTCTACTTTCACTATTATTCTTTTAATCTTTTTTTTTTTTTTTTTTTTTTTTTCTACTTTATTTTGTAGCATGGAAGAATGTGAAGCCCTCTGCACAAGACTTGCTATTATGGTCAATGGAATTTTCAAGTGTCTTGGTTCTCCCCAGCACATTAAAAACAGGTATTATATGTCAGCATCAAACCTTCTTCAGCTACATTCAATCTAAGAGCTGGCTAGATACTGTAATAGTGCTAAGGAATAAATGCTTATGACTGCTAAGCACATCTTTCTTTTCCTGCCATCACTGAAGTTAAAAAGAGCCAATTAGGATATATTAGCAAGCTAAATTGACATATGGCATTGCTAAAATGCTTTGTAGTCTGCACTGGTAATTGAAAGAGACCAGCTCTGCATCTAAAATAACACACTTCTGCACTCATCCTGAGAAATACATTGTGAGAATTCAGTGTGTTGAGGTGAAATACACTTTAGTTCCTTGTGACGATTTCTTGTAAGAGGAAGAAGTACTTTTCATAGGTCAGGAGCCAGTAAGGATGTACTTTGAACCACCTCTGCTTCCTACCAAAATCACTGACAATTACAGACATTTATGGCATGTTTTCCATGTCCTTTCCTTGGTGTGCATGAGCCCCTCTTCTGCTTGAACACTGCTCATAAGTTAATTTAATATCTGTTAATGAGGATGTTTATTTAGAGGATGGGCTCAAACCACCATGAAGGAAACGAGAGCAGAAGCTAATGGGAAAGTTGCTGCAACTTATAGCTAGAACGTTTACATTCAGAAATATGTAGAAATTTTATGACACCCAGACAGTCAGATGTGTAAATTGATACAGCTCATTTACAAGCAGCAAAGATACACTGCTTTGTACTAGCTCAGCATTTAGCACTCTTACGTGCAAATACATTTGACAATGTAAACAAGCTCTTACAGAAATGTTTTGGAATTTCTGTCTGCCATGGTTATAGGGCAGAAGCAATATGAGACACAGGTTAATTGTGCCCTTGAGGGCACTTTTGACTTTCTGTCCTTCCCTTTGGGTTTGTTTTGCAGTTACATTAGTGCGATGGGCCTGATTCACATTTACTTTCATAAGCTTTCTCCATCCAAGTTTTTTTTTTCACCCAGACAAACTTTCAGCTAGAGACCTTGCAAACTGCATGGTGAAAAAAATTGAAGTCTATATCTATTACTGATTGTTCTGTGTGATCATAGCCTTCTTTTCAAATTTGCATACCTTTCAAGAGAGTAGTTACCTCAATTTCTGGAGGCACGAGAAGTCAATCACTCTTCAGCAGTTTCTGCTTCTTTTGTAACTAGCACTTTGCCTTTGCCATCCTGTCTCTTATTCCCAAATTTCATAGCATAGAGTGGCATGTTGTCGCACTAGCTGAAGTACTTTAGCAGGAGTGCAGAGACTCTTTATTCCTTTTGTCATGACAGACAGGTGTCTGTAGATGACAATGCAGACCTTGGACACGTGAAACTGCTTTTTGAAGATGTGTGTGTCCCCTAATAAGGAAAATATCGTATTACTTAGGCACTTCAGTTGAGTGCATAAAGTTATCTGGGATAAATGTGGGTCTCCCCTCTTTATGTTTCAGATCCCCTGGGGTGAGTGCATGTGTCTGTCTTCTCAGCTTGACCTTGAGAAGACAAAATCAGACATTCTACAAAGCCTAGCTTCACCTTTATCTTCTCAGTGACTTTCTCATTGTTTTGCCATTCCTGATGTTTTCTTTAGCAGCACCTTCTAAGGTGCATACTCATAAGTATGTACCACATTCATATAAATAGGATAGTTATTTCTCAATTTGCTGCCCTATATCAGTAGATATACCTCTTTCAGATCACAGTAACCAAATCAGTGCAAAATAATAAACTATATGACATGCTGGAAGTATCTTCAAATTAATTCTGAAGATATCAAGACATTCACAGATCAACCATTCAAGAATCAAGGTTGTATAAGCACCTCTTTTTAAACGTTAAAAACCCCACATCTTCTCTATGTTAAGAATATTTCATAATATCAGTGGGCTTGTGTTCCTTGTATTGCCATGACAGTTTTTGATGTATGTCAGTGGCATTCATGTGGGATACTATGTGCACTGGATATCAATATTGCGGAGACTTTCTGTAGAAATGGTGTAGCTGAAGCTGCACTAAGATTTTTCATTTAAGGTAGGACTAAAATCCCTTTAACTCCTAGCTTATTGAGTGATCTTTGTCACCAAATTTTCCACACTTATTGTTCAGGAACCTGTTGAGTCTTTCTAAAGCTTTAGAAATCTTCATTACAAAAAAAATAGTCACTAGCTTTATCAAAGGATTTAACTAAAATCATGCAGTTGTCTGAATTTGCTCTGACTGACTAATTCATTTTCTTGGGTTCTGGGAACCAAGCCACTGCAGAAAGCACAGTCTTAAAATCACATATACACACAGGTGTTAAAGCTTTTTTTTTTTTTTTTTTTTTTTTTTTTTTTTTAAGTAAGCTTTTCTTTGGAAAGCTTTTGAAAAGTGCTGGGGAGAAGTCATAGACTGTCCCTGTACTCCTATTATTTACTCCTATTATTTTGTTGCTTCTGAACTTTCCTCCAATACTCGCCAATACAGTGCTCCATCAAAAATCTCAGGCTATCACACATCTAATAAATTAAGTAATTCTTAGGAGATTAATAAACACAGTACCTCTGTGTAATTCATGTTCCAAACTTATTTGAAGACAATTTCCAGATGTGCTACCATGTACCTTATGGAGGACTTCTGCATCTACATGAGATGGGAAAAGAGAAGAAGCATTATTTTACTTATTACTCCAAAGAAAACCATTGAAATATTTAAGCTCTAAATTATTTTATTCTTTTCTTTTTCTCACTTTCCACTCCACTTGTGAGCATCCTGAAAAAATTCCAGGACTTGAAAGGGTACTGAGTTACTCCTTCCTTCCCATTTTCCTTCCTTCCTTATGATTTAATAACCCTTTCATTCTCACTGCCATACAGAGCAAAACATTGTTCTTTCTAAACTGACAGACTGTAGGGATTTCTAAATCTACTACTAGAAAACACCTATCAGCAGAACAATACTTTCCTTAACAGCCATCTCCACTGATGTAGTCACTAGTCAATTCTATCTTTCAGTGTTTTCCTGCAATTAGCACTGTCTAGTGTATTTGTCCCTGGCACCATCTCACAGTAAAAACCTCATGACCTTACATTTTGTTTAACAAAACTGTTCTGTGAAGCAGCGTAAATGAAGGAAAGCATAAGCAAAAGTGATTTTGCTGCATCTGATCTAATCTAAATTAGTTGTACCACAAAAACTGTTTTTTGATGGTGCTTTTGTGTGCTACGTGTGTGAATGAATTATGCTAGCAATATACACATTTATACTAACAGGAAAAAATGGTACTAACATAAATTAATGGGTACCATAGTTGCAGATTATTGTGGTTCAGTTACATTTTTCAGTACAAGTGACCTGATCTAGCTTTGAAGATTGGAAGAAGGAAAGAAATCTAAACGCTGTATGAACACAAACCAAGAAAACTTTCATACAGCTTTTATTTATTATGGAAAGAGTCCTGTATGGTAAGAAGTAACAGTAGGAGCACATTCTGATCTTACATGTTATTACACTAGCATGTTTCAAGATACTTTTTCCTCTTTTAAAGGTAGTTATGTCTACTCAAATGACATTTTTGCCTTTGCTTCCTGGTGATACTATCTGTCTTAATGGAAATCCTTGGATTGTTTTATTTTCTTTTTGTTTAGTACCATTTCATTCTCTAATGTCTAGATTATGATGAGCTTTTTGATGGGTGTGTGATGAAGGCTTAATGGGTCTTCCTTGGGGCCCTGTTAAATTTGCTTCTTTGCTATGGTGGGAAGTTTCAAGGATTCAGCTTTCTCTCTCACTATACTTTCAGCCTTTGGCAGATGTGAACGACCATAATCTTGGAATGAATACAGCTTTGTCAGATGGTGGTACAAAATTCTGCTATGAAGGGTATGGGTGAGCTCCAGGAAGATGCTAATGTGAAACATAAAAGCTTCATAGGGATATAAAAAGTGATGCTGCTTGTAATGTGTGAGACATGATTCATTTTTCCAGCTCTTGTTCAAGCCTGTTACAAAATGCTCATCCAAAAATGTCTTCTCACTACAAATATACCTGTTTGGGTTTCTGCTCTCAATTGTTGAACCATGACTGTATTTATCTATGTTTAAACATATTTAAAGCACCCTCAAATGTTTCTCAGTATAATAATAAGTGTTGGACTTCTTTAGAAAGGCCTTTTGTTGCAGGTGGCAAATTTCTGAATAATGCCAAGAAAGGTGTTAGCTGGAAAGAAAAAACTGAAGGGCAATTTCCAAAAAGTTAGCATCTTAGTTCTAGAAGTAATTTGTATGAGATAGATGTGTTAGCAGTTGTGCCTGTTGAAACCTAATTTCAGGCAACTCCTGCCAACTGAGTCAATTTCTCTAAATTGTGAATGGATTGCATTTAAATGCTCTCTCCAGTATTCTCCATTATACTTAATGTTTTTTTAAAAATTCACAGAAGCATTTCCATGTTAGATACCACTGGCCAGTCCTCTGGGAACAACATTTTGAATACTATCCTTCATTCTAGGGCCATCTGGACAGACTTCATAGCTGAGAAACCCATACCAATTTTTCAAGTGCTGGACACACATCATTTTTTTGCTCAAATTTTATCAGCAAGCCATCTGATTAAATTACCCAACAATTAATCCATTTGTTATAGCAGAATTAGAATGGAAAATATCTTGGCAAGCTATTTACACTTTACCTTTTGTTTAAAAGTTTGATTGAAAATATTTTATTGCTTTTCTCAAACTCACACATAGATTTCTTAAATGGAAAAGAGAAAATTAAGTTTAAAGATCTCATCAATATTTCAGCCTTCAGTGGAAACAGTTATATCATACTAACAGATACACTAGCAGTAAGTTTTTTACATGCCATAAAATATAGAAGTGAATATAATTTTTATTCCTGTTGACTAGAAAACAAATCATTTTTGTACATGAAAAATGTATTAAGGCAATGGATATGTATTCATGTAATATAGCTATTAGTACATCTCCTCAGAGGAAAGCTTGAAGAAAGAGTTCTTATGACTTTAAAACCACACAGATTGAGAGTTCTGAAATGAGCAATAACTTTTCACTCTCATAAAACTTTGTGCAACATTAATTCAACCCTACTGTGTGTGTGCATCACAATGCATTTTTTTGTCATTTTATGTTTTCCACAGGACATTGCTTTGTATCTGTGTACCTGTTCATTCAATGAGCAGCAGCTAATTAAGATTTCCTATTTTCCTCTTTCCCTAGTATGGGATCTGTGTACTGTGTTTACTAGACTTTTTTCAAACCTGTCTCTAAATACAGTGTTTTCAGCATTCATTGGAGCAGGGCATCATAAATATCAACATCTATGTTTCCCACAATATTTCTGTGAAACTGGATTTGAAATATTTATTCCCATTTTATAGAGGAGTAACTGAAACATGATGCTAAAGTTAAAAATGTTTGGGTAGTCAACCTGGTAGCAGTATAGCTAAATATTTTCTGTTTATCACTACATTCAAAGTACAATTCCTGTTAACTTCAGCTCTAGCTGAAGGTGTTTCTGAATGTACTATGAATTCCTTCTTCAAATTGGACCCCTAGGTCTCAAGGTGGTCCCTTAACAAGATAGCAAATCAGAAGTGAAAAATGTTGCCTGAGTTACCACAGATCACACAGGTGTACTGGGGTGGAAGGATAGGATTCGGTTCCCCAGGGCCGTATGAGAATCATGAAGCACTTTCTTTCCTTTTCTCATCCATCTGCTATCTTACTTGCAACATTCTCTAGATGTTGCAGTAAATAAAGCCACTTTTCTGAGTAGGTACCTCCAGTATATCTTGAAAGTCATTCATGAATGGGATTTCATTAAGAGGTGCTATGAAATGATGTAATTAAAGATTATTACATAAATATACCAGTGGTTTAAATTTTAATTTCACAGCCAGTCTCCATTCAAGCACTTTCCAACTTGAGAATTTGATCCTGAAGTGTTGATAAGGTCCTTTTAATAGACATTTTAGTGTCAAGTTTAGTAATATCCTGATTATTATTTTTTTAAAAACTCACTTGAAAAATTACTACACCAGAAAACAGTGATAGCAATACAATGTTAATGTTACTTCCTCCTGAAAAAATTGCTACACCAGAAAACAGGGATAGCAATACAATGTTAATGTTACTTCCTCCTGCTTTTTTCACTGTTGAGGTCCAGAAGGTACTTTGAGGAAACAATTTTGGTTCTTTGTAGGCTGCACCATCAACCTTGTACAGAATTACAGTGCTGCTGTTCTTGTTTCTCTGAGAATGTAATTTGTAAATAATCCAAGAGTAACAGATCTCTGCACTTGTCTGTATGTGCAGACATACGAGCTCATATACACAGATTTTGGGCGTGCACACATATAAACAATTAACAAAATTTTTTGAGGGTTTTACCACGTATTTGGAAATCATGCCTAAGCACTTAAATGCTGACATTCAGAGAGCAAGGCAAAGTTGTACCCTGCATTGCTCATAACCTGAGGCTGTCACTGTTATGGCAATGATATTATTGAATATACAAATTAACTTCAGATGGCTTGATATGAAAGCCTGGAGTATGTGTGAACAAATAGTGCATATACAATATACTTGAACAAGTGTTACTCATTTTAATAACTGTTTTCATGTTTCTATGGTTACTCTGAAAGAATCATAATCAGTTCAAAAAGGGTGAAACAAAATTTATGAATAGTATATGTAAGACAAATTTTATAATTTATTTGTTGTGTTTATTTGTTTCTATCTGATCAAGTTTATCTGTTCAGCAACACTGAGGTTGTTCTGAATAATTGCAGAAAGAATTCACATTTTGCAAGGGATAGTATATTTGCATTTGATTTTAGCATTTTTTAAAATACAAAGCAACTATTTCACATTTAATAACCTTATTTCCTTCCTAGATATTCTTTATCTGCCACTTAATAGATGAAATAATTAAACTTATTGTGTGTTTTAAAATTATCTTAAACTGTGATGTACTTGTTTTAATAATTTTGTTTAATTTTTTGATTCTTCTTTTCAATGTTTTTCAAAGTGTTTTATTTTGAGTGTTGTTCAACTTTTGTTCTCTTTGTAATCTGTGCTTGTGTCTAGGGCTGTAAGGGAAATTACCTGAATCTATATCCCATGATTCAGCAATCATACTGAAATAACTAAGCTAGCTTGTCTAGATGAGGCCTATTCACTTAGGGAAAATAGAACCATATCTGTCTGCAAATGAATGTAAACTAAAGCAGAGGGGCAAATAGCACAGTAACAAATTATTCCCCTTTTCGAATTTATGGCATATTTTCTAAAAGATGCAGTTCCTTGCAGACATTAAATGCCAATGTTCTCTTTATTATTTTTATTTTGTTATCCAGTCATGTAATTTTGACGTAATCTTTTGATCAATCAGACTAGCATATACATAAAGTATGTATGTTATATTTTCACGAGTAAACTTTACGGGAACTGTAATTTCTTGATGTGTATACATAACACAACATTCTCCAAGAAAGGTGATCTTTAATTAGTGGAAAAGAAGCATATAGGTGGTTAGATGCTTTTCTTTTTCATCAAAGTTTAGGAAATAAGGTCATGTTCTTGATTTCCTGAGGTTACGTTCAACAGTTTTAATTTGGGAGAGAAGAGATAGTAAATGGGCTTTGGGAAGAGTGAGATTCAATGTACTGGTCATTCTGGACCCTGCTGTAAGTTGAAACAGTGGTTTCTAGGTTTGTGTTTGTTCATTTGTGGTCAGGCAAATTCCTAAGGCTTTTAAATGAAAATACAGATGAGAATTTTCAGCTTCTGGGCAACTAAATCAACTTCCATTCCTATTGCAATGCTAGAAAGAGCACCAGGCTATACTTTATTTCAGTGTGTGACTGCAGTTTATGTAGACACATATCTGACGTAGTTCTATATTGTCTGTCTTTGTACTGCTGGCAGCATGGCTGTGGTCTGCAAAACACTTCTGAGAACTGAGGAATCATTTGGGCAATTAGCCCAGGCTGACCTCCTCTTTGTGATATTTATACTGAAACCAACAGTGAGGTCAGATCAAAGACCCATCTAGCACAGTTTCCTCTCTCTGAGAGTGGACAGGAAAGAAAATTACATGAACAAGATAAACGCATGTAGTTACTTTTTTCCACATTCCCTTCAGCAATCTGTTGAAGGCTTCTTAAGCCAGAGGTGGTCTTAGTGGTTTTCCCTCCCACGTCCATGAGTTTCTCTGATCTCTTATTCAATTCATGTCAAGTTTTGGCATCCAGCACATCCTGTGTCAATGAGTTGTACTGTTTCCCTATATACAGTAAGGAAAATTACTTCCTCTTTCTGATTTTGCATTGCCTTCCCTGTAATTTAATTTGATGCCCCCTGTTCCTGCATGAGAAAGATAGAAGAGTGAAGAATCATTCTGCATTTACATTCCTTAGGCCACTCATGATTCTGGGTTCTGTAAAAACATCTTTCTACCACCTTGTCATCCTTCTTAGATGCTGAAAAGTTTTAGACTATTTAGTAATTCCTGATATGAAAATTATTTCATTCCTTGTTGATATTTTATGTTCCTTTTGTTCCCTTGTTATTTGAGCTGCCCAATTAGCTTGAGGACCTATGTAATTAAAGGTGTGGAGGTCTTGGATGCATTTTGTAGTCCTTGCTAAGATCATGCTTCTGCAGCTGATGCTGTTGCTAATAGTCGAGTTAATTAGTTTACAATCAGTCTGGGAATTTATATTTTACTTTCAGTCTCATGGTGATATTTCAGTAGGTAAAGCACTCAATAAGTAATACTCCCACAACTGCTAATGAGGTGAAAGTCAACCACGAACAACTAGTTTGAGTGAGGGGGAAGAGGAAGGATAGAGACGAAAAATATTTTTTTTTGTCAGAATATGATTTTTTGTGTGTGTATACAGAAATAAAAATGCAGGTGGTGTTAAAGTAATGTGGTAGAAATTAACAGTGGAAAATATCTTTGTTGAATAGGTTTGAAGAGATGGTGATTCTTTTGCAGCAGATGGCTGCTGAGCAGGTGTGCTGGCTCAACTTATGCCATTTTAATGATAATTTTTCCCTCTTTAGGTCTTGAACTATCAGGTGCTAAAGGTTTGATCCTAACAGTGCTAATCAAACCAGATTGTGTTTTTCTCTGTAATTCCACTTTGGGTTTCTGAATTAATTATGTTGTCTGAATCAGAGAGGAAAACAGTGAAAAAAATGGTCAACTCAATTTCCATTGCCTCAGTTTGCTACTGAAAGCAGCTTGCTGATTATAGCAAGGGGAAACGTTTATTGCTGCTCAGCTTACTCTGTATGGGGAGCTCTTATACTAAACTGAATTATAAAATCAAGGTAGAGAAGCATCATAATTTGAATAGCCAAAAGAAAAAATCTTTTAAAGGTTTTTATGTGTACCATGATAATGTTTATGCCATTCACAATTGTGAATGGCATAAACAAACCAAATTCGCACAGACTTCTCTGTTAATCAGAATTTTGATTCATTTTCTTTGGAAACTTCATTGCATCCAACAATTTCATTTTATGTGACTGTTGAACATCTCCATAAGCTACCATTTTTCAAACTGTAATTCAATGGTGGTTGTGTAGAGATGCCAGAAAACTGATCAGAATCGATGATCTCTTGTAAAATGCTATCTTAGATTAGCTGCCTTCTAAATTGAATACCCTTGTTAACTATATCCATCATTACAACATGTTTTTTAATTGTCACATGTATTTTTTTCAGGGATGATGTTATGCATTTAAAACATTTAATTAGAGATCTATTATATGTTAGTAAATCATTGCAAAACAAATCAGCCAGCCTCTGCAATGGATTCCATCTTATTCTGGATCTCTTTGATATAATAGCCCTGTTGACCTGTCAGGTCACACTGCCCACTGAATACTTGGTAGACTGAAGCTTGGATCCAATACAACTTAATTCATATAATGTGCTTCAGGAACCAACAACAGAACACTGCATCAGCAATGCTTCTTCTTACTCTGTTTCAAGCAGTTCAGTTGTTGAATTTGACTGAAATAAGAAAAGTAACAAAAAAAAAAAAACAAAAAAAAAAACAAAGACCAAAAAACTCTACAATAATTTATCTGTAATGGGTCTTTTTGTACAGTGCAACTTTTTATGCAGAAACTGCTACTGTCTGTGGAATACTGTGGAATACTGTGGAATGTAGCAACTATGGTTTAATTCTACACAAAGAAATAGGATTCTTGTCTGAGAAGATCCTTGGAAGTTATATTTTGAGCTCATGAAATTCTTAATAGAATAAAATCTGCAGCATAGATTTTTTCATTGTGGATACTTGCCCTTTCTCTGAAATTAAGGAAAATGTTATTGCTTTATATCAACAGAGGTTCTGATCCAGCACAAAATAAAAGTTAAAAAACTTACACTGTTGTACAAGTATTATAGATGAGGAGCATGTGGTTCTGCATATGAAGTCTTTTGCTGGGAGCTGCTCAGGCAGTGGTTAAACTGGCCATATGTCTCAGAATAGTCCTTTCTATTTTTTATTACATTTTGATTGATATTCTGTAGACTTTTTTTTTTTTCTGTATTGGAAAAGGGCAGCATCACAGAGTGTCCTGTGATATATACTTCTGCTTTGTTCACATGAAAATGAGCCTCACGCCTGTCAGGTCCAATTAACCCAGCTGCTACCCTGAGTCACAAGGTGTACACAGAAAAGACATGGGAGAGGAGGGTATTGGCATGAGGGAGAAATACAGAGCATAGTCACTAGAAACTGGAGAACTAGAGTAAAGGACTTGGTAATTAGTAATTGTGGAGCTGGAGAGTGAAGAGAAGTGAATTGGAACAGGAGAGAAGGATGAGGGAGAGGTGGGCAGTGGGAAGACGGAGGAAGTGGCAGGTTTCTGGGGGGCTGTGATCAATGCATGGAGGGTCCCTCCGCTAACTCTGCCTTTCCATTGTTCACCTGCAACAGGGAACAGTGGTGACAGAGGAAGGGTCTTCTGACTTGGGCCCTGCTGCTCTTTTTCACCTAGCAATTAACCAAGAAGACTTTAACCAATTAACCAAAGGGGGAGCATGTAGCTGCAAAGGAGGGCTGGGTGGGGAGGGATGCAGCAGCAGCCCTGTGTTGCCCCATCTCTCTGCTGAGCTCTGCCCTTCCACCTTGCTCTGGGAACTGGTGCAGCACAGCTTCCATTGCTTGAACAATGTGCATAAGCATATGATTGCTATTTCAGTGTTTCTGGTTTATTGCGACTTCCCCAACTAAATATTAGCAGTGAATAAATCTAATAAAAAAGTAATGTGTTGGTTAGATTGCATCTACTTACCTTTTATCACATGTATGTTGAGAAAGAGAAGTTAATTTCCTAAATTAGTCTGAGACAGATTGTGTGGCCATAGAGCTAAAGAAAATTGATTAAATTTGCCATCTCCCTAAATACCCCTATACTTGCCTTTGTGTATCTGTAAAACAGAGTTGTACTCACATTGCTGAAATACAGAAATAAATTTGCAGCTTTATTAACAGATTTGAAAAATAGTCCTACATGCCTATTTTTCTCATTAAAGAATCTTTATTTCTTCTATATTTGTGATTGGTAATATTCATAGCTTTTTGCTAACCATTTAAAGCAATATAAGCAGTTAAAACATCCTGTAGTAATTAAAACATGGGCATAACGCACATTTTTTTTGTTTCTGTTTTATTTTCATTAATTTAACAACTTTCTCACTGAAATTCTATTGTTCAATCGTGTAATACTAAAATCACTGTGATAATGCAGTAGGCTTACCTGATGTCATTTGACATAATCACAGGAAAATAAATTGAAGTAAACGTTCTTCCTGTCTTCATAGTGTAGACAAATGGATTTATGTTTCTGTGTGTCATTCTCAGGTTTGGGGATGGATATTCTATCAAGGTTTGGCTTAGTAAAGAAATAAGCTATCGGAGAATGATTTTGGACTGTCTACAAATGCATTTTCCTGGAACACAGTTTAAGGTACAGCCAAAACTCCTAATCATAATGTTTGTTCTATGGCAAGATTAAGTATGGGCTGGTAAGAACAATATATACACATTTGGATATATTGATCTTTTTTGGGAAAAAGCATACATAAGCATCCTTTTTATTTTCTTATTAAGCAATTTTGAAAGATCTGACTTGTGATATTGATTAAATCAACTCTAAACAGTCATTTAGGCAATGTAAATAAACAGCTCTTTTCTCTGAGTGAAAATTTCCTTTTGCTTTCATTGTTGATGAAGTTGAAATCACCACTGTGTTCACCTGAAGTAGGAGAGCAGTGTAGTCATTGAGAGTATTTGCTTTGATTGCTTTCTGCTAAGGTCCAGAGGTGGTAAGTCTGAGTCTTTACTGAGATTCTTTAATTTAATATGAAGTCCTACAAAATCCCTGTAGTAATTACATTCCAAGAAAAACTCTCAAAGGCCTTTAATATTTTATTTTTTATTTTTTTTTTAAACTTTGTCCATGTTTAGGAAAAGAATCATGTAAAACTATGACTACCTTAGATATGAACCTGTTTGTGTATATGTTTGTACATGCATGTGTGTGTGTTTGCTCAGCCTTTCCCAGACTGCATTGTAACAGCACTTGTCTGTTGGATTAAAAACCCATAGTATAAAACTGTCCTAAGTTTATATATCTTATTTATTAACAAAATACCATCTCAGAATATGCACAAAATATGTGCTCTGATTATGAAATTTCTTTGTGCTACCAAAGTAGACAAAATATATTCTTGTTTAAAAGCTCCTATTTTCCATGTTAATCTGCAATGAGAACCTATTGAAGCCAGACTGATTATAAGCAAGTGTAACTTCATCATAATGTGCATTCAGTTTTATCTGTTTTTATAATTTTTCCTTGTTTTAAGGGACAGCATCTTAACCTGCTTGAGTACCACGTACCACGAAGTCAGGGATGCTTAGCAGAGCTCTTCAGAGTCCTAGAGAATAACAAAGCTCTTCTTCAAATCAAACACTACTCCATTAGCCAAACCACATTAGAGCAGGTATTTTTTTCTGTTTATTTTTTATTTTTATTTCCCCCCCCACACCTTTTTTTGGTCTAAACATGCTGCATATTGAAAATACTGTATCATTTGATGGATTACCCAAATGTATGTGATAAACCAGCAGTTCCAGGCCATCTCAGGTCTACACAGTAATTTCATGAACCCTACTGCCTTTACACTGGAAGTGAGCACAGTAGAAACATCACAGTAAGCCACATATTTGTACTGTGTGCAAACATAACCACTGCTTAGATGCATCTAGATCTGTGCAGGATGAGAAGGTGGGACTATGAACTGCTACTTCTGCAGTCCAAAAGTTGGAGCCTTACCAATGTCCTTGAAAAGACTCAGCCAGTCTCTGTAAATTACAGTAAACCTTAGATTTAAAGGACATTTTTCTATGAGAGTTTTCTTTTGCAATGAGTATCATGCTGCTCATTAGAGAACAGTGAAAGTGCACAATCAGACAGAATAGATCGCACTACTAAAGGCAGTGAAATCCTATTTGGGCAGAAGGAAGAGTAGACTGGTGGCAAGTATGGAATTTCTGAGTGGTTGTGTTGTGTTACAACATCTTCATATGCAGCTTCTTGTTATGTATTCTGCAGAGAAAGTCACGTCTAGTCAAAATACTAATTTTCTATGATAGATGGTGTGAACTTATTTCTTTTTCCCATATGAAAATCATTATTGAAGTATTCTGATCTGTACAGATCTATTACCTGCTTGTAAATGATCTATTTACTGAATGGCTGAATATAAGGTAATTTCAGCCTCTTGATTGTTCAGGCATTGTTCAGTCAAGCTTACTTCCTCTCCATTATTCATGGTAATTCACTGCCTCAGTCACCTACCATTGTTTTCTCTTCCTGACTAACTGAGTGTCAGTTTTAAACAGGATAATAGTTCTGAATAACAAACACCTTTAAAATGCATCCTAAGCTTTTTTTTTTTTTGCATATGAATATGATCATATGAATAAAGAATAGCCATCTTTACATTTCTTGCTGTCAAATAGTTGCGTGATTAAAAAGCAAACAAGCTTTTTTGTACTAAGATCTGTTTAAGAAAAAGTAAATCAAGAAGGCACATTAGTTGTTGAAACATCACATGTTCAGAAGTATACTTTCACCTTGAAATATCTGGACCCTCATCCGTGATGGTTATTGATAGAAACATCAGACTCAAGTTTCTTAGGTGTGTCATTTAAAAGCAAATTAAAGCAATTGTTTCCCACTAATTTGTGCAACCATAAACTATAATTTTAATACATAAGATAGTAACTCATTTTACCATTATTTTTAAAATTCATCAACAACTGTGTTAGCTGGAGAGGTGAAGAGGGATTATTTCTAGAGTTTGCAAAACATATCTCTAGAGGGGTTCCTGCAACATAATCTGTTAATTTTTGTGTCACAAAAGCTTAAGAAAGCAACTGAAAAATATCATCAGCTAATTTTCAATTCAAGTACTGTTATCTTGAAAGTCTACTTTTTTTCATGTTTTACAGGTATTCATTAATTTTGCTACACAACAGCAAGGAGTCTCCCATTCTTCACATGAATTTTGTGTTGTTCATCATGACTACCTGCCAGTCTAGGCTCAGAATAGGATACAGCTTCAGCAGCATATATGTGTGTGTGTATGTTTGTGTATATATATACATGCACATTTTACATACAATAACTTTTCAGCTGTTAACAGATGTATGAGAAACAAATAGTAGAACCAGAAGTGAGTTTACATTTGTAGGCCAGAGAGAATGCTACCACTTCTAGGTAAACCAAGAAACTCGTTACATGCAGAGCAAAAATTAATTAACTTGAAATTTATAACAGAAATGGCCTAATTAATGCAGGTTTGTGGAAAAGAGAGGGGAGAGGAGGGGAGGGGAGGGGGGGGAGGGTAGGGGAGGGGAGGAAAAAGGAAAGGAAAGGAAAGGGAAGGGAAGGGAAGGGAAGGGAAGGGAAGGGAAGGGAAGGAAAGGAAAGGAAAGGAAAGGAGAGGAGAGGAGAGGAGAGGAGAGGAGAGGAGAGGAGAGGAGAGGAGAGGAGAGGAGAGGAGAGGAGAGGAGAGGAAAGGAAAGGAAAGGAAAGGAAAGGAAAGGAAAGGAAAGGAAAGGAAAGGAAAGGAAAGGAAAGGAAAGGAAAGGAAAGGAAAGGAAAGGAAAGGAAAGGAAAGGAAAGGAAAGGAAAGGAAAGGAAAGGAAAGGAAAGGAAAGGAAAGGAAAGGAAAGGAAAGGAAAGGAAAGGAAAGGAAAGGAAAGGAAAGGAAAGGAAAGGTGATCTGAAATGTCACAATGTATGATGGATTTTTTGTTTTTGTGATGGCTCTATATTCATTTAACTACAGTAATCTCTTGCATGCACACTTAATATCTAATTTTTACATGACAAGGTAAGAAAAGCCCATTTAATGGTCACAATAGTCAGGATATCCCCCAATATCTGTATTTAATAGCACAAATTGAGAACTTTTCGATTTCTGCATTAATTCAGTTCTGTGTAGTGACAAGCTAAATTAGCCTTTTTATTGTATGTGATGCACTATATTCCATAAGGCTTAATATTAAAGGGGTTATTAGCATACTAGTCTGCCTCCCAGTTATCTTAAGTAAATTTAACATTTCATAAATCAATTTTGACAATGAGTTTTCCCTTATGCCTGCAAGTTACTGCTGGAAGAATTCTCAAGTATCTTTGTAATGACCTATTTCCTCTTTCTCATAATTTTGTTTAATTTTTTTTCCAAAATGTATGTCAAAATGATGTTTAATGGGCATGTTAAAAGAAAATAAGATAAGCATTCAGACACTGATCAATAAACTTTTCAATAAATGTATATTATGATGTTAAGTGTTTCAGACAAGGCAATATCACAACCTTCAGCCTATATGTGCGTAAAATAAGTGAATATTTAATAAATAAAAACTCCTTGTGTATTGTGGTAAGAGTAAAAAATTCTGAAAAAAGTTTGGAGTAAACTGCTGCCTCTTCCAAAACAAGTCTTTGGGGCTCCTGTGAAAAGTAGCTGATGCCACTTTTATTGGAATATGTTGTCTGGTAGTTGAAATTGTAGAACTGGTAACTTACAAGTGAATTGCTGCAATAAAAATCTGGGATGGGTAGGGGAGAGTTAAGTGTACTTTGAGATGGAAGAGATTTTAAATGGACAGTTTTGCAGTGCTGCTGCTCTAATTCCTGTATGATTTTGAAATATTAAAAATATATATATGTGTGGTTTAGGCTTTGCAAGCTGACTCAGAAGACTTTATTGAGGCTTGATTTGTTAGTGTATTTTCCACCCACTATGTTTTTTTAAAGTCAGAATTCAGGTTGCCTGTGTCTATAAAGGTGAAATTAAATCCTGGAGAAATAAAAAAAAAAATAAATTGAAGATTGGTCTTCATGTACATATGGATCACAGTGAGTGAGCTTATGAAACTGCTTTATCATATAGAATGGCTTGGTATATAGAGTCTACTTCATAATATCAGAACCCTGCCATGCTCCTCAAGATCCAAAGCACTGAGGAGCCATTAAACCCCAATAGTCACTGTCCTGATAGAAATGCCAATGCACAATGGGATAGCTATGTTTGAGGTGAAACCAGTTATCTTCAATCTCTGCATGAGGCTGGGAGTGGATATTTTCTAACGTCCTCAATCACAAAAAGATCAGCCTTACAAACAGAGCATGAAGGAAGTATTGGGGATGAAAGAAAAGGAAGGAAGATGCAGAAAAATTGATCAGAAACAGGGGTATGTTATCATAAAAGTGTCCTGCTTAATTTCAGGATCTTAGGGTGTAAGAAACTGGATGTACAAGGCACAGCCAAGCATCTTTGAGTCCGTCTGAAAGCACTCAACATTTCTGGAGCTCTTGCTCAGATGAAAAAAATAGAAAGGAATTTATAAGAAAAACATGTGCGCAGGGCTTTTTTCTTTTTTTCTGTTGGTATATGTAGATCTGTAAATTGCTGACATTATGATTGATTGGCTTGCTTTATTTTTTGTTCTCTTTATCTAAACTACTCTCTCTCTCTCAAACATTGCAAGTCCTTAAAAAATAAGAAATGTACACAAAGAAATTCAGAGGATGGATTTGGGAAAGGAGATGGTGCCTGTTCTTGGGGTGTAATGCAGTTAAGCCAAAAAGTCCCATTTCTATGAAATTGTGACAAGAGTGCCTATTCCTACTTAGGAAGTGTGCCAACGAGCTGAATTAATAAAACACTCCTGCAGCTTACTTAGACCAAGGGAAGCATAAAGTATACAAGGCTCACTGTGGTGAGACTGAAAAGTCATAGCCTAGCTGAATGCTTCGATGGGGGAGCTTTTTCAAGGTTTGGTTGTGTAACACTAATTAAATGTCATATTTTCTGATTAAAATGTGAAACATTATATTAGTTTAATAGATGAATAGAGTAAATAAGGTTTACTTCAGATTGATGGTTGTATAAATTCAGTTAACAGTGGTTTTCTTTTTTTAAATTGCTTCATATGCATCTCAGGAGACTCAATTTATTTCAGGTACGTAGCAAACACTGTTTGTCTACCAATCCTTTATGGCTGAAGAAGGTAAAAATCTAATTGAGTTCCAGTGTATTAAGTTCTGTCTCAGGATATTTTCCCTCGCCTTGACCTGCTGCATTATGAAGTATGTAAGTTTCAAGAAAAGTATTTTGGAGACTTTTCTGGTTTATTTATTTATTTATTTATTACAATAAATTCCTAAACAAGGAGTCTGGACAGAAAATGTCATTTATATGTTAATGATGAAAGAATCCTTGAATTCATAAATCACACAGAAATATCTCTTCTTCTAACACCTCTGGATTTTGAATCAAAGACTGCTGAGGATTTTAAACAGTAACTTCTTTTGTGAGATTTTTGTTAGGAAAGCTTCATGTTATTTCAACTGGAAATTTTTCTGACTATGAAAATGTTTCTTTCACCCTGAATGATAAGCTAGAATTCAGCTCAAAATTAGAAAATCAACTGAATATTTGAAATGCTCAACAGTGAAATTGGGGAAATTATTTTTATACATTTAGGGGACTATTCCACTGTCAAAGTCAACAGAAGGGATTCTTCCAACCATAAAGCAGATTACTTTGGACCCTAATTTAATTTTCATACAATTATAGAATGAGGTGAGAAAAGATAAACTGTAGGTCTGAACCTTAAATCAAAGTACCCCAAATTCAGTGGAGGTAGAAGGGGGGTGGTAGTAGTGGACAGGCTGGTGAAACTCATGAATTGTTGTTTTGAATCTGACTACATATTCAATTTCTGAATAGTTTTTTGTCCTGAAAAGAAAGAAGTTATTTCTCTGGTTTGGAGCAGTCATGACCAAAGATGATAAATTTCCCCCCAGGGTAGTGGAAGATGTGTAATATGATTTCCAGCAGAGAAACTGGGTGCCTTTTGAACTTGTTTGTCCTTGCAAAATTTGAATCAGTGGAGTCTGAAATCTCATAAATTAGGGAGTTGAATCTGACTCTTATTGGAACAGCTCAGCTCCTAGATCAGGCTAAACACAATTTACGTAAGAATATTGCTTTCCTGCTCTTTTCCTACTAAGTAGTAAAGTTGACACGTTCTTTGATTCAGTTTAATATGATTTAATCTTTTTATGTCAGCACTTCCAATTTTTCTTTCTAAAGAATAGGGAGATCAAAGCTAGCAGTGCAAAAATCTTGCTTTAGATGATTGAGAGCTGAATAGTTCAGACAGGTTTTCTGAGACCTACAACAACTAAAAAAGAGAATGCTTCCTGAGTTGTGTGTTAGATACTTATATTACAAATAAAACTGATGCTGCAAGTGCAGTGGAGGTGGACAGCAGGTACAAAGCAGAAATCACAGCTATCTTATTCTTGCACAGAAAGAATGGGTCTGCTGCTATCAACAGGCAAGGTACTGCTAGATGTTAACATATGAATTCTTCATGCTGAATAATGATACGAATCACTGAAAGAAATGAAAGCTTTTTTCTTCTTTATTAAATATTTGTATCACAGTGAATATTGTTCCAGCAGTGCCCTTATTGCCTATCACTACACGGGAATACCTGTTGGGGTAAATTCTGGCTTCTTTCACAATGGCTCTGTAAAAGCCATAAGCAGAGACATCTGCACTACAGAATGTATGCCAGTCTTTAGCTTAGGCAGATCAAATCCCTGAGGTTCATATCTGCTTTCCCACAAAGTCCAAATGGAGAAAAAAGGAAATATAAGCTATATAAACAAATTATTGTCAATATTTGAGATTTCTGTGTGTAACTAATTTATTCCAGCTGCAAGACACCATATATATATAATTTTGTTGCATGTTAGGCTGCTGGTGTGTGCCATGGATAATTTAAAGAAGTGCCTTGGGAATCAGCTGACTATGAGGTATCCAGCAGGAAAAGAATAGGAACCTCTAACATGCTGCAGTATAAGCTAAGATCAAACAGGAGTCCTTCCACGCTCATATTGAAGCAATAAATGCTAGTTCATAATTAAGTGTAATGCATATAATTCAAGAGAAGTATCAGAAACACTTTTTCCTTTAACTTGTGCTAAAATAGAGAAATTGCAAACTTTATTCCATTTTGACACCTCTCTTAATTCCTGATCTACGTACCTTACTATATGCCATGACCAGACACCTCAAAAACCTCAAGTCTCCCCTCAGACTTAAATCTTTTGGAACTTGATTCAACTTCTACAAAATATGAAAGTTTGTGGGTTCTTCTTTAATTTTATTCAGAGATGGTTCTTAAGATTTTAATAATTATAGCTGAGAACTTGAGTGAAGGAGTGTGTGACATTTATTCTGAATCAGATGGAATATGCATGCAATGATCTAGCTGAGGAGTTGTAGTCATCTAGTACTTTGTAGCTAATGATAATTGTCTAATAAGAAGAACCTGAAATTGTTTTCTTAGAAGTCTGTTATTATGAATAATTCTGTTAGCAATGTATGAATCTAAAATAAGCTGAATCTAGATGAGAGAGTATTCTCATGTATATGAAAGGTAAGAATAAAAGTCATGCACAGCATTTTGAAGTGTTTTGTTGTTTTTTTTTTTTCCCCATCCCAAAGTTAACTAAGTTATTAGAAGTGGCACTTGTCACTGAAAATGCTTATTGATGGTCCAGAGATGAGACTGTTTTCATGCTGGTCACAGAGACAACCCTATGCTCCCATTTTAGTAATCTCTTTTTTACTAACTTCATGCCTTAGATGAACTGGTAGTAAAAGTTATTGCACTGAATTATATAAGTCTTTGGAAGTTGTACAATCAGACACAGATTTTCTAGATGTTTTGCAACTGGGTAACATACACGAATTTAACTATTTCCATATATAAAATGTTTTAAAATAAATTTTAAAAATAATATTCACAAAAATTTGTTACAAAGTTATGAGTTATTGTGTGTATATAATATATAGACTTCTGCCTTAAATCTAAGTGCAAATAAATATGTTCATAATTATATATTTCTAATTGTGAAAAGGATAGATGTAGCTTTAAGCTATCTGAACACTTTTGATTCTACAGATGTGACAATTATCCAAGCTATTTCTATTATTCATGTTAAGTATAAGAAAAACATAACTATTTCAATCTTTAAATTTCCAAAACCTAAGAATTCTGACAGATAAATTTGATTTGTAATATGATATTGTTCATGAATTTGAAGTTGGGCTTGTCCCAATGCCAGGCTAAATAATGATCAAAATAGCAGAACAACTCTGTGATTATTGAAGGGTAGAAGGAGTGGAGGAGTGTTGTCTGATTAATATATAATCTTGAACTTCAAAGTCATGTTACACTATGAGGAATGCAAAACAACTTGTAACAAGGGAATACTATCCGAAAAGTTTAGTTAGAAATATACATTATTGCAAGACTTTCTAGCACCTAGATGAAAAGTGCTATAAAACAGCACTGACTTTTAATCTATTTTTTGCTTTTACAAGAAACCAAGAGATTTTCCCCCTCAAAATTGATCTCTTTTCCCCATTATGAACTCTTTATTGGAAATAAAGATATTTTGTTACAGCAGAGAATCAAGTATCACAGTTAAGCAAATAAAAATCTTTGAAAGCTAGTTTCAGATCCAATGCAATCATATAACAACAATGCCTTACAGATATCTATTTTTTTTTTATTCATTCATATCTACTATTTTGTTGTGCCAAAGCAGCAAATATTAGCTGGATCAAATAGAGAAGGTGATCGGAGACATTTTATACAACAATGTATTTTTATTTCAAACAAATTGTGGTAGATATGACGGGACAATGAAAACTGCAGTCCAGTTGCTTGATGTATCCTGAAGGCATGACACTCAAGGATTTCAAAAACTTTCAGTATAAATAGTCAAAATAATTTTATGAAACAAGAAGGTAAGTGCAGAATGACTAAATCACTTGTCTGAGGTTGCAAAGGAGGATAGTGGCAAAATTAGGAAAAGAACCTGTCTTTTTTTTTTTTTTTTTTTTTTTTTCAAGATTAGTAAAACACATATGCAGTCTTATTGAGTTTAATGACAGCCAGTTCACCAGAGTATCTGCATTTTTTCAGTCTATTTATAACATGACAGGTTGCACTGTATTTAGGAATAAATAGAGAAAGAATGTGTAGCTCAGTGGATTTGAAAATGACATACAAGCTCTTATCTATTGCTCAGTTCTTCACACCTAGTCTATGTATGCAACCAGACCAAAAGAGATACAGTAGGAGAGGAGAGAGGAATGAAGTAAAAGAAGGAGGGAATAGAATGAAAGAAAGCTTTCTGAGACAGAATTTGTATCGCTGTAAGATTGAAGTGCAGGAACCTTGGCAGTAACCTGCCAGTGGTGGTGTCTTTCTCAGAAACAGAGAAATAAAAGAGAGGTCATGTAGAACATATTGGGGAGGGAAAGATAGGACTTTCATAAGATAACAAAGAAAAATTTTAACGCCAGTGGAAAAGAAAACTGACATAATACGATATTCTTCTCTTTGTTAATGTCTATGAACACTGCTAGGCCAAGTTTATTTCCCATTTGGAGGGTTGCTCATTATATATGAACTTGACTGGCATTGTGTTGATCACCTACAATCCTGCTCATTTCTAAGGCCTTTGTTTTTTTGTTTGATTTTTAACATCCTGTTGCCCAATAGAAAGTATGGGGTGAATACATAACACATCAGGATGACAGAATTCCTTGTTCCCAGGTAAGCGTGAAACAATGGAGACCTGGCCTTCAGTGGGAGTTGGGCTACTTCAGCATGTCACAGAGCTTGACCTTATGTATTCATTTTTATTTCTTGTGCTGTGTTTTGTTGACAAACACATCCCTCAAAAGAATAAGAGTCAAATTCTGTTTTCTCAAGAACTTAAATCACTGTGTTCCCATAAGAGTTCAGTCAGGACTTGGCAAGAGTTCAGCAAAATGGCTTATTTTGCCTGTTGTTCCACAAAATTGGGAGTTGGTTCAAACCTTCAATCAGACATTATGAAAAAAAAAAAAAAAAAGCCCACACATTTTGGCGACACCAAGCTGTCTGGTGCTGATGACATGCTGTATGGAAGGGATGCCATCCAGAGGGACTTTGGCAGGCTTGAGAAGTGGGCCTGTGCAAACCTCATGAAGTTCAACAAGGTGAAGTACAAGGTCCTTCACATTGGCTGAGACAGTCTCAAACATGGATATAACATGGATATAGGCTTGGTGATGAGTGGACTGAGAGCAGCCCTGCAGAGAAGGACTTCAGTGTAATGATGGATGAAAAACTGACTATGAGCCAGCAATGTACACTCGCAGCCCAGAAAGCCAACCATGTCCTGGGCTGCATCAAGGAAAGTGTATCCAGCAGGTCGAAGGGGGGGATTCTCCCCCTCTACTCTCATGAGACCCCACTGGACTGCTGTGTCCAGCTCTGGAGTCCCAACATAAGAAGGATAGGGACCTGCTTGAGCAGGTCCAGAGGAGACCATGAAGATGATCAGGGGTCTGGAGCACCTCCCCTAAGAGGACAGGCTGAGAGAGTTGGGATTGTTCATCCTGGAGAAGAGAAGGCTCTGGGGAGACCTTATAGTGGCCCTCCAGTACTTAAAGGGGGCTACAGGAAAGGTGGGGAGGGACTCTTTATCAGGGGGTGTAGTAATAGGAAGAGGGGTAACAGTTTTAAGCTGAAAGAGGGTAGATTTATATTAGATCTAAGGAAGATATTCTTCCCTGTGAGGATGGTGAGACACTGGCACAGGTTGCCCAGAGAAGCTGTGGCTTCCCCCTCCCTGGAAGGATTCAAGGCCAGGTTGGACAGTGTTTGAGCAACCTGGTCCAGTGGAAGGTGTCCCTGCCCATGGCAGGGGGGTTGGAATTGGATGATCTTTAAGGTCTTTTCGAACCCAAACCTTTCTATGATTCTATGATTTTCCTGTTGACATAAAACTACATAATTTTCTACTTGCTTCCCTCACACCCTGTTCCTTCGATCCTGCTTTTGTGATCATGAATTAAGCTTTATTCCCATGTGTATTCTCTGTTTACAATTAAGTTATATTTAAAATGTAAGAAATTTTACATGTTGCACACCATCTTATATCAGTCTTAAATTCATCTTTAATGAAGTTGTGGCTGCAGATAAGAAGGCAGGGAGGTGACTTTTGGCATTAAGATGATGAAGATATATGATCCAGTGTTTGGGAAAGAACTGACTATGCAGCTGTCTAGAGGTTACAGTTTTATTGTACGAAAAGGTGTAATGGAAAAGAATAAAGGGCAAAAGACCAGTGACATTCAATTTCTCCAAACACTAACATGCCCTCAATTATTCATTTGCAATTACAGTTCACTGAATCAACTGCATGAAAACTATAAAACATGGGTTGTCTCAGGCAGATTCTCAACAAAGATGTTAGAAAAGAAAGGTTAGAGAGGGCAAAGAATGAGAGTACCATGGCTTTGAACTTGTTCAGTATATTGATTCAGCTTGGATTTTTCCCATCCTCTGTGCACTTTCTTCTTTCTTTGACTTTTGTACCTTACAGCTATTGGTGAGAGTAGCAGGAGCACCAAGCATCTTGCTAGGTGTCTGAACCCAGGGACAAAGCCTGACAACAGATGCGCCTGAGGGGACATGTCTTTATAAAGGGGAAAGAGCCCTCTTTTTAACCACTTTAAGATACAGACTATGGGAAAAATTGGAAAGCTTCTTGATGTGAGACTTGTTCCCTTTTAAATACTGTGACTGCACATATATAAATGTAGCAGAGAAATTGACACAAGTTTTTCAGGAAGGATGAGATTTCATCTGCATTAATGTTGCATTTTATATGACTGCTCAAGATAGTTCTTCTTTTGATAGGCTTTTATCAATCAATGTTTTCAGTCATTGGCTTTTACCCCACTGCTGTCAAGCTGCAGCTCACTTCATGTTTTTTTGGTACTATGTTTTACACAGGTCTTTAAATACAGCACAGCTGAAATAGCCTCAGCATCTGAGGGAACTGTTTCCCTTGGCAGCTGCTTTGCCTTTTGCTCACTGTACTGGTTGCCAGATCTTGGATGTGAAAAGCTTCCCCTAAATTGTCTTCGTAGGGAATACTGAAGAGCTTGGACCTTTTCTGTGGATCAGTGCTCTGTTTCACTGCTGCTAAATCATTAAAGCATTTTCTCTATATAAATTTCCTGCTCTCTGAGATCTCAAAGATACTGGCAGTGTCTTTCATCTATTCTGATCAGTACCAGATCTCGTACTTGCTCTTAGTCCCTTCCATCAGAGGGTGCAACAGTAGGTGTCAGGTGAAAAACACCTTGCTCAGGAAGACCTGGAAGAAAACACTGATGCTTCTGCAGTATTTCCAAAAAAATATTTGTGGAGGTTCATTTATGAGAGAATGTTTCCTAGTAGCTACATTCACAAGAGAAGCAACTGTTTACAAACTTTAGGTAATATTCACAGAAAGCAACTTTTGAGACCATTTGAGACAACATTCAAGATTCAAGGGTGAGAGTCGGAGTTCATTTTGCTCTATCACTCTCATATACATTGTCTATGTGACATATTAGATCTAAGTGCTAGGGTTTGAACATGCTTCTTCAATAATTGCAGAGTTATGGAGGCCTTTTGGCAACTAATTTTCATCGATAGCTCTACAAATTAGAGTTTTAATTGATTTCATGGGCTGGGGAAAATTGACAGTTCGACTACTAGCTTTTCTTCATGTAACTTTGGAAGTGGTGAAATATGTGCATGTCTCACAGAAAGGCCCTTATGGACACAGTCAAGAGCCTAAATAGTAGAAGTGTCTCAAAAGTTGTGATCAGGTTTTAGGGCTTTTTCTGTGGGTCTGAGTAGAGTTGGGAAATCTACTATAAAATTAACTTCTGTTTGAGGTTTGAATTTTCTGAGGCCAGAATAGGCTGTGATCACCAGTTGAGAGTCCTCAGGTCAGTCCTTTCCTTCTGAAATGAATGGGAACTGTAGAAATGTACAAAATACTGCAGGTGACTCCACTTGCTACAGTTTCCACCTCTGTTGCTAAGAAGCATATAAAATAGTTAGGACATTGATTTAGACCTCAGTAATATACAGTGACATAAAAGCAAATAGTATGTTTGCATGTAGCCCTTTGGCTCTAAGGAAGCCCAGAGGGGGTGTACCGTTCCAAGTCTTAATTATACTATGAAGGCGAAGTTTGATGGCAAGAGCCATCAGAAAAGGACAATACCTGCCTAGAAGAGCCACTATACTAAGTGTGAAGTAGATAAATGTTTGAAAACAATAGCAGTATGCCAGAAAATATGAAGAAACCAAGGACCTGTTCTTTCATGCAGTTTCTTTCAGCAGAAAGTGTTTATGTTAGCTAGCAGTGTGGCAAAGACAGGGTTGTGACTGTTCAGGCTATAACAGTGCTTTTTCCCTATTATTTCATTTGGGGAAAGGAACAATCCTTACATGGACTTTCCATGTATTGTACTTTTCAGGGTCATCTGATCTGCAATTATTGAAATTTATCTACTGAAGAACATTGTCAGTTATCTTTTACAGAGAATAACAAATATTCTTTGATAAGAAACTGGTAAAATACAAGCCATTCTAGTTTTTTGTTCGTTATGCCTCTTCATTTTTCAAACAAATAGAAGAGCTTATAAAACAATATTAAACCTCTATTTTTTTCTTCAGTCTACCAAATGAAAATTGCTCTGAAAATTAATCCCGTAGGTGCCTCTGAAAATTCTGTGATTTTTTACCCTACAAATTTGACCAAATAAACCTTTATCTTGGTAACAGATATATTCATGATTGTTGTTGTTCATCTACTTATCTGTGTAGAGATTTTGTGTGTTTTTACCTTGTAAGTGTAGATAAAGTATTTATTAAATTTAAATAAATCTTTTCTGCAAACATATTTTATTCCATTTTCTTCTTACCAAAACACAATAAAACAAAATATATGAAATATTATGCAGTAGGTGAAAGGAAATATATTTTAGTCAGATATGAATAACAGATTAGAAGAATCTTTAATTCACTTTTATCTGCTTTGATCTGAAACCAAACTATGAGCAGCCAGAAACATTAAAGACTGAGGAAATAAGTATGACTCATTTTCTTGATTCACAGTGAATTGATTTCCTAAAGAAGCGAATATGACCCTGTTTGTTAAGACAGCATTGTGTGGACTCTCTAAAATGTTTTGAGTTGATTTCTCAAAAGGTACATATCTGTACCAAAAGGATATATTACTGTATTCAGTGATTCAGCATTAGGCACGAAGCTAAAATTTTCTCTGGTTTTCATTGTTATCTTGTAGTTTTCCCTTCTATGTAGCAGTTGTCTTAAGTCTGCCTTCCAAGACTTAGGCAGAGATCATGGTGAAGAAAATAGAATTTAAAATGAAATATGTAAGTGAAAACTTTTGCCCTCTTACTGTAGCATTAAAAAATATGAGATTTGATTAGACAGGGGAACTTGAAATAATATTTCTATATTAAGACCACCACTGTCTATGGCAAGCTTGATACAGTAATTTGTGGATCTAGAAAAAAGGATAAAAGGTTTTATTTGATGTCTTTCTGATCCAAGACGTTCCTCTGCATGTCAAAAAGAGCTTTTAAAAATGTCTTTGAAAACTACAAGAAGCAAGGGCTCTGCTCTTCCCCATCTCTAATTTAGGCAGTGGTAGAAGGATTGTGCTGATGTAGAAGAGGATTTAGTCCCTTTATGTTTTATTGCCATGGGGATGTTTTCAGCTTGCCATTGGCAGAAGTCAGACTGGAAAAACTACAAGTGCTAGTTTTCTAGGCTCTGTCCAAGATTTGATCACAGAATAATGTTTTCTACTTTAGATTCTGCAGATGCTTATACTGTAAGTAGTTCTGCTCATCAGGAAGCTAATTAACACAGTCTTTTATTGCTAGCTTGCCGTTTCAGACTTTAGCTTGTTCCACTGAGGTGCCTGGGAGCAGCATTGTTTTAGGTAGATTGGAGTTACAGGCAACCAGTGTGTCATGCTGTGGTCATGACTTAGATCTGTTTTTCAACTTTTCTTTCTAAAAATAAAGATAAACATTTAAAATGTAGTAGCAGCGGTGTTTGGGTAATACGAATCTGCTGGTTGCTATTCTGTGCAAGTGTAGCAGTACTGCTTCTCATATATAATCAAGTAGTTCAGGCGTTCATTATTCAGGAATATCACCATTAATGAGGGCTATAAGCATTAATGATGACAGCTAGTGGAGGTTTGGTTTTTCTTTAAGCTTAGAAACTTGTTTTCTTGAAGCTGATAGTTTCTAGTTTTATGCATTTGCACCATGATGCAGACAAGTAACTAAGTACAACATGCAGACACAATTTTTCTTTGGTTGTAGGAAAGTTTAATTGATGATCACAACTTGAGTCTATGACACCAATGTCTAATTAAAATGTGTGCTTAAAAGCAGCTGTAGCAATGGATGTATTTGTACTTCTTTCCTCCAGTCCAAATATTGCTTTATCTGTAAAAGATAAGACATGCTAATTTGAGCAAAGAAAAGGACCTTACAACAATTTGGATTACTTAGTGGCATGCCAGGTGAAGGTTTACATTTCGAATTATTGCCATAATAAAGTCAGTCTCTGTCCTTTCCTATCCAGTCACTTTGGTTGGACGTGATGGGAAAGGAAATAATGAAAAAAATATTCCAGTTAGGGCTAGGTAAAACTGTGCATGATTTCTCAGAACACTAGAGGGAGCAAGAAGGCAAAGTTCTTCAAGTAGCAGCTGCTTTCTTGGAGATTGAATCCTTAGACAGTAAGATTGACATACCAGGCAGGTAATTAAAGCAGAGGCTGTTACACCATTAAAAAACAAAGCAAAACAATACAAACCACACATAAAAAACACAAACCAAAATCAAGGTGATCTCTTACATGTTTTGGGGGTTGGTTGTTTGTGGCTTTTTTGGTTGTTTTTTTTATTTCTCTGCCCCTCTGCCCCCCCAAATAATTGAAATACCAGCTTTCTTTCCATTCTCCCCCCTCCTCCCCGTTTTGTTTATTGTTCTGAGGGGATACTTCTGTTTTCATGACTCTGAATGCTGTGTGTGTTCATCTAGGCTAGTGCTAATGGACTGACTGTGATGGAAAACAAAGTCCTTGTTTCTCCTCATCAGAGGCCCCTTTAGGCAAATGTTAACCTGCCAAAAGTATGTGCATTCCAAGGAGGATTTGCAAATGAACTAGTTGTTTTCCATGAACAATATTTCCTGACCTAAATCCTGAATTAAGGGAAATAAAAAAAAGAAGAAATTGTATGCACTAATAGGCTATTACAGACAAGAGTATATTTTCTCTAGTGTTGCCCTTGACCACTCATATTAATATTAACTATTTCTAGAATATGATAATAAATTCTGGTGAGCACAGCATTTCATTGTGATTATTCACAGAACTGACCCTGTGCCTATAAACAGATGTTTTACCTAAGTGGATTAGCCCACTTGCATGTTCTTCTAAATAACAATCTGCCAGTAGCCTTGGAAAGTCAAACACATTTGGGGAAATATTCTCATCTCAATGTGTTGGATACTCCTGGCCGACTCCCACAGGGACTTGTGAACAACATTGCCAGTACAATGAATTGGAAATGCAATTCTACAATACTGAAAAAGCCTGTTTTTCATGTGGCACCACAAGCATCATGACAGTAAATAAATTTAAGTGGTCTTTTCCCCATTTTCTGCTATATTTCTAGAAATCTTAAAGCACTATTTTGGATAAATGAAAAGCAGAATGAGTTCAGGGATGCAGTTGCTGCTTGGTGTAGGAAGTCTGCTTCCTGATGTACAGTCTGAGGCAACTGTGAGGTTACACTCACTCCCAAGGCCTGTGGGAGATCTGGGGACAGGCAGGTGGCTGCAGTCCTTGCTAGAGGAATACTATTAGATGCAGAGTGTGTGTAGCAGGTGATACCCAGTAGAGAGAGCTAGACTTCTACCTCTCCCAGCTTGCTGAGAGATACTTTATTTGGACTTTACAGACCTGTCAGCAGGAGGCAGGACAAATTCCCATATACAGTTGGTTCTTCTAAGGGTGAAGTGGGAAGAAACTCTCTGCATGCTTTTGTCCTTCATCTGATTCATTTACACAGGAGTAGCAACTTCAAGACTTCCATGTTGACTGTGTTGGCCCTGCTCTTGCAATACTGCTAAACATAGCAACAGTATGACAGTCAGCAGAGCCAGTTCTCACCCACAGAACTAATGGTAGCATGAAAAACAGTGCATAGGGAGATGTGGAGTTCTCTTTAATAGGTATCTATTGCATGCAGACAGTACATTTTACTTCAATATTTGTGCACTCGTAGTGCTGTTGTAATACCTTCTGACTTGCAATTAAAGTCTCCCCTGAAAATTTTAAAAACAGCCAACCTTTTGTATATGTTCACGTTTATTCCTTGACTATATTTGTTGATAACTTTATTACACCTCAGATTTCTTTGCCATTATTTTTACAATAAACAAAAGTAAGACGATTTACACCAGTTGTTGATTGGCCTTGCTTGCTTAAGTTTTCAGTTACCTCTGTAATTTCTTAGTAGCTGTTGGTAAGGTGGCTTGGTGACTTCAGTAAGTACACTGAAACCAAGAATTTTCTTTCATTTCCAGTGATGTGAGAATAAAGACAGGCCCATATATTTTATTTGAAATGCACCTAAGTTTGATCTTCCAGTCCTGTTCACAAAATCCTCTGTGATTTATAAGCTAAAGACCCCTGATAGCTATTGTCTCTAAATTATCCATCATTTCTCCAAAACTATTACTTAATCAACATTTTTCCACTATTGCTATAAACTGATAATATGATGACATGATCACTCGACAGAAGATTTTTACTCACTTATTCACAGCATATTTACCCAACTTAGATATATTTCCTAGGACGATAACAAGGAGGCTACTGGCAAGATCCTGTCTTCTGATTTTACTGTAGCCCACCCCACAGCATAGCTGTCATGGTTTGAGCCTGGTCAGCAGCCAACCACCACGCAGCCACTCTCTCTCCCTTCTCTTCTGGCAAAAAGAAGGGACAGAGAGCCAGGCTTCGGGTTCAAGATAGGACTGAGATGGGGAAAAAATCCCCCTTTATGGGCACGAGCATAAGGCAGACTTGTTAGGGGAAGAAAAAAAAGAACATATATTTATTACAGACACTAACTCCACATAACAGAGTAGGACAGCGAGAAGCATTGCCACATCTTGAGAACACCTTCCCCCCACCCCTCCCTTCTTCCTGCGCTCAGCTCTGCTCCCGATATCTCTACCTCCTCCCCCAGCGGTGCAGGGGCAGGGAATGCGGGGTGCAGTCAGTGCTGCCACTTCCTCCATCTCAGTGGGGGGAGATCCTGGAACTTCTTCCTCCTGCTCTCACAGGAGACAGTCCTCCACAAACTTTCTCCAACATGAGTTCTTCCCACGGGCCGCAGCGTTCCCCACACTGCTCCGTCGTGGGTCACCAACTTTCTCTGACTGGAGTCCCTCCCACGGCTGCAGCCTTTCCCGAGCTGCTCTGGCGTGGGACACCCCCACATGCTGCAATCCTCCTAGTGCTGAATTACAGCAGCGGGGTTGCCTTTTCCCATGAGACCCTGGCCTTCTTCGGGCACAGAACCTTGATTAACCAAGCAGAAGCCACAGGCCATAAATCAATGTCTGCTCCACTGTAGATCTCCATGGGTGGCAGGGGTGGCCACCCTGCTGTCTCCCCACAGGATACAGGGGGGTCTCTGCTCCGGCACACCTCCCCCCTCCTTTCTTCCTCCGTTCCTCCACTGACCTTGGTGTTCACGCAGCTGCCCCAACTCCTCCTCACCAGTCCCACTGCTCCTCACCACGTCCCTTCTTAAATACGTTCTCGCAGAGGCGCAGCTGATGGGCTCATTTTCCAAACAAGTGGAGCTGACTTGGAGCTGGGGGAGCTTCGAGAAGCTCCTCACAGGAGGCCGCCCCTATAGCCCCCTCCCCTGCCACCAAAAAGCTCCACAACTCACTCAACCCAGGACAGTAGCGAAGCAGTGGTATGCTGAGCAAGGTCCAGGCACGTGCCCAGTGACTTCTGCTGCAGTGCAAGACCTGCTGCAGTGATGGGATCAACCCCACAAAGAGAGTTCTTCCCTTGAGCTGGCAATTCTCTCCGCAGGACTCTTCCTCAGCCTGATGCATGCGTTTCCATGGGATATCCTTTGGCACTTTCCTCTAATAGCACTTTAAATACTTATTTCTAAGTATCCTTATTTATGAAAACAAAATTTTATTTCAAAATCAGGTCTGAGGTATAAGTGGGAGGTTAGGTGTCAAGAAGGATTTTGAAGCCTGACTCGAGGCTTGAAATATCCTTGAAGTATAGGTGTTTGTCTGGGAAGATAAGGCCAGAAGCACTACTGCTGTTACTTAGTGAAAGTTCTATACTGAAACATGTTCCTCCCTAGTGTAGTTTAACCATACAATACAGCTCCTAAAGATGAACTTAGTCACTACAGATCCCAATTTAGGAAAATATCCCTCTTGAAGGCAACACTGAAGGACATATTGAATCATAATACTTAAATCGCATAGAGAACAAGAGAGTTCAATGAATGTTTGAAGTTTAACGTGCACTTAAAATGTTTCCCCAAGTGAGAAGGACTTAAAGTTCACCTGTGGATGGTTGCCTAGCTGGATCCAAGACTCTGGAGACATTTACTCCCGTCCTCTGTCCCTTCTGAAGTCAAACTCCCTTCAGTCATGCAGGCCACTGTTGTCACAGGTTCACGGGCTATGGGTTGTTTTAACACTGTTCTGATCATCTGATCTGGCTTCCTGAAGGTCAGGTTTCATCTTTTGCACCAAGCTTATAGCTGTTTGTTGAATCAGAGCAGCATAGTATAAAGAAGACATGTGAGCATCTAGCACTTAGGAATGGAGGGTCAGCCAGCCATGCTGTCAAGTAAGCTCTCTCAACCATTCATTACCTTCTGTGTTCAAAGTACAAGCTTGACATTGACTCTGAATGTGTCTAACTTTTCTGCTGGTTTATTTTTTTATCACCTTTAATATACCCTTCTTTTCATTGCTGTCTTATATTCTTTCACAATCTTGATGCAGCTAAAATGATAAGAACTTTGATTTTCAAGATTTTTTTTGTTTCTTTTCTATTTTCTGAGGTTTTCTGGTATTCCTAGCCTTTATAAATACTTGTATACTGTATACTTTTTTCTATAAAAAGATCTTACCTTACCTGCAGTGTTCCAGATTAAGTGACTGAAATCATTGGACAAGAAACCTTAGATAAAATAGGTCTCAATATTTGTAAATTATCTAGGGTAATAATGAAAGACTTACAACTTTAATGTACTTACAGACTCTAATTCTTTTTTCAAAGCAAGAGAATATATTTTTTTAATGCGTTTTCATTATAATTTTAATTAAATATTTTTTCATAAGTGAAGGGGTTTTTTAAATGATCTGTTTCTCATAGAAGAAAAAGAACCACATTTTACTTTCAGAAGTTCTGATTAAAAAAGAAAAATAAAAGAGTTTTCAAATATCCTGATATGAACTTGCAGCAGTTGCTAACTCTGGAATAATTCTACACTTATATAAAGATGAAGATTGCGATGATCTGAAAATAACAATTGTGAAAGGGAGGAATTTCTGTTTATTGAAAGTCATAGAAATTGGTCATGTTGGCATGCCCACATGCCCTCAGTTTATTGCTTCCTTACTTGAGCTAAGGATCCATAGAAGCAATAAGTGAGATGGTTCTATTGGGTAAATTACTTCTGATTTTGTGTAATCCTTTTATATACTTACACTTACAGAGCAATGATTAAGTGAACGTGATTTCTTAAAAATGGATAATGTTTTACTTCATCATATTGATATTCCAGATATGCTGCTGTTTTGATAATTACTCATCTATTGTCAAAGACTTTAAGAGGAATTTAGCCTATTTTTCGCTGGAAAAAAAATCAGCCTTCACAGTCTTCATTTGAATAATAGCTGCAGGTGTTTAGGACTTATTAAAGCCAAGCAATTCATCTGTGGTCAAAAAAAGTACATGCTCAGCCTTTTTACCTCTACACAGTATTGAATAAAGTTTTGCCACAGACTTTAAAGATCCACCCCAGTATCCCTTCTTTTGAGTTATTGTAAGAGAAAGGAATAGCTCTTGATTTCATTTATATGTATATAGGTAGATACATATATTGGATTAGCTTAGTTCTGCTTGAATATTTGGTGTCAGAAGTGCTTCCTTCCTCTAGCAGTTGTCTATGACAAGCTGGGAAATGGATAGCTTTTTACTTAAGGAAGACCCTCTCTTTAATAAGATATGAAGTATTCTGTGTGTTCTCTTTTGATGTTTGAGACAATAGTTGGGTATGTCTTTTAAAAATATTACTTTATTTGCTGCACCACTTTGATATATGAAAGGAGTGAATGAAAGTTAATGAGAGGCTAACGTGTTCAGAACACAACACCCTGGAGAGATGGCACTGATTTTCATCTGAAATGCAGTGCCCTTTCTGGTTCTCTAGCTCATGGAAATTAAGCATGTTTCTCATGTGTGCCTGTCCCAGGATAATTTGGGCTGCAGTGTTGAGAACATGTTTCCTCTGTGCAATACCCAAAATTTAAAACACAGAACTACCTTGGCTTTCAGATCCTGTGCCATCCATCACTGCAGATTTGCACTATTTGTCATAGAAGTAGTCAAGCTTTGGTTTTATTTGCCTCACACTTCAGATGTCTTAGAATATGTTTCAAACACAAAGCTCTGCCAGAATGCCCAAGTTGAGTGAGGATGCGAAGCTCCATCTGAGATGTTCAAGGCCCCAAGTGCGGATGCACATACCCTAGCGAAAAGCAGCTGCTATTGATACAGCTTCTGCAAAGTGGGGGTGAGATGTTTCAGCTGAACAAAGAATAGCTTTTCCACCACAGCTGGACCTCTGGGCAAATCAGGTCTGAGCACTGTGGTTTTGCTATAGCTATGAAGTCTTCTAAGCATAGGCAGGGATTTTGATACATTACACATTTTTGCCGTTGTGTAATAGCTTTTTATTTACCTAGTGCCAGCAGAACCCCTCAAAATTGCTAGTAATGCATATTATATTTTGCATTTTCTCTGTATTAGGATGGTACACTATACAATAGGAGCACTGATAAATATTCTTTAAACAATATGTACTGATTACTTTGACAATAAAAGTCAACTATCAATTTTTCCTGAACTCTGCTTTTGACATCAAAGAAGGCACAGTCTGAAGAAATGTTTTTACTAAAGAAGAAGTTTCAGTTCTAGTAGAATCATTAATATTTTTTTCCCTACTTCTGCTAAAGGCGGTTGCCAATACCTTTGATCTATTAATGTTCATCACAAAGTTCCTCAGATTCTTCAGGTTAGTGTGACATAACCAACAGTGGAAAGCTTCAGAATTTGAGTTTTCTTTAATGATTGTGAATGTAAATGACAGCTAAGTTTGTCAGGGTTTGTTCTGAATATTTTCATGCATGATTTTAAAAAACAGTCCTCAATAAAGAAGAGATGCCTGGAACCATAAGTTTACAGTTGTTTGAGGGTAAAAGTTGTCTTGTGTTTAACTGATTAGCAGTCTGGATATGATTGAAAAAGAATGTCTTTTATAAATTTGCAGAAAGGAAGTTATACAGTATTGCTGCTTGCAGATATCTTAGAGTCACATCAGTGCTCTTAGACAGTGACTTCATGGTTACTTTTACCATAGTTTGTAGTGGGCTGTCTTCCATTAGGAAGTGAAACCATATTATCTGTTTTATTTCAGTAGTTTGGTAAATAAAATTAGAGGTTCCAGTGGCCTCCCCTCTCCTCTCTCCAGTTATTCTAGCGAGAGTGGGTGTAGTTACACTGAAGGTGTACGAGAAACTAATGGGAAATGCTATCATACCTAGCACCCAGCATATCAAGGGACACCCGAAACACTTGTCTCCCCTAGCTGACTAGTGGCAATGCATATGCATCTGCTAAAATGAAATGTGGGGCTTATTAAAGCTAAACTGAGTACCTTTAGTTTTTATGATCAGGTGCATGCTCATAAACCAATTTACTGCCTACAGAGCATGTCCAGAAAAAGCTTTTCACATAGTCTGGAATACTGAATTTGAGAATCCCTCCCTGATGATGTTGATAAGGGTCACATTCTGAAGACATTAAATATACCCCAGGATTTCAGTGAACCTTAAAAAGTGTACATTGCCAGGGAGTGATCAGGTTAGAAGACCAGGTGACTAGTTCTCCTTCTGTAAGCTTTCTCTGGCTTACTACCGTTACTGTTATGTATTTGCACAGTTAATGTTTCTGCTGTATTTAGGCATCAACAGGTAGGTGGTATGAAGAATTTATGTCTATGTAAGAGAGATAAAAAATAATTTGGTCTTATTTAATTTTGCTTGCTTGTGCTTTGAGTTTTGGCAATTAAAAAAAAAAAAAAATTACTTACTTTCAAAAGAGCTTCTCCATCAGGTTTGTAAAGATACATTGACCCCTCAGTTAATTAATTTGCAATAATTATGGATGAGATTATACTTTGTGGCTCCACATCTGAATTAGTTGTACAAAGCACATGAGCTCTTCATTTACTTTCATTGCCGTATTTCCTAGAATGCTCATCCTCACACCTAGATATGTCTGGGAAGAAAAGGCCTTCCTGGGATTAGTGGTGTTTTGAAACACTTCTGTGACATTGTGGGAATATTCAGATGGCTTCATTGGTTTCCAAGTAAAATATTCTGAGTACCTGCATAATTCATCTGGGCATCTACCTTTTTCTCCAAATATACAGATCTTAGATTCTGTGCCAAAGTTACTTACTCAGAGTGTATGGTGTGGACATCCCCCATATTTTTAATTTTGAAACAGCTATCTGGCCTCTGTAAAACTTTGGCATCTGTTTAACACTGATGCTATATATATGTCTGAGGTTTTGCCGCATCTATAAAATCTTTGTCAAGAATATGATACTAAAACAGTCAAGGAACAACTAATTGAACGATATTGGAACATGTAAAACAGAAAATACCCTGATCTAAGAGATGATTAAATGAACAATTCTACTTTTAAAAGAGTATTTTCTTGCCGTTATCGTAAAAAAGAAACCCTAGAAGTGCAATTCTACTTTTTGTAAGAGAGTTTTATTGTTCATAATTTCAAGACAGAATAATTGAAATACTGAGGGAGTAATTGAAGAATGGTGTAGTGGGAGCTTAAAAGAGCTTTTTGGGATGAGCCATTACATAGAAGCATGATTTCAATTTAAGAAGTTATCTGTTTGTATAGTAAACAGAATATTGTGTTTCCTTAAAGATGTTTGTATATGGAAGTAGTTTGAGAAGGAAAAACAAGGTTTTGAAATGCTAAAAATGAAACCATCTCAGCACATCAAAGGGAAAACACAGGATAATACCAAAAAAGATCCAATAACATGAAGATAGATGTAAGATATAAAGTTGCTATGCCTGTCAAAGTATTTTTCATGTATCTTTCTTGATGAGACATACTTACTGAGAAAAGAACAATTTTCGGTTCTCTCTGAAAACTACTAATTCTGACTGGCTTGGAGGCACTGTCTCATGTTATTTTCAAGAGGATAATTGCTGTTCTGTATGAACAAAGCATTTGAAGAGAGACAGCAATCAGTGCAATTCTATGAAGCCTGATGCTGCATGAGTCCTTGCTAGATTAAATCAGATAGCAGCATTTGCTCTCTGTCTTCCAGTGTGTTAGACAGACAAGAGCAGGGAAGATGCTCAGGGCCATCCCTTTGCTTGGGACCTTCACTGGCTCCAGCACAGTCCAGCTCTGCAGTTTTATCATTACAAAGCCAAGCACTGAGGAATTAAATGAGGCTCCTTTGTGACAACAATTTAGCACTTGCATGTGTGAATCAGGCTAACAGGGATCAAACCTTAACAAGGTAAAGTTTGGAAGCACTGTTCAAGATGATAAGACTCAATGTGTCAGTAAGAATCACAACTTCTAAATTCTCTATAATCCTCTGATTGTCAAGGGTGCATCCCTGGTGATAGAAGAAGGAAGGTTTGGGAAGATGAAGCTTTTCATGTATTCAAGAGAGAAATCTTTGAAACATGGCCTGTGAAGATGAGACTTGTATGCCTGACTTCTAAAGACTGTTAAATGTCTTCTTGTTTATATTTTCACTGTTCCAGATTCACTTTATTTTGACATGCAATTCTTCCTGTTCTCCTTTGTCTATTCTTGTTTTTCTGCATCCATATTTCAGGATCTGATTTGTGTTGGAAAAGATCTCAGGTCATCTCTAGCCCAATCTCATGATCAAAGCAGAGCCAGCTACGTCAGGCCATATTACTTAAAGTATTTTTGGTCAGGACTTGAAAACCTCCAGGGGTGGAGGCTGAACAGCCACTCTGAGCAACTTGTTTCAATGTCTGAGTGTCCACATGGTAAAAAATTTTTTTCCTTATGGGCAGTCTGAACCTCTCATTTAAATTCATGCCTGATGTGTCTCTTCCTTGCAGTATACATTGCCATCAAGAGCCTGGGTTTTTCCTGGATGACCTCCCTGTAGATACGGGGGGACTCTATCAGCTACCCCCCTCACTGAAGCTATATCTCCACCACAGTGGACAAGCCCTGGTCCCTCAGCCTCTCCTGAAAGGGCAAGTGTTCCAGCTCTCAACAATTTTTGTGTCTCCACTGAATACACTCTAGTTTATAATTTCCTTTCTTGTTCTGATCGAGGGCACCAAAACTGGATACAGTATCTAGATGTGGACTAATGAGGTATATGATCCCTTCCTGTGATCTCCTGGCTACGCAGCTGTTCATACAGCCCAGGATGCTGTTGGCCATCTTTACTGCCAGGGCACGCCGCTGGCACATGTGCAGCTTGCTGTCTGCCATGATGCTCAGGGTCTTTTCTGCAGAGCTGCTCCCCAGCAAGCTCCTTGCCAGGCTGTATCATTGCAGAGGATCTTCCTTCCCTGGTGTGGGGCTGAATGTTTGTCCCACAAAGTGGAATTGCATGGTGTTCCTGTTGGCCCATTCCTCCAGCTTCTCTGGTTCCCTCTTAATGGCAGCTCTGTCCTTGAGCATATTAGCTGGTCCCTCCAGTTTGATGTTATCTAGGCACCTGATGAGAGTGTACTCTGTTGCTTCCTCCAGGTCATTCAGAAAAATGTGAAACAAAATAGATCCCAAGAGTGATACTCCACACAACCTTCCAAGCCTGATCATTCAAACAATTTTTTTACCTATCTGTTCACTCATCCAGACTAGAAGATGTTAACTTGGATAAAAGACTACTATGGGATAATATTCTATATGTTTAGTCTTTCTAAGGTCAGGCTAAATAAAGTCCATTGTTCTTTCCTCCTCCACAACTCCAGGCATTTTATCATGGAAGGCAACCAGGCTGGTCAAGGCAACATTTACAATTGGTAAATCAATGCTGACTGTTCCAAGACACCCTCTCATTTGTGGGCACATAAATGTGTCCCTCTAATGAGAAAAGGGAAACTGGTGTTTTTGAAACTATGGCTGGCCTTTCACAGAGTCAGTGAAACTGGATGGCATTTGTGTTCCTATGAAGGGCAAGATACTACATGTTTCAAGTCAGCGGGAGTTTTAGCAGTTATTTCAGAGGAAACAAGTCAGACCAATAAACTAGTAATGGGTTTGTTTGTTAATAAAATGCCTTTCTGAGTTAATCATAGTTTAAGACCAAGGACAAGATTTTTGTTTGTTTGTTTGTTTGTTTGTTTGTTTTTTCAGACTGAACCCATAGGCCAAATAATAATAAAGAATGATGTCTTGCCCTGGGAGCTGCTTCACCCAGCAACTCTTTGAATTGAAGTTCATATAAAGTGGAATGCATTAGTAACTAACCATAAAGAACATTAGGGATATTTCTTTTATCATAGCTGTGCCTGCCTTAAGCACACAATAGTTAATGTTACAGCTGTGTCTTGAAACTCTGTTTAGGGGGGGCTTCAAACTCAGTAGAACTCAGCAGTTAGAAGATGGCTTGAGGGTCAAAGCTGTCCTGCCCTTAAAGATACCTTCAGCAATAGTATTAAAAGTATTGTATAGTTTCAGTTTTTCTGTCTTTTTGTTTTATTGAAATTTACAGTCCTTAAATAATTGAGACTGTATATCCTAATGTAAAAGAAAAAAACAGTAAGACACACCAGAAAGGTAAATAACTGCTATGTCTTGTTGACTGATAAAGTAATCCTTCTTTTTTGTTGTGTATTTTCTTTTTACCTTGTTGCTTATATTTGATTCTCATGTTATTTCAAGTTAGATTTAAACTATATGCTAAAACAGTTCCTAAAAAGGGTTGCTTTCTTTGCTACGTATATATAATCAAGGAGTTTTGCACAATCTTTAGTCAGTAGAAAATAATAATCATGTCCTATACATGCTGTCATGTTCCACAACTGGTACATCTTTAAATCACTTGACCAAATGGATGCTCATTGCCAGAAGTAGAGCCCATGCTCCACATGACCACACACATCAGAGACATTTGATGTGGATTTCTACCTGCATCTTGACTATGCACTAATCTGGTGATATTAAAGAGCTTGACATCTTTCCTTACTCTGGTTCAGATTCATCTAACCTAATTTGACACACTTAGCTGCAGAACTTGAGTTAGAAACATGGTCACCTTAGAGTGGCTTGTAATCAGTACAAAGAGATAAGCACATCCCAGGAATGATTCAGACCATCTCTCTTTATCTGTCTGTTGCTAATATAAGGCGTTTTAGATAGTTAGGCTCCTATATAGGTGCCTCACTAAAGTAAACGTGATTTTCCATTGTTTCCTTTAATCTTGGGCAAACGTTGTTGCAAACAAGAAATTACAAATTATTCCAACTAGTTTCAGTCCTTTGAAAGATTTAGGTTTTTTCCCCCTCTTTCAGTATGTTCTTAAATGAATAAGGGAAAAAATCAAGAAGAAGAAAAGAGATATTTTGATGAGGAAAATGTTCAGTGAGTAGATTTTCATTTTCTATTGTTTTTAATGACTTTCTGACGTCATTAAATGCTCAAAAAGGTGCAAAACCAAGAGCTGTTGCACAGCTATGACTGGCCAGAAGGTGATATCAGGAGCTCTCAAGGTACCACTTCAGTACCCTAGACTCAGCACTTCCCCTTGGCTTCCTATCGCTTTACTTTAGGCTTCAGAACTGAGTGGAAACAATTCAGGATAAGTACAAAAGCAGACTTTAAGGTATAACTGGGTTCTGCAGACAACCAGACTTATTCAGAGATAGCTTTTTTTTGGAAGTATACCCTTTCCAGTTATATGGCCATAGCCATGGAGGAACAAGTGACAGCAGGGAAGGAGTCAGACGTTTCTTATAATAGACCATTGAGTACAGCTGAAAGGAAAAGCTTCAAGGGAGAGCCTGCAAAAGAAGAAAGATATCTTATAGCCTGCTCTGGGCTAGGGAAAAAGACAAGATTTATATGTGGAAGTTTTGTTTAGTGCATTTATTTTAAATGATAAAGCTACACTTGAAAAGGCTTTAGGTGAGGTGCAATTCTCTCTTGGACTGACAGGTCCTCTCATCTTTTTAGTTGCATGCTCAGTGCATTGTAGAAGTGCAAAGCTGATGTAAACTGCAGCCTGTGGGTGTTACTCAGTGTTTTCAGAGTCATTATACCTAGGGTAGGTCTACTCAGATGTAGGGATAAGGGAAGCAGGAGGTCTAATGTGAAATAGTATCCAGGCTTCCAACTCATCACCCAGCATTCATCTGTAAAATCTTTGTGAGGTACAGAAACACTATTGTTTTCAGGGTACTGATAACAAGTGCATTAAATTCTAGAGGTATTGGGTTGTTTATGATAAAGCCCACAGTGAATCTGAAGAAAAGCATGAATAGGATTTGTGAGGTCAGTTCTGAGCCTTCACTCTAAGCTGCTGCAGCTCCCTACTCAACTTCCTAACACTGAATCCTTTCCAGCCTAATGCAAACTGCGGTTTCTCTAATTTGATTCCATTGCTTTTTCCTGTCCAACCTTCCTAGTGCCTTGATCAGCTGAGCTTCAAAAATCAGAAGAAATTTGATGAAATTTCAAAAAAGCAAGAGCATTTTGTATGCCAAATGCAACATACTTTCGTGGAACTGTTATATCAAATGCAGAAAATAACCTTGTGTCTCCTCTTGCTAGTTTAAGCTGAAGCTATAATGTAAATTGTGATAATTATGTATAGTGTAGCTTTTGTTGTCATGTAAAGAAAAATTAATGCTGTCTTCACAGTACAGTACAAGATCTGACACTGACTTATGCTTTGATAGAACACAAATGAACCCAACATCATATGTGTCATATCTATTTGCTGGTGCACATCTCTGAATACTTGGACAAAAAAAAAAAAAAAAAAAAAAAAAAGGCATTGGGTCCCTGCAGAATCCTGTAATCCTCATTGCATAAGCCCCATGAATGATCAGAATTTGCAAGACTGTAAGTATACAGTATACTCAATGACTAACCCTTTCAGCAGTAATACCTTCTTAACAGAGTTTTTGTGTTATCCCCAATTGGAAAAACACAAGGGATGTTTCAAAAAGCTGTCCCTGAATTCACATAGGATAGTTATTCACAAAAATATTTGCAGTTGTAATGTACTAGTAGTTACCGCTGGACATCATTAGTCCTTTATATCTGAACCCAAGAATAAACCTGAAAAAACTAAATTTTAGCAAATCATGTGTCATTACTTGAATACATATTTCTCATAAAGTGCACCAGTGGTCTTAGGCTGCATACCCACAACATAATAAAGAAAGTATCTTGGATTAAACTGAACCAGTTCATCTTATCTTTAGTTGTGATAATTTTTTCACTCAGCTAATCATCCTTCCTCTAGGCTAGTTTTCTAACACTGTTCTTTATTTGCTCTCTACAGTTGTACTTAAGAAAGGAGGAGACACTATCACATAGTTGTATTTTTCTCATTTATTCCTTTAAATGAAGTTAAATAAACTCTCAGTATGGAGGGGCAAAAAATCTCAGGAAGTGTTTTCATTAAAACACTGCTGGAAGCAACAACTGTGCCTTTGGTGTTGAAGGTTGTTTGTGTGTTTCTCAGTACTCAGTTGCTCTAATAGACTGTATAATTTCTTCCTGTTGAAGTGATTCAATGTGAGGAAGAAACTTTATTTCTTTTGTTATATTATGACATTTTATAAGTTACTATTTTAAAATTAAATATTTTTAAGGCCATATCATAATATTGCCAGTATATTTAAGAGCTTTGAAAATATTAAGGCAAGGAAAGAGATGTTACAGAGATAAGGTTTTACCTGTTGTCCCGATCCGATATCGGGGATGTCCCGATTCGATATCAGGGAGGGTTCTTAAACGATCCCAAGAGCGAGATTAAGACGCAAACGAGGTCAGATGCCGGGCAACCTTGTAACCTTTATTAAACAAGCGGCTGGTAAGAGCGATAGGACAGGGAGAAAGAGGAAGAGAGAGTCGGAATCCCTAAGCTAGAAAACAGTATAGATGCGGCAAGATTAATCACCACCACCACGAGCCCGCGATGTCCCGTTGGCTCAGTCTCGGTGCAATCGATGATGGTCCAAGCTCCAAGCTCCGCCGAAGTCCACAAGAGAGATGTTTTGGGAGCACACATGCACTCACACACACAAAGCGCCCGCACACAAGAAACGCGCACACAAGAAAACGCACGCACACAAGAAAACGCACGCACACAAGAAAACGCACGCACCCCTCAGTACAGAGTACGCAGTCCTTTTATCGCCTTAGTCCCCACGATTTCCTGGAAAAGTCCGCCCATTTCCACAGAGCTCGTTGTAATATGTGCCGCCCCGTGGACCTCCATGCGCGCATGCCCCGGCGGTCATGGTGGTCTCGCTGGCGAGGGTCGGCCCACGGTGCCTTCAGCCTCTGCACATCTTCCTCGCCTCAATTTCCTCCCGACCCGGCTTGCGCGCAGGTGCAGTCTGGCTGGTACTGCCAGGGATGTTGTTATTTGCGCTTCGGGCAGACGTCGTGGTTTCTTCGGGGGCTACCCGTCTCCTTCAAGGCGTACTCTGTCGCATCAACAGGATGCGGAGGCCAGGAAGTGGTAGTGGTGCAGCAGCGATGTTGAGACAAACAAAGTCCTACACAGTCTCCTACACCACCCCGTGGCTCAACATTGCTGTCTGTCGTGGTGGTGTGAAAGATAACAGGAGAGAGATAGAGAGAAAGGCCAGAAATAGAGCAATATAACAACAAACTCGCTCCCCGGCAAATTTTCCATCAATAACATGTAAATCTATTCTAAGGCTCCGACTCATTACCAGAAGAACGTGACGGCAGTCGACATGGTTGACATTTGCAGCCACAGGAAAGAAGTATTATAATAACAATTAAGAGAATAGTTAACACACTAGAGGCCAACACATGAGTTAAAAGTAAACCAAACAGCAGGTCCATTTTTTTAACAAAATACCCCAAAGTATCTGAGGCCCTGGCAGTTCACGCAGTATGGTCTGCCGGAGTTGGGATCAGCATGCGCGGAAGGGAGAATAGCTTTCCACACCCCCTTATCCTAAAGCGCATGCGTCGTTTGGGCCTAGAAATTTCTATTCCCAAATTAAACAAAGGTAATCAAACAAAACAATATCACTGTTCATACCAGCACTAATATTCCAATCAAACATAGAAAAAGGTAACAATAACACTACCAATCAACAGTTTTCACTTAAACAGCATGCGTCTCAGGCTGGGATGAGGGATGTGCTCCCGGACTTTGGGGGCGGGGAGGGGAAGGAGATGGTGGTCGGCGTAAGCATGGGCACTTAAAAGAAGAACATTTACAAGGGCAAAAGATATGTAGTAAGAAGGCAAACAAAGTGAGAGCTACAGACATTAAGGATGCGTAATAAAATGCTACCCATACATAAGCATGTTCCATTGTTTACAAAAGTGAGAGCGCAACTGGTCAATCCGCCTAGTCCGCAGGGATCTGGAGTCAGGGTCCACATACGCAGCAGGAAAATGGATTTCCACGCCCCCTGCCCAAAGCGCATGTGTTGTTGGAGGGTCTCTAAGGTTCGGTTATACCCGGATGGAAAAAACAACTGCGAGGCCCGGCCCAGATCTAGGCCACACGGGCATTCTGGGTAGGCCGCTCATTGCGCACTTGGACCTTCCTCAATCAAGCCGCTAGCCTGGGGCTGGGCTATCCCAACTAATCTTACCGATCCCGCTGGATTGCAATCTTGGGAAGATGGGAGTAGGGGACGATCCCGTGTGCGCCGCCCTGCTGTTGGGATTTTTCATCGTGTTGGTGGTGATGGTCGTTGCCATCGTGGTATGCGAGGGATTGTCCCGTGGCTGGTGTCGGAGAAGATCGCCGCCTCCCCCCAATCCTCCAAGACCACGAAGACCACTAAGGAGCCCTCTAACCCTTGTTGAGGTGAGGGAAACAGACTTATAGTTCAAAAAAAACAGCGGAGTTACCACACGGCGCATGACTGTTATTCTTGGACTCTCTCTATCACTATCACCCCCGTGAGCAGGGGTAACAAGAGCTCGAAGGAGAACATCTGAAGGACAGTGCTGAACTCATGGGTGGGGATATCTTTGTTTCTTATTTTCTCTCTTTCTGATTGTGTCGCGTGGGACTTTGCTGGATTGTTATACAGTTAATTATTCTAGTTTCTTGTTTGCTAATAAATTGTTGATTATTGTTTACGGAGTGTCTGATCTTACAATTTGTGCTGGAGTCAGGGGTGTGGAGACCCACGGCCAGCTTGATAAACCTAGAGGTCCTCCACAAACCCAACAATGACTCAGATTAAAGGTTTGACTTACAGTTTTTGCTAACAAAACAAACTCATTATCCTTGAAGGGGTCATATGGGTTGGGGGTAAGTGATGGGAGAATTGGCTTCCCTTCACTCTTATAGGTAAATCCACAAAATAATATAGCAAGTATTAACATACACATCCTGATCTGATTACACTAAGATCTGTGTCTGCTTCGCTCCTGCAAGTGCGTCTGTGTCGCTTGCTTCTTCCTGAAAGTGAAACAAAAAGACAAATTCGCTTCTCGGGTTAGAAAGAGGGAACAATCCATCTAGTGTGAATCTTATGGGTTTTCCCACAGGCATCTTTCGCCTTCCAGGTATATTTATTGAGGGGTGTGTCCAACACCAGTGGTACTTTGCCCACTGTGGGAAGTTCAACCAAAGCGGGTTGTCCTGGAAAATAGGATGAATTGCTGGGCTGATCAGGACCATGTGGGGCTGGCATGATTGCTGGAGGTTTTGGACAGAATGCTGTGATCTTTGGGCATCCATTTGCTCCCCAGCGACTGTTGACGCTGGTCACTGCATCCCCCACTCGCTCAGCCCATCCTGGTTTATGCGGTTTGAGGAAGCGTTTTAGCAGACCGTTTGTTCTTTCCACTATTCCATTTGCTTGTGGGTAATACGGGGTATGAAACACCCACGAAATTCCCTCCTGGGCTGCCCACTCTTGGACCACTTTGGCTGTGAAATGTGAGCCATTATCTGATTGGATTGACTGTGGTTTGGGGAAAATTCCAAACCATTCCTTCAGGGCTTTTATTGTGTTTTCTCCTGTTGCCTTAGCACACGCTTTAGCTTGCACTAGTCCAGATATTATCTCTACACCTACTAATACATAGTGTTTCCCTTCTGACTTTCGAAAGGGACCAATGTAGTCAATCTGCCAGGCCTCCCATAGGCCTTTTCCCTCTCTCAAGTGCAGGGGGTCGCCCTCCAGAGGGTGTCTGTCCAGTCGGACACGACATTGCTCACAGGAAGATATACAGGTTTTACATTCTTCCCTGGTAACTGGCCACCCTCGGGCCTGTGCCTCGCAATAGAGGTCCTTCACTCCTGAATGTTTCCGTTTTACATGTAGCCATTCCAATAGATTCTCCCAATTTTCTGCTATCTGGGTGCTTTGTAGGGGTGCCAGCCGGGCTAGTTCATCCACCTCAGCATTCCACCGACTCACTGGGGTCTCATCCTGTTGATGAGATGCTACCCATGCTACTGCAAATTTCCCTTGCTTGGCAATAGCAAGGATATCTTGCCATTTTTCCTTTTGCCATACAGGTATTCTATTGACCTCCCATCCATTTTGTTCCCAGAATGGAAGCCATTCAGTGCAGCCTTTGAACACAGCATAAGAGTCAGTGTAGATATAGACAGAAGAAGCAGATTGAGCCTCGTGTTGGAAAACGCTCCACACAGCAATTAGTTCCCCTACTTGTGCGCTACCTTCTCCTTCAGTAATGATCTGTTTCTTGGTGTCTACCTGGAGTGCCACAGCTCGATATTTCCAAATTTTTCCCTCTCGTTTTGACGAGGCATCTGTAAACCAGACGTTCTGCAATTGTCCAGAAAATGGAGGAGCTACTTGTATTACAGACAAAAGCTCAGGTGTTTCCCTATCTGGGTCTACCTCCTCTTGTATATTTAACACTTTTGTGGCTCCTTCTGTTACCGAAAAAATTTCACAATAGTGCTCTATTTGTGCGTACCACTTTCGCACGGAGGCTCTCTGGGCCACCCCGTCAGGGGGTGGAGTTCCTGCCAAAACTGCTTTGATCACTTTAAATGGGCCTCTGAGAACTATAGGCTGTTGCCGAATGGTGCGTTCGGCTTCTCTCAGAGCCAGACTAACCACAAATAGACCTTTTTCCCAGGTTGTATACCTTTTTTCAACATCTTTGAAGCTGCGAGAATAGAAACCAATTGGCCTAACCGGACCCTCTGGTCCTTTTTGCCATAAATGTATGGACAGTCCAGTCTTGTCAAATCCCCATTCAATTTGAACTGGATCTGTTGGGTGAATTGGACCCAAGGCTTGATAGGCAGTCGCTTCAAACACTAACAACTGTAAAGCCTCCTCATGGACCTCGGTCCATTCCCACTGAGCTCTCTTTCTCAGCAGGTCATACAAGGGCCTAGCAATAATTGAAAAATCGGGAATGTGTTTCCTCCAAAACACAAGCAACCCTAGTGCATGCTGTAAGTCTTTCTTTGACTCAGGCATTTTGATCTGATCGAGGGAGGAGAGAGTATCTGGTGGGATACACGTCATCCCTCCCTTCCACCAGATTCCCAAAAATTTTACCTCACTTGAAGGGGTTTGAATTTTCTCAGGTGGAATTGTCAACCCTATACTTTCTAGATGGGTGATAATGTCCTGCTGAGTTTCTCTAACTTCTTCTACCTGACTCCCTCCTATGAGTACATCATCTATATATTGGTAAATCTTCACCTCTGATTTTCTGGGAATTGTTTCCAGCTCTTGTGCTAGAGCATGGTGGGCTAGCGTGGGCGAGTGCTTGTATCCTTGAGGGAGTCGTGTAAAGGTGTACTGTTGTCCTTCCCAGGTGAAGGCAAAGCGATCCCGGTCCTCGGGTTGTAAAGGGACCATAAAAAACATATCTTTGACATCAATTGTTGCCATGACAGGGTGAGATTGTTCCTGAATGCTTGCTATCAATTCAGCAATGTTTGGTACAGCAGCTGTTAATGGACCTGTATTGGCATTAAGCCTCCTATAATCTATTGTCAATCTCCATTTGCCGTTTGGTTTTCGGACCGGCCATGCTGGAGAGTTGAAGGGGGAGTGAGTGGGAACAACAACCCCTTGTTTTTTCAAATCTTCCAGAACTGGTGTAATTCCCTCCCTTGCTCCTAGAGGCAATGGGTAGGGTTTTACATTTGTCAATTTGGAGGGGGGTAAGGTAAGTGCTGCTTGCAACAACCGCACCTCTGTGCCTGATGTTTCGGTTAATTGCCTGATCTGGGGAACACCAAAAGACCATGAATTTCCCTGGGTGTCCCGCCACTGTCTACCTTTTAAAACATCTATACCTAAAAGATTCATCTGGAAAGATCCTATGGCCACCATAGTGTTGACAGGGTTTTCCTCTCCTGGTAACCAGAGTGTCACCGGAGTCATGGGCACTGACTGTGTTTTTCCCAAGGCATCCAAGACAATTAGATTTCTAGACGGAATTGAAATTCCACATAATTCTGCTTCGGTCCGCGTTAGCGCGGTAATTTGTGCCCCAGTATCAATCAGAAATGTTACTAGTCTTTTCCTCGGTCCTACAGCAACAGTAATCAATAAATCCCCTTTTGAATTGCTGGTGAGTTGTCTTACGAACATCCATCCTCCGCCTCCCCCCTCACCTTCGGGGGGCGGAGGGTCTAGTTTCCCGCCACCTTATCTTCCCTGGTCGGCTCCTCTCCAAGGTCTATCAAGGGTGGAGCACTAGGGGTCGGTTTGAAAGTGACCCTTCGTTCAGACCATTTCTCCACCAGTTGTTCTAACTTCTGGCTCGAAAGACCATCCATCAAGTCTCGAGGAATGCCTTTCTGAAGCCCTAGTTGCCACAGTCCGTGTCGAGTCAGGGGTCTCTCTCTCCCGGGGTTCCGAATTCGGGGTGACACTGAGCCTTGGCTCTTTCCCATGAATGATGGTTGCCTACTAATCTGCTCTGCAGCCCGTACGACTCTGGCTTCTGTTCTTTGGGACGACCCACCAACAGGGCCATATTTTCTCCCAAAGTTAATCAATTCCTGGGCTACCTCTCCCCATGTCCATACTTTCCTCCCTGACTTGTGATGGTCAGGGGTCACAGTCCCCTCCAGAGCAGCTGTCATTCTTTCTGCATTGGGGGTGTTTTGAATCTTCCCTTGCAATTGAATGCCAAAGGGTTTCAGAGAATCAGGGAGTCCTCGTATCAGGGGGGTCATCCTCTCTGGGTCCACAGGCATCATCATTGGTGAACCCTGGTTGGGCTTGAGTTCTCGATCATACATCATCTGCAGACAAGCTGCCTTCTGCACACTTTCGACTAACTGATCCACCGTACCTCTTATGGCAAGGGGATCTCCCCTCTCCAAGGGGTTCAGCCCTCCGGCCCAATATGCGGCTCTCTGAGTCAATGACCATGGGGCTCGGCGGTCGCCGGTAGTTAGAAACACACCCGGACCCCAATATCCTTCTGCTTCTTTCTCTGACAACATGATTCCATCCCCTCCTGACAAAGACACTCTCCAAACATACTCTGTCTCTGATTCTTTTGCAGTCCTTGCAAAATCCTTTTTCAACTTTGCCAATTCAGTTGCTGTAAATGGGACTTCTTTGGTGATTACCTGAGGACGGTCGTCGCTCTCGTCCTCGTAAACATACTCTGTTTTAACCAGCGGATACATATGAGGGACCTTTTCTACAGTTTCTTTCGCTTTCTGCAAATCTCTTTGGGGATAAATTTGCCTTATACCCTTCTCCAAAAGTTTAACTCTTGCCTCCGCCAATGTATCTGTCTCTGTCAATAATTGCTCTCTCAATTCATCCTTCAATATTGCATTTTGATTCCTTTCCTCCTCTAACAAATCTTTGGTTTCTCTCAATTGTTCCTGCAGGGTCTGTATTGCAGTCTTCAGGGAGTCTATTACAGTATCAACTTGCTGAGACTTCTGCTCTCTCTCCTCCACCGCAGCTGCCAGACTTGCTCCTAACACTGCACAAATTATGGCTTTTCCTTTTCCTCTCTTAACCTTAGCTTCCTTCTGCAATACCCTTATCCTATCCACCACACTCTGTGGTTGAAACCAGTGGTTTTTCGCCCAATCTTGTCCCTGGATTGAGGGGCGAGATCGGTGTGCCTCCAACAGATCATACAATTTTTCTATTCCTTCAGCCCCTGAGGGCACATTATCACAAGCATCGGCTGCCTCTGAGGCGACCATTTGTTTTCCTTTTCCTGATGCAAAGGGGATCATCGTCCTGGGAGGGACACACGTCAATGTCAGAGTTCCCCTATTCTCTCCCAGGAGGTTAAATCTGGGTATAGAACAACAAAAAAGGGGAATTTGTCCTGAGAGGGTCACAGCTTAGTATCCACGTTTCCCCTATTCGCTCTCAGGAGACTAAAATCTGAATCTCTCACACAAAGAGCAACCAAAATTGGTTTTCGTTCTGAGAGGACCACACGGTTCGCTCTCAAGAGGCCTCACGTCACTCAAACACAAAGGCAGTATCACAGCCCACAGTTCCCCCGATTTTGCTCTCAGGAGGGCACACTTCAATGTAACACGAAAGGGGGCTCAATTCATCCTGAGAGGTTTACATCCAACACGGCAAGGTAGTACGGCACTCTCGTCTCTAGGGATCCTGTCCGTGACGCCAATTAAAAAGATGTCCCGATCCGATATCGGGGATGTCCCGATTCGATATCAGGGAGGGTTCTTAAACGATCCCAAGAGCGAGATTAAGACACAAACGAGGTCAGATGCCGGGCAACCTTGTAACCTTTATTAAACAAGCGGCTGGTAAGAGCGATAGGACAGGGAGAAAGAGGAAGAGAGAGTCGGAATCCCTAAGCTAGGAAATAGTAGAGATGCAGCAAGATTAATCACCACCACCACGAGCCCGCGATGTCCCGTTGGCTCAGTCTCGGTGCAATCGATGATGGTCCAAGCTCCAAGCTCCGCCGAAGTCCACAAGAGAGATGTTTTGGGAGCACACATGCACTCACACACACAAAGCGCCCGCACACAAGAAACGCGCACACAAGAAAACGCACGCACACAAGAAAACGCACGCACACAAGAAAACGCACGCACCCCTCAGTACAGAGTACGCAGTCCTTTTATCGCCTTAGTCCCCACGATTTCCTGGAAAAGTCCGCCCATTTCCACAGAGCTCGTTGTAATATGTGCCGCCCCGTGGACCTCCATGCGCGCATGCCCCGGCGGTCATGGTGGTCTCGCTGGCGAGGGTCGGCCCACGGTGCCTTCAGCCTCTGCACATCTTCCTCGCCTCAATTTCCTCCCGACCCGGCTTGCGCGCAGGTGCAGTCTGGCTGGTACTGCCAGGGATGTTGTTATTTGCGCTTCGGGCAGACGTCGTGGTTTCTTCGGGGGCTACCCGTCTCCTTCAAGGCGTACTCTGTCGCATCAACAGGATGCGGAGGCCAGGAAGTGGTAGTGGTGCAGCAGCGATGTTGAGACAAACAAAGTCCTACACAGTCTCCTACACCTGTAAGATCATTTTATACTTGCTTTCTATCATTTGGCACTAATAGAAGAATTTCTACTCCTTTGCTAGCTCTGACTTGGAGTGATGAATCTACTGATGGAAATGACCAGTGCTTTTTTGTCTAAGCATCTGGTTCGGAAAATGCCACCTGAAAGTCCATCATGGAAAAGAGCAGAAGGAACCATTCTGAGAATCCAGTGACATCAGGTTGGGCCACGAAGTTGTAAGGTAGAGTATAGATGAATATTCTATTTCTCCTCCTACTTGTTCTGGCAGATGCATAAATTGGTAAACATTCAACTAGCTTTCTTATCAGCTTACGTATTTTCATATGTTCTCAAGGTACCTTACAGATACCAAGACAAAGAGACCTCTTTGTTTCAAACTAATGGCAACTCCTTCTCCAAATAATGAAAGCCACCTTCTTTTAAGCCACTTCTTTAGTACATTGTTATATTGCATACGATCATATTCTTCAACTGGCAAGTTTTACTGCATTAGTTTTTCAGCAAGATCTAAGAATAAATCTTAGTCATTGAGGCATTTTTCTCTCCAGATTTTGTGTTTGTCAGTGTAAAATACCTTATTTAAGGTGGTTAATAATTGAGTTTAGTAGGTTTAACTCTGTGTATATGCAAGAAGCATTGGCAAATCATTCTGAATATTTAAGAAAACTCCATGGAAATGTTGGCACGGAATACTGTGATTCAAAATAATTGGCTGTTTCTAATCAGATCCATAAAGTACTATAGTTGTGATATGTGAAGTCCCAAGGGAAATTGCCACTGTAACTACAGCTTTTCTGTATGCAGTTGGGTGCTTGCTATTCTTTATATTCATCAGTTTTTGTAGACAGCAACAGAACAGAAATTTTGTATTGAGTGCTGGCTTTCTATGGGTTTTTCATCTTGAAAGTGTATTTGGTGCTGCAACATCAGCATTGGGAAGAAGGAGAAGTGGAAAGCTTTCATCTCTCATGCAGAGACAAACAAAAAACATATTGTCTTGTCTTGCTTGCCAAAGAAACTGAGAAGTGAAGAACTGATAGGAAGGAGAAGAAGAGCCAAGGAAATCTTGTGAGTATACAGCAGTTCGGTACCCAAGGCAGCACTTCTTGAGTGATTTAAGTTGTATCTTTAATTTGGGAAAGCTTAAAGCATAATAAAGACAGAATACAGTTTTCAGGAATCTAAAAAAGGGAAGGTCTAAGAATGCTGTTTCTCTTTGCTACTCACTCTCGACGCATTTAATGAGCTGGGTAGGACACAACCAGTCTCTTTCTCTAGGTAGAACCCTCATTGTGGTGTATTGGGGATCCCAGTGTGAGCAGCGCTGTAGGCTGAGGGGTTTTCTTTGTGGGAGTGAGCAGGTTTGTGTATGGAGCTTATATAAAGTTTTATATATACACACTTACTTACATATTATGTATGGAATGAGAGACAGAAGGTCTAATATAGTATATATTATATACAATATATATATACAATAGAGATATGTATAAATTCTAACCTTCTGTATTGTGGTGGGATTTACAAAAAAGTGTCCATAATTATTTAAATTCAAAAGATAAGAAATACAGCATAGCTTATGTCCATATAATTGTAGCAGCATCAGAAATATTTCTTAATAATAACAAATAACAAACATAAGACTTAACTCAAATACCAAGTCTATTGAGTTTTTCAGAGTTAGACTAGAAGACTACTTATGTAATTAGCCCCATATCAGTGTCCCACACATGTATGCATTTCAGTCTCTACCCTGAGTTCTTTCATGTGACAAAGGTTCAAATGATGCTGAAGCATCTGTCCCTGCTCCTTCAACATTTTCTGAATGAGGTCCATTAGTTTATTTTTCAAAGAACAAAGTCCTTGTTTCTTTATATTCTCTATTTTGGCTAAATTCACAGAGTCCCTTAATCTTTCTGCCTGCCATCTGCTCTAATTTTTCCTTTGATTGTAAATTTTATTGACCAAACATGCTACTAGTGTAAATTAATGAAGTCTTATTGACTTAAATGGAATAATGATGGTTTATAGCAGCTGAGGATTTGGCATTATGTCTTAAATAAATATGTAAATGAAAATCAGGATGCTGCTATTGGCTATGACATATCCCAAGAATGCTCTTAAATTTATTTATTTTTCCCATGTGTGCTGCTGCATAGGGTTTTCTTTGTTGTTTCAATCAGTATAAACTATATCTCTCTCTCCTTTATTTGCCTTATTTTCAAAATGTGTAAATTAGGACTAACATCCTTTTTTGTCATGTTATTTTTCTCTGTAGTAAATTGTCTCTCTAGATGCTTTCTTCCCATCATAAAACAGGCAGGATTAATCATCTTCTGGGAAGGTGTAGAATGTCTCCATTATCTCTAAAGGAAGCATAAATGATTAATTTAGATGGGATAGGGAAAGTTAAGTTAAACAAATTCTGCCTGTAGTGATTAGCTACTTTTACTGACTTTGTCAAATGGTTCTTTTCTGAGCATATAATGATATTTCTGAACTCAGAGGAAGGAACTCAGTGGTTTTATATTTTAATGATACGCAAAAAAATAAGGTATGCATTCTGAAAGTGTATCTACCATCAGTTTATGAAAAGTATGACTCCCCTTGTACCACCAGATCCTGTTCCTTTGGCTAATCTCTGTTCATAGACCCTTCAAAACATTTTGTACTGTCAGAGGTGTACCTGAACAACTTGACTAAGGCTCATATCTTGCCCACAGTATTCCATTTGGTTAAATTATAGATTCCTCCTTTTTTTAAAAAATAAGTTATTAAGGGTAATGATTTCAGTTGTGACTTGTTGTCTGAGTCTTCAGACTTGGCTGTTACACATTTTTATTTACTGTTTGATAGTCTGTTACAGGGCTGTCCCATTCTGGATTTGCCATTAGTCACTAACCTAAACAGCATGATTATTTGCAATAACATGTAGGGATATCTCAAAATAATGAAATCTGGAAAGGGCAGTAGCAGAGGAAAGTTCCCATATATGAGACATTTTCAAACAAGAAATGAAAAGCATCCAGTGTCAGCTCTGTAAATAGGAACATAAATAAAAGTGCAGATGGAAAAAATAAGAGAAAGTAGGTCAGGAATGATTCTACTGATGCAGCCAGAGAATAACTGATGTGTGTACTACAGGCTCTGTCATTTCTGTGAAGAGCTTTATCCTACAATACCAGCAAAAAATAGAGTTGAAAGTGCAAGTAGCATTGAGTGTTTTGGAGCATGTTTGCATTTCAGAGATAAACAAGGGCTATATGTATCTGCAGCCAAGTTTGAAACTGCAACAAGAAGAAATCTAGAGAGTATAACATGTTGGACACTATTGTTCCCTCTTTTTAATGTCACTTTTCAATATACATCATGGCAAAAGTGTAGTTGAATTGGTGTTTGTTCCCAAGTAGCTAATCTGGTGCTGTGTAAAATGAGTCTATTTAGGATGATGTCATTAGTCCGGTGTGATAACGCTGTTGAAGATTTTAAAAATCTTTTCCTTTAAGCTGTTGTTTTCTGTTTGTAACTAGGACAGACAGGAATGACTCATGGGTGTTAATCTGGGTTTCAGGATGTATTTTTAAACCTTACTCTCCAGTTTGTAAGTGCTCAGAGTCTGTGCAGGAATCCAGACCTGCTTCTATTTAGGGGTTATTTGCATTCACAGCATGTTCTTGTTTCAAATGACAGCATTAGTCAGAGCATTGTGTTCAGTGGACATATATGAGTTTGACTGAAAGTGTCCTAATCTGCACATTCACTACTTGAACTGTTTCAGTGGTTCTAATTTAAGTTTCTCTCCATGGGCATTCAGATGTTGTTACATGTGTTGTCTTGTCTCTGCTAGAGGTTTGCTTAACATATGTATGCTTTTTCTTCGGGTAGTAGATATCGAGACAGTTCCCTCTCTTTATGCTTGTGGTTGCTTTGAGCTACTTCAATAATGCAAAATGGTGACAAAATTTTCTGGGACAGATCTTGGGTCCCCAGAATTCCCTTTGCACAGGGAAATATGTTGGAAGCGTAGTGTTTGTCCAATAAGAGCAGTGAATTAGAGGTGGTCAATGGCATCAGAAAACTCACAGAAAATAGCACTGCAGTTCTCTAAAAGGCTAACGTGCTTCTAAAACTGTCTAGACAACATCTGCAGTTATGTGTGCTGCTTGGATAATTTATGTTCAGCCAGAAACATTTATTAATTCTGAATACGTTATTCACTATGAATAATTCTCATCACCACTCTTCTGTTGCAGCAGTCATCTAAACTTAGTGTTGTTTTTTTTTTTTTTTTCTAATTGAGCTTTTGTTTATTATCTGCATTTAGACATCAGTGAACTTGTGTTTCCAACACCTTAGAAATATTTTTCATTCTGAAATTCAGGCGTTCTGTCTTTGCTTCTCCTCTCCCTCTCCACTTTTCTGATCAATACCCTCTGTTTCTTCCTGAACCCATTATTTTAATGCTTTACTAATTGTCAGTCCAGATCATTTGATAAGTAGGCTTAAAATTGTTCAAAATCGATCACCACTATAGCTCTGATTAGCACTTTAAAGTTCAATCATTGATTCTAACCTAAGTCTCTTCAATTACAGTGCCTGTCACTTCAGGTTGCCAGTCAAGTCTGTATCTATTATAAAGCAGTTATGTTAACTTTGAAGGTCCTTTATATAGGCAATTTTTCTGTCCAGTCTAATTTGTTTCTCTGTTTGTCATGAAGTTGAATTATTATAGGAATCCTCCCTATATGTTCATGGATGAAATATGAAGCATTTCTTTTCAGTAAGCATAGAATTCTTGGATCTAGCACGTTTGGGGAGAAGAAAGTATGTTTCTTATTAAATAATTTTAATTATCAGAGCCTTTGAAAGCTATTTGAGACCCTGCTCATGCCTTCTTAATTTCTGCTCACTTTAAGTTTTCTCTTTTTGCCACGAGTCAATTCTGTTTTCTACAGAGGAATTCTCTTGAATGTCCAGTAAAGAACAGCACATTTTTTGACTGTTATGAACATTGTCTTTCAGTGAATAACAACAGTGCTAAGAGAATTTGTTTGTTTAAAGTTAAGCTTGAAAATAGTCTTTAAAGTCTTTTCTTCCCCCTCTGTCTTCCAGCCAGTAATAGTGCTTGCTGTGGATGTATGCATGTATGTGTATGCTTATCTACATAAATTAAAACTGTTCATGTATTGCTAGACAGAACAGACAGTTTTTATGTTTTTGACTCAGTCTGACAATGCTGAAATGTAACCTACAGTTAATAATCAGGCTTATTTTTAGGAGCTAGGGACAAGATTGGTCATTTCTGATCAGTTCACATATTTCCATTATAATCAGTAACATGGAAGGTAGAAAATATTCACTGGATTTTTCTTATCATTCTGAAATGTTAAATCCTGAAATTTGGATTTACTATTCATACGTATCTGAGTTCAAATTACAGTGTAAGTAATTGTAAGAATAAACTATAGAAACAATTAAAATCATCAACAAAAAGCAATTAATTCATTACTTTCATTTAAATTTATTTCTTAAGGCAAGGAAGTAACACTATTTTAATCTAGTCTCAAGTATGTGTAAATCAAAACTATGTATAAAGTTCAATTCTATAAAAAAGACAAACATAATGAAGCACTGGTAAAAATAAGTAAGAAAATAGAAAGATCATTTGTCTGGTTTTCAAAAAATCGTTGATATGAAACAGGATATGAAAACTTTATAGGCTTAACTTCTCATTAGTGTTTTTTTTCTGTAACCGATGGTGCTCCTGTCAAAACCATTGTCATGAGACTGGCCTGAGGATAGGAAACCTAAAGGTTTCTCATTCTCCCCCATAATACTTGAATTCGAAGCACTAAAGAAGTACTTTGCAAAAAAGCACTATTATATGGTGCAAAGATGACCTGCTCTCCATTTCTTCCCCTTCCCCTCACACCAATTTTGAGAGATAAAACACTGTATTTCTCTGATAAATACAAAAGGGAGGTGAAAGGTGACATGGAGGCAATGAAGATATATTGTTGACAGTAGAAAATTTACAAAAGCATATAGCTCCTAAACTTATGGAGTAAGGTATAAATCTTATCCATCTGTTATATCTCAGTCACTCAACCTCACTACTTTTTCTATTTTCAAATGTAGATGAGTTAAGGAAACTGACTTGCTTTGTTCACACACTGTATATTCATCTCCATGTTGCATCTGATTGAAACAGTATTAATAACTAAACAAAGAGAGATCATTGGACAAAAGTGAAGATGGTGTTCCAACTGTGCTTTGTGGCCTTTCCGTGTCTTGATATACTCTGAGCTGCATCCTGCTCCCTGAGAGCTCACCTAATCTCAAGGAGGGCATTTGGAGTCATAAGGCAAAGTGCCTAGCTTTGCCTATGAGAGCAGAGATGTTTATCAACAGAGTGAAGCATAGTGTAAATCCTGAGCTTGAAACAGGGATCAAACAATAATCCTCTACACAGTCCTTTCAAATATTCTGCTGGTCTTGGTGCCTGAGGGCAGCTTGAAAATTAGATTTACTGCCAATACAACTGCATAGCCCCATCTCTTTGGTTTTAAAATTCAGTTTGTGTTCTGTTCAACACAAGATGAAGATAGCCTTTAAGCTCAAAGGCTTTGTTTATATTTGCATCATCAAGGCTGACTTCCTAAACCACCAGTTCAAAGCAGTGATATAAAAGAATGGTATTTTTTGTCATCTTTTATAATAGAAATTGTGTCCCCATTGTGCATCATCTTGAAAATGACAGCTCTTACTCTTTGAATACAAAGGTACAAAACCAAATCAAAATCAAACATTTAGTACCCATCTCAGATGAATTCAAACCAAGCAAAAATGCACTATGTCAATCAAAATGTCATTAGTGTTATCTTTTGAGACACAAGGGAGACGACTGATTCAACAGCAATATGAATGCTGGCGAGTTTCTTCTGAGTTTGGGGGGAGGAGGTAGGTGGGAGCATGTTTTGTTTTTTGGTTTTGGCAGATTTTGTATGTTTTTTTAATTAAAGTTCTCAAATGAGGTTCAGCGGTTTAGAATTCGGTTTCTTAATTAACTGCAGACTAGGGCACATAATTTCAGTCTGCAGTTTCAAAATTATTTGATATCTAAATCCCTCTGACATCAATCGGTAGACATGGCAATTCATTAAGTTTTTGTGTGCCACATTATCCATTCAGAAAACAGATGAATTAATGTTTGCTTCTCCCCAGCTTTTTTCTCTTCTGTTGAGGTCCTTAGGCAGAAGTCTGTCTTACAGTGTTTGTGCAATTTCCAAGTATAATTGTGCCTCCCTCTTAGTTGGATCTAGACACTACTGCGATATTCAGAATTATATCAATTGGTATGACACCAACCTTATATTTGCAGTCATATTTCTCTATCCGTAGAAGCAGAATAAATAGGTGATTTAGCAAAAATGGATGGTGGTTTGTTTTTTTTTTCCCCTGACCGAATGGATATGTCAATGTTACGTGTTTCTACTATAGATAGCTGATTAGTCCCAAAATGGCTGTTTTCCATCCATCCTTGATCTGAATCCTTACACAAATACCCCAACTTTGTGGATCCAAATATGCAATTATTGTCACCTCTCATTTTTCAGTTATGAACTATGTCCACTTGAGTTAATCTCTGAGTACAAACATTTTCATAATGCTTGAAAACAAAGTACATTATGACTTTACATTACAGTATAAATCCAAGTATCCCTCTTGCATGTCAGTTAAAATATGAGATCTTTTTATACACACCAGCAAATATAACTTGAGATGGTTTGGATTTGTGCTTTTTTCATTTTCAGTGTATGGATCTAAATCTGATGTTTCAGAAATTGATGTTTTCCTCAGAATGAATCCTTGTACTCTTCCCTCCAATTAAGAACTTCCTTCAAAGGTTTATGTTCTAGTAGACACCTAAATCACAGAAGCAGAAGCTATCATTAAGTAATAGATTACTATACTTGCATAAACTGTATTTTTTTATTTTCTACAGCAAAGATATGAAGGTAATAAATTACCTGTGCACTGGGACTATCAGTAAGTAATTCATCATACATACTGAGGAAGGATATCTTAAATGTTACATTCCACACAAATACCCATAATTAAACTTGTTCTCTTTACACTTCAGTATTTTCAGAGTTTATCTTGAGCCCTGTTATGTATCTCAGAAGAAGCACAAACAAAAAATTCACACTGAAAACAGGAGTCAGAATTAGGGAATTTAACATCTGTCATATAGACTACAGTTGAAATAAAAATATTACAGAAAGCAGATGGCTAAAATTAAGTTGTTAATTCCTTAGTTATGTATTTAAATGTCCAACTTTATTTTCACAAAAGCAGCATAGTCTCAGATACCTGTATTTAAAGCACAACACTCCTTACATACCATGCTACATACACACTCTGTATTGTCTGCGGGGTATATGCACTGCCCTCATCACTGTATGGAGGCTTCTGTTTTCCAGAGATCTCAATCAATATAGAATCTACTTGACAAATGAAAGCCTTCTGTTTTCCAGCTGCATGTTACAGAACAGATAACAAAGGGCACTGAGCTGAGGTTGCTCCAGTCCCTTCTCTGCTTCTCTTGTTTGAACTGAGGGTTAGGGCTACCGGGCAGGGCTGCAGCAACTTCAGCTCAGGTACGTTTCCCAAACTTACTTTAAACGAGCTGGTTCAGGTACTTCCGGCAGCGTAGTCACAGCAACACAGAATTTAGCCTAGCCTAATTGTCCGAATATTTACACAGCTGCTCAGGAGGGCTTTATGGCCTGTGCTGAACCACTCTACCTTCCTCACCCAAACTAGCGTGTTTAAAGGTAGTTCAGACGTGTATACAGAAGCTGCAGTCTCACCTTTGACAGCTGAATGGATATATACTCCATTTTAGACAGCACAATTGGACTTAACTGTAGCAGTTTGGTAGCCTGTAACATAAAGCAACAGGTCAAATTCACACTGATAGGCTTCCATTATATAAATCAATAGTATGTCCTCCTGTGGCTGCTGCCCTCTGTAACAGTCCTTCTTGAAAAGAAAACAAAACAAATAAAAGCATTAGGAATGCAGGGAGTTGACATAAAAACCATGAGAAAATGCTCTCTGTGAAAAAAGATTAAAAATCCCAGGACCATGAAGTTAAAGAGAAGACAAACTGTCTCCACCAGTGATAGGAGTCATGAGTGATATGTAGAACATAAATCAGATGTTCTTATTAATCATCTCTCAGGATTGCTGTTATCACTGCTGAAATAGTTTCAGGCCTGCATGTCTCCATGGATCATGCAACAGGGGATGTTACATGAGCACAGTTACAAATATTTTTCCAATGTGTAGATTTCAAGACCTTTGTTCATTTTTATCCATGTCTGAACTTACTGCCTGCTTCAATTTCACAGCAATATCCACTGCAGCCAAATCAGCTTTGAACTCAGACATAGAACAGGTTTGACTGTTCAAAAAAACTTTCTTAATAATTTCAGGTTTATGTTCCTGAACCTTGCTTTAGATGAACTGATATTTTTTGTTGAATGAGTCTTTCATAGTCTAGTTTGTAAACTGATGCCTTAGATACATAAGTATGCCAGTGCATTAAGAAACTATAAGAAAGGGGTAATTTGCATTTTTACACAACTTTGCTCTCTTGCAATGAAATCCTGAAGTAGTTAAAGGGTGTCAGCAAACTACAACCATTATACATACATCACCTCACTGCAGGTTTCCCTAGTTTTTATTTTCTCTTGGGAAATGTCTACTGTGGAGCTGATGCCCTTGAAGACTCATACCATTGGTTTCTTGAGATTTTATAAACTTGATTTTGAGTTTTAAAATTGTGAGTGCAAATGAGAATCAAACTTCTAAATTAAAAGGGAGGGGGGAATAATTTACACTGAAAGAAACAGTCTGAACAGCACTTTAATCTTCCGTAAAATAAGAGTTGCAAGTCTGAAAGTCAGTAGTGCATAGTCCCTGAAATTTCTTGTTGGTGATTATGATCATTTAAAAAATAGACTTTATGGGGAGTGGGACAAATTGTTGATCCAGAAATCTTATTCTGAGCAAGAGCAAATATTACTGTTGGTTTTCAGACTTTTGAAGGGCAGTTTGGATTTTGGAGATCCTCAGTTTAACCTTGATGAATAAACAAGATCAGTTTTTGAATCTAAAAATATCTTGGTGAAGCAGTAGGAATTTTTCAGATGGATTTCACATACTGTTTTTCTGTGTAAGTGAGTTTTGTAGGAAAGAAAATGAGCTTCAACAACTATCAGCAAGTTTATTACTAAGTTCCTGACGTCACATAAAGAAAATTCCACTGGTACCACAAGGAACTTAAAAACTGACAACTGAATGTGGCTCCTGTGTTTGACCTGCCTCTTTCTCTTTCAATCTGATGGCTTGACATCTCCATCAAACTAGATCTGACTTCAGTGCTTTGAAAAATTTCAACAACTATTAATCTTTTTTTTCCCCACAATTGCTTTGTCTTCAGTGAGAATGTGTCACTCTGTGCACAACTGAGCAGTATCTCTAGGATTTTATTTTGTATCCTCTGGTGGAATACTGTTTTATACTTCTGCATATTTCTAAATTTACATGGAGCTTGTTGGGATTTTGATTTTATTCTCTTCCATCTACATACAGGTCTGACTGTAGGTGGGTACATCTTGCAAAGAGAATTTGAAAAGCTTTGATACTTCTTTTGTTCCTCACAGGAGTGAGTGAGCACTTTGTAATGGCTGCATAGTTATTCCTTTTGTACAACTTTATGGGTTTATGGATTGATTTAATTAAGACAGCCTTTGAGGGCTTTGGCTTTCATATAACACACACAGAGGTAATGGGGAAATACTGGATTTCCAATGCTTACTGCAATTGGAAGCAGCACAGTTTCATCTCAAGGTGCTGTCTTGCTAAGCAGGACTTGGATCCTATCCCACTGAATGGCCATATTGTCCTGAATTTAAATTCTTTTTAGCCACACAAGATAATTAATCATTGAAGTAGGTTATCTTTTATAAGATTTCCATAGAAACAGTTCAATCAAGAGAATGTTCTTTTCCACATGAGACAAAAATATTGAAAGCAGTACAGCCTCCAGTAGGTGACATTTGTGAGTACTTGGACTACCTCTACAGTGCAGAGTTAGGTTTCACTAGTTTTTGGTTTGAAAATCTGTCATAAAGGTGAACAGGAAAGCTCAAATAAAATTTCAATTAATTCTAGATTCATATTCTTGAAGACACTTACTGATCAGGCTTTCAGGGTATATGCTGCAGAATTTTTCTAAAAGATTTTATAAAATATGTTTCTCTTCCCACATCTATAAAAAAATAACACAGCATTTTTATCTCACTAAAAATATGTCAGAATATACTATTTTGTGGTATGTCTAGTACCAAAAATTGCAAAGATTTTTTTCCCTGAAGTCTCACAATGATGTTTGACAGGAAATCTGCATTGAACAAGAAAGTGCCAGTAATATTCAGTAAAGAAAAGGGATTGCAGAGAGATGAGTGGTTGTAAAAGGTGAGATATCTTTGTGTACTAATCCTTCCGTAAGTGGTAGGAGTGAACACACAGCCCTTCAATTAACTACTTTGACATCAGATTTGAGATTGCTGAATAAAAGAAGTCTGGACAATTGCATATTTGAACATAGGAAATATTTATACACGTATTTGTTGTGAGAAATACATCAGGACCATTGCTTGCCACACATTATTCCAATTTAATTTAAGGTACAAAATGAGAAAATGGTGACTGTGACTGCACTTTCAATATCCAGCCTCAGATACAAAAATTCCTCTGTGTTGGAGACAGGGCTAGGAACATGTGTTCATTTTGTTGTATAAGTACTTAAGAGCGATCAAAGGGTAATTTCATGAAGATGCTTTTGTCCCCCATATCTGTAAAGAAAATCATTGTGTGGTGAGACAGAAGGTGGTGAGAGGGCTAATGGTTGTGACTTTGGGCAGATGACAGCTATGAAGCAATATTGGCCACAGCTGCTAAGGAAAACCAGGCAAACCAGGTACCTCCTGGTTAGACTGCCTTAAATTCAGATGTAACATTCTGGAAAATCACTTTCTTTTCATTGAACAACAACTTTCTGTGGTTTCATGGAAGACTCCCTCCTTTGGCAGTCAGTTTCGGGGGGTGGGGGAGACGGGGGCCATGACATAGGCAGTTACTCAACCCCTGTCCCCAGCCCCACGAGACCCAGCCAGGGGACTGACACAAGGCCCAGTGGCAGCCACAGGGATGAGGCAAGGACAATGCCTGGTTGGGAAACCACACTGATGGTTTGGGGCCAGGGAGTAATTGGCCATTTTTAAAAATCTCAAGCTCTCTCTTAAGTCTTTGTCTATAAATATCTGATTATATTTGATATGATATATTAAAATCCATAGGAAATCTATGATAAAATTACAGCTGCAGTGTTTCCAGTATAATGGTGATATTCTGTTGTATGTTTACCTTCCCCAGAGGATCAGGAAAACAGTAAATAACAGATTTGTTTTACAAAGCTTTTGAACAAGGTGAGGTTGAGATGGCTGAGGTCTGATTCCTACTGGTATGAATTATAGGAGTCTACCAGAAGAGGTGACTCTGAATTCAGATGATTAAATGAATCTATTACTTCAGCCTCCAGTATGTGTTACTGAAGACATGTAGAATGGAGTGATAACGTTGGTGTTGGAGATAACAGAAAGCATGTTCCCATCCAATCTGTTAAAAGAATGCATAAAGATTTTTTTGAAGTTGCTTGACTGGATTGATGAAGCTATCTCCAGGGGCTTTTTCACCCACCTCATGTATAAGAATGAATTTCTTTCTTACTATACTTGTTTGTTAAGCAGTAATGTGAAGCAGTAGATAGCAAAGAGGGATGTTCATTAAAAATAGCACAGTAATTTAAACTCTAGTGAACTTGACTTATAAAGGAAGGTAACTGAGTGCATCCGACTCTCCTGCTGTTTGAGTCTAATAGAGCTCTGTGTTATTCCATTTTTCATAAAAGCCAAAAGACAGTAGATCTTATTCCCCCCTTCTAAAGTTACCACTTCTCTATACACCTGTAGATTTCTATCTAAATATACAAGCTTTTTATTTATATTAAAAAGAGTACTTTAATTAAAGGTCATGCATCTATATGCATGTTTTATTGTTATCTGATATAAATATGTAAAACTAGATAGATTCATCTATGATGATGGTAAGAAAAGTCCTTGTTTTATTTATGACCAATATCTCAGAGTTTGCTGCTAGATAAATGATTGTGTCTCAAAGCCACAGGTGGTCTTCCTCTCTTCTCTATGATTTCACTTTATCAGGATTTGCTACAGTTTTCAGTCAGTGTTTTCTTTCGTGGAAAGTTCTCATGTGTCATATGTGAATCCAGGCACAGCTTTAACTTAGCAGATATTCATTATCCAAAAGAAGGCAAAAGTTCTATTCATGGGTATTGGTATCAGGACAAACAGTGTTTTTCATTGTACATTTTTGCCATACTACTATGCCTTCCTACAGCAGCACAGATCAAAGAGGGGTGTGTTGGCAAGACTGCAGAGTGTTCTGGATTCAGGGCTGCAGATGGGATCAGAGCAAACAGTAGGTTGTCACGGTCCTGCAGTTACTATGCTGGATGACAGTATATATCTAGAGCACCAAAATCTTTGTGTTTTCCAGCCAAATAGACATCTCACTGACTATCTCTGGGTGACAGCTTCTTCACTGCAATGAAGTCTCTGAGACACCTGCTGACAGGAACAGACTGTTAAACTATCAAGATATATCAAAGACATCTTCCTGCTTGTATTCTTCCCTATCTAGCAGAATATATCTAACAATATCTTCAACAATATTTCTACATTTGTTACTCCTTTTTTTCTGTATATGCAAGTAGTGATACTGAGGAAAGTCAGTAGAGCAATTTTCCATTGAAAAGACAGGTTTTTTTGTTGAAAATATTCTTGACTTTTCTTAGGATTCTGTGGGCAGATATAGTCAGTGAAGTCTGTTTCTCTAATTGAACTGTGGCAGAGTTTTATTGTTTTCAAAGATCTGTTTATAGAACTTAGAGGAGTATCTTGTTATTAGCCTCTCTGTCCTTTTGATGGTATCTGAGAATCTATGAGTACAACCTGTAATTCTTTTGCATGATAGCATAGGAGCATACTGAATATCTACCAGGAAAGCTGCTAAGGTAAACTCTGTTAGTGTTGACATTATATTTTGTCAGTAGTATGGCTGACTGTGGGAGAAGTTAACAGCATTTGTCATAACCCTGTAATAGATGAGATGGAATACTGCATGTTAGACAAGACTATGCATGTGTGTCATTAGTTTATGTTGAAATGACAGAGAAAATCCTCTGCTCAAGAAGGAAAAATCTGCCCTGAAAACTCACACAATACATTGTTTCATATATCTCTGTGTTCCCCTCTTACCACCTTACTGGTCTGAATAGTTGATGGCATTTCCTTGCTTCCCACCCACCCTTGAAGGATACTAGTAATTGTGAGGTAGGTTCCTAGTTAAGTGCACTCAGGAGCACACCCTGATGCCTAGATTCAATATCTGTCATCATTAACAGCCTAAGTGAGTTCCATCGCAAGTATAACAGAATTATATCCAGCCCTATAACTCACAATTGGCTGGGACATTGATTTCCTACTGAATATTCAACATAGCTATCAGCTATGACAGAAATTGTCTATCAGCTCAAACCAGAAATGCTTAGTAGTGTTCTATCCTTTCTACCCAGTTTGCCCTTGGGAATCAGCAGGAGGTTTCTGTTTGTTTTTTTAAAGTCTGCTTGTCCTAATCACAAATTATTTTTCCCAAATAATGTAAAGTGATATGGTGGAGCAAACACTCCAAAACCTGTGGTGCCAGTGTATGTTCTGGATGGGAAATGAAAGAAACTCACTGTAAGGAGGAGACTTTGTAGGGGACTAGCCTTTCTCAGTCTGAGATATGCAAAAGAAAGTCCTCCAGAAGCTGTCCATGTGCAGAGGTAATTGACAGTCCTTGTGTTTCTTTTGGATGTTCTCATTTCAGTACAAGTTATTTTTAAGCATTGTAAAACATCATCCACATACCATGTACTTTTGAATACCTAATGTGAGTCAGCCTGCTGGCCTATTTATCTGTTCTTTGTGGCATTCTAAAGGGTACTCTACATTATTCTAATTGGGTGTTCTTTAGGCTGAAAAAGCTACTGGAACTGCAGAAATATAATGGATGAGGGATGTATAAAGCACTAAGAATGGAGACTCTTCTAAATGAGACATGCTTGTGTTTATAATGCTAAGGGGTAATAAAATTGGCTGAAATTAAAGCTTATTTGGCAAGAGGAATATATGATACTCATTGCCTATAGATTATTAAAGATCCATCAGTGAGGTTGTAAGCACAGGTCATGCAATATTTCAGAAAGACAGAAAAGAAGAGGGAAACAAAGCCTGGTAATAGTCATAAGATGTGTATAATTAAAAGAGTAAAGTGAATGAATCTATTATGGTTTGCATTACAACAGAGAAGGAATAATGGTCAAAATCAGAGTTTAGCCTGAAGGAGTCTAAACAGTTGTAATTTATAATTTACATAAAATCTTCCCTAAAGGACTGATAGTTCATTTCTCATTGTTCATTTAGAAACCTTTTATTCTAGCTGTGCAGACGAGATCTTAATTCTGGACATGGAGTATCTGTGTCAGCTCTGAGTTCCCTGTAATGATGCCTGTGGCTCAGAAGTCAGAATAGAATTTTCTGGACCTTTGTTGTATGTCACAAATCTCTGCTTCCTGCATCCTAGGCTAGGAAGTTGGGCTTGTGTCAGAGACAGACCTAAACCCTACTTGTGCTGCCTGGCTCATCCAAAGGCACAATATTGCTATTGGAGATAATGAAACCATGAATGCTGAATTAAAGTTTAAATTATTTTTTAATAGAAAGTGAAATGATCAATATCTACCAAGAAAACAGAGTTGGGGTGAGGGAGATGGTAATCCTAAATCACATCTTGGATGCAGGGCCTTACTAGTGTTGCTTTACTTCAGACTTAAAATTTTACACAATAATTATTTGTAACAGTAAACAAAACAAGCATCTGAATGTTCCCAGTGGTCTGAAATGAACTTGAGTGAAAAATGAAGGACTCAGCAATAAATATCCTAGTTTATATAAATATCTATTCAGCATAAGAAATGATCCTGTCTAAACATAGTGTAAAATCACTAGACCAATTTAGACAAGAATAAAAGTCAACAACTAAGTGAAAAGTGTAAGCAACAACAGAAGAGGACATAAATAATGAAAAGAATTTAAGCAAAATACTGAATGTTATATAAAAAAAAGAGAATGTATTAGCGATGCCAGGAGAACTAAAATTAGACCTATAGAAACACATATATAAGATTTTTTTTAAGTAACAGAACATAATTCACTGAAGAAAGAAATTAAAACATTGGATGATGGGATTAGAAAAGAAGATGGAGGATATGATAAAGCAGAAAATTACACAGATGCTTCTCCAGTGTATTTACTTGAGAGATCAGGAAAAATATGCCATCTGACACTGTGTATGCAATATTCTGAATGATTTTGTGACCAGTGAGGCAGAAGCTTTTAGTAATTTAGCAAAAATGAAAGCTATCAAGTCTCCAGAACTAGATGGAATTTCTTCTAAGATTTTATTAAGGAAGCTATGGGCAGTGGAAAACAGGATAGAACAATTGTCAGGTTACAGTGGATTAAGAGAACGAGATTACAATAAAAACAGGCCAAATATTGTGAAGTTCATTTGTTGTCCTTATGCAGGATTTAGGTAGATTTCTAATTGAACATCATAATGGAATTTTGTTTAAGTTAGGTTGTCTAGTGGATTTGATCAGGTCTGAACCCATGATTTGCATGCCAGAGGCAGACTCTAATCTTGTGGCTATAGTGAAGCCTGAAGGTGGCTTCTCTGAGATTTTCCTACTGAGATTACTCCATTGACACAAATAAATACATTTTCAGAGGATAAGAATGGAGGAGAAATCGATTTAGCCAATACATTGTCTTCATGCTGGCACAAATAAAAAATCAATTTTCCATGTAGCTTGGTAAGTTTAAAAGATTGATCAGAGCAAGAGTGAAGAGGACAGAAAGGCTTGTTCTTCTGATGAAGAGCATACAGAAAGCAAGCAAAAGGAAACAAGCTGTCTCAATTTGCTTGAGTGAGTTGAGCTGATTGGCCCAAGCTTTCATGCCTTGATGTTGGAAAATGTTTTCTCTTGCTCTCTATGTACAAAACAACCCATGAGGGAAGGTCTGCTTTGCCCTAGGCTGTTCTTGTTCATTGGGTTAATAGAAGACTGCAACCGCCCTCACCATGCTAGATGTTAAATCCTAAATGTGTAAAGCACTACCTCTGCTTTACATCAACTGTGCATTTGTCTCTTCTGACAAATGACACAAAAGCAGAACATGATCTGTCTTTTTTTTTTTTTTTTTTTTCCCCCTTCATTAGCTTGTTCCTAGTAACTAATAAACTAGTATACATGTTGCTTATGTTACTTGATGTCTCCAGTTCACCCTTTCACTCCATACTCTTCCTGCAGCTTTCATGACTGTGGCAAGTCTGTACTTTCTAATTGGAGTTTCAGAACCAAAAATTTCAGATATATAACTTTCACCTTTGTGACTGCCTAATGTTTTTATTTTCACATACATATTTTCTTGCCAGTTTGAAGCTGACACCTTGTAGTTCATTGTTACACACCCTCACTGGTAAAACAAAAAGAGCTGTTTTGCAGACGAGTTTATTCAGCACTGTTCAAAGTTAATGTTTCTTCATATATTTCTATTAATTTATTTTAATTTTTATATATGAAGAGTGTAATTAAGAAAATATGACAATATCCTATACAGGTAATTGAGACTAGACAGTCCTAAATCCATTTTCCTCTCTTACTTCCATGTTTTCTTGTTAATTCTGCTGAGTAAGTGTGTAACTGAGACAATGTGTTGGAAACTTTCAGCTCATGCATCACATATACAATTTTTAACAGAAAATATTAGCCTGGAAGTGATACTGGAGCAAGAAATAATGTAGTTTAAATATTAGATCCCAGGCTGAATTTGCAGGTCAGACAACTCTATGGAATCATATTTTTAGTTCTAAATGCAGCAGATCTTTTTCAAGACTTGAGATAATGCACAGTTATGATTTTTATGTGGGCATTTTTCACAGGAAAGGCAGACCTTTACCATCTTGCACAATAAAACTGAGAAGGAATAAATGTTAAAGAGGACCTAATCCTCTAAATTGCTTAATTTTGTACACAATTTCCCTTTTTATATAATAAGACCTGATCTCCTGCCTGTTTTCTGTCTTGTATCCTGGGAGTAAAAGAAAATTGTGAGGAAGTGGGATATTGCATACATTCATACAATATATTTGGTTTGGGGACTGTGACATTTCATTATGGACTGGCAAGAACTGCAGTAATACATACTGCAGCTCAGATGGGGTCTCCTTAAGTTCATATAGAAGTAGTAAATATTTTCCAGGCACAATGTCAGAGATATTGTCAGAATTTAACAAATGTTTCCTTGAGCAAGAGGCCAAGTGGAATGTTGAGCTATGCCAAGAACCTAACTTTATGTACAAGTCTAAACCTCTAGACACAATGGTCATGTATTTTCTCCTGAGGCAAAGCAGCGTTATTTTATAGGTGGATGTCTTTTATTATTATAAAACTTGATTTATGAATTTTAATATTAAACAAAACAGTGCCTTCAAGTGAATTGATCTTGAAATAGGCAAATAAATCGTCATTTAACCATATGCTAAACGGTATGCTACTTATAATTGTAATGATTGTTTGCCAAGCATAGTTTCAAATAAAGAAAGAAATGCACAGATGGTTTTCTTATTTAAGTGCATTAAAATGCATGCAGAATGTTTAGAAATGAAAATCCTTTAAATCAACTACTTGACAAAATCAGGCTTTGTTCCAAGTTGTTGTAATAGAGCTTCTTGCATATAAATAAAAGATTGTGTTACAGAAAGAGAGAGAATAAGTCATCTGTAGAACAGCAGTCAAGAACTGGAGTCTGAAAATGGTGAAAACACAGGGCTTTTATAGTATTGAGGCGTTAGGAGGGTTAGAGAAGTAAATTGGCTGCAGTTATTTCTGTGGATGATTGTACAGTAGCAGCAAGATTATGTTGATGCATTTGCCCTATTGTAGAGACTTAGAGGGAATTTACTCCTTTTAATACCTCAGCAACAGAAGCCAGCTTTGCATTATTTTGATTTATAGCGTTTATTAGCACAGTTTATGTTTCAGTGCCCTCTCTTAATCCTCGCATTTATAGTGTTATACCAGTTTCTCTTGGATTTCAGCAGTGTCTTCAGAAAGAGTAGTTTTCCAAGGGAACAGATGTTAAACCAATGCTAACTGTGATTTATGATGATCAAAACACACAAACGCAAGGGCATATGGGTAGGTGGTCCTGTGATGAAAATCTTGGCATTTATTTTACTGGAAATATTATTTTTTTCTGGGAAATTCAGAAGAGCTCTGTGATTGGATCAGAGTCTCAATAAAGATAAATCTGAAGCGACTGTCTTTCATGATGAAAGGAAGATTTGAGAAAGCCTATGAGGAAAGACTTAGGAAAAATTTGAGAAAACAGTAAGAAGTGGAAGAGTTTTTCTTGTCAGAAGGAGCAAAAGACAGCTAGAATATAATGAATATGAAATGGAGAATTATATGAGGTTGGAGATAGGTTTGTGATAACCAAATTGCTATGTTTTTTACTGCCAAAACTCCAGTTTTGTTGTGACATTTATTCTTTCCTATGACTATAGAAATCTAAGCCCGTCTAGGAAAACTAATGAGCAAGTAAGGAAATATTAGTGGAGTCAAACTAAAAGGAAGATTGGCCTAAACATGGTGTGAGAAACTGCAATGGCTTTTGGAGCAGGGAGTTGTGGTTCAGTGTTTCAGGTAGATGAGACACTTGCAATGAAATATCTGCAGTCAGGATGTGGAACAATGGAGTATTTGTTAGCTCAGTGGCCTAGCTGTGGGTTGGATTTTAGAAGGCTTAGTTTTAATTTCCCTATTTTTTCTTTACCATTGAGTAACTGGAATACTGAAGACAGCTATTCAGGAGATACTAGTACACCTCTCAGGTGTCTCAGTGAGACTAATGAATATTTGCTGCTACTGCAAATGCAAGAAGTGGAATGGTGTTGGTAATACATGCAGTGAGGAAAGGCTTACATCAAAGGCTATTTTGCAATACAAAGCAGACAACAGATCTAGCTGAAGCTGCCAGTCTTCTAGTTGGATCATTCTGATCCTCCTGTTCTAGTTGGTGACTATAATAATATTGGGTGTCACCATTTAGTGCTTTTGCAAGCAGTATAGTTAATACTGTTTGCCTGAATGTATGGGATCTAGAGACTAAAAAGCATGCTTGCCATCTCTTTTGGTGACTCTTTAATCAAAGTTGCTTATATAGCCATTAAAGCTAAAAATTGAATCTCTGACAGAATAATTGTTATATTTCTGTCTGTATTTAATGCTAAAATAAGAGAGATGATGCAGCATAAAGCTAATGTATTACAATGGTGTTTAACAAAAATTAATGAATTGTAACAACTTTCTTGTAGTTCATACAGTCTTCAGAGAACAGAATTTGCTCTACGTCCTCCAAAGATCTGAGCTCTTGTATAGAATCAAGAATAGGATGATGAAATACCAATTTTGATAAATCAGGTGTAAGTTAGATAGACTCAGGAAGAGTGAAGACAAGAACAGTCATCAACAGTTCTATATTCTAGTTTTGTTGTATCTAGCTGTAATAAATTAATGTTGGTACAAATGAAAGTGATATTTATTTCTGACTGGTTGGATTTAATATCCTCTTTGCACTCATGGAGTAAGGTTCAGAGGAATAGAAACAGATGAAAATCTTGACAGAATAATTGTGAGTAAAATACTCCTCAAATTAGAACTGGAAAAACAGCCCTACTAAGTCAGACCAAAAGATCATTTTCCCCAGTAACCTGTTTCTAACAGTGATCATGAGCATCTCATAGAGTAAAAGTAAGATTAGGCAGGCATATTTCATTTAATATACCTCTAGACTCCTGACCTAGTTGTTAAATGTATTCAGTAGCTATCAATAATTTTCTTCTGTGAACCTGAGCCTGTGTATTCTCTCTGCTCAACTTCCTGATGCATGAAGAATTTCCTCTTTTTGTGGGGGTGAGCAGCCAGCCCACTCTAGCACTGCCGTTTCTTCCACTGCTGATGGCACAACACTCTGTAGTTGCTTGTCCCATCTAGAGTCCCAGTTTACTTCTTCCTCATCCAGAATTCCTTCTGTACCTTGTAGCCCTTCTCTGAACCTTTCCATTTTAACCTCAGATGTGAGTGGATGGATAGAATAGCATAAAGAGATTCTCTCTGCTCCTGACATAATAGGACCAGCACAGATACAGTGTTTCATCACTAGCACAACGTAGTCTTTCTGTTTTGTATTTCTTGTATCTTGGTATTTCTGTGTGACAGTGTTTTTCCTTCACAGAGTTTCCAGCATGCTTAGTCATTCCCAGCTAGACATTCTTTTTCTGCTCTCTCATTTCTTAGGCTTTTAGCATTGGTGTTAAAGCATGCATTTTGGTCCTCTTGGCATCCCATTTAAATGGCAATCTGGCATTTCTTACATGACTATTTCTTATCCTTCATGAGTTAGAGAATTTGTGTTTTTTTTTTTCGGTAAAAGATATACTCTTTTGTTCATCTTAGCTTTTCCCCACTCTTCAGTTTAAAAGGTCACTTAGAACCTTCTTGTCTTTAAAGGCCAGCAGTCTGGTTCACTTGCAGTTCAAATTAAATTCATCCTTCCTCTTTGATCTTCTTTTACTCCAGAAGCATTCCACCTGAATCATTGATGGGGAAATAATCTCTGATATGAAATCTGCTTACAAACCCTATTCTCTCAATATGTTTAGACAAAAAGTAGGAGAAAATGTTTTATAATATAGCAGGGTATAGAAACTTTATGTAACTTTTAAAAATGTTGTTGCTAGTTTTTGGATATTTTACATAATATTTCAAACTCTAAGAAGCAAATCAACTTATTTACCTAACTAGTCCACAAAATATTTGACAAATTTTCCATGAGATCAAGGCCGACTGTAATTCCAACTTCAGTCCTCTCAAGAAGTATTTAAGAATATGTAGGTGAAAAAGATTCACTGTGTTCTTTATTGCCATTTTCATTATACAAGGAATAGCCTTGTTCTCATGAAACATCTCTGTTTCATCTCAGATGAAAATTCTGCCTTTTGAAGAAATACGGGTTGTGTCTATAAGAAGTATGATTTTAATTGCATTCAGTCCTGGCAATATTGAAATAGAATTTCTATAGATTGTTTATGAAAAGTCCTCTTTTTATGGGAGAAGTCCATCTTGCATCAAAGCTGGTGGAAGGTCATCTTAAAGATCACTCATCCAGTTTGACAGTGAGCTAGAGCATAGGGGAAGTGTCATCTAAATGTTGTTCTCACCCTTTTCATGGTAACAATTCTTTGCATGTTTAATGAATTTACAAAACTACATTGGTTCGTCATTTGTCAGAAATTAATAGTTAGTCTTTTGACTTTAAGAAAAACAAAGCTGAAACTGAATCAGGTTTCAACATTTCTTTCACATCAGCAGGATTGTTTACTTGGATTATATTAATTATTTTAATTATTTAAATATAATTTAATTATATTACATTAATTGTCTAACCAAGGAACGAGTTTCCTGAGGTTATAGATGATGGAGAGAAAAAAAATCTCTTCCAGGTTATGATTTAGATTAGTGTTGTGGTTTGAGCTCAGAGGGCAACTAAGCACCACGCAGCCGCTCACTTCTCCCTTTGCCTGTAGCACTGGGAAGGAGAAAATAAGCAAAGGATCAGGATTTGAGATAGGACAGGGAGGGATAAATCACCTGTTATGGTCATGGGCAAAAGGCAGACTTGTTAGGGGAAGAAAAAAAGAACATAAATTTATTACAGACACTAACAAAACCAACACTTGACAGAGTAGGACAGTGAGAAGTGTTACCACACCTTGAGAACACCTTCCTCCCACCCCTCCCTTCTTCCTGGGCTCAGCTCTGCTCCCAATATCTCTACCTCCTCCCAGCAGTGCAGGGGGCAGGGAATGGAGGGTGCAGTCAGTGCTGCTTCTTCTTCCATCTTGGAGAGGGGTAACTTCTGGATCTTCTTCCCCCTTCTGCAATGTGGTCCCCCTCTCACAGGAGGCAGTCCTCCACAAACTTTCTCCAACTGGAGTCCCTCCCACGGCTGCAGCCCTCCCTGAGCTGCTCCGGCATGGGACACCCCCACGTGCTGCAGTCCTCCCAGCACTGAACTACAACAGTGGGGGATGCTTCTTCCCACAGGATCCTGTCTTCCTTTGGGAGCAGTCACCTAAGATGATGTGGGGCACCCCATAAACCACATGTCAACATCTGCTCCACTGTAGACCTCCATGGGTGGCGGGGGGAGGGGGGAGGGGGGGAGCCCTGCCATCTCACCACAGGATACATAGGGGTCTCTGTTCCAGCACACACCCCCCCCTTTCTTCCTCCATTCTTCCACTGACCTTGGTGTTCACATAGATGTGCAAACCCCTCCTCATAAGTCTGACTCCTCCTCCTAGGTTCCCCTTCTTAAATACATTATCACAGAGGTGTAACTGATTGGCTCGGCCTTGGTGCAGGGGTAGGGCTGCCCTGGAGCTGGGAGAGCTTTGAGAAGCTTCTCACAGGCACCACTGCTGTAGCTCTCTCCTCTGCTACCCAAAACCCCACCATTCTAACCCAGGACAATTAGGAATTTAGAACTGTCTGATTTACCCACTGAAGGCTATTTCTCTTAACTATAGAGGGACTGAAATGACTGCTTATGTTAGAATTATAAAGCCAATAACTGTACATTCACAGTAGTTTTTACGATTGGGTTTTACGATATTTTCTCAAGTGTTGTTTGTCTGTTGATCTGTATATGTACTAATAATGACAATATTTAGAACATAAAAAATGACTGGATGTGGAGAGTGTTTGAAGTCAAGAAATAAGCTTTTGTAAGTGAAATGAGCACTTCTGAGTATGGAAATCAATTGCTGAGAGATAATAAAAAAGGTAACCAATAGCAAGGCTTTCCTTTTGCTTTTAGAAGGAAGGTTGCAATTAAAAATAAATAATCCTTAATTTTATTGTGGAATTACAATTCAGACAAATAATCTTTACTTCTATTAGACTGGATTTATTAATATCTTGTTATCTTAATACATTCTAATTTCTCTCTAACACTTACCTGCTTCTGTCTGAAAAATCTTTCCCTTGATATTCTTTAGTGCACTTGGTTATTCAGGCATCTACAGGATTGTTGCTAGGTAAACAATACGTGCTCTCTGCTTGTTTTTTGAAAGAAGTAATATAAAATCATGTGGGTGTAGAAATGAAAATGCACACAATATACAAGCATTCTTTATGTCACGTGATGATACACTTAAACTAATTTAAACATAACACTACAAATGTAAGGTACAATATACGCTATGTGTATATGTACACTATGTGTATATAAATTCTGAACAAAAACTAGGATCTAAACTGATGATAGGTAATAAAATGTACAGAATTTCTATTCTATTTGAGTGGTTGTGGTGACTGCAACTTCTTATCCTGCTCTTGCCAAGTCTTGTAAGGATCATGATTATTTTTTCTCAGAACAGTAAAATCTGAGATTTGGAATATGTGCAGCACAGCCCTACTCTTCAGTACTGCAAAACGAAGTAAATAGTTTAAATGAGATTCCATCACGTTGCCATATGTGACATATTTTATTTCTTTCTAATTCTAATTTAGTATACTTCAATATCAAGTGTTCTTTGACAGAATCAAGCTGCATTTCACATCTTGTTATAGGGGTAGGCACCTTATAGAAGGGAGTCCTCAAAAATTTCTGTAGTTTATGTATATTACATTGCTTGTTATATCAATGGTCATAAGGGCATAACTTACAATACTCCTTTCAAAGAATGTTGGGAAATGTAATTGAAAATTATTATAATTTTTTTTGTTTTGGTTTTTTTTTTTTGATATATTCTCTCTCTTTTTCCTTAAGAAAATAGACAGATTTTCCACTTCCCTGAAGTTATCACGCATTTCCCATCTGATTTTTTCTTGGCTTTGGTATGCAGTAAGTATATCCCAGAAGATGAGATAGTTCAGCTCTAATAGTGTTTTTATTATCAAATCCACATGCTTTTGTTTCTCTGCAGTAATATTTGAAGAGGGATATCATTTCACAAAGTAAATTAAGAGGTTATTAAGGGTAGATTGCTTTCATAGAGCTCCGCTCCTTGCTGAAACCATAAAAATAATAACTGTATTTCTATGAAAGTATTCTGGTCTATGAACAGTATGCAGAATAATAGTTTTGGTTACTTCAGGCCCATGAGATGTAAAATCTTTATAACATTTGCATAAATTATGACATTATAAGAATCATAAGAGATTGCTTTTTTAAAAAAGAACATTATAGATGCAGTTGCTATTACTTGTCTTGCAGTTTTGGTGTAAAAACATACTTTTTGATGAAAGAAATCTTGACTTTTGACTATAATAATTTGACAATGGGATCTAGGCTTTAATAAAAGTAATCAGATGCCATGAGTTCACTGCAAATTACCTAATTTAAACCACAGCTCTTGAGTTAGACTCACCTAGTGATGAGTAGAATGTTTTCAGAGTGGCAAGTAGTGACTTGTGAAATTGTAATAAGATATTATGTTATCTGAGTCCTGGAAGTAACATCAACAACCAAGATTCTGTTGTATTTACAACTGCTTAAGATTTTTTTCCCTTATGTAACATGAATAGATGTTTCACCTTTTTTCAAATGAAAGTTCAAGGTAAGTAGACTTGATTCTTGTGAAGAGACTTGGATGGCCTGAGAGGCAAGGAAGGAAAAAAAGTAGATTCAGAAATTGTGATGCACAGCCTTTTAATCCACTAAGAGAGTTGTTAGGCAGGTTGCCTTCATCTTTGTTGCTGCCCTTGGCAAAAAGATTACCCACAGTTTCTATTAATGGAAAACTGATAAAAGACCTTGCCTAGGTGGCTTGGAAGTGCTTGAGGAGCTGCCCACTAGGCCTGTGAAGTCTATGCAGTGCAAAGCAGCTCAGGACCTATAGACAGGAAAACCCCATTAATGTAGACTCATTCAAATAATTAATAGGTTAATAGATTAATAGGTTCATAGATCTATTAAGAGTTATTGTATATTGTCATGGATGGAGTGTCATAGTGACATTGATCACCACTAACTTAGTGTCTCTATGTCATGCTCCCTTATGCTATACAAGTGTGCCCAAAGGACAGCCCCTCATGAGAACCTAAGAACAAACATGCATCTCAGATAATTCATGGGCTTGCTATTTGTCACTTCTTATACAAAAGTTTTAAAAGTCACAAGCCTTAAAATGCTTTTTAAAAAGCCACCCCAACTCAAACAGGTATGCCTCCCTTATATTTCTTTAGCTGAGTTTATATCACAAATAATATCCACACAACCTTCTGCAGTAAAGAACAGTCATTCTATTGACATAAATGAGTTTTCTCTGGGCTGTGGTTCTATAGAATGTACGTCTTACATCTGAAGAAATGTAGATAACATTGAGGTTTTTTGCTCATTTCTGATCAAAATGGATGTCAGCTGCCCCTGGCTGATAGACAACCATGTAGATAAAGCATTAATAAAACTCTTGTTAAAGAAAATGTTGTAAGTAATGGAGAATTAAAATAATTTGCTTTTGCATTTATGATGCATTGCTCATCTGTAGTTTTCAAATGCGGGTGAGCCATGCCTTTGTTTTACCATGGAGGGATGGAGTCAACACAAAGAAATCCCTTGCATGAAAATCACAGAAAGATGATATGAACTACATTAGTGATAGGATCTCCATCCACCACTGGTGATTTCACCATGGTCACTTGAGAAGTCTGGTACAGAAGCAGAGACAACACATTAGTTCCCCACCTGATACTCTATTTTTGAACCTGCTAAAGAGGGGTATTGCCCATGGTTCTTTTCCTGAAAGTCATATGCATATGACATGGATATGTTTCTTTTGTGGTCATCTGTGAAGAGATTATTGAAATGTGTGTGTACGTGTTAGAAAGGTTCTTAAAAAGACCAGTAACAATAATAGGTATAATGAAGATGATATTGAATAACAAAAATATTCCATATGCTCTCTGCTCCCTGATGCTTGTCACAGATATATCCCCAGAAAAACTACTTTCACTGTTCCTTATAATGAACTGGCAGTGCCACATGGCTGAAACTTCAGTTTTGGTCTGATACAAAATGAAACTGGGGAAGTAAGAGCAGTCTAGTCTACTGGGATATGAAGCAAACTGTTTGGGTAATTGAACTATTATTTACAAAAGAAAAAATTACTTATTTTGTTCTGCCAAGTTGAGGATCCTTATATCCTGGTGATACAATGTTTACTAAAGGGCAAATGACAGAGGTAAGCCAAAGCTGAACTAGGTTTATACATAATATTGCTTCTTGAAGTAATAACCAAATCTACTAGGCATCAAACTTAGGGGGAAAATGTATGCAGAAAGAAAGACATGATTCCACCGGGCCTCATGTTTTACCTTATTACCTCCTTTAAGTCACCAAAGTGTCTGTCATTATTACCACTAATGGTTACTTGGAATGCAAATGGGTTGAAAGGATAAACATTGTCAGCTTTCCTGAGTAGGATACAGGTCTTCTCTCCCCAGATTTTCTTCCCTTGCAATTATTTTTTGTCCAAGGTAATCATGTCATTCAGACTAACCATTGATTTACAATTCTTCCTTCACACATTTGTCTTTATCCTGATAGCAGTAACTAATAATAAAGGGCAAGAGATCCTAGATACTGGATGCTATTTTACACACCTGGAAAGTATTTATTTTTGTCTGAATTTGTGTGATGGTGTGGGAAGAAAAAACACTCTGTTATGACTGGGTCACAATATCTTTGATGTTAAACCTTTGGCATTTTGTTGTTCTAGCAATGCCATCTATTCTCAAATACCAAATGAATTCTCATTAAAGGTATATGTCAGTGCAATCCTGTTTTCCAGCACACTCTTTATCTCAATAAACAAATCTTCATCTTGTCTCTGTGCATTGGAAGTCCTGTCACATTGATGAAAGAAGCATCAATGATAGATGATGGGAATGCCACTCAGCAATTATTTGCATCTTTCATTAAATAAAAAGAAGTCTCACAGAAAGATCTCAGTGTAGCTTTGATTGCCACATGTGATATCTGTCAAAATATGATAGACAGTTTCACCCTAGCCTCCTAACAGTCTGGACTCAACAACTACAGGAACGCCTTGTTTTCTTATGAATTACCATCACATTTATGAAGTAAAATGCATTAACTGAAATATCTTTCATTGAGATTTAAGCTAAAAGCAGTGTCAGAAGTTATTACTTAGCTTTTTATCTTAAGAAGTTACTGATTTTCTGACTAATCTGCTGAACTTCACATTGCAGTGGACTAGTCAGGAGAGTGTGCATGGTCACTTACTGCATCTGGGTGACTGAGGGGTGTAGACTCAATTTTAGTTCATCTCCCTTTCCCCTAAACATTTTATCTTGTGACTGAGATGAATTTCCACTCTATAATTACCAGCTGTGGCCATTCAATGGCTAGTGGGAAATTCTTAGGCATCTGTGGCTCTGCTGTCCTCTGCCATGTGTTCTGCCCTACAAAGCTTTGTTGACTCTGAATTCTACTGATTTCTCAGGTCTTGCACAGAATGCATTAATAAGGAAAATGTATCCCCTATGGTTTGCAATTTCCCCCACCAGTGTTAACATTTTGAATTGTTTTCTAAATTGCAGAAAACTCTGTAGTTGATTAATAATTAAATATTTTCAGGTAGAATCTTTGTTCACTTATGAGGTATTCAGTCCTTATAAATGTATGAATTACCTATTTCTCAAATATTGGTTGAAAGTATTTAGGAGAAGTGAAGATAAATATCACAGACATTTGAAATTGCATAGGGAATTGCAGGCAGGAAAAATGAAATTTACAGATTACATACTTGATTGAGATGCTGCAGGCCCTTTTTAAGTCATTATGCTGTATCATTCTTCCATTTAGTGTAATTTATATTCTATATCTTGGATCTGTGCAGACAGATTTATTAAGATACTGTATCTATTCTGAAATAGGTACACATCTATCTGCAGTAAAATTGCATTTGCCATATACTAGCCCAGGTACTTAATATAAATGATATAGTCCTTCTGGTTTTGATTGAACACAACCCAAGCAATTTACAGTGTTGCTGGGGTAATTACAAACTTGGATTTTATTTTTTTTAATGATTTTTTAACCATTTAAAAGAAGATCATTCTTTAAAATTACCCTACATAGAGCTTTTTGTGACACAGGAGTCTGTAAATTCAGATATGACCATAATTGTGGTTAGTAGTATAAATTTTAGCACAGATTAGTTACTAATAGATATATGGTCCCATGTTAATTGTTTTAATATCCTGTGCTAAAATGGTAATCTATACCTTGTTTAAGTCTTAAGGTATCTGAAAATGCAAACAGTAAATCATCTCTGGCTAGTCTTGGCTTCAAAGGGACAGAGAGCTCATCCAAATGTATACAGGATTCAGAATTTAAAAAAGAAATATTCTATCCTCAATCTATGGTGACAATATCTTCTAGGGAATATAGTCAGTGGACACTCATGATCAATATTAGAGTAGCTAATGATGTTGACATTTTGTCTTAAGGGGCATTTAATAAAATATATGGAAAATACTAGATGGATACACTGGTGAGTTACATATTCATCGCCAGCTAAAGTAGGAAAAGGGTTATTCACTGAGTCATCAGGCCCATTTCTCTAAACACACTGGAATTTCTCGACTGAAAAGGAAGGCACACATTCAGCAATTGCCTCTTCCCTTTATTTGCAGGACCAGTCAAGAAACGCACTACTTGAGATACTGCCTGTTAAGTTTTCAGATTTTCATTAATGTTCTTGTATATACACATCAGAAAAAGAAGGATCCATGGTTTAATTTCACCACTTTCAGTCTTGCAATGTATAAAGCTATTTTATACATTTTATTAGAACTAAGAATCCTGAATGTATCAACTCTGCCAATCTTCCCTCATTTTACTATATACATATAGATTATAGTACTAACAACTTGTTCTGCCTTTACAATGTTTATAGCTGCCAGTAACTGTTATGGTTGGGCTGGAAAGACACCAGAGTCTCTTGACTAGTATCACATTCTTTTAGTGTCCCCAGTTTTCTTCAAGATATGAAGGTAATCTGCATCGTAAATGTTTTGTTTTGTTTTGTTTTGTTTTGTTTTTTTACTGTCCTGATATAATTTCTTCTTTAACAAATCTATTTCATCTTATCTCATAAATGTACAGACTGTAACAATAAATTTCAGACAGAAACTCTGCGAAAAGCTTCTAAAAATATATCACCCTCCTATTAACTTCCCCATCACTCATTTACAATTTCAGTAATGTCCTTTTACCATAGCAATAGTGAACATATTCCCTTCTGGAAAATGGTTGTCTGTTTATTAGCAGCTTGTTACCTTTATTTTCTATTAAACACTTTGTGTTTGTTAAAATATCTCAGAGACAGAAAATAAAATGTTATATCCATTTTCTGAAATACCTTCACCTACCTTTTCCTCATCTTGATTGAACTCTTGACAGTGAACTGAAAATAGTGTTCAAATTCAGGATTTATACCTCTGTGATTATCTTGTGTCTTCAGTTTCTTCTTAAATATAGTTTGGAATAAAACTATACTCGTCTTTATAATGCCTGCAAAGTTGTGATTTAAGTCAAGGATAATTTTACAACAGTAGAAATCTGAACAGCAAGATAATGGAAGATCAAAGTATCCTAGTTTTATAAAGTAAAACCAGATACTGAAGTTGTAAAATGATTGCTGCATTGACTGGTAAACAGTAAAAATGGTCACCTTGGGGACCTGTTGGGTCCAGTACAATCTAAGATATTGATGTTCCTGCACCACAGATTTGAAACACACCTTAAGAGGTCATGTAGTCCTAGAGCAGAATCAACTATGCTTCTGTTAGTTTATTATTAGAATTTGCTTACCTAACAAAAGGGTGCATTCTAATGCTTTGCTAACTTTACTGTAACAATATGTAATTGGAAGAGAAGATGTCTCATTGTAAGTTCTTGTTGTCTCACCCTGATGACATAAGGAATGCGTCACTGCATCAGAGAAATGTTGTTCAGGGAGAACGCATCAGCGGAGCTGCTTTCTGTGCCCTTGTACTTTGCTAGCACCCAGACCTGTTAGAGTTTACACATCTAAATCTGAAGTCCCTTAAAGGGTTCATTGCTTTTGTTCTGTGCTTATGGTTCCATTTATTTTTCTCATTCTCTTTTTGAAAGTGCATCTAACATCTGCCTTCTCAGTCTCCTGTTGCAGAAAGTTCCATAAGGTTACTGCCAGTTGTGTAAAGTACTTATTTTTATTTGTTTTAAATGTCTTCTACTAGATTAATCATATTTCCCCTGTTTCTGCAGACTTTTATGTAAAAGTGTTGTACATTTGCTTTATGGTATGGGTTATTACATTTATGACATGGATGGTAATTTTCAGTATTTTGCTCCCTTTTTTCTACAGTTGTTTGAATACTTCAGGAATGTAATGACTTGTATATAATTTTGGCTTCCAATAATACAGATGCAATACTTTCCCTTTTTCTGATTATTTTTTTAGTTCTGTTTTGGTTATGTGAACATGACATTTCATATCTGGCCTGTAACAAAGCCTCCTTCCTTGAAGCCATGCCAATACTAAGTAAAGCAGAAAGATCACTCCATAGCTCTCCCTCTGTACTTCGGCTTCAGCCCATTTGCCTGCCTTGCCTTATGTTGTTGACGTGCACTCAGCTTGCAGTTTCCAAACCATTTTCCAAAGACCTGCTGTATTAATCACTTGCTGCTCATTCTCTATGTGCAGGTGGATATCCATGCCTAATAACCCAAGTTACCTACAGTTACTTGGTTTCTATAAATTACAGTGTACTTGTGATCCCTCTCAGTTTCCTGCCATATGCAAGTTTAAGGTACCTAAGGTTTACGTGGGCTACATCACACCATTCATGTTTCTGATGAAGTACAGACCCTCAGAGTCCCACTTACTACAGTTGTACACTTTGACAGTAAACCACTTGTAACTAGTCTTCAGCTGCTTTGTGGAGTTTTATTCCCACATTCTAGAAGTTTCGTCAACCAATTTATTTTTCAGATAGGCACTTTGAGGCAGTTTCAAAAGGTTTAGTTAAGATTTATTTCTCCACTGCCTGCAAAGCCTGTTACTCTGCAATAGAAATATATAGTCTGGCTTGAAATTAATTCTATGTTTTTGTATTAGTTATCACATATTTCTTCCTGTTTTCCTAATGGTCACAAATTGCTCCAGAATTTTCCCAGATTTATCAACTGGATAAATTTTATTCAATCAAATAATTACATATTTATGTTTTTAACCCCAGAATAACAGAAGATAACAAGTGCAAATTTCTCATAATTACCAGGAAATTAGTCTGTTTTTTGGATTTGCCTACTGATCTCAGGATGTCTCTGTAAAGGGAAGTTTAGGCATATACAAGAATGTAGATCTAGTATTGTTTTGCAGGTAGAAATACAACATCATTCTTCAATAGAACTTGTTCTAAATATACTGTATTGTCAGCAGATCTGGGTAGCTCAAACTGTAGTTGAGTGTTGTTACAAAGACAAGGGCAGAAAGCAAAGACCTCAAATTCACTGGTATTGAATAGCAAATTCCCGATTCTTTCCTCTCCTCGGGAGCACAGAGGTGCATATTCAGAAATATCCCTATGCCTCTATTCTTAATTGCCACTCAACGCTGGTCTGGCAATAACTTTCCCATAATTGATACATGACTGAACTGAGGCAATGCTGGAGGTGATTGGCCTGTGTTTTAAATAGAACAGCAAAATCACTCTCTGAATACCAGACTGGCACAATTCTCTTTACTTAAACAGTTCCTTTTCCATATTAAGGGGAATGGATCCAAACAAACAACTGAATAAAAAAGGGAGTGGCCATGATCTCACAAATGCTAAACAGAAATATCTTAAGACGGAAAGTTCCATCCTACAGAGAGGAAATATATCCATGAATTTTTTATAGTTATATCACCTTTGTTCCGGTTCTCAAAATAAAGCCATTCAGTTCATTTGATGAGACTCTTGAAGCAAAAAGAAACACGAGGGAAGAGTGAAAACATTCATGCTGAACATTATTTGTAAGTGTTATATAAAAGAATATATTGTTACTGTGATTTTCTTCTAGTCTAGACTCTAAAGAAAGAAAGCAAGCCTCAGATGCCATGGTGTTCTTCAATCCTTTATCTTTTTTCAATTACATGTAATTTTTAGAAAGTGCTTCCAAAACACCAATGGCAACATTTCAAATAATAAAATCCCAGTTCCTTTTATAATGTTGAAATAACACTGTCTAAGTCATAATTTAGTAGTAAAAAAATTCAGAGTGGGACCCAACTGTGAGTTGATGTGATAAAGATTCGCTGAAGACATATCAGCAGGTCAGCATAAGAAACTGGAAACATCCCAGAACTTCAAGATGGAAATGGAAATCAGTTGTAATAGAAATCAACGGAAATCAATCTCTGAATACTTAAATCTCTAGCAGTTTAATGAACTTGTCATCCTCTGAAAAGTGCTGTCTGTAGCTCAGTGTAGAAAAGTGGACAGAAGTGCTGCCTTCTCAGAAATTTTATCTTGTTTTGAGTGTATGTTTGGGAGGAGGGACACATCATTTCTGGTTAGGGTAAAAAAGATTGTTCTAACTGAGAGTATGTGGTTGCATAGTAGTTATTTATGCTTCTAATATAAGGATCCATTCTTGTTGCCAGCTTGTGTGAGTATTGTGATATCAGGACTCTTATCTTTGCAAATAAAAGTGAAAATTTCCTAAAAGCTTACCGAAACAGAATAGAAATAAAAGGAATAAAAAATATTTTTAAAAATCCCTATAAAAGTACCTTGTTGCTTCTGTCAGAAGGTCTTCTGTTTTCTCTTAAATAAGAAATTGTCTGCACTACCTGAAAATTAACCTCATTGCCAAAAACATTTCTACAAAACTGAACATTATTTTGTAAATATCTCTCTCTTTCTCTGACATTTCTCCTTTCCTCTTGCTAAAGGCTATATTGCATTGGATTTTTTCCAGTGCACTCTTTCTTCTTAGATTTGCCCATCAGCTTCACTATTATTATTCTTGTAACTCTTTCTGATATCAGTTGTGCCACGATTTCGATGCAGAACAACTGTGTGGCCACAGAGGTTTCTCCTCTGATGATTTTTAACTGGCATAAGCTTTATTATGTTGTGATTTTTAATTCTCTGAAGCCCAAATGTGATTGTGCTGGAATAACGTTTTCTCTCTCTTGGATATTCAGTTTCTATTTTTGATGTTGTACCTTCTGGGTTGTGTAAGTGGAAATCTGGCTGGCATTTTAAGTGATGGCATCTTTCTCCATAGAACCATAGAATAATTTGGGTTGGGAGGGACTTCAGAGGGTCTCTAGTCCAGTTTCGTCAAAGCAGGGTCATCTGTGAGATCAGACCAAGTTACTCAGGGTTTTGCTATCCATTCTCTCTTTGACATCATTATTTTGATAGATTTCAGTACTATTTATTATTTATATTTTTCAGGCAGTCTCAATATAATTTTTGGTTTCCACATTCGAATATGCAGTATAATCATCCATAATGCTGCTACTGTTCTAAAAGGTTTTAGCTGAAATATTAATTACCGATGGAGTGATAGCTTACAGTGCACTGTTCACTAGTTGTTTGATCGAGTAAAGTACTTTTAAGTGTGAGTAAACCCATCATTTGGGTTGCTTTGCCTATGCATAACAGAGAAATTGCAAAGTACCACAGTAAAGTGGCTGATATTTGAATTGCAGGTGACTGTTCAAAAGCACAAAATGAGACATATGAATCAAAATTAGACACATGAGTGGGCACAAAAATCTCCAGGATTATCCTATTTTATAAGATTACACTGAAGAAATTTTTAGCTGTTTTTCACTGAAAAAGTTGTGCATATTTAATATTTAAATTATTAATTCCAACCATGAGCTAAATTGGTCATTGTGTTCCCCTCTAAATTACAGCTGAAAGTGGCACTGTTCTTAGCAGGAAGGAGAAAGGGGGAAGAAACCTGACTGTCTAACCCAGTTGTCGGGTTACTTGCTAGTGACAAGTATCACATTTTTATACAAGTGAATGTTTAGCCTATAGCAAGTACAGGAATACAGCACAGGAGTTTAAGAGAAAATTGCTGGTGGGGTGTTTCTCTCTGGATCAGAAGGATTTGATTTCATTGCCAGTAGAGGAAACAAAGAAATGTTTTGAAAGCTGTTGTGGTTTGAGCCTGGTCGGCAGCCTACCACCACGCAGCCACTCTCTCCCCCTTCTCCTCCGGCAGTAAGAAGGGACAGAGAGCCAGGCTTGGGGTTCGAGATAGGACTGGGATGGGGAAAATATCACCCTTTATGGGCACGAGCAAAAGGCAGACTCATTAGGGGAAGAAAAAAAAAGAACATATATTTATTACAGACACTAACTCCACATAACAGAGTAGGACAGTGAGAAGCACTGCCAAATCTTGCGAACACCTTCCCCCCACCCCTCCCTTCTTCCTGCGCTCAGCTCTGCTCCCGATATCTCTACCACCTCCCCCAGTGGCACCAGAGAAAACTATTATCCATTCAATTCTATACCATGTGGCTCTGAAAGCTTGAAGAAAAAAATTAGTATGTTGTGTTCTATAGTTGTTGTGCTTGTTAGTTTTCATTTCCTTTTCATTCTGTGTTTGAGACTGACTCCTTTATACAGCAAAGTTTTATAATTCCAAGATATGTTACAAACTTCTTGAAATAGGTCTTGGTGATGACAGTGCTGAGCAATGTTTGCAGCTTGCCAAAGTGGCACATCTGTCACTATACAAGCTGTACCGTGAAGTGGCAAAAGAAAGCTGATAACATAACATGCTTTTTTAATGATAAAACTAAAGCAAAGCAAAGGAGGGGAATTTGTGAAGTAAACCTGGCATGATCTAATCCTGTTTGTGCAGTGTTTAATTTTCAGGTGTCTCATCTACATAACAAATCAGTTAGGAAGGTAAGGAGAAAATAATATATTTCTTTATAACCCTGTACTAACACAAATTGCAATCCCTGAAGGAGGCGTTAGCTCTTGCCCCTTTTAATTTTTTTTTTTTTTTTTTTTTTTTATTATTTATACAGTCCCTCCCTGGATCACTTACAATATGTTATAATTATTGCTTAGTGTCATCGCAGGGAGTAAACCTGTTAGAACTGAAATATGCTTGTTCAATCTCTCTCCTCAAGTGGTGTCTCCTGATAAGTCATTTCAAAATGGGAACTGACACCTCATCTCTTTGCCTCCCCTAATCAAATCCTTTTCTTCTTTCATAGGCTGCTGTTCAGAGGAAATTGCGTTTTGCTGTAGTTTTGATGTCTTGTGAAGCCATGTTACAGGTAAAGGGGTAATTGAAGGTATAGAGGCTCAGTTTTGCTTCATAAAATGGCAAAGTCAAATTTGTTTGTATCAAATTGAGCTCAGTATAAGTTGTATGAAGGCAAATAAAACAGAACTGAAGTTTAGCTGCTTTCAATTTTGGTTGCTTAAATGTTGAGTTGTTGATAAGAATAGTGATAGCTTGTACAAAAGATGAAACTTTTCACTGCAGATTTGGAGAAACAAAAGAAGCTAATGAGGCTTCGTCTTGTTAGCATTTTCTCCTTTACATTTTCCACAGCCCTGTTTGTTTTCTTACCTAAATTTAGCACACCAAAACATGTATCTCAAGTTATCATTCGAACTTGAAAAATATTCACTACAAGAAATTTAAGTGCAGTATAATTTTTTTAATGTAGGGAAGTGGGCCTTTTATTTTAAGTATGTAAACAGGCAGTCTGCATCAACCCCCCACAGCTGAAGTGCCTTAGTTAGGTGTGCAGTTACTGTAGGTTCTCTCTCTAGCCAATGGGAAGAGAGTGGCTCCTGATGTAGAGCACTTAGTCTTCTTCATACCTGAATTACCTTTGTGGACCTGTCTCCATCTACAGGCAGGAGATAACATTTAGTTTCAGCAACCTCCCCAACGAAGATGCATACAATACGATGAATTGGTGTCGTGTTGCAGAACTGAGTACAGAACTGTAATTACAGAGCAGAGGAAAGGAGAAACATTGTTTTGCAGAACCAAATGTTAATCTGGAAAAATAAGAACCCAAACTAGGTTAAGAAAATTTCACTGAGCATTTTCACAAGTGTTTTTTTCATCTCTTGTATGGAAGTATAATTCTGACTATTTCAAAGATCTTAATGAGGATCTGTGTAGGTGCAAGATTATTTCCTTCTTGGTCATGTTTATAAATCTCTGTGAAAAACAGAATAAGGAATTATTGATATTAGAACAGTTATGACCTCCTCTGTGAGGACCTATTTGATTCAGTAGTGAAAATTAGGTTTAGATTCTGCTCTGAATCAAGTTTGTTCTTTAACTCTTCTTATTTCAGGGAAACAAAATCAGGATTTAAAGCTGTCTTTTTTTTTTTTACCTTTATCTGTAAATGAATAAAAACATTTTTAATTACTTTATTTGTTCTTCACAAAGTCGACTCTCATGAGGTTGAAAACAAACAACTTCTTCAGTGGCTTTGTAACCACAAAGCCCATGGGCTGGTTTCAGTGTAAACTGATGCTGACTGTGTGTGTGATGCAAATCAGGTATCTGGCTGATTTAGCATCCCTAGAAAGGATGGAAAGTTCTTCAGTAGGAAGAACTATACAGTAAGGCTGTGGAGGCTGTGCCAATTTGAGTGTATTCCCTGATTCTTCCCCACTGGCAATGAACCTTCCTTTTATTCAGCTGAATTGGAGACTGTTCAGGGAAGTACAGATTACACTTGTCTGTGCTACTAAGAAAAAAAACGATTCTGTTCTCTTTAAACTTGCCAAATGAAAAGGGTGAGTTATACACAGTGTGAAACCAAACCCCACAAATCCCAAGTTGATAGATTTCACTGAGATTGTAAAAGCCTCCCTCAAACTTGAAAGATGGATGCCAGTTACAGCAGTATAATTAATATGCATAATTATTTTTAATAAACTAATTACTTCTGTTTCCTTTCAAGGTTGGATGTTTTTCATCTTCAGTATGGCCCACACATGTTTGTGTGTTTTTTGATATACAATATGGAGCAAGTGTGATTCTCACTGCCAGCAGAGAAGTAGGTTAGCTCATCTATTCTGTGTACACAAAGGGACAGATTCCTACAGACTCTGTGAATGCTGGACCTTCTCTGAAGGAAAAGGCCTACTTTTTGTAGCTTTTTTCTTTTTTATAGACAATTCCCAGAGTATTTTCTTTTAATGATGTTGCTTCCAAATATGCATAAAGTGTCCCATGCCTCCACATTCCTTCCACCTCATTCAGAGAAGCTCATGCTTCATTTTGGGCAATTTATATGGAACATGGCAGGATGTGAAACACATGCTAGGCTGCTTTTTTTTTTTTTTATACAGTGAAACCATTTTTAAGGGATATTAATTTTTTTTTCCAATTTTCTGCTCTCTTTTGTAGTGAAATGTGAGAATCTTTTTCCCAGAGAAGATAAAAATATACGACTGATGTGAAAAATAAGTGGACCAAATGCTGCTAAAATGGAATCACATTAATATCTGCAGACACAAGGCAAGACATCTTTATAGATGTTTTTATATTTTCCTAAAAGTTTTTTATAGATGTTTTTGTTAAATTTTCACAGTAAAACACATGGAATTTGAGTTTGATTATTCATTCTATGTTTAATAAGACAACTAAATCCATTTAATTAGCACAAGTGTAAATTACGCTTTTTCACACAATCCTATTAACTTCAAAGAGAGAATATGTTCAGGAACATGATCTGTCTGCAGTGTTTTACTGCTGCAGCTTATATAATTTATCAGGTTTATCTATCTTCTTGCTTTTCTTTGTTTAATTTCTTGCTGTGTTATTTTCTATTTTGCAACGTAATGTGTTTGCATCTGATTTCCTCCAAACCCTTTCTTACTGTTTTGTGTAAACAGGAAAATAAACTTTACATTCAACAGGTTGCTCACCCAGATAGTATAAGGAACATCACAGATCCATTAGCTTTTGCACAGAGAAAGTACAGCTTGCTTATACTTTCTTTTAATACTTATCAATATTTTTCCTCATGTTGTGATTCCAGGATTATTAATTCTAAATCTGTGCTAATCCATGTAGCAGTAATAGTTTGGTCCAGATAGACATGGTACATATTTATTTTTGTTTTAATTTTTGGTTAAATGTAGCATGCTGCCTTTAAAATTCTGTTTCAGTTTCAAATCATTGCAAGAAAATGAGAAATACCTGATATGGTGTGAAATCATTTGGTGCCAAGAGGTGATACCAATTTTGTCTAGAAACACCATATATGAAATTCAACCATCAAAAGTTTTTGAGCTAGTAACACAAGTTTGTCATCAATTAGTGTAATATACCCAAAGAATGCAACAGCACCTAAACTTTTGGTGTGCTTTCTGGGGTCATAAAGGTATTTGATTCATAATGGCATCTGATCAGGTTAGGCTGAGGTAGTTTTTCAATAATTCATTATTAAAATGTTCATTGGTATCTCTGTATCTAGTTTATGTAACTCCATCTAAATGTAGTAAAATGAATTCTGGTGAATTTTCTATTTCTCCTCTCAGAGGACAATAACTGAGCCACAGCAATGCAGGTCACAAGACTTTGTTTTATATACTGCATTTATTAGTGTTCTTAGAGGAGAGAGCAGGAATTAAAGGGAGTTTCCCAGGCGAAATGCTTAGACCACTGAAATAGTGTTTTTTCCTCTTCTTTTTCCCTTGCTAGCCACAAAGACCGTATGGAATGGAGAGCAAAAGTGGGAATGGACCACTTCCTTACCTATTCCCAGCTTTTCTGCCATGTGTGGGAAATTCAGACGTAAAATCACTGTTGAGAAACTAACTGGCTTAGTACAGCAGCAAGACAAGTAAATGAATCTGAGCACTCTCAGTTGCATTTAATAAGGTTTATGCCCCAGAATATGCCTGCAGTTCAACATTAAAGAAGGAAAACTACAATTAATAGAGCAATAATTCATAACAAGGAATATAATAGTTTAAAATATGAACTTCTGGTAAATATATTTTCCAAGTCATCTGAGATAATGTATTATTCATTTTCATAATAACATGGAAAACAAAGGGTGGTGGAAGATCATTGTACATATTCTGGCTTTAATGTTTTCACTAAAGTAATGTTTAAAATATGTTAGAAGCTTCTTGGACTCAGTGTTTTAATTTAGCTTTTGATTAGAATTACCTAATAGAAGGTAAGAATAAAGCCAGTAAAAATTTTAGAGGAAATTATTGGAGGAATTGTGAAACATTTAAGAAGGTCAAAAAGTCTCAGATAATATCCTACTGGCTCAGCATGATATTGAAATGATCATTGTGTGCCTTCTGTTCTAATCAAATGTAACAACATAATAATTTTTTATTTTGAGACATTTCACAATCAGAATTGTTGGTTTATTGTGCCATCTACACATGCAGATAAGGATAAGATGTGTTCAAACTGCCTCAACTGCCTCATTTATTAATTGTCAATACCTGTTATGTTTCTTTAAGATTCCCTTCAGTGTAAAGGAATTATTTTTCTTAGTTTTAATTCTAAAATTTCAGTTCCATAAAAACATTCTTAGCTTTGGAACATCTCAGTATGGAAACAGTATGATAACTATATATATGTCTTTGAGTTTTCAGCTGTAACTACAGGAAAGCTTTCTGGTTTCCAGAAATTGCCAGAAGCAGAGGGAATAAAAGTCATATCTAGCTTTGATAACCCTCATCATCATTTTTCTATAGCTACAAGGATGCAATTATTTATATGTGCTCCACTTTTTTCTCTGTTCTATGCCAATTTTTACTCCTCAAAACAGCCATTTAATTTTCAGAGAGATATCCAAAACCCAAAATTTTTTTTATAGTTGACCTACAGTGCTTATAAATCAGGATCACCCAGGCAATGAAGAGAGAAATGTATACATTAAAATGGAACTCTATAAAAATAGAGGTAAGGACATCCATTGATACAAGAAATTCTTCAAATACTAGAAACTTGAGTAATGTAGCTCTCTACTGGACTCAATATGCTCAAAACAGAGGGCAGGCATCATTTTGCCAGTACTGTGAGATGTGAAGCTAAGGAAGAACATTAAAAAATTTACTTGTTCATCCAACAGACCAGTGACAGAACTTGCCCAATTTTGAGTTTCTCAGACATCTCTTGTTTGAAGTGGTGTTGACTGTAAGGCAACAAACTTCACAGGAAAAATTGGTTTCCTGGAAAATATTCAAGTCCATGGAGTCCTGTTTTGTTTTTTGTTTTTGCTGCTGAACAACATGCCCTGTGCTTTGAACATTAGGCCCCGTTGATTGTGCTGGTGTTCATTCACCCTGTGGCTTTATTTTTTCCCTACTTAATAGGTGATAGCACCCACCTTTACAGAATATGGCACAGAAGTGTTCTTTAGTACTTGAAATCTGTCAATAGATATATACTAGTTTGAAGGAATTCATCCTATCACCTTCTAAGACTCTTTTTCCCCTTTTCTTACACCCTGGATAACTGCAGTAGATGGGCAACTGTCCTTAGGGGAGCACAGCTGTGCCATTAAGGAGACCGTGCTCTTCTCTACTGAGATTAGGTGCGCTTTACTTCTACAGTATGTACTTCTTTCTTGGTTACGCCAGACTGGAGCCTGTCCAGCTAACAGATTAGGCTTTAATTGGCCCCTGGTGGGGTCACTGGTGCTACCACCATAGCAAAGGCTTCAGTGCTGGAGGAATAGCTGTCTAATCCCTCCTTAGGGTGCCATTTATGAACATGGAAAAATACAATGTCCTTAGTCTCCCTCCCCATTTAGCCTTCCACCACTAAAGAAGAGCATCAGGAGCAAGCTCAAAGTGCTTTGCTCAGGTTTTGGAAGACCTTTTGTGTAGTGGGATGACTGACTGCAGGCGGTCTGCTCTTCTTTCAGTATCCATTTACACTTTAATGCCTCTTGTGTCACTCACTGACCCCAGAGCTAGTACTATGCTTAGTAGATAATCTAGTTATGAGAGAACATTTTGTCTGTAATAGGTGTGTAATGGAGGGGCAAATGGTCAAATATTTACATTTTGTGTAGGTGGCAACACAAAATGAACCAAACTTCAAGGCTCTTATTTAGTAGGACCTCTAGAAATTAACTTTGGCAGTCAGTCATTCTCTTAGAGTAATCAGTGTAAGACTGGATGCCAGTAATAATAATGTTAGCTGTATGAATTTAGAATGAAGTAGTCATGACGTTTTTTTCTGGAAGACTTAAAGCCTAATAATTCAATTCACTCTCATCAAAAAATGAGATAATTATCTCTAATTGTCTCCTCTGGGGCTATGATTTTGTTATCGTATAGAGACTATGTATTCTTAAAGCAAGTCATTGTTAAATTCTAATCAGATCACATATGACGGTTTCCATGACAGTCTAATCAAACACAAGCTCTTAAGTCAAAAATATTAAATACTTTAGACTATTTATTTTAATTGCTTGTGTGCTAATTAATCAAATGTCTTTCCCAAGGTAGTGATTATTTTAGTCAATATTCCTCTCTCACGTACACACACACACATCCACACAGATTCACTCACTCTTCAATAAAGTTAAACTTCTTCTGTGAATATTATCAGATTTAAAAAAGACCAACTTTCTTAAGCAGTTTTCTCTTAGCCATTCTGCATGCTCATATTATTTTTGCTGAGCATTTAGTTTCCTTTCTCCACAAAATAGGAATTGCTTAAATTATGACTCTTTCTGAGTTGCTTTCTAAGTTATTATATTTTATAATATACTTTATGTCCTGTGGCATTTAAATAATTAAAAATGTATGGATTAACTAAATATAAACCAGCTTTTGAGGTTTTAATAATCATAATATCTACTCATTCATTTATACTCATTCTTTTTGTCTCTCAGGTCCACTACTGTAATAATGTTGCACACTGCAATGTATCATAAAATTGGGAAAAAAGCTGTTAGTTAAAGAACAACATATATTCTACTGTGAAATGATTAATGCTTAGTCACATTCCAGGTTTATTGTTGGAGCATACATCTTGTAAGGACTGATCAATTTTATCACTGTCATGACCTGATGATGCAAATTAAAAAAAAAAAAAAAAAAAAAAAAAAAAGTATTTTACTGCTTATAAAAAGGGGTTTATGTGAAAATTTTTAAATTCTGTTGACAGCCTGACTAAGGCAAAATTTTTCATCTAGATTCCTGATCGTTCATCACATCTTTCATAACTAGTTCACCTGCTACTGGTTGAACTTGCTTGATCACTGGGTCTTGCTTCACACCGGAATGCTTGAAATGATACAGGAAAGTCCTGTCCTCTTCTTCTGCTAACAACAGTTGCAAGAATGTCTTTTCTAAGTAAGATTGTTTAGAGACAACATAATCATTCTTGAAGGAAAATTCTGTATGTTTTTTTTAAATTTCTTGATTTCTCCGCAGCCAATTTATGAGAAAAATCCCTTCAAATCTGTTAGAACACTTTGGGAGGTAGTTTAAGGTTGTAAACCAAATCTTGAACTTTACATATGGACATAACAGGGCTCCAAAGCCTGTGATATATATGCTGTTTTTTCTTGCTGTCATAGTTTTATGCTTAAGTATCATTGGTGTTATAGTCTGTAGTCGAAATGTTTCTAGTCATTCCTGTTTTTTCTTTAAAGAACATGGAGTCTAGATGCCCGAAACAAAATATATTGACATACTTCTTTGGCTGATGGTGATAGACTGGTGCAAGTAGAATTTAATGGATTGTTTCCACGGAAGTTGCTTCAAAGTAGAAAGTAGATTCATCGACTCACAGAATCACTGATATTGAAAAAGACCTCTGAAGATACTTAGTCTAGCACTGCTTTTCTGTTCAAGCAGGGTCAGCTAGAGCAGATTACCCAGGACTGTGTCCAGTCAGATTTTGACTCTTAAACAGTTATTTTCTTTTCAGAAGTATTGGTTTGTCACAGAAAATCGCACTTTTTCTTGAAAAAAAATCCCAACATGCAGACAGATTTTGAAGGTTTTGTTGATTTTTCTTTTCATGTTTGACTAAAACCTGCATAATTACGCCATCCATTTCTCCTTGCAGAGGTCTCATTTTTTGACCTATAAATCAAAATTCAATAGGTAAAAAACCTCTGTAACAGTTTTTGAATTTCAGTTTGATGCCCTTGTGGTGGGATGACCTTGGCTGGATGCCAGGTGTCTACCAAGCTCTTCTATCACTCCCATTCCTTAACTGGATAGGGGAAGAAAAATATGTGAAAGGCTGGTGTGTGAAGATAAGAACAGGGAGATCACTCAGCAATTACTGTCACGTACCAATCAATTCAGAGTAGGAATACATGAGAAATAAAACCAAATCTTAAAACACCTTCCCCCCATCCCTCCCTTCTTCTGGGCTCAGCTTTGCTCCCGATTTCCCTACCTTCTCCCACTCAGCAGCCCAAGGGACAGGGAATGGGGGTTGTGGTCAGTTCACCACACGTTGTCTCTGCTGCTCCTTCCTCCTCAGGGGGAGGATGCCTCACACTCTTCCCCTGCTTCAGCATGGGGTCCCTCTCACAGGGGACAGTCCTCCACAAACTTCTCCAACATGAGTCTTTCCCATGGCCTGCAGCTCTTCATTAACTGCTCCTGTGTGGGTCCCTTCCACAGGGTGCAGTCCCTCAGGAACAGACCGTTCCAGTGTGGGCCCCCTGCGGGGTCAGAAGCCCTGCCAGCAAACCTGCTCCAGTGTGGGCTCCTCTCTCCACAGGTCCTTCCAGGAGCCTGCTCCAGTGCAGGCTTCCCATGTGTCACAGCCTCCTTCAGGCACATCCACCTGCTTTGGTGTGGGGTCCTCCCCAGGCTGCAGGTGGAGATCTGCTCCACCATTAACCTCTGTGGGCTGCAGGGAACAGCCTGCCTCACCGTGGTCTCCACCACGGGCTGCAAGGGAATCTCTGCTCTGGTGCCTGGAGCACCTCCTCCCCCTCCTGCTTCCCTGACCTGGGTGTCTGAAGAGTTGTTGCTCTCACATATTCTCACTCCTCTCTCTGGCTGAAGATGCCATTGTGCAGCAACTTTCTCCCCTTCTTAAATATGTTATCCCAGAAGTATTATCACTACTGCTGATGGGCTCAGATTTGGCCAGTAATGAGTCCATCTTGGAGCTGGATGGCACTGGCTCTATCAGACATTCAGACATGGGAGAAGCTTCTGGCATCTTCTCACAGAAGCTACCCCTGTATCCACACTGCTACCAATTTTGTCACACAAACCCAATACAGACCTATATCTTTTAGCCAGCCTACAAATTCCATGGTATGCTGTGGCAGTAGAATTACAATGATGAACCACGGTGTGTCTATAAGAAATAAAAGTTAGAGAGGGAACTCACAGTACTGCACTACAGATTGCTTGAAGCTTTATGATAAGACCAACTATCAGCTGAACAGGGCCTGAGAAAAGGATTACCTGAGAGAGCTCTACTCATGCTAGTTTGTAAAACCAAGTGAGTTGGATGCAAGGGTGCCAACAGAGCTGTCTTATGCCATCGTAAGACTATTCTCAATCATCTCTGAAATACCAGAGAGATTGCAGAAGGTCAGGAATGATAAGAGAAAAGGAAATGTCCCATCCATCTTCACAAAAAGCCAAAAGGATGATCTGGGGAGCTACAGAATAGACAAGCTCATTTCTGCCACTGGGAAAACGATGCAGCAAGTCTTTTTTAAGCACCATTTTAGCAACATTAAAGAGAAGGTGACTGGATGTGGTCAACATGGATTTGACAAGGGTAAATCATGCTCAACCAGCCTGATTACTTTATATGACAAAGAGGCTAGATTTGTCAGCAAGTGGAGAGAACATAATTTACCTCAAAAGAAACAAGGCTTTAGACTCTGTCTCCCACAATATTTTTGTATCTAAGTTAAAATATTATTATCTGAATGAGTGAACAAGTAGATAGGTAAAAGAAATGGTTGGATGGTTGGTCTCAGAGGGTTATGGATCATACACTGCCTGGAGGCCAGTAACAAGTAACGTATGACAAGGATTTCTAAGATTTATCCTGGGATCTGTTCTGTTTCACATCTTTCTTAACAACCCAGAGGAGACAGCAGATTACGATCTTATCAGGTGCCTAGATAACATCAAACTGGAGGGACCAGCTAATATGCTCAAGGACAGAGCTGCCATTAAGAGGGAACCAGAGAAGCTGGAGGAATGGGCCAACAGGAACACCATGCAATTCCACTTTGTGGGACAAACATTCAGCCCCACACCAGGGAAGGAAGATCCTCTGCAATGATACAGCCTGGCAAGGAGCTTGCTGGGGAGCAGCTCTGCAGAAAAGACCCTGAGCGTCATGGCAGACAGCAAGCTGCACATGTGCCAGCGGCGTGCCCTGGCAGTAAAGATGGCCAACAGCATCCTGGGCTGTATGAACAGCTGCGTAGCCAGGAGATCACAGGAAGGGATCATATCCCTCTGCTCAGCACTTCTTAGACTACAATCTGCACCCAGTTTTGGTGCCCTCACTTAGTACAATTGTAAACTGAGGTGAGTTCAGAGATGAGCCCCCAGGATGGTCGTGAGCTGGAGCACATGGTCTGTGAGGAGAAGCCAAACGATTTGGGCATGTTAATCCTAGGAAAGAGATGGATTTGGTGGGGTTTCACCTGTTGACAGCTTTCCAGTACCCATGAGGTGATTATCAAGAGGATGAAGCCAAGCTCTTTACAGAGGTAGAGAGTGTTAGGATGAGAAACTATGGATGTAAATTGAACTAAGAGAGGATCTGAGCAATCTGATCGGATCTTGTAGCTGACTTGGAGGAGAACACTAGACTAACAACCTCCTAAAGTCCCTTCCAAACTGAATTTATCTATGGTTCTTAAGAAAAATCCTGACTAAATTGGGGGAAGGACTGATGGGAAAAACAGTATTCTTAAAATATCTGCTCAGTTAACATATTGCAAATAAAATTTTCTCAACATTGTCAGTTGAATATAATTTCACCAGTTTATAGTACCTTTCCTCATTGAACATATATTTTTTTGCTTTTATACAGTGGTACTAGTTGTTTCAAACAAAAGTGTCCATGTTTCTTAAAAAGCAAACCTTTCATGTATCTCATAAGGGTTCCATGAAACTTAACAACTAGTGCTACTTTGACATAAACACCACAGAAATATTTAGTGTCTTGGTCACAGTAGTATATTTTTTCATTAAAAACTTTTTCTACTCTGCGCATCACAAAAATTGCTGGTCGCTCTCCTGCTGCATGGAGTTTAAGATATGCAAAGAAACCACATATTTTGTGGTGTAAGTTCTGAGAGGTAGTTTGTATAGGATGAAGCATTACAGGGAATTAGCTTAGCGAAGCACTGAATCCCATGTTCAGCTCTGTTGTGAGTAATACCTTGCCTCTGGCAGCAGTTAGGCTTTTTCTTAGTAGCTCAAGAAGTAACATCTTCAGAGCAGATCGCTCCTAATTTATACACACACACATAACAGCAGGTATTCTGTTTCTGTTTGAAGCATCTCTGCATCCCTAGGCAATGAAATTACTTTTTTTTTTTTTTTTTTTTTCCCCACAGTTCTTTTAAAAACAAGACAAATGAATGACCTAATTCAGTACTGAGAGTCCTCTCTATACTTGTGTAATTAAGTGGCTTTATATGTATTCAAGCATGCTCCAGAAACCATTTATGGTTAGCTCATTCATTATATTGATTGACAGTAAAACATCAGGAAAAGCATCTATCTGTGACCACTTTGTCAAGAGAAGTACTGTCTGTATGCTGCTGTCTATGTGTAGCTTGGCATTTTGGCACAATATCTAAATCACTAATGAATGAAATGCAATTCTAACAAGCACAGTAGTATTGGTTCTGACAAAACATTTAAAAACAAATAAAGGATCACAGAACCTCAGGTCAAGAAGGAGGACATTGTCTCAAGTTTCATCTGCTGAAGTTTTCTTTCTCTTTTTGCCTTTCTCCTCTCCCTCCCCCCACTTCTCTCTGGTATCACTTTTTATTTCAAAACCTCTTGAGAAACAATGCTAACGTTCTATTTTTTTTTTTCTTTTAAAGTTTGTTAGATATTTATGAATCTAGAAGCCTTTCAGTGCTTTTTTTTTTTTTTGTTAAGATTTTTGTTTTGCTTTGTTTTTCCAGCAGCAACTATAAATCAATTGTGAGCTGTTCTCAGAATAATAGGATTTCAGGTAGGCGTTAAACAGATGATGTTGTTTAGTACAGTTAGTACTGTAGGGAAACCAGTTTGAAAGGCAAGCTTGTCAATGTGAGGGCTTATAAAATCATTTGTGGAGGTATACAATTAATAAGATAGAGTGATTAGTCTCTTCAATGGTTTGAGAAAATGAGGCAAAGCAGCTTCCAGAAGATAATTTCAATTTCACTGAAATCTAGAATCGCACAATTTCACCATTCATTAGGAAAAAACATCATGGCATTATTTATGAAAGCTCTGGTAGCAAAATGAAGAGAGTCCTTTACAGTGGGTAACTGAGCAAAACAATAATTGACAGTTTAAGTCAAGGCCAAGTAAAATCTCAAGCACTAAGTGAATTACATGGAACTGTAGATTCACAGAAATTAGCTCCATTTATTCATAGATCTGAACTGTGGTGATCTCTTTATTAAATCTGCAGGACATATTGGTGCAAAGTCAATTTAAATTATGAGCTGTATACTTACATTTCCATTCATGTTAAGAACAATACTTGCCATGAACATCAGAGATCTTATAGGGACTGCATGTTAGCTGGTTTTGAAACATCATTCAATATGAGTAAGTCTGTTTCTCATACAGTATGATGTGATAAATCTGTGGCAGTTCAAGAAAGCAACGGCAGCTAGCAGTGCAGAAGAATAGTGTTGATGTCACTCAATATGTTACTTGCCTGTAATTGTGAGACAAATTTTAGAAGGTTAAGTGTATAGCTTCTGAATTTACCTATGTACACTGTTGCTGCATATTCATGACAAAATTGCAGAATGTGGGTGAAAAACATATTTGATTTTCACTCAGCTTTGGGGAAGGAAGTATGCAAAATTAAAAGAGCAAGTCCTCTGCAAATGTAATTTTGTACATAGTATTGTAATTTCAAAAGTTGCCAATGAGAGTAATCAAACCCTTTAGATGAAGGTTGAATTTAATAATAAGCCATAGTTTAAATGATTCTTAATGTATTCACTTCCTAAATGGGAAGATGATCTTTTTTTGGAGCCACTTGTGGATTATTTCTGGAACTACTTTTTCTGACTTCATAATTTTTTTTTTCAACAGCTATGTAAAATTCTGCCATACACATATGCTGAGAGATAGAAAGTCTGAAAAGGACATCCCAGATGAGAACTTTGAAAAATGGGAGATAAAAAACAAGACTCTGAGGTAGAGATATAATTCCTTGTTTGTTTCCTTGTTTTCTGTTTTCTAAAGCATTGCTTGTCAGTGGTTAGTTGTTTATATATATATATATGTACATTTGTATATAAGTATCTTTCTAAACAGTACTACAATGATTCTGTCTCTATTCTTCATAAGCAGTATATGAATCAAATCCAAATTAATGTCAAATAGAAGTTTTGGATACTTTAAGCCTCTTGTAACTATCTCCAGGTCAGCTAGACTTTCAAAGTGCCCAGTGGAGATATTCTGCATTTTATTTTCAGTTTCTAATATGTAGTGTTGTGGTAGAGATAGAAAAAAACATGTTGGCTTGTAATCATGCAGGGCTGGCCTGGCTCAGGCAGGTCATGAGTTAGGCTCAGTGTGATGTATTCGAATCACAGGCTAAGGGGAGCTAAGAAGCAAGTGTTCATCCCAGAAAACTGGGAAGTGGACTAGATGGCATGTATCAGTGTCCTCCACTACCAATGAACAGGGTTGGGGGGGTGAGCATATAATCTCTAATTGTGAAATAATATTGTATACTACATTTTGGTGGGTTTTATCGGCAAGGAAACACATGTGATATACAACCCTTCTAGTATGATGCTTTGTTTCTGAGGGCAGCTGAGGGGAAAAAAAAAAAGTTTTATTTTTCTTTTATTATTTTATTCAAAGAAACCAGAAGTATGCAGGCAGTTAAGAGGGGAAAACAACATGAAACCTATTCAATACATGTTATTTTAAAAGTCTCTGTTGGCAGTTAAAGTTGTGAATATGCTGTCTTTTTATTTATTGCACCATCATTAACTCTTTGCAGTTGCAACAAAAGATGTAAATGAGGAAAAAATCATAGTTAAAGCTGTTGATGTGGGATAAAAGGGCCACACCCCCTGAGATATCCATGAGTAGCCATAACTGTCCATACAAAATGAAGACTTACCTGGACTTGCTTTGTGCAGAAGCATATACAATTAAACACTTTATGGGCTAGATGCTCAATAGTACCCTGTTAATCTGTGTTCATTTCTCTAATATCAGTTAAGGACAATATAATTAAAACAGAGGAGAAAGATAAACCATTTAACATCAGCCATATATTTCTTATGTTTGTTAAGATGTGTTTTAGGTCTCCAGACAGTAGGGAGCTATATAGCAAAAGTTCAAGGGACAGGATTAGAACTGTCAAGTTTAGGCCTGGTAAACACCAGAAAGTCCTGATTCCTTGCCTCCAGTGATTAATTCCAGCTATACCCTTAGCTGGAGTGATTTGGCATAGCTCTACCGCATAAATCTGTTTAAACCTTATGATGCATTATTTGCAACTAACATTTTCTGTAAGTATAAGCCTTGCCTGTAAACAGTATGAGGTTTCCATAGCACCTGATGAGCCTGTCCTTGGAAAGGATTAATTCAAGTGAAGTCAAAGCCCTGTGATACATTTTACAGCCTGAGGAAATAGTATTGTGCTGCAAACTTTCAGAAAACAGTCTTCTACTTCCTGATTATGGGCAAGGCACAAGCTTAAATCCACAGGCTTATTATTCTAAGCTTGGGTTTCAAAGCTTGTATCCAAAGAAGAATTTACTGAAGTTACAGAATGTAATTGAGAAAAAGACCTTTGAAATACTTGACCCAGGAACCAAAACTTGATGTTAGATACAGACCACATAATAAACATATAGCTAAAATTAACATGTATTAGATATTTGCCAACTTATCTGCTTTTAACTAGAACTGACACCACAATATTGTCAGAATAGTCAGGAGAATTTAATTGTAAGATATTAAAGTTTTATATGTTCCATCACTACAAGAACTAATTTGGAGTAACATGCAAAAGTTACCACAAGATTGTTTCATAAATAATTACTTTAATTTTGGTAACCTCTTACTGGTATTTCAGTAGCAGTAAAATAAGAAAGATAACTTGTATCAATTAATCATACACCAGTGAACTATCCCATAAATCAAATATCAAATGCAAACCTCAAACTTCAGAGTTCCCTTTAAGTGGCAAATACAATTGACAATACATCTGTTCCTCTGTGTATTCTTTAGGTTTCATTAATTTTAATTATGTTTATCATGCTCTATGAGCAGTTCAAATAAATGCTGAGCAATGAATATAAAAAATTATTAATGTCACTGTCATAATTCAAAGACAGCTGGAAATGCACATACATTTGTTCTTTTAATTTTCATGCTCTATTGTCAAAATGTAGATTATGCTAAGTGTTCTTTTGGGAATTATTAATTAATCCAAATTCCATCGGTAATAATGAAGTTAAAAGTCTCTAATTGTATGAGTACTTTGGGTTGATTGCATTATACTAAAAATGTAGTGGATCATAGAGAGTGAAAGGAGGGACTCTGTTGGCTTAGAGCAAAATACTGAGCAACAGAATACCTGATATCTAATCACAGCTCTTGATGTGTAATCACTGTACCATCTTTTGTGAGGGTGATGTTTGTTTTTCTACCATTGCCTCTGTCAAATGAGTAAATATCTAACTTAGAAGGGTATCAAGATGCCGTTTCGTAAAAGATATTTGCCGTTTTCCTAAGCATGCCCTTTTATTGCATGTAGAATACAAAATTGACAAAGTATGCATGAAAACATGAAAAATTACATGTGTTGGGAAGGTAGATCTCAATAATTAACTGATTTAATCCATGAAAATATAGGCTAGCAAAAGAAGTGTTGCCATCTTCATTCTGGGAAAATTCTTAGTTTAAATTTGTAAGCATAAACTTCACAATGAAAATATATGAATTCAAGTACCATAATCTGTTGTTGACTGGAAATCCTTTGACTGAGTTGTGAATTGTGAGTGTCTGAACACCTGTAACATACCTTTTCTGTTTATATGCTTTTATATGCTTTTTATATGCTTTTCTGTTTATATTCTGTTTAAATACAGATTCATTAGACTTGATCCTTGCATTTTAAAAATTAGACTTTTGTGGGTGACACTCTAAATAAAGTTTCAATAGTTTCATTGACTTAAAGTTTTTATGGGTGTTATCTGTTAGTGCTTACCCTATTGTATTTTAAGGAATTAAATTATTAGCTTTTATTGTAATAGCTATTGAATATGATGTTTGTTGCCCGAAATGAAAAATAATATCACATGTAAATGTGACATAAGTAGGGGCATTTTTACCTACTCAAACTTTTACAATCCATCAGCTGAATCACTAGACTGGTTTTAATTTAAATTTATCTGAGCTCTGTACCACCTATGTCTAGAAAAAAAATAACCATAATCAATACATAGGTGAAATATAAAATATATAGCAGTGCAAAGGAGAATTTAAGGAGAAGTGATCACAAAAGGGAAGTAAAAACACTAAATGTTTTTGTAGCTAACTTGGAAATTTTTTGCACAATTAAAATTTTTCTTGCTTTTTAAGATGGATTGATTCTGCATGCACAATTTTAAATAGTGGACTAAAGAAAAAAACAAGGAGAGAAGGAAATATGAGAGTGTCCAAGTCTTTTTTACAAAAACAGGGTGTTTCTTTCATTTGGACTGAAACAAAAGAATAACTTTGAATTGATTTTCTGGAAAACCTGGAGAAATATTACAGAAAGAAATTCTTATCTCTGGTTTTGGAGGGACTTCTTTTCAAGTCTTCTTGGTTACTCAAAGAAATGGCTATGAAGAGTGCTAGATTCAGTGCTTATATTTTGGAGAATTGGAGGTGTATTGGTAAAATGATATTTTACTGCTACATTAATGTTGATTTATTATGTGATATACCATCTTTCTTATGTTTTAATATGCAAAGGAGTTGACCTCACATATCTTTCATGGAATACAAGTCATATCCAGATCATTAAGAAATATACAAACATTCACAAAAACAGTAGTGAAATTTTTTATTTGATGCACATTATTTCTAATAAAACTAAAATTTTATATAAATAATCTGACTTCTAATGAAATATTAACTATAATCAACCCAGATGCATGACTAAATGGAACTGCATTTTAGTAACTGATGGCATTTCTAAAGCATTTTGGGAATGTACAAAATAAAATTTACCATGATATATCTGTGACCATTCTTAAAGTATTATTTGAATCATGGCTTAAAAATATGTTCGGGTATATTCATATTAGGCAGAATGACAGGTAAAAAGTATTAGTCCTGATTAGGCAGAATAAGAGGTAAACAGTATTGGTCCTGAACTTTATAGTGTCAGTTATGTACATTGGCTGATTCAGTAACTGTATAAAGTTATGGCTACTGTGTTCTATCACATAGAACTGACTTCCAAGTCAAACTTGCACTCTGAGCAATTTTCTCATCTTTCTGAACAAGACAAAGAAAGCTTTTAAGCCCCCTGTCCCAGTTTACCTCTGTAAATACCTTTACAAGCCTGAGAAAGAGTGTATGTGAGTACCCCAGGTTAGTTGTTGCTGTACTTTCCACCACTGCTGTTTAAGATTTCCACTGCAGAAGATGAAAGAACTTAAGTTCACAAGCCATTTCATGAAATGGAGATGGTGTAACATCTTCCTCAAATAAGGATACCATACAATGACTTTACAGAGAGAAGGACTTTAGTAATTAATGAAACTTCAGGTGCTTCTAAACAAGTTTGGAACGAAAAATGCGTTCCTGGTTTTGTTGTTGTTTGGGAGTTAGGGGGTGTGTGTATGGTTGGGTTTGGTTTTGGGTTTTGGCTATTTTTTTTTTTTTTTTTTTTTAACAAGGGAAAATATTAAGAGTTATGTAATATTGTGCACAATGTCCATGATCAAGAGGTAGTCATAATAACTGCTGTAGTGAATCCCCTCACTACTTCTAAATTCTGTTCCTATTGAACTCTCTGAGAAAGCAGACCCCATCTTGTCTCACATTGTCTTCAGTGGAGTAATATTTGTTATACAATCTGAGTATCTGATATGTATTTTGTTCTTAGCCTATATTACTCCTCCTGGAGAATATGCTAAAGCAAATGGAAAATAAGGAGGTGATTTGTAATAGTTAACATGGCTTCACGAAGGGCAAATTGTGCCTGATAAATTTCGTAGCCTTCTACAATGGGGTTACAATGCTGGTGGATAAGGGAAGAGCAACTGATGTCATCTACCTGGAGTTGTGGAAAGTTTTCAACATTGTCCTGCATGACATCCTTGTCTCTAAATTGACGATATGGATTTGATGCATGGACCATTCAATGGATAAGTAATTGACTTGATGGTCGCGCTCAGAGAGTTGCGATCAACGACTTGATGTCCAAGTTGAAAGCAGTGACAAGTGGTGTTCCTCAGGGGTCAGTGTTGGAACGAGCGCTGTTTAATATCTTTGCTGGCAATGTGGACAGTGGGATTGAGTGCACCCTCAGCAAGTTCACCAATGACACCAAGCTGTGTGGTGCAGTCAACACTCTGGAGGGAAGAGATGACATCCAAAGGGACCTTGACAGGCTTGACAACTGGGTCCGTGCGATCATGAAATTCAATAAGACCAAGTGCAAAGTCCTGCACATGGGTCAGGTCAATCCAAAGCACAAATACAGACTGGTCAATGAATGGATTGAGACCAGCTCTGCAGAGAAGGACTTGGGGGTATTAGTGGATGGAAAACTGACTGTGAGCCAACAATGTGAGTTCACAGCCCAGAAAGCCAACTATGTCCTGGGTTACATCAAGAGAAATGTGATCAGCAGGTCGAGGATTCTCCCCCTCTGCTCTCATGAGACCCCACCTGAAGTACTCTGTCCAGTTGTGGGGCCCCCAATATAAGAAGGATGTGGACCTACTCAAGCAGGTCCAGAGGAGGCCATGAAGATGATCAGGCGTCTGGAGTACCTCCTCTACGAGGCCAGGCTGAGAGAGTTGGTGTTGTTGAGCCTGGAGAAGAGAAGGCTTCGGGGAGACTTTATAGCGACCTTCCAGTACTTGAAGGGGGCTACAGGGAAGGTAGGGAGGGACACTTTATCAGGGAGTATAGGGATAGGAGAAGGGTTAATGGTTTTAAACTAAAAGAAGGTAGATTTAGATTAGATGTAAGGAAGAAATTTTTTACTGTAAGGGTGGTGAGGCACTGACAGAGGTTGCCCGGAGAGTTTGTGGCTGCCCCCTGCCCGGAAAAGTTCAAGGCCAGGTTGGTCGGGGTTTTGAGCAACCTGGGCTAGTGGAAGGTGTTCCTGCCCATGTCAGGGTGGTTGGACCTAGACGGGTCCCTTCCAACCCAAATCAATTTATGGTTTATACTTGCTGAGACTATAAGAAAACTGTATATGCATATTTTGAGCATATGTGCATTATATATATTGTCAGATTGATATATATAGGACTGCCCCACTTTTGAATTAAATACTACTTAGATAACATAAAATTCTTCAGTGCAGAAAAAGAGTAGGAAGAGGTTTTTTTCCAGGAAGAATATTCAACCTGAGAAGGGGAGGAAGTAGCTAAAAAAAGCAATCTCTGTTTCACTGTGTAGATCTATTCCATGTGAAAACTCCTCCTGTGTAATGCCAGAGTTATCTCTAGAAGTTTATATTTTTTCCTCTCTTTACTCTATTTTCAATTATTTTTGTTTGTTTATGCTTTGTTGTTGTGGTACCCACTGGATTTCAAGACAAGATTGTTTTTTATCCACAGAGATGGTCTCCACAGATTAGGCCAAACACAAGAACATTTTGTGAGGCTTCTGAACAACAGAAATCTTAGAGTTTTAGAGGTGGAGTTTGGATGAATGCACATCTTCACCGCTGTTGTTGCTGCAACTGTTACAATTGTATATAAAGAAAAGATTTTTCCCGTTGGGGTTTCAGTAAGGAAAGACCGCAAACTTCCCTTTGAATTGACATGAAAAAGTCTATCTATTAAGAGATGTGGTACAATATGCATTTTCTAGATATAAATAAGTTGTGCAAAGATATGAATTTGAATGGAGGCCCTGCTCTCTGTAAACAAAGAGGAAAAAAACACTTTTCCAGATGATCTGAAAAAGGCATAGAAATCACTACATGTGTTGTTCTTAAAAAAATAAAATAAAAGAAAGCATGAAAGAGGAGATAAAAAAAGACTGGCCAATGAGAAGGGTATGTCAGTAAATATTCCTTCTCACTGTTACATCTGTGTTTTGTTTTGTTTTTTTTTTTTTTTTTTATGGGGGATTTTGCTATTTCAGGGTTTTTCTTCCCCACTTTAAAACATGACTTTTAGGTAATGTCAATTTATTTTTTTTTTCCTGGAAAAATGTATATAGGAAATTAACCATATGCTAATGAAACATTTCCAAACAGATCTGGTCACTATAAACCTAATCACAATCTTAATTAGCAAGTTGAGCTACCTAAATCATTCTACTTACTTGCACCAGGGCAGAGAAGGGTGAGCCACTGATGTTACAGGGGAATTGTGCAGGAATCAGGTTTAAAAAGCTCAAATCAACTTTAAAATAAATAAATAAATAAATAAAATTAAATACCTTAGCTAGAATCTTGCATAAGCTCATGTGGCAGGAGAATGCTGTTACTACTTTAATTATTTCACACCTTCAGCATAGTCCAATCCAAGTATTTCTCCACTCTTAGGTATGCATTTTAATTTCTTTTAACTTCTTATTTGGAAAAGACTGTGCTTTGAAATTATTGCCTGTTCTGCCTAACTAAGTCTCCCATGAGATCTCTCATCTGTTGCTGAATATCATGTTTTTTTTTAAATTTATTGATAGAAGTCTTATTTGACTCTTTTTTTACCACAGCAGTAAATTAATTTCAAGATAAAATCTTTTAATGGTACAAAGTCCAGTGAAGAGGTATGTAAATCAGGATTGGTGTATAATCTGTCTATAAATCTGTAACAACTAATTATAGATTTATCTCTCATGAACACCCTATGCCTCAGATCTCACAAGTAAAACATCTTGCCTAGGGTCACACCCAAACTCTTTTACAGAACCAGAAATTAAAGGCTTGTGTTTAAATTAATGCTGATTTTTCCAAAATAAATTAAATCTGTTTCAGATATTTTAGATCCCTGATGGATATACAGATTATTGTGGGGTTACAAGTTACCTGACATCACCTGCTCTACAAAACATCCCTAAGTGCACATTCTTGCCCAGCAGCATAGAAGCATAGAATCATAGAATGGTTTGGTCTGGAAGGAACCTTAAAGATCACCTTGTTCCAACTACCTGCCACAGGCAGAAACACCTTCTACTAGACCAGGGGGCAGCCACAAACTCTCTGGGCAACCTCTGTCAGTGCCTCACCACCCTTACAGTAAAAAAATTCTTCATTACATCTAATCTAAATCTACCTTCTTTTAGATTAAAACCATTACCCCTCCTCCTATCACTACACCCACTGATAAAGAGTCCCTCCCCACCTTTCTTGTAGCCCCCTTTAAGTACTGGGGGGCTGCTATAAATTCTCCCCGAAGCCTTCTCTTCTCCAGGCTCAACAACACCAACATTCACAGCCTGGCCTTGTAGGGTAGGTGCTCCAGACGCCTGACCATCTTTGTGGCCTCCTCTGGACCTGCTTGAGTAGGTCCACATCCTTCTTATATTGGGGGCCCCACAACTGGACAGAGTACTTCAGCTAGGGTCTCATGAGAGAAGAGTAGAGAGGAAGAATCACCTCCCCGGACCTGCTGCTCACACTGGGACTTTGTCATTGTCATTCTTATATTCATGGGAGTTCCTTAAAGAGTAAGTGTTTTGAAAATAGTGTGTTAAGGACTAATGATGCCTCTGGTCATCTATGTCAGATTCGATCAGAGATATAAATAAATGTAGAGAGAACTAGGTAAAAAAACCCAAAACTTAAAACCAAAACTAAACCATTTGAATACAAACAGTTTATTCATTAAATATTTTGTGGGAAATACTAGATTCAACTTTATTTTCCGTAAACACCAAATATTACAGCAAACAAAAGCAATTCCAGTTAGAATTCACCGTTTATTAGATATTTTCCTTAAATCTAAAGAAATGGGGAAATTATTGTGGGTTTTTAAATCTTATTGAAAATTGTTTGAAAATGTTCTGTCTGATGAGCTGGGATAGTGAGAGTCATAAAATGGTAGAACAGATCAAGTTGGAAGGGACCTCAAAAGATCATCATGAGAAAGGGAGTTTAGATGAGATTATCTAGCACCCATTCCAATCACATCTTGTAAACTTCCAGTGATGGGGACTCCACCACATCACTGGGGATGTTGTTCCAGTGGATGATTGTTTTCACTGTAAAAAATTTCTTTCTTATATAAAGATGAAACCTGTCCTCATTGCCCCTTGTCTTCTCCCTGTGGCTTCTTGTGAAGGAAGAGAGAGCTTCCATCCACTTTGTAGCTGACCTTTAAATACTGGAATACTGTGATGAGTTTTCTGAGGTTTTGTTTACCCATTTATCTCTTGATGTGTTTTTATTATTCAGTAAAAATGCTTAGATATAATGCCAAAATTTACTGTGTTGTTAATAATCCCAGTTACTAGTCATTACGTGTCTGGCCTTGCTCCTGTAGAAAGAAAGGGTAGTTTACTATTGGCACTGAAGTGCATCAGACTAGACCTGCAGCTTCTAAGTCAAGGTGCTTGGTGTGTAGTAGCTTCTTTCCATCACTGCTTCGGTGAGTATTGTCTCTAGTTATGATTTTTGGAATGTTTTTCTCCAAACTCTGATTTCAGACTGTTTTGTGCAGATATCAATATGGAACACAAATGCTTTCATGTCTCTTTCATTATTGGGCTTAAGTTCACCTGAACAGTCCTTTTGTAAGCTCTTCTCAATTACAAGTTTCCTAAGAAAGCCTCAGAGGATTTGAGTTTTGCCTGATACAGGATTTTGTAACATGAAGTTTGTGCAGGATGTTTCGAGCCATTTAAATTTGTGGCTTCAGTTGAACTATTTCTTGAGTTCTATTAGGTCATTAGATGAACAACTGCAGGAGAGAGATCTGCACAATACTTCAGTCTGGAAGCCAGATTTTAAACAGGCTGGATATTAAAGCCTTCTTCCATACTATCCAGATAACTCTAGATTATAGAGGACACCAATTGCAATGCTAAGGAAAACTTGAGCACAATACAGTTTAGCTAGAGACTTGTCTTTATGAGGAGTCTCAGTAAAATATATCGAGAATATTTTTTACTTGAAGAGTTAATTTGCATTAAATTGTTCTATAAACATCTTCAGTCAGAACTAAGCTTCAATATATTGCCATCGCCTGCCTTAATTCTTGCAGTATTCGTATGTGTGTAACTTGATTGAAATAATCTACATTCTTGGAAGTATGTCTTATTTTAGGTAATCTAAATTAAGTTTTTGAAGTCTTTCTATATGCAGGACCTTCAACTTACTTCCACAGTGATAACTTATTACATTAATTTTGAATGTTTCTTTCTATCTATCTATCTATCTGCCTATCCAACCAATTGAGCTGTCTTAAATTTCAAGTAACTTCTCTGAATATTTAGTAGACAAATCCTCGTTTGTGGTTGAGTCAGTTTTCAAGGGCAAAAATGTTTCTTCTTACCATAAATTCACTATTAATATTAGAGCAGCTCTTTCTTAATACTCAGGGGATTACTTTTTAATACGGAATTAATTTACAGCTGTGGTGCACTGAGAAAGTATTTAGGTTAGTATATGAAACATGATCAAATATTAGAAAATCTTTTAATTATTTAATAATTGTTCCTATGGAAATTAAAAAGTAAGCTCTCTTTTCATAAACTCGTTTTTAAGTGCTACTTCCAAATATATGGATTACTCTTAAATTCAGACCCACAGTCCTTATTGAAAATTCAATGACAACTTCTTTCAACAAAATTATAGCTTTCTACAAGAATAATCTTTCCCTTCCCAGAATATGAAGACCAACAACACTGTGATGTCTCAGAGTTCTAGGTGAAAAACTCATGTCTAGATGAAAACATGTTGGATATATTTTCCATCCAGTATTGCCCAAGGCAGTATACTTAATTCAGAAAAATACTGAAATATAAAAATCATAAATATTGAAACATCATGGCTATACTAAACAAAATTTGTAATGTGGCACATGTAGGTGCAGAACTAATTTGTGCCCATGATTGATGACCACGAAACAATTATTCATGGCTGTGCTATGCTCTGTCACTCACATGTTATACATAAGGTCGTCAGTAATGATTAGAAATTAATAATGCATTTACAACCACCTCATTCAATATCCTTTGTCCTGTACACACATCACCTTGAAAACAGGTTTCCCAATAAGGTCAGGACCTTATGAAAGACATACAGCCTTCATAAACAATTAAATAGATATTTAGACAACCACATTTTTAGGAATAATTCTTGTATATAGTTGTTAATATTTGTTTAGTAATGTTCATACTGGGGAAGATACAGAGAGCACTGATTCAGCAGAAAGTCCTATACTGAATTCAACAAGCTTTGAGCTGAGCTTAATATCCATATTTTGGCACTTGGTTGCTTAGCTGAATAGTGCAGGTATAGGATTTGAGACAGCTAAGGTATCTATTTAGTCTTCTGTCAATGGGTTGAAAAGTAACAGGTAAATTCTCTCAGTGAGACACCATCTGCCCAATTGAAAAATTAAAAAAGAAAGGCAGACCTTCATGATTTTGCTCTCATCAATCAACCCCATCCTTCTCACCTCCCTCAACCCTAAGTCCTCTCTCAGAAAAGTGAGACACAAGAAAGAGGGTCCCCAGTGTCAGGTCAGATGGATTTCTCCAAGGGTGACACAGTACAGAAGATGTTGCTTATCAGGAAGGGTAGATTTAGATTGTGCAAGATTTGAAACTTTGCTCATCACATATCTGTTAGAATTTCTTCTTGTCTCATTTCTGACCTTGTCTTCTCTATTCCCAAGAGCTGCATTATAACAATATTTTTCTCCTTTCAGTATGATTTATATTCAGTAAGCTGACACAGCACCAATTTTGCTTCCATACTGCTATAGCAAAAAATATCAACTGAAGAGCTCAGTGTGACTAACAGCCTCTCAGTCACCACATTGTATAACACCTCAAAATGGTCTCTCTTGTCTAGCAAGTTCAATAAGTGAACATGAAGGACAAAAGAGTCATCTGTAATCTCTGCCTACCTGCTAATAATGAATATTCTTTATATGCAGGATAATGCTAGATTTCAGTTTGTTTTGAGTAGAGTTGTGTGAGGGACAAAGAGAGGCTTGGCATGCACCTAATTCTAAGCGATATAATCAGCATGAAAAATGTCATCTTATTTCCTCTCAGAAGGTTTGTCACTATCTTAAAAAGAATTTGTACAGGGCCAACATACATATTAAAATTCATAAGGTCTTAACTTACCTGGCTATGTCACCAACTGACAGGCTGGTTTTTATCCATCTCCATTTCTACAGTCACATTCTCACATGAAAATGGGTTATTTTTGAATGTGGTAAATAGAAAAATGATGTCAATTTGATTTCTCTGTCCTTTGTTTATCTTATTTGTTGTCAATCACATTATCCATGTTACGTATCTGAAGTCCTTTGATTCTCTTTTTTTGTTCCACTTATTGTTTTTATTGTTTATGTATGCACATCTCCCCCCCATCCATGAACACACACATATAGTCTTGACACACAGCACTGACAAGCTCCTTAGATTACCACATCCACATAAACAGATGTGACACTGAATATGCAATACCTCCTCTATTCAAATAGTTCTTTAGCTTCAATACCAAGATAAAATAAATTTTGCCTTTTTATTTCCCCCAATCTCACTGTATGTGAAAGTGACTTGAAGTATGAAATCTTTTCATTTCTTAGTCATAGAAACTCTTTTTTCCCCCTTATGACATGCTTTGTTGTTGTTGTTTTAAAGTTGCTTTTCTGAAGACATTTGACAGGTATGAAGTTAGAAAATATTCAGAAGTTGAAAGTAGTGTTAAGTTAACCCCTCCTGATATTACAAAAGCAAATTTTCGAAAGGAAATTATTCTCAGACATGCCCTAAGTCAGTATTGGTAAAGCAAATTTTCCTAAATGTAAGCATTCCCCAGAGTTTAGTGACTTTGAATTTGGTCTTAAAGTATTGATACCTTCACAATACTAAAGTCAACGGGAAGTTTGGCATTGACTTTAATGGGAGTTTAGTGAGTTTAAAAATAATTATTAAGTTACACTATATATGCACACTGCTCCCTCAGTATTAGAAGCTGTACCTAACACTGATAGGTGTGGAGTGGCTGGAAGAAAATAGGCATCTTGTGAGTGATCCAGACCAAGGGGCCTCACAACTGCAGCTGTTGTGAGGGACATATGCAAGGTCGAAAGAGATAATGAAACTGGGGTTTTGAGAAACTGTCTATGTTACAGAGAGGTAAGGAGGATGGAATGTAAGAAACAAGATAACAAGAGGGAGAAACAGAATGTAGGTACGGCAGAGCAAGGCGTGTGAACAAGCAGATTTAACCTATTAGCAACCAAAACGTAATGCGTGTGCTTTGTGCTAGTGTATAAATTGCTGTGTATCCTTTAATAAAGTGGCATTAACTTGATCACATTGATCATGCATGTTGTGTCCAAGACTTCCGCGTCAGATATGCGTTCTGAAAGGACTGCTGAATGATTAAAAGAAATACAAGAAAGAATGTCTTTTGGAAGTAGCATCATGTTACTATAGACCAAAATGTACAATAATACAGTGAAGTAAATTTTGCAACTTTTTACCTCTAGATAAAATTAGCTGGATTTGTTTCTAAAATGTTTGCTGTATTATAGAATATTTTCTTCTATTCTGTTTCTACTACAGGGGAAGTCTTGCATCTTTCTCTGACATTGTCACCAGACTCATTCCCTGCTGACCAAATTTCTGTATCATTTACCATTGTTGCAGATGTTTTGTTGCCTAGGTAACATATTACATTCATTTCCACTTTTGTTCTAAAAAACCTGTAAGTCCTTCTTTAGTATATATCTGTGTCCCTAGAGGTGGCCTGAGCTTGTTGCCTGTTTGACTAAAGGGACCAGGAGTCAGCTCTGGTGAATTTTCAGCTTTTATTTTTTTTTTTTAAAGTGAGCCAACCAAACCGACCAAGATGCTGCTAATTATTAAATGTAGGTTTATTAGGACAGAAACATATTACTGAAACAAAATAACTCTTGAAATAGAGATGATAAATGAAATTGTGAAAATAGATCTTCCCCAGGTCCACATTTTCTGGGCTGGATGATTTAATTCTCCAGCCTTGCTTTGAAGCCCAGCACTTTCCCTGTTTTCATGAGTTGAACCAGCCCCTGCTGTCTTGAACAGCCTCTGTTGCAGAAAATCCCCTTTCTATGCCTACTTCAGAAAGTACTCAGGTAAACGTCATGTATGTTTATGGTCATGATTGTGGACCCTGTGCTGCAAAACCTGTGCAGTGGACTCCTGCATCCTACTTGCAGTTCCATTGTTATACTCTGAAATCTGAGGGCTTCCAGATGTTATTTGCATTCTTGATAATAGAAATAAATATCCTCAAATTTCTAGAGGGGAAATGGAGCTCATCCACTCTGCCATGTATGCAGTAGCATTTTTATCAGAGCTGTTGTCAATAAGTTATAGAATGGTCAGAAGATGGCTAAAAAAATTCTGGTCTAAGCACAGATATTCTTCTTGCACTACATTGTTTTAAGATTTAGTAAGAAAATAATGGGGAGAAATGTCTCTCATATAGGTTTATTTCCCACTTTTTCTGTGGACCGTGAAATAAAAGGTGGGACAAATATTTTCAGTAACAATAGAGTAAACTTGAGAAGCTGTGTTCTTATCCTGGATGAATGTTTCAGATATAAAAATAAAGTCTTACTCAGAAGAAAGATAAAGAGAATTAAAAAAGACTAAGAAAACAGAGCTTAAATCAAAGATGAAAGAAAAATAAATAATGATGTGAATGTACAATTCAGTTCAGAAATTATTCAGGACATTTTGTGAGGACTTAATTTCCTTAGCGGTCTTTAACAAAGAAAAAGAACAAAAAACACTGAATGAAAGACCTTTTTGACCCTCCATATTAATTTTATTAGTATACAAAATAGGCAATTTGACAATTACTGGAACATTTTTTCTGAAAAAATCAAAATGAGAAATGTAATGTAACCTAGCTTTTTCTTTTAATATAACTTTTTTTACATTTGTGGTGTTAGAAACATTTGCTTCCAAACCCTATGTTGCATGTGATAGAGGGAACACCTTATGTATCTCCTCCCAAATTGTCTTCAGTTCCTGCTTTGGACCCCAGCTGCACAAAACATAGCAATATTTGAGATTTTGGAAAAAAACCTCAATGATTTGATAGAAATACTATTAAGGACTTGGATATGCCCTTGTAATGCAGGTGGGCCCTATTTTTCTTTTTTCTTTCCATTTTTTCTGTCATGAACTCAAAGATGAGATCTTTATTCTGCTATTTGTCTTACACTGTAGATTTATCTTTCATTGGAGATTTTTCTGCAGTGATACCAAGGTTACAGAAAAGTTTTTTACCTTTAAATCATTACTTTCCTTTCTTAGACTCTATATCCAGATGTTACATCTTGTCACAACATCTGAAAAATTATTTGTGTATATAGGAAGCTTAAACAAATTGTTCTAATACTCCTTTATTGAAAGCAAATAGGTAGTGCTACAAACTCGTTGGTCACCAACAACGCTACAATAATGAATTAATGTGCCTGCACAAATGAAAACAGTGTAACTGCAGTCAAATTCTAGTTTCCTGTCTGTGAAGATTTACTTTAACCATTGAAACAATTAGCTAAAACAACAGTTGTAGAATAATGAAAAAACTGTAACATATTGTCTATGTTACTGTTATTATACTTTAAATAATACTCTTATTTTACTACATATTGCATATCACATATTTTATCGCAAAATAATAACTTCATATTAATTGGAGTATAATATGTAATTTGAAAAGCCAGTTCTCTTTGTAACAAAAAACCTTTGGATATTTATATGAGAACAGTAAAAAATTAGTACTACTTTATGAGCCTAATATAGCAAAGCAAAAAGATTATACTGTTGTATTTTAAATTCCTTTTTCTTGCCTCTCTGTGTACTGCTGCTGATAGTTGAATAAATTAGGTAAGAGATAGGTTAAAAAGGTGAAATTTTGACATGTATTCTGATTAGGTTGACCTTAGGGTCCTCTGATTCTTACCGTCTATCTTGAAGTACCATGAAGGAGCTTGATTTTCAGACATGCTCAGCACTTTGTGAAATCAAAATCTCTTATCACAGCTTGACTGCCTGATAGCGAGGCAACCAAAGTCCTTAGTTTTGGAAGTGTTGGCCACTATGTCAGAATTTACTTCATGTTTAATATCCAAGGATCTTCATTCAGATTCATTACCAGAAACTGGTACAGTTCAGTTAAGCTGCTTGTCAGATGCCTACAGGAAATTTATCTTGTTTCTGAAATGTATACCTGCAAAGATATTATGAGTATATTTCACCTGGCCAAAGCACATGTTAATTTTCCTACAGAAAATTATGTTGAGTTTCTGTCAAAAGCATGAAAATGATTAGGTTTTTGACTAATTGAGCCCACAGCCTAGCTTTTGTTGCCTGCTCCAGCAGGCTGTGGAGCAGGGAGAGCAGTGCTGCTGACTAGACTATAGGATGAGGAGGACACCTGCTTTCAGCCTTATTTCTTCCCTACAGTGGGGCTAGAGCCACCAGGTAGATAGTGTTATTCCCTCCAGAGAGAAGCAGAGAGGTAGCAACTGAGCATGCATAGGTAGACATTAGTCATCATCTGCCTTGCCCTCTGATATGACTTCTTAAAGTTAGCATATGCCTATCTAGTATATGTAGTCCCTATTCCCACCTGAACTCTTTGGGCATGTCTGTCACCAGCAGTAGAAAAAAGGATGTTATTGACTGACATTTCTGGAGGTGCTTGTTGCAGGTTGTGCCAATCCTGCCAGTGCTGCTCTGTGAAATGCTATGGTGAATGCTGTACACTTCAGCCCAGAACTGTTGTCAAGAGGAATTAGTCTGTCATCACGGCTCAGCTCTTACAAATTGCTAATGGTTTTTATGCGTGTGTTATCTCAAGCTCCAGTACTGCTGGGTTTGTGTGACTGTACTTACAGAAAACTATGTTGTTATAACTAATAGCTCTATGTCATGTGTACAATTGGGAAGAAAATTAGTTTCTGATTTCCTCTGGGTTTGTTTTGCTTTTATTCCAAGTGGCACAAGATCCCAGATCCCCATTTTCTGAATAATTCTTGTTCTTCAGTTCTTTCTCTGCATGTAAGGGTGTCCTGAGTTTGAGTGAGTGGTGGGGTTTTGGTACCAGGGGGAGAGGGTTACAGTGGTGGCCCTCTGTGAGAAGCTTCTTGAAGCTCCTCTGTCTCCAAGTGAGGCCCACCGCTGCACCAAGACCGAGCCAATCAGCTGTACCTCTGCGATAATGTATTTAAGAAGGGACCTGGGAGGAAGAGTTGGAATTGTGAGGACGAGTTGACACACTTATGTAAACACCAAGGTCAGTGTAAGAATGGAGGAATAAATGGGAGAGGTGTGCTGGAGCAGAAACCTACCCCGTATCCTGTGGTGAGATGGCAGGGTGGTCCCCCTGTCACCCATGGAGGTCTACGGTGGAGCAGATGCTGACTTGTGGTCTGTGCAGTGCCCCACACCATCTCAGGTGACCATTCCCAAAGGAGGCTGGGACCCTGTAGGAAGAAGCAGCCTCCGCTGTTGTAGTTCAGTGCTGGGAAAACTGGAACATTCAAGAGTGTCCCACGCTGGAGCATCTCAGGAAAGGCTGCAGCCTGTGGGAGGGACTCCAGTCAGAAAAAAGTTTGTGGAGGACTGACTCCTGTGAGAGGGGGATCACACTGGAGCAGAGGGAAGAAGTTCCTGAAGTTCCTCCCACCATGAGATGGATGAATCAGCAGCACTGACTACACCCCTCATTCCCCATCCCCTGCGCCACTGGGGGGAGGAGGTAGAGATATTGAGAGCAGAGCTGAGCTCAAGAAGAAGGGAAGGGTGGGGGGAGGTATTTTCAAGATGTAGTAATGTTTCTCACTGTCCTACTCTGTCTGTTAAGTACTGGTTTTGTCTGTATTAAATTTATGTTCTTTTTTTATTTCCCCTAACAATTGTGTGTTTTTCCCGTGACCATAACAGGTGATTTATCCCTCCCTGTCCTATCTCAAATCCTAATCCTTTGCTTATTTTCTCCTTCCCAGTGCTGGGCAGTGAAGGGGGAGGAGGTGAGTGGCTGTGTGATGCTCATTTGCCCTCTGAGCTGAAACCACAACAGGGCAATATTTATTTTATGTTTTTCATCCATGCAGCTCTGTACTTGGTAGTCCAAAGGTACATCGAACTCTATACCCTATGGTAGCAGACAGAAGAGGATGCTTAGGGAAGAGTATGAGAACAAGGCATATCTAGATCCTTCCCCATTAATTTCTCAGCTTTCAGTTTATGTTCTAGACAGCCAACACAGATGATGACTGGAAGATGGATTCATGACCATTAGTTTCTCACAGGTAATGACAAAATGAGGAATAAGAGGATGGAAAACTTCACCCACACATCCAAACCAATAACTGAAACCATTTCTCTTAGGCCTTGTCCAGGAAGCAGTTAAATATCACTGTCAGAGAATATCTGACATTCATGGAAAAAAGTCTTTTCTTGTGGCTAAAGTCATTCATACAGTTAGACTTGGACTGGATTCAGGAATGAATCCTGTATTCTAACTTGTAGCCATGGCATTTACTTAATGACAAGGAAATTATAGGGTCAGTTCTTAAACTGGGAAATATCTGATGCTTGTGTAATCACCAGGTGCAAGGCTGTACCAGGCAGATCTGGTCATGGCCATAGAGCCTAAATTACCATAACACAAGCTTTAAATGTGTAAAACAAGGGCAAGGTAAACCCTGAGCTACTGTGCATGGAATTTTCTGGGCAATCGAAATGGTGATTAGGTCAGCTTTATATGTAAGATTTTATGAAAAATGGCAATACTTTTATAGGTGTTAAATTATTAATCCTTATACTATTTATGGTAATATTTTTATCATAATTAATCTATTCAGTATTAATGAGGATGTACTATGTGAGATGAAAGTCCTATTAATTTTGTAGTTAAAAAGCCATTCAATTTTCATGCTGCAGCATCAGAACATGGATATTGTAGTGTCACGGGAGTGATAGATACATTGGGAATACTATTTCAGCAGGCCACAATAAGCAAAACACCTGTCCCTTTCAAAACTTCAAGCTTCAGTTGATGTCAGGTCCAGCATCATCATCAGAGTTTTGTAAATTTATACCAGACAGATGCCTGCCATTCACAGTAGTGAAATTCGAAAAGCGAGCTGTTTCTTTTTTTCATTTTTCTACCTCTCTGCCCTTTTTGGCCTCTATCTTATTTCTCCTCTCAGGGGATATTCAACCTGTGAAAGCAATAGCCACATTTTCTTAATAATAATGTCTCATGTTACAATACTGATCTTGTGCTACTTAGTAGAACCTGCCGCTATAGTCAGGCATTGATTTTTTTTTTTTTTTTTTTTTCCAGTAGAAATCCCTACTGCTGTGGATAGGGATTTCTACTGAAAAATTCATTGCTTGACCTGCACCTTGGTTTGAGTCAGAGCTGCACATCTTACAGTTATTGCGTTCCAGTGCAAAGGATTATTGATATTTTATTTTTTTTTTTTTTTTTAGCAAGTAACCTCAGCCGTGATAGACATATAAAAATGAAGAATGCATTCGTCATGACTCATTTCCAAAAATAATTGATAGTCCTGCCTGGCTACATAGTAAGTCCAGTGTTAGGAATAAGAGAGTCATGTATTATGTGTTTCTAACATAGCATGATGAGGAAGCATTTGCAATGCTATTCTAGAGGAGCAAGGCCTAAGGTCCATTTGCTCTGATGCCCATTCTTCATGATCTCTTTGAAACTCCTACGCTCTCTGTTTAAGTTTTCCTCCTCTTTGTTCTTGTCTAGTATGAAAGCTTTCAATCACCATCAATTTACGTTCCCATTTACAACTTAAACGAACAACAATGTCCAGAGACATGAAACTAAAAAAATGTGTGAGCTACCTCCCACCTCTGTTGTTTTCCAAGACTGGACATTTCTCCAAAGACCAGAGCAGAAGTAGAGATGACTTACTCATCAAGCTTTTGGTAAGAGATGCTGTTCCAATTATTTTTCATTTTATTTTAGCAGAAGTTAACCACTGTGTTTGGAATTTAAATTTGTTAAAGCCCCAGCTCAGGCAAGCTGTGTTCAAGATCAGTGCGGATATATAAGTGATTTTCTTCTTGCTTAGGTTAATCAAAATGGAGGAGGAGATTTTATTTTTTTTTATATAAAGCTACTATTTCTTGGTAGGCAATGCTACAGAGGTAATTTATTCATATCTGTTATAAAATATGTCAATAATAACTTTTAGTATATTAATTTTTCCATTTCTAATGTTTAAATGAAAAACACATATAAGACTCTCAATTTAGTGTCTCATCAGTGTAATATAGTTTTTCGATGTCTATTTCAGTACCAACATTATAAGTAATCTTTTTTTTGAAGTATATACACAATCTCATATATATTTACATTAATATGTCCGTTGTCTGGTGAATGCTAAAGCAGTTTGGAGATTTTTTCAAGCAAGCATAGGCATACAGCTGCAACAATGCTGTGTTACTTATCTTCATTTTATACAAAGAGCTTATATACATGCAGAAATTTATGTTCCAAGTCTATACTAGCTTTACATACTGAGAGCTGAAAGAGCTTAAGATAAAAAGGTGACAGGAATTACTACTTTATTTAAGAATGAGTGAACATTTATTAAAAGCATTAAAATGTTGTGGGTTTGTTGTTTTGTTTCTTTTTTTTTTTTTTTTTTTTAATAAATATTTTGACAGTTTCTTTTATAGAGAAAACCTAAGCCAAAATATGGCAGTTTAGTTGGAATTCTGTCACTGGTGGAAAATATTTTCCACCTTATGCTGAAGGTTGAACACACTGATTTTCTGTTTATAACCTATGAGATTATCCTTGCTAATTTAGAAAAAAGATCAAGTGGACTTTACCTGGAAGTGGTACACGTTGGCTCTGTTAAGTCAAAAAAACCCACACTGCTTGAATGGAAACATTGTGGTAGTACAGGAGGGAAGAGTTGGTCTCAGATGTGACTGCATGCTAAAAGTAAGTACTTTTTCATTTTTTTATATATATATTTTTTTTAAGTATTTTATTGCTATGAAGCTTAAACAGGACTTGGAGAAACTTTTACTATTCTGGCCCCTTTCTATCCCATGTAACCACTTCAGAGACCACCAGGTCCTGTGTGAGCACTGGTTGGTTTTCTTGCTTGTGTTGCTCCTGCTGGAATGGGTTCAGCAACCTCATCAACAAACGGCCAGGTCATGAATTGCCCAGAGTGATGCACTGAGGGGTGATCCAGCGATCTGCAAAAGGTCACTAGGATTTTCTTATCCTGTGATACTCTTATCATAGTGAAATTTTCACAAAGCACTGAAACTACTCTGTTCATTATACTCTAAGTGCAGTGTTTCTAAATCATAATGGCCTTTCTTGGCTCCGAAAGTCTACAGCCTAATTTTACAGAGCGTGGGCAGGCAATTACATTTATAGTTATTTGTTGGTGCATTTAAGACTGCCCTGAGCTACTTAGATAGCTGGCAGAATGACACAGCAATTTTTGCCTCTGAAGCTACCGTGCTTACATGTAACAATTGCCGCCTTATATGTGCAAGGCACAGGGAATTAATTGAATGAAAAAGTCGATCAAATTAACTTAACAAAGGTACCATTTTTTTTCTACTTATCTGTGAAAGAATTCACATGATTTCAATAGGATCAGAAATTATCCTCAGTAAAGCTTGGTTGTCAAGATTGTGTAGCCTCACAAAGTAATTCAGAGTACGTTTTCTCCTCTTTTGAGATATAAATGCTGAGGAAAAAATGTGACGTCTTTCCCTCTTTTACTTTGCTGATTTTGGTCATATAACAGTTACAGTTACAGGTCATAACTTTATACCTGCATGTGTTAGAAGGAAGAAAGCTACAAAGTGTATTCACTCAATATATTTCTATAGTCAAAATATTTTATGTGGGGCATGCTGCTGATGTCGCAAACTCAAAAATCAGCACAGATGGGCTGAGATGGCTAAATAAATCCTTTAATGTACTCTTTCTGTAGGTGGGGTTATTTCTTGAACTAGAATCTGTGCACAGGAGTCGGACTGGAAAAGAGACACTTCCTTCCCTGTTCTGCTGGTGTACCTGGGGTTGGGATTTTGGTCATGGTGCTCAAGAATAAGTGTAAGTCTGTGAGGAAAGGTGAGTTGTGTCTTAGTGTTTCTAAGGGGCAAGAAGGGAGCACAGAGATTTCCAAAATATCCATGTCAGGCTGTATTAGGTATCTAACGGGTGTAATTAATTATCTATACAGTAAATGGAGAGAACAGGTGTCTCAGAGATGACTCAGAGCCATAAGTTAGATGGCTACATTCAGGCGGTATATAGCCTGCTCAGAGACCTGTTCTGGGTTGTGGAGGCTTCTGGAGTTGCTCCAAAAGCAATGCAAATTTCACTTGCTACCAAACAAGTGACTCTATGGTGCAATGCTTGTTTTTTTTTTTTTTTTTTTTTTCTTCTGAGCAATCAGTCTTACTCCCCAAAGCAATTGAAGCACAGCCAGACAAACCATTCTCCCATTACATAAAAAATGTGTAACAACAATTAAAAACAAGTAGCTCACTGCAAGTTTGTTTTTAGACCTTGGGCACTTCTATTCCAGGGGTTTTTCCTGTTAATTTAACTAATCTGCCATTTAGGAGAGAGGAAGGAGGGGGTCAATCTTGAAGCATCACATTTTCTAACAAGTTATGTCTGCAATTGGTTCCCTCCCCACTCCCCAAGCCAAAACAATTATGCCATTTTGGGATAATAAAAACCCATTTCCATAAATATATTCTAGAAATTGTTTTTCTTCTGTTGCAGATGAAACAGTAAATTACAACCCATAGTGGATCTGGATGCTGTTGTTTATTTAAGAACCAGTGGAATTAGATCTTTTACCCTGCTTGATCATCCCACACACTCATTTCCTCGCTTCTCCTGGGCTATAATCCTAGGTCTTGGGTTTCCTTCCCTGCAGGTCGCTCCAGGAAGGTTGGGCAGAAAGTCATGACAGTTTGTGCTGTGTTGCTGCTCACACTCACCAGTCCTGGGTGTTAGTGGCCAAGGTCCCTGGGTGCTAACTGGAATTCCTTTCCACCCAATAGCCTGATCTCCTCTTCTGGGGTCTTTCCTGCAGGCAGAGTCTGCACCTTCATCTTTAGAAGACCACTTCCTCTTTTGGGGAACACATCTTTTTCACACCTGCTTTTCTTTCCAGAAGCCAAGCCCCTGGTTTCCCAATCTAAATAGTCCCATTGCAGAAGCACAATGTGTGATCAGCCTCCCGTCTGGTGATTCGTATCTCTATGAACTGTCAGACTGGGGTCATGTCACTTCTGTTTCATACAGGTGCTATGAATGTTTGCAATCAAACATTCATATTGGCAGCAGCTAGCTAGCAAGCAGCAGATTTCAAAAGTTCAGTTTCAGGCGTTCAACCACATACATGCAATAATCTGTTACCTGTCAGCATTGACAACTTAAATTTTTTTTCACCTTACAACACCTCTTAATGACAGTGGTCCTAATATGATATTGTTTTATGCTGCCACTTCAGCTTGGGGCCTATTTCTTTGTAAAGACCAAGATCAACCATATATATTTAGTAATGATAAATTGAGATGTCAAAGGGAGTAAGAAATTCCATTCCAGTGTGCTCTTTTCTTTCCTCCTTTGTTACTTTAAAGTAAGAATCAGTCAGGGTGATGTGCCTGTGTCTTCCTTTAATGGCACCTGATAAAGAATAATCTAGTTAAAACTAGATTGGCCTCTTTGAATATTTAATAGATTACTCCAAAGCAGGTGGTATGAGTAATAGAATTTGCCAGGCTATGCGTGAAAACAGAAGTTTATTTAATTACAAGAACTTCTAGTCTGCCAGAAATAGTGTTTCATCACAATGAAGCAAATGTTTTCATGTTAGAAGCAGTTCATTCTGAAAGGATATTTATATACTTACTAGTTACTAATATATTAAATTATTAATATTGTAAATGCAGAATACTGTATTTAATGACTGCTGATACTTATGCTGATCAATAGCTTTCTTCCTGTCTTAAGCAAAAAGATATTAGAGTAAGTTATTTGCTAAATCTAACACTCATGCCAATAGAGAGGAAAATATTATTGCAGAAATAAATAGAATATTGTTCTGCAGCAAATAGCATAGAGAGCTAACAAGAGCTAAAATGGAGTTGAAACTACAGAGAGGATGAAAAGTCATCAGCAGAAATAAAAATTGAGTAATATGAGAATTAAACTATGTCTTAATTCTTGAATAACTTTAATTTTTCTAATAATTCATCACCATTTTACTCACCCTTACAAAAAGTATACTGTGAATAATCTAAAAGGCACCTGCAGCCATGGCTGAGTATTTTTCTGAAAAACCAGTCCTACAACTTGTCTGAGGAGTATGCAAAGTACACCCCATGGATCATGAGCCCCAGGCGCTTTGGTGAAAGCAGGCATAGTTGTTGGATACTGAAAAAGGTGTGTTGCAAGTTAGATGAGAGATTTCATGTGTTGCACTCCTGTATATACACCGAAGTCAAGTGTAAACACTGGGAAAGTACAATTGAGAAGTAAAGGAAAGGAGGGGAAGTGGGTGTCTCCAGAGTTAGCGTTCAGATAAACAGCAGATTTCAGGACATCTATAGATAATGTAGTTACCTAAATTGTGTCAAAGCATTAATTTCAGGGACCTAAGTACTTTCAGTTTTTAGATCTGGTCATCATAGAAGTTCACATTCTATTATTTATTGCATAGTAATAAGATTTGAGGACAAGGATTAGTTTGAAAATTTTAAACTTCCATAGGTTCAAAGAATGCAATTTTCCCAATAATACTATATAATATTGCTATGCAGTGATGAAAATGATTATTCACATGATCATTTACATTTAAAAGACTATATCAAACCAGCCTAAAAGTTAGGAATATAATGTTATCTTGTTCAATCATTGATATTTCATTTGAAGGTAGATGATATCTTACCATGCATTTGTTCTATGATAGGAATTTTTTGCATATTATTATTTTATACCTGAATTAATTCTAAATATTTTTATTACAGTATGACAACTTCATGAGCTCGCATTAGCAAGCATAAGCTTGCTTTGGTGGAAAGTGTAGAGAAAAGAAACAATCCATATGCCAGTTGATTTATGTTTAAAATTAATTTTAATTTACCAGTATTCTCTAAGCAGAGGCTCTTACTTAAACTTTCAGAGTTAGCTGAAAAGCTCAATTCCCTGATGAATAAGTCTCTGAAATAGGAATCAAAATACATGAGAATTGCTGAGTTATACTTTCTGAATCATAGCATGCATAAAGCATAAATCTGACAGACCTATATTGTGACAGCAGTTACAAAAACAATAGATTCAAAAGTCTTCATAATCTATTTCAGTTGGATGATCTTAAAGAGCCTTGAATAAGTAATCTCAAGTAAAAAAAAAAACCAAAAAACTCTTAAATCATAATGGATACTTTGTGTTATGTCTCTATAAATAGTTATGTCATTTTCTTTAAAGAGCATTTGAAATTTGGTAGTAAAACCAATAAGAATTAAATAAAAATGTCCTTTTCCTGAAAAGACCAATTTTCGTTTACAAAACTTTCTTTTTTATGGTACACTTCATTTTTCACTGCTATCCTTTGTCCCTTTCCTGATCAACATAATAACTATTAAAATGATAGCCCTTAATCAATTGTTTAAATCTTTAAAATCTACTGATCTTTTTTTTTTAAATAGCATGTTGATAAATTAATTATTAAAGTATATTAATTAAAAACAATTTGCAGGAAACTAAAATCTAAACCTTGTTAGAATCTAAAGTGAGGTCTTCTTCAACCTTTGGCTTGTATAGAAGAAAGTCAGGTCCCAAGATGGACACTTGCTGAGTCTAAATGTTCAAGTTTTGTTCAGTGAGCTTATAATGCATTATACCTAAACTATCAATTTACAGCTCTAGAGCGCCATTTTCCTGCCCCTTTTATATAAGTAAGTAGTATAACAACTTCAGCATCACTCTTAAGTATAAGAGTAATATACAAGGATAAGCAGAATAGGTATGGGTATGTACCTGGAGTATGGAATGTTATTTTTAGCAGTGGTAGCAGTAAAGCCATGTTATTCCCCTGGGAGGTCTGATTCTTTTGAGCAGAACATTATCTAGTATTCAGAGAATGATGGACAATGTATAAAAATAAAATTGTAAAAGTATTATTAGCTTCATAAAATTGTAGCAGCAGCAGCCAAGTTAGAAGGTAGGCCTAGTCTTAATATAAACCAGCTAATTTTATCTTGATTAATGTTTGAGCAAAACAGTTTTAAACTTTCTCTTTGTAGTTTCTGCCTGCAGTGAATGTGTGGAAACTGAAAAGCGAGTTTTGTTACCACATGAAAAAACTTCATTGGGGATGAATATAGAAAAATTGCTAGTAGAAGAAAGCTTATATATATGTAAATGTTGAAAACTCCAGACTTCAGTGTATGCACTTGAAATGATTTGTAGGGAGATGAATGAGAATATTTTTAATTGGCAGTGGTGATGCGTAGTCCTTCTAGTTTCTGAGCAGAATCCGTGAAGTTGAGCAGTGCAAACGCGAAACATAGTCTAATTATAATCATGCACATATGAACTTCAGGTATTTTAGCTGCTAGAGGAAGGGCATTTGCCTGCAAGAAGGCAGCTGACAAATGTGAGCCCTCTGTCTGTTATTTTAGGTTAAATCTCCTGGTTTCTATATTTTTGGAGAAAAGGCAGTAAAATATTTTTCAAGGAAGTGACTCTTTTTAAGTGGGGACAATAAAGCCTACCCCATATCAAGAGCAGAGTGTAGGAGGCCTGACCTGTAATAACAGGGAAATGACTCCCATAGATACAAAATATGCTTTCAACATCTATCAACAATAACTGTCAGAAGGTCCCTCACTTCTCCATGAAAAAAAAACATACAAAGAGGGAGGTGAAAAATTAATTTGTCCTGCCTACATCTGAGAAACCAGTGACAATGTCAAGATCTAGGACACTTTGCTTCATCCTCTGTGTCCAAAGTCATATGAGTGCAAAGATTCTGCAGAAAGAAACTGAAAAAGCAGACATTACTTTTTCTTTCCATCTCTTGTAGGAATGCTTTTGTTCTTTAAGTTTATGAAAGAGAACAGCATGTATATATTTTGGGGAGGGAATGACACAATTGGCAGTTTTCTAAAAGTAGGTTCGGTTCTTACCTTTTTCTCCAGTTCTGTTAACAATGTTAGAAAGTGTTGTACAAAAGGTGAAACTGCAAGTTGTCCAGCAATTATTTCTATTTCTATGCTGATGAGTTAGGACAAGACTAATAGACAAGGTACGATAAGACTGAAAGAGTGGGTGTACATTCTCCCATTGTTGTCCCACCTTGCCTGTACAGTGCCATAATTAATTGTAGTGATATTTAAGAAGTATTTAAGTAGTAATTAATAAAGAAATGGGATAAATTGTTGTAATTTTTCAGGTGAAATAAATTAAAAATTCCACTACTCAGAAATGCTTTTAAAGAAGCCACACTTTTTTAGTTTATCATTTTTTTTAATTTTTCTGTTAATTTTTAAAAATTAAAATTATTTTTAAACTTTTGACAATGCTACTATGACCTGTATCCATCATAGTTGTGAGGCCACAACCAGTTTATGCAAGTCCAAATTCAGTATCAACACACAGGTCTATTTTATTCATAGATGGAAATTTCAAATCCCAATAGAATCAAAATACATTCAATTTACAATGGATAAAGCAAATCTCACAAAATAGGATACTTTATCAGTTCATATCCATTCACTGTTTATCATTTTGGGTATCAAACAGTGAATCCTGGAAGATATTTCTTTCCGTAATTTTATGTGACTTCATGATCACATGTTCTTTCTAGTCTTTTTCATTTAGAACTACTAACACCGTGGTGGTCTGTGTTGTTTCACTCTGAAGCACTTGAGGGCTATGGGCTGATCTTTCAGGGTGTTACAACCACCAAGGTTTGGGTTAGGCAGGTGCAATTGGAGTGCAGACAGATTTGAGATGGGGAAACAGCTATCATAAAGTGACATAAGAACTGCACAGTAATGAAGATCATTAATTTGTTAATCAAGAAGATAAACAAATCATCCCAAGCTTCCATGGTCTTCGATGATTGCTGAAAGGATACCCGACAGACAGGTTGTGCTGACGTTAGGTGATTTTTCCATTTGGAGAAGGTTGACCCTCTTGTGCTGTTGGGCCATATGCAGTGATCAGACACCAGTGTTCACCCCCCATGCTAGTTTTTTTCTGTTCAGACTTGGTGAGGAAGTAAAAGTATTTTGAATATTAGCTTATAATTACACAGTTACTTTTAAAACAGGAAGAGCTTGATATTCAGACAGCAACATAATATCTTCTCCATTATTTTAAGCACAGTACAAACTATGACAGGTACAAAAAAAGTTCTGTAAACAAAACAATGATTTAATGATTTTTTTTTTTTTTCCCATGTTGTAAATTGCTTCAGCTGTGAGTTTTATCCAAGCATGGTTCAAAGGGAAATGGACTTTGGCAACAAGCAGATGTTGTTTTCCTTTCAAACTCAAGCTAACAAAGCAATCAAATATGAATAATATCAAATTATCTTTGGCACATTGTATGTCCCAATACAAATTATTCGGATACAGAATGAGAACTGTTTTATTCTAATCAAATATCCACATTTTTCTACAAGTAATGAAAAAAATCTACATTTTACTTATAGCTAGCCTCTAGAAGAGAGTCTGTGCTACAGAGTAGATGAAAATAGTTATCAGCTGTACATCAAAGAAGTAACATCAGAATATATAATAAGGATTGTCAATAGTAAATGTGATATTTTGTGGCCATTAATCCCTAATCTTAATGTACTAAATCAATATGTCACCTATTATTATAGAATCACAATTTGATAATTCATATTAAAACTATAAATGTACTCTCTCGAGTCAGGAAAAAATAATTTACTTATGACTCAAGTGTGGTTTCTTTCCTCTGTCAAATTCGTTCCCACTGATTTCAGAACTTATGCATGAGAGAGAGGGCTTAGACAGTGTCACAATTAGATGATTCTGAAAATGGTCTATATTTTCAGATAGCATCCAGAAGTGGGGTCTGCCTGAAAGACTTGAGGTTTCTCATTGGCACATGCAGCTCACATAGGTCCACATCTATCAGAGGAGCTTGATTTGAATAGGATCTAGCAAACGTGTTATATTTTATTTCATTAGTCTCTGATCTGTTATTCTAAGCACACTGTAAAAAAATACTGGTTATTTGTAAAACAAAAATCAGTTTTGAGTTTTCAGTTATTAAAAAAAAATAAAAGCCAAAGCTTTGTTTTCTTGTCTGTTAACAGCTATACCTTTTTTGTGGCCTGGTTACTGAGGCATTGTTGGGGTAATTTATCTCACCTTAGGAAAAACTCCAAAGAATCATAAACTTAAATACACTTTCTATACTTAATTTGCCATACATTTTAATACATGAATCATTTCTTAACCAGACCTTTGGAATCTTGATTTATTTCCTATAAAATCAGTATTTATATTTAGGTCAGATTTACCCAAGCACTTATTTACCATAACAACACTGTCATAATTTTATTAAAACTTAGTGTTGCAGACTGATTACTAATAAAGTAATTCTAGCAAGTAACCAGAATATTCTATTTTAACAAAAACATTGTGTCTGTTTTTTACCGAATAAATAAGAGCAACGTTAACTTTCTGAGTAATAGAAGAGCTTCCACACAATATTAGACTCACTGTTCAGTTCACATGTATTTAACAAACTTGTTGGGAGTAATTTTTTCCAGCTTGTATTTCTGTAAATAAAAAACCCCAACCCTCTCTAAAGTCGACATCACCATACTCTCTTTAGCTAAATTTCCCCTTGGAAATGCAGGCCAAATTCACAAAATTTAATAAATGATTGAACATAACAAGGTGAGTTTGAGGGAAAAATACTTCTACTTTTTTCATATAAAAATCTAATCCTAAAAGTTTCCTCTAGGACATGAAAATACTTATTATTCAGATTAATGGAAGGTTATACATCATTAGCACTAGCTGGTTGCTACATGACTCACCTTGCAGTTTCTTGCTTCTATTTTTCAAAATTAATCAATTGCAAGATGCCATAGTTACTGTATATATATAATTTATATGATCTTCTGAAAATGTCTTCTGTGTTTTGTCCTATAGTGAGTTAGAAATATGCTTTAAGAGTTGGATTCCCTTATTCATTGATCCTGTTTAAACTACTATTTTGATAAAGATGTAATTCCTCAGTTGCAATTCACTTATGATTTCTCCCAACAATGCATTGTAGCAGAAAAATTTGGGTGTAGTTCATTCACAGTACTGTTCCCATTATACCTTTGGAAATCAGTCCTTCTTATTTCTGGAAGAGAGATGTATGAGTATAAGGTGTGATCTTTCACAAGGACAAGGTAGCAGCACACTGAAATCCTGGTGCTTACTTTAAAATTACTGTTTTTCTTCCCTTTCTCTTATTTTTAACACATTTTAACATGTTAAACAGGCTTCCCTTTACTTCAATTGCATATCCTGGGGCTTAAAGACACCTTGTTTTAAATCCCATAGTAGGAAAATGTTCTGTCTTCACTGAATGTATCTAACAATGTGAGGGAGTAATTCAAATTCCATGCTAAATTAACAAGAAGTTTATAATCTCTGATGATTCTGAAGCAGTGAGATTCTTTGCAGCTAATCAGATCACCTGTCTCTGTGAGAGCCTCCTGATTATAATCATTCCAGATCTTCCTAGGCAATAATGAGGATAATTCATTTTAGCAGGCCATTAATGATTAAAAAAACTTACATGGAAAGAATGTCATAATCAAGATGAAACAGTAAAAGACAAAGTAATGATTTTGTACCTGAGTGACACCCAACTCAGTCATATTTCAATTATCCAACAAACTGTTCATCAGGCAAAACAGGCATGGGCCACCAGTAGTATATTAACTAAATTTCTCAACTTACTTTTCTGCTGAAAAGTTGCACCAAGTGGTTAAACCTGAGAAGGAATTAAATTTGGATGAGAAGACATCAGACAAGATTCAGCCAGCACCTTCTGAACTGTCAGCACCTGTCAGCAGCCTTAGTCAAAGAAGAATGATGATTTCTGTGTGTACTTGTGTGTATGTTCACTTCCCAAGAATATGTGATGTGTGCCTGTGCCAAAGCTATTTATTCACAATTTTTTGAAGAAAGTGAATTTATGTTTTTTTCTTATGGTTTGGGAAAAATAAGGCTGTATAAACCTCAATGTATTCAGCTGATATATAATCCGATAGTTCTGATGGAATTTAATTATAATAACATCTTAATTGAAGGTAAATTAAAGAGGACTATGAACAAGTGCTGTCACACTAAATGAAAATTTAAATTACACCAGTAACAGACAGCTCTGTCCTAGAGTTATGACTTAAAGAGTGTGACATTTTGGTTTCAGGTTAATCAATGAATGCTTTACAAATATTTTGAAGACTTTCTTGATCTATTATAGGCTAAAATAAATCTAAACTTCTGACAGACACTGAGACTGAGAGCAAAGAGAGTTTCACTTTGGAGAGGACAAAACATGAGGAATGGAAGGGGGGATTTTTTGTTCGGGAGATGAGATGCCCTCACAGTTTGGGGTTTCCTCCAGTCCCTTCACCAATACATACAGAGGTGCACTTGGCTCTTATTTAATCAATTGCTCTCCTACTGTGGTTTTGAAGTATAAAGGAAATGTTTTTTAGACGGAAGAGCATAGATCTAATAGACTGATGAAGCTTACTGTCTTTTCTCCTAGGCCTTATTTTTGCCACCGTGTTTATCAGGGATCGTGCTGCTATATTTTCCCGAGGGAGCACAGCCAGTGTCCCTGTCAGTGGAGGGAATGGCTGTGCTAACACCCAGCCATCCGTGTGCTTCATGGATGCTTGTGTGAACAGAAGGAGGGACTCGGCACCTCCACAGAAATTTTTGCCTCCCTCCCCTCTGTCTTGCCTCAAAACAGATCTAAAACTACATCCTTTTATCATTGTAGACATATCTATCACAGTTTTATCTTGTAACAGTTATAACTCCCAGGTCCCCATAAAACCCTTTGCTACCTGACATGCAGCCTGCGCTATCCCACACACTGACCCAGAAAGAGCTCAGGCAATTTTACTGGCTCGCTCTCCTCATGATCACAAACCCGGGTATTTTTTCACCACCACCATCCCCAAAACAAAAACCCTGATATGAATTTGTTCCAGTCTAACTCACCAGTCATGTCAATCCCTTACCTCCTTCATGCTTACTCAGATGTCTGGAAAACAAGCCTCTGCAAAAAAACAAGCCCTTCATCAATAGAGCTTGTCAGCTGTGGGCTCTGTGGCTGCATTTTCCTGCTCTTCGGTAGCAGATCTTAATATCTCTAAGAAAATGACTGCACAACTAACAGCCTGTACTTTTCACCCATCCATAAATGCACAGCTGGCATCCTTATGGGATTTCTATTATGCATATTCAGCCTAGCATTTTCAAATATTCAGATGCTCTGTATTATTTCTTCTTATGGGGAAAAAATATTGTAGAAGCAGAGGGCTGTTCTCTTAATCCTCTGGATTTAGCTATTAGCTTTGGGATTTGAATGGAAAGGCTTTTCATTTCTATTCACTCCTATATTCCATGGGGTCCCAGAATATGGGCTGCTGGTAAAGAAAATTCTCAGACTGATTTTAGGAAGTATGGAGCCTCTCTTCAGCTAGGAGTTGTTGAAAACATAGATTCCAGCCAGCAGTTTAATGTTATATCCTAACTGCCATTTTCTCAACAAGGAAAACTGCTTGTTGAGTGTTAGATTTAACAGTCCTATTGACACAACCAGAGGTACACAAAAAAATGGGAGCTGGTTTATCAGTTTGTTCCAGTTTTACTCATTTTTGTTTAGTCTTTTAGACAGCACTGTAAAAATGGTGTCATTATGGAGGTGCTTGAATATTTAATCCTTGTAATTAGAATTTACTCTTTTGCCTTTCTGAGTTCTCACAGAGTTATGTTTGGCAGCATAATTTCTCATTTCTGGTGATCTCTTCATAACTAGAGCAGCTCAGAAATGTTCACCAAAACAATTTGATAGGAAAAATTTATTTTTCCTTTAGACAGATGATTATGTCTTAGTGAGGGCCTATCCTAGAATTTCATTAATGACTACCAGGAGAAACAAGGATTTTCAAAATCTCTACAATATATAAGACTGTAGTTGCTAGCAGCATGATGAGTTACATTAGAACACTTCCTAACACTTATGAGTCATCGTTTCCTAACTCAGTGTTGCTGACTGGTTCTTTTCTAACACATGAAACTAAAATATGTCACATATGATGATCTGAACAGCTTAATGTCAGTGGAGAACAATAACCCATCCAGAAACTAATAATCAATACAAATGTTGCAGCTCAGAAGGAGTCATTAGCCTTTTTGTTTTCCATATAATGGGACAGATAGTAACTACATGCTTTTAAACAGCTATTTAATTTCCCTCTCGTGGCCAACTGGAGGTAGAATCACTTTATAAGCCTGTGTGTCTAAAAAGCAATTGTTTATTTTATTTTTTTGACTGAAGATTCTGGATGCTCATAGATTTGTCTAAATTTTGGGAAGATTTTATGAGGTCTAGAAAAATTAGATGGTAACTCTTGCTGCCTTTGCACCTGCTGACTTCATTGGGAATGACTTGGAACCTGATCTGCTGAAAGAAGGGGTATACTATGACTTTTTGACCTTAGGGTCAGGCTTGGAGGGGATTGTAAAATCTAAAAGTTAGATAAAAGAACATCACTCTTTCAAATGCCTGACCCAAGTAGAAGACTCCAAACCAAAATTATCTCCTAGGCTTCCTATATAATGGGAGAATTGGATGCCTCTGAATGGGATCCTCAAAAGGCAGCATATTCAGTAGAGCATCATCTAGTCAGCTCACTTGATGAATAGATATGTAATATGAGATAGCATAAAAGCCTAAGGCTAAAGATTTATCTCTGAGTATTGCCCCTATAAAGACTCACATATGAAACTAATATTATTCCTACCATGTCAGTGAACTCTCTCCTGAAGGCAGGTGTTTGTTTCCATCATTTCAGTGGCTTGAATTTGCCACTGGAGTAGAAAACATGGCCATTGGATTAGGAAGGTTATCTCCATTTCTGTTGGTATGCTATAGTCTACAGGTTGCACTTAATCAGGAAACAGCAAAGGATGATTCATTCTGCTTCTTCCACAAGAAGATATGAGCAAATCAGGTCATGAGCTAACCTGCAGAAACTGTTTTATGAGAAGGAGGACTTCTTGGTCTCAGCTAAGTTATGTCCTCTATTGCATTGTCTTCCTGATTCAGAGTTTTCAGTTCTTTGTTACATCTTGGAAGAGTACTATTGGGTAGAAAATTCCACCTAATTGGTTATAGAATTTAACTGTATTATTATTTCACCCTTCTGGGCTGAAGGAGATGTCAATTTGCCTCTGGATGTAGAGAAAAGAACTGAGGCTGGTTTCTTCCGGAAGACTGAAACCAGTCTCAGTTTTCCTTAATAAGTACTCTAAAGAGTGTGGGGAGATACCTAGTCCAGTACTTTTAAAATAAAGTGGATGCTGCAATTGCATTTTTGAGGAATTTTGATTTTGCTGGCGCTCATGTGTTTATAGAATATGGAATGAACTATGCAGGGAACAAAGGCAGACAGTTATACAGTTTCTTGATCCTGATTGGGTAGGTGATAAATTAGAAGGGTAATTTTGATTTTGATGTCTCAGACAGAATGACTTTACTGTAAATAATGAAGATAAAACTGGTAGGTATTTATGTGTCATTTCTGTTTTACAGCTTGATTTCCAACTGAAGACCACCTTCTGCATCCGCTGTTGCTCAGAGATCTGTAAAGCAATACTGGAAATTACCCATGAGGGCTCTTGGTAATTTCCTATTTTATTATTTGCTCATAATCCAATTTTGAGACTTGAGCCCATAAAATGTTAAAGTCATCTATCATAGTGTTTATGACAATGTTAAGTATTAAGGGTAGTTAAAACACTGGGGCCCAATTATGTGCATATGTTATGTTAATTTTTTTTTTCTCTTTTTTGTAATTCCTGGGATCACAAAATCAGCTGTTTACACTCAGTTACAGAGTGAGTGACAATGGTAGCAACACTAAAACTGGCTTTGATGCCAAAGTTCTCCTAGTTGTTAACAACCCCCTGGTTAGAACCAATGGAAGTTCAGGAGACTGATTCAGCAAATACATTGTTCCCTGGAAACTGAAAATTTTGATGGCCAGTGAATTAAACAAATGGAAAATTATCACCATTAGGGTTCATATGTAGTTGTATAGGGCCAGAGTTTTACTGAGCTATTTACATGGCTAAGCCAATTTGGTCCAAAGGTGTGCAGGCACTTTATAAATGCACATTTCTAAAAGCTCAGTCTTGCAACTGAAAATTTCTCAGGACTGCTGCAGAAAGCTGAGAAAATATAATTTATTACTAGCAGTTAGCAAACGATAAGCTTTGGTGATGCCTTTTAGACATTTACAAATAGATACATCTTTTTTCAAGTAACCACGTGTCTCCAGTTCGTCATTAACATGTGCTTAATAAAAGCAAATTGCCAACAACATACTGATGGGTGTCTTAAAATGGTTTTCTTAGTATGATTTAGACTTTTCATCAATCTACATTATGAGATGACATTTGCACATTATACATGCTAAATGATAACTAAGTGCATACTACAGACTGTGCTCTATGTTGCTTAAATACCTTGTTGTTCATTAATTAATAATTTCATTTCATTTCGAGCACATTGGACAGTCTGGGTAAAAAGCAACTCTGTAACCTTGTTTGGGAATAGGTTACCCAAAGTTAAGGGACTGCCTGTTTCAGCAATTCTCCTCTCAGTTCCAGGAAACTTCAATTAAGCTTTTTTCCTATGAAATGTTGGATTTTATGTGGTTTGCTTGTGGGTTTTGTTTTGTTTTATTTTTCCCAGCCAAAACAACTTATTCAGCCCAGTTCTTTAAAAATGCTTCTTGTTTTGCCTGTCTTTTTTTCTGGAAGAGGAATGAAGCATCCTCAGCTAGGAGGTAGTATCTGCAAGGAACTGCAAGGGAACAAGTAGGCAGATGAAGGGTTTGACAGCAGAGTGAGGAAAAAGCTGGTAAGTTCAAACATGGAAGCATTGATAGTATGAGAGGACAGTTTGCTTTCAAAGTGGAGGGTTAGCTTATACATATTCTTAGTTTGGTATTATATCTATTTTATCTGGAAACTGGATGAATTTTAATAAGGGATGACAAAGTGAGCAGATCAAGAGATAAACATATATCTCCTCAGTGCTGTCAATTGGGATAAACCTCATAAAAGTCAGCTCTCTAATTACAGAGACAATTGATAGATGGAAAGTACTTCAATTGAACAACTGATTTTGTATGATAACAATGAAAGACTCTGTCCTGTTAAAAGCCCTTTCAGTCTACTCCCTTATAGTATTCTGTCTCTACGTTATTTACATATAATCACTTCGATTAAGAGAGTGTAATACTGATAATTTAACAAAGTGTCTTGTAAAAGCTTATCCAGGCATATAACAAATTCTGAGACATTGTAGGACTAACCCTACATTTTTTTCCTGCAGAGCAAATTCCTAATGAAGTCAGGGTGATTTTGTTTTTGGATAAGTGTTCAGTCACTTCCTGAAAATTTAGAGGGGAGTTAGTCATCATAAGAAGTTTTTATCATTATCATATACCACTTTAGCCCACGTTTTTTTTTTTTTAAAAAAAAAAAAAAAAAGTAATCTCAGATTTTCTAGCTACTGGTATTTTCAAAAAGGGTATGGGATGGTCTGCTCTGAGACTAGAACAAAGTACTAAGATAAACAACTGCATGAAAACTATGGAGAACTATTTAATAAAATAACAGGTTTTGGCCATGAATGGGTGATGTTTTGATAACCAGTCAGAAGCTAACACAGCTTTGCCAATCAGGATTCGCACTTTGAGGAAATGATCAATACATATTTGATTATAGTAGCGCTAATTAAACCTTTCCTGATAGTGCCAGAATGCCACTGGCCATTAAACTGAACTCTTTTTTTGTTTAATAGTTGGGAACATACCTTTGGACAAGCCCAGCCTTAGTAACTGGACCTATGTTCAACAGAAGAGAGTGAATTGCTGTCACATATTAGAAAGTTGTCTCTGTTGTAATGCACAGGCCACAGTAGAGGATTACTTGCATGCTGACAGAGTGCTCCTGACATGGGCCAAATCCCAGCCAGCTCTCTAACCAGTCTGCCATTCTTCATATGCAAAATAGGTAATGCACTCACCAACACCCTGGGAAATCCTGCTGCTGCCTTCTCAGTTTATTAAATAGTAGTGTTTTACTGGGATAAAAATGCCAAGTGTTAGGTACATATCATGACAATAAAATACTTAAAGAAAACTTTCATGAGCTTGTACGTGCAGATATGGATATTACTAAGGGGTACAAGAGAGGCTATAGCCCACTTCCCCTTTCTGATTTCTTTTCACCACCCATTTATGTATTTTTGCCTCACAATCTGTTAAATAGTGGTTACATGACCTCTATACCATGTGCTGCTTGCAAAGAGCTGTCTGCATAACCTCCTTTCTTCCCAGGGATGTCGTGACTCAATAAGCAGGTAGTGGAACTTCATAGCACACCAGTGGTTCTACTTTTCAAAACTCACCAGTGCGACTCAGCACAGAAGATCTGTAGTTCACACACTGAGCATGTAGCCTCGTCTTGCAGACAGTAGAGAGCAACCAGTATGTTGTATGTTTGTGTTTAGCAGGCCATATCTCCCTTGTATAGGAGACATAAACAAGATGAGTCATTATCACTCTGCACTCATAAGGCTAGAATTAGGCAATTTATGGCAACATCCTGGAATGGTATTGCAGCTGGCATTTCTGTAGATTACAATGCTAGACATCTGTGTTTTACCTATTTTTTAGATTGTGACTTCTAGAAAAATGTATCTTCCAGCTGAATAAAAGAGTGTTTGAACCTTGGTTTGTTTTGTTGTTTTTTTTTTTTTTTTTTCATAGAAGAGGAACTTTTTGGTTCATTTGTTTTTTTACAAACTCCCTTGAAGCTTCATTTTCAGTATATTCATTCTATATATATATATTTTTTCTCTGTCATGAACCAAATATTAATTAATAGATGAAGGAAAATATTGACCTTTACAGTTGTGAAAAACATAATCTTTGAAATTGTTTGCAATAATGATGTTGTCTTGAAATCTGTCAGATTAGACCAAAGTCCCCTAGCTGCAGCAACATTTGAGCAAATAACAGATGGGGACAGTATCAGGGCAAATTATGTCTGTCTGCTTCTGATGATGTTTCTACAGTTTAGGACAGAATCGCAGGTCTCATTTAATAGTTAGAGAAATCATCTCGTGCTGCAGATAGATAGATGTTTAGAATACCACTTAGATTTATTAACAGAGGAATGTAAACCTTCCGCTAACATGAGAACTGAACTCTCAAGTATTTCCCTTTCACTCTCCTATTAGTTCAGATAAGGGATTATTACTACGAATAGGATAAACAATTTTATCTTATGCCATTACTGTTATAAACAAATGTGGGGTTTCTCACATGCGTGACAAACCTTTTCTGCCCACTTCAACCTCCCCCTAAAAGAGGATGTGCATAGTCCATTAATAATCATAGAACAGGACAAATGGGACAGTTACGATATTGCAAGAGATGTCAAAGAGTTTATCATCAGGAAGCTGGAAACAGAGGGTTAAGTATGCAAACAGTTCTGTATATGGCACAAGTCTCATATAAACTGTTGGAAACAGGTACACACGTATTCTGCAGTTGCCCTTGTTTTCTTCTGGTTGATCACAGTTTTTCTATTGTGCAGTATTGTTAGATGCGATACTGATGCTGGCCCAAGCTGTAATTGAAGTAAAACTCTCAGTTTTCTTTGCTCTGTACAAAACATTAACCCACAGAGAGTGGATTATGAGAAATAAACAGGGAAAAAGGGAAGCAGGAAAAAATAATATGTTGGGGGTTTTGTGGATTTTTTTGTTTGTTTGGTTTTAATAAATCATTATTTCAGGAGAGTTTTTCAACTGTTAAAATTTTCATCCTGTTCCCTGACTCCAAAAGATATTTCCTGCTCTCAGTCATCTAAATTGTGAGGCAGATGATGGTAGCAATAATATTATAGAAGGCAGTTGTCATCTTCTCACTTTTAACACTGCTGTAATGAGGATGGTAGAACGAGGTAGAACTTACAAGGAAAGAAAGAATTTAAGAGATTTCCTCCCTTGCTTTCATTAGGTAAGTCTTATATTTCTTCTAAAACTGATACATTAAACAAGTGGGAAGTGCATGATTTCCTGCAAACTAAAATAAAGCTGTATACACTGAGGTCCCGTTAAGTACAGAAGAGTACTATGTGCACAGAGTATTGGTACAAGGCAGTGGGCTTTGGAGGAAGAAACTCAGAGGAGAAATAACAAACATGTACTTCAACCAAGACAGAAGCTTTGCACACTGCTGAGGTTAAGATCTGTTCCTTAGTTTTCTGCATCTACATATTTTGTTTCTAATCGTCTTTACAATTTACCCTCTGTTAGCACTCATATACCTGTTCTATTTTCTCCATATAAAGCAGTGACTACACCTTTTATGGCACCAGGTTTTTTACAAAATGAAAATGAAGACACTTTCCCCCCTGAACTTTCCAATCTGTTTCTGCTGTCCCTTGCTTTTTTCGTTTTTATATACAGTCCTCCTGTGCACACTAGATTTTTTTTCTATTTAGTCATTAGTACAACAAGCTACATTCAACCTCTTAAGAACAGATTTTGTTTGCAAGATTAATATTCAAAAAGGTGGGTTTAGAATATTTTTTGTCCTGCTTGTCTAAAGAAATGCAGCATATGGAATCACACTATCCATCTGCCAGATTCTCAGTCTCCCATTTCTCTTGCAAGGACATTTATGCCTGCTGGCCACGTTCAAAGACACTGAATTCCTTAAGATTGGTGTGGACAAAGGAGAGAGACTAGCATCACTGAAACCCCCCTGACATAGTGGCAATATGGTGAAACCAAGAGTTAGCTGATCTGCTTGGTCTGCTGACTAGTACACATATAGTAGCTGTTGAATTAATACATGTATATCTACAAGCTGATCACAACACATGCCACCTCTTCCCCAGCTGGTTACTATGTGACTCAGATACATGTCACCTCAGGGAGGTGCTAATAATACAGAGGGACTTAGAAGATGTTCAGACAGATGGAATTGTCACAGTGATGTATGTAGATGAAGCAAAAAACTTAAAATCATTAGTCAACCAACTTCAATTGTTTTGGTGTTCATTTTTTTCTGTTGGTCTAGTACACTTTTCAGAACTTGGGAATATCTGGGGTACAAATGTTTTTACTGTATCTGAGTAAGGAGGAAGAATATCTCTGCCCATCTTTCGGAAGGCAGGAATCACAGCAGTTAACTGAGACTATGTATGTCTCGTCCATTTTATTTTTTGCCCTTTTGTGCCTCTTGTTGATGGTTTGTGAAAGTCGAAGCTCTCTTAAGTGGTATGAAAAGTAAGAGATCATTTTCATCTTAGGGAATTTCTATGCATGGAAAAATGCTTAGCTGTGTTAGTAACTGGAAGTAATTAGGAGAGTATTTGCTTATCAAAAGGCAAGGATATCTACATCCCTTTAAAAGAAGTGGAGCAGCAGATTATAATTACAAAATAAAACAGAATGTGTGTTTCTTATTTTTTTTTTAAATAAAGACTTCAGAGCCATGTTTGTCAGGCCCACCTTGGCAGTGATCTTCCAGTCTGTTTCCACTGTAATTTTTAATACAGAGATTGATCTATTCCGTTCTTATCTAGAATGTAAGGAATTCTACCAACATCATGATGTAGTTCAAATGCTGTGGTTTTTGTCAGATTTCTGTTCCTTGTGGTTTCTCTGCACTGGTCTTATCTTGGCTGCCAGCTCTGACCCTATTACAATTTCTTGCACCTGTCCAAGGGCCCTGGACTAGTTTGTCTTTGGCCTTATCTTTTATCTGAAAATGTGCCCTACTGCTTATTTCACCTGGCTCTCTAACCTTTAGCCTAACATGACATTTGCCTTCATCTCATCCTTTCAGTAGATTATGTAGACTCTCTCAGTTTTCCTAGAGTACAGGTCTGATTACATCCCTAATAAACCACTTCAGCTGGAATACTCAATATTCTGGTTATGGGTCCTGGCCTGTCCTGATTTCATCTATCTGGCCTAAGTTTGAGCTTTGGTTGGTCACCATGCTGTGGTATGAGCCTGGTTGGCAGCCAACCACCCTACAGCTGCTCACCGACCCTCCTCCCGCAGCTGGGAATGGGGGAGGGAATTGGAGGGGTAAAGGGAGACTCGCAGGTTGAGATAGAAACAGTTTAATAATGGTAATAAAATGAAAACAATGACAACAATAGAAAATATAAACAGGCAATGCACAATGCAATTGTTCACCACCTGCTGACCAATACCCAGCCCATTCCCAGCTAGCAATACCGAAATATCAACATCTTACAATCGCAATCCCAGAAACGAGAGAGCTCCTTCCTGACCACCCCTCCTCTATATAGTGAGCATGATGTTACATAACATGGAATATTTCATTGGTCAATTTGGATCTGGTGCTCTGGCTGTGCTCCCTCCCTGCTTCTTGTGCACTTGCACATGGGCAGGAAATGGGGACTTGGAGAGTCCTTGAAACCTCATCAGCAACTGAAAACATCAGTGTGCTATCAACATTCTTCTCATACCAAACTCATTTCTGAGTCTAAAACACAGCACTATACTAGTTACCAGAAAGGAACAATAACTCTATTCCAGCCCAAACCAGGACATACCACTACTAAGAAGTCACAGAATTCTCTTTTCCTGAAGAAGGGCCACAGACTTTGTGGGAAAGATTCAGGTGGCACTACAGCTGAACATACAGGCTGTAACAATGAAAATCACACAAAAGAAAAAAAGTGCATTGAAAATAATCAGGTATTAGGAAAAGGGAATTCTATAATATTTGCATTATTTCCTTTATAAATGGAAAGAAAGATGAAGAGAGTTGGTTTTCATACACGATCCACATTTTTGCATTAAACTGGAAGCTAGTTTTATGTGGTGTGTCCTAATTTTCTTTTCGGAGCTTTTCTGGCAATCTGATTTATTCATAAGATTTCATCAATGTTTTTAAATCCAGTGGATTTAAGTGTTACTATTGGTGATAACACGAGTTTTGATTGTGACGATTTAGAAATTAAACATATAAATAATAACTGTGGAAGAACATATTGTATTTGATACACGTCTTTGCAACAAGGAACCTAGTTTTCCTTTTTTAGAATTAATAACTGCATAGGGGGGAAAAAACACCACTTTTTTCCTGTAAATACAGGAGGAAATAGCAATGATTTCTTCTGATTTTCAAATTGCTGAAGATACCTACAAAAAACATGCCTTTAATGTCAAGCAAATGCAATAAAAAAGACTCCAAAAATAAGTCACTCTACTCTTTGAAGTCATGGTGACATCCCAAATAGTTAGAGTAACAAAGAATTGAATCTGGCTCTGATTTAATAGTTTTCTAAGATTTTTTCTTTGTTGTTTTTTTGTTGTTGTTGTTTTTTTTGTTTTGTTTTGGTTTTGTTTTTTTTTTTTTTTTTTCCTCCAGCAGATGCAACATTTCCTGAAAAGGTTTTGCCTATCTGTAGTTTAATTGAACAATTGTTTCATTCCAATGGGTAAACACAATAACTAAGAGATAGACAGCCATCAAACAAGGCTCATATATTCTAAAGCTTGGTTTTTTAGAATATCAAATATTCATTCATCTTTCTATTTTAAATGTAAGAAAACCACTGAGTCTTTACTGCTTTTAACATTATAGTTGGAATACAGAAGTAAAATGTTGCATAGTATGAAGGGATTAGTTATTTAATTATTAGAAGTTATCTAGTCTAGTGTTGGAAAGTAATGTCTGTCATTCCCTTATTCTCATTAGACAAGTCATATTTTTACATAATTACAAGAAATAATGCCTCTGGAAAACACTTCTGTATATGAGTGAGCAAATTAGAAACAGCTGAAACCCCTATTGTGTAGCAGTGACATCTCTGCCAGTTCTGCCTCAAGTGCTATAAGAAGTGGTGTGCAACAAAACTCACAGAGTAGAGGCAATTAAGACTGAAAGACAGAAATGCTGAAAATTACCAGACAAAAAGCATCACAGGGTCAGGATGCCAAGGCACATCAAGGAATGTTAATAGAGACAAGGATGTCTGAATACTGACTGTAGGAGAATTTTGTGGCATTTGAAAATAACATGTCTAAAAATATGTTGAAACACTACATGGTTCTTGGGATGTTTTTATATCTTCTCAGATATATTTAGTAAACTAAATCATCAGCAAATGACCTGTAGAAATAAAAGCTGAACAGAAATAAAATTGTCTGTGTCTGCATTGTTTTGACAGTATTAACAGCAGCACAAACACAACACTATGTAATTGTTTGTTAGGGGAGCATTTTGTAAAGTATAAAGTAGCTTCTGTACGTGAATGTGCAAAATAGAGGGCTAGGATAGGCAAGGACATTTAAGCTAGAGATTTTCTTTCTATATTCTGGAGGAGGAGCTGGGGTGATTTTGTTAGGGCTTTTTTCTGTTATTGTTTTCTACTCTCAAAGGCCAAATAGAGAAAAACATTCCACTGAATTTCACTTGCAAGGGTCTTAGTGTTTCTCTGTTAGTTTTGGCTCCACATCAATCCGTAAATTAGACTTTTCCAATTCTTTTTCCCCACCAAACCCCACAGACAGAGCCTCTTCCATACTGCAAAATAACTAAGCACTAAGAGGATACTTTTGTGTGTTGAGTGGGAACCAAGTCAAGATTTTCTTCTAAGATTGACACTCCTATCAATGCATATTTAATTGTTAGCATAAAGGAGGGCTATTCCAACAGAGAACATTGTACAAAGTCAGTTCTACAGCACATTAACTGCAGCTCCTTCCTGTGATTTTTGGAGAAAATAGCTGGATTTTCTACTATGGTACAGATAAACAAGATCTGTCCTCTCATTTGACCAGAAATTTCACTCTTGAACTGAGAAAATATTGTGATGCAAGTGTGGCAAAAGCTTTCAGTTTGAGACAGTAGTTTCCAAAACAAAAACCAAGTAAACATACTTCAGAAAGCGTCCTTCAGATAAGTCCTACTAGCTGTAATCTGGATAAAGATACATAAAACATTTTTTGCATTCATATTTTTGAAAATATGCATATGTATAATGTATAAATTCAATCATTTATTTAAATTTATTGGGCCTAGAAGACAGGCATGTTATGAGACATGTTATAATACATTTCAGAATGCAAGCTTTGATAATAGCAGTCAGACCAGTCAAAGGAACGTGATCTTTGATTTCAAGTTTGTTAAGAAGATGTCTACTCCATTTATGAACTGAAAAATCATTCCACCTTCAAAGAATGCTTTAAAATCCCTGTGACTGCCCTATCTATGGTCCTGTTGCATTTCAGGAACTGAAAAGTTATACCTGACGTCTACATTCACCCCAGAAATTAAAGGTTTCCAAAATAGATTCAGGGTAGAACAAAAAGTCAAAACGACTATGTATTAAGTAACATATTTTTTTAGATGATTATTGAGAACAATAGCCAGCATATCTTTATGGGACACTATGCATATCAGCACAGAGTTGGATCAAGGGACATTTAATTAAAAAACAAACAAACAAACAAACAAACAAACAAACTTTGAACACTTGCAGTACTAAAAATCTTATATTTTGAAATTTTAGCCATTTTTTTTCACTGAATGCTGAAGTATTACATGCAAAATTTGCTCTGCAAGAATATAGCCATTTGACAGAGAAAGGTTTCTAAGATCTAGGGTGTCATCTGTGGTCAAAATTTAAGAGAAGAACACCTGAATGACATGTACATTTACTTGGCATATGGAATAACTGAGTCTGAGTTTGTGGTATCTGCTCTTGATAGAGGGAGGAATTAAACTTGGGCCTCTTACATCTTAAGTGAATATCATAATTGAAACTGTTGCACTTTCTTTTTAAGAATTTAAGTATTAATCTTTGGACACTATTAATCTTTGGGAAGGAATATTTTTTAAAGTTGTTTTGATTATAATAAAAATTAATAAGGAAGATATTTCATAAAACTTCAAAGAATCAACTTATCTGTCCCAAACAATCTTCAGGTATATTTTCAAGATTATTTATCACATTATTCTTGTTGTATCCAACTTATAGCAGCTCTTATATTTTATGAGCACTGCTGGACTAGGTTATTGATTTAATGTTGCTATATATTGTTTAAAGCTAAAAATTTCTAGCATAGCACCAATAGATCAGTGATATTGCTAGATAAAAGAGGTTATTACTATCTTAAATAATAAAACATCTCTTATTAAAAATACCAGTATTTAAAGGCTGAAGAAATGAGTAAGAAGAAAAAGGATATTTATTCATTGTATTACAGCTTCTTTTAGAAATGCAAAAGTGAAAGCAACAAGAAGCAAATGTAAACAATTACTGCAAGAGATCATTTCTATTTTCTTCCTTCTATTCTATTCTTTTTGCCTAGATGCATAAATAAAATTGACAAACAAATCAAGCAAAACATTTAGGCATGGATATCCGTCATCACAGACTGCATAGGAGTTGGCTAAAAAGAGGAAGAAACCAATTTAATCTGTGGATTATAATAAGGAAAAAAAAGAAAAATATACATCAGAAGTATGATGTTGGTGCTTACAACATCCTGAGCAACTGGACTGTAACAGCATTCAGGCATGAGTCATAATAGTTAAAACTAAGGCTATAGGATTTTTTGACCCTAACATGAAAATACTAGTTTCATCATACCTTTTATAGTCAAACCTGGATTTTAATTTTGCAGAAATCTAATTTGGCTCCAGTGTTAAATCTTTCTCAAACTCACTGATTTTACAAGAGATTCAGATTTACACTGAAAGTTGATTAAGATCTAGAGTTTCTAAAGTGGGAATCTTCCACCAAGACTCTCATGTTTTGAGTCATGCTTGTGAAGTACAATGATCAGATGTGCTAATCATTGCTTATCTGATGGTGAGAGTAAAGGACCTATGTTATGATATCATTTACTCCTTGTAAGGCTGGAAAAATGTAATTTTAGATCATTTGAGCATTTTTACTGTTTTTTTTTTTTTTTTCTTGTTTTATTGTTTGGTGTTTTGTTTTTTTTTTTTGTTTTTTTGTTTTGTTTTTTTTTTTTTTTTAATTATTTATTGCCTAATCTTGAAAAGAACTCTTAGTGAAGCTGCTAGAAGAGACCTGGATGCTGAAGGCCATCTCTTCTTCCTAGGAGAACTGCAGTCTTCTGCTTCTCCAGAGGAATAGCTCTCTCTCTAACTTCCTTGCTTCATCTGTTGTTATACTTAGTGCACCACCACGGAAGGTCTGTCTTCATTTCAACCACCCATTGGGCAGCCTTCTTGTCCTCAGACTGAAGAAAACCCACCTCAAGGCTCCAGGAACCTTGGTGGTTGTCTGAGGGACAACTCCTGTTGCCCTAGTACAGCAGCCAGATGGAAGCCAGGTCATCTCATCCCCTTTTCCTGCTGCTCAGAGCAGAGGAGATGGCATCCCTTCAAGAGGAGTGAGAGGGAGTAGGGTGGGAGGTGGGAAAGAAGGGCTCACACCACCTGGGGCAATCAGCAAAATAATTGTTGACTGCTGAGAGATATTTTAAGTGGGCCCCCAGGAGGGCCAGGTGCAGAGCCTGGGCCATCCAGCTAATGCCAGAGGCAGAGGTTGGGCCCATGGCAGGGTGCTGGCCGGGTGCTCCTGCGATGCTGCTGCCCTGGCATCATGGCAGGGAGCCCTGGCATGGTGTAGTGGTGCCAGGTAAGCCATGCTGGAGGTGGGTCCACTTCCATCAGTTCTTCTTGACCTCTGGATGGATCTGCCTCCATGGGCTCCACACCGTTAGCCACACAAGTGCTGACTATTGCCTTTGACACTGCCTCCCCTTCCTCCACCATTCCACCACTCCACGACATCTCTGCTATCCCATACAAAGACGGGCAAGGAAGTCTCAGTTGGCCTGCACAAGGTCTTCCAGCACTCCATAAAATACCTGCCAATTGCCAAGTGTGTGGGCCCTTCTTCCCCATCTACCAGCCCTGTCCGAAGAGCATGGAGAGGTGCCGTCTCTTCTGCACGGAGCCATAACAGAGAGGGAAGGAGAAGTCCTGACATCTTCTCATCTGCAGCATCAGTGTGACATGAAGATCCTGTTGGAGGGGTTCTTTTCAAGTGAGTATCTTTGAGCATAACGACAGTTAGGTCCTAGGACAAACTTGAACGGTTGCACATTGCCTAGAGGTATCTCCTAGGAATGGTTGTAAGGGGAATTATGGGAGGCCGATGATACTGATTATTCTTGCAAGCATGTTATTGGACTAGCTATAGTCCTAATCTGGTTTGACAGTTATGGTATGCCTGTCTCCATTTCCATCAGCCCCTTCCCTCTAAACTTGTGTTTTCATATACATTGTGCTTTCTTGATTCTTATGACAAAGCATTTCTGCAGAGACATACGGTTACAAGTTCCAGTTCATCCAGCAAATTTTTGAATTCTTCACAAATATTATTCATAAAACATCTGATTTTTACCCCCTGTATGTATTACAGAAAACTCATGTTTTTGCCCTATATAGAAAAAATCTCATATAAGTGGCTGTCTTCACACCCTAGCACATTTTCCTCAGACTGTGACCCAGCTATGGCTGTGGACAGGAGGAGAGAAATAGGCACATTTCAGCTGTCTTAATGATCAACTACAAGAGGCATGGAAAAACATCAGTCTGTACCCCTGTTCTATCCCCTGAAAAGAGCTCGAGTGGAGGAGTCAGAGTTGTGTCTCATACTTCCCAGATCCCTGGAGCTGAAAGCAGCTTTCTTCCTAACTTCACTTGTGATAATATCCTAAAACTGCAATATTGTGTCCAAAGGAGAGGCTGTATCAAGCCATATATTTAATCTGCTACCGAAAACTACTTTTCTCATACAAATGCCACCCCTGTTTGTAAAAAAAAAAGACTAACACATAAGAATTAAACTCAGAGATGAATATTGATTTCTCTTCCATGTTCTTCCCTCTTGGCTGAAAAGAAATCTAACTGTGTCAAAAGCCACAGGTGCTATCATACTGCTTGTGTGCTCCCTGTCATTCTGTCCATCAAAGATGTCCTCATAAATAGGAAGCTGGCAGTCCAATAAATTTTTAAATTTAATTTTGGGTTGTGTTTCTATTTTGTGGCTGAGTACCAAGGTTTAGTCTGAGGAAATCAGAGTAATAATTTTGATTTCACATAAAGGGTAGCATATTGGAAATATTCTTCATAACTACACTTTGATTTATGCCACTGGCAATGTGATCTCTTCCAGCACTGAGTAGTTAGCAAATAGTTAGTGGTTAAAAATGTCCTGAAACCAGACAGCTAAATCCATTTATTAACTGTCTTAATGTATTTGTGAGACAGCATTGTCAAGTGAATCATAGTTTAGTTCCTAGAGTGTTTCAGGCAATGATGTTTTCTTAATGAATAAGCATCTCCACTTGCTTTTGAATGATAGATTTTATTAACTTCTTACATCTACTTTTTCCCCTTGATGGCTTCTAAATTTGAGAGAAAGAAAGATAAAATTTTTCTATGTTTGCTAGAAGTTTTGAAGCATGACCATTGTTTTATTTGTAATGCCTTATTATAAGTGCTGGACTTAATGCTGTCTTTGCTCATTAACTTCATGACTCTGCTCTTGTCCTCAAAGTACGTGTCTTGTCAAGAAAATCTCTCTCCCTTAATAAGCAACAGAACTAATAAATGAATTCAAGGAAATTCTCCAAGTAGGCCTGCTCATCTTCTGAAGGGACAACAAGACTAGAAGAAAAAGGTAGGTCTTATTCCCAGCTTCAGTGGGAAAGGGGGAAGTAAACATGATGCAAATGATAAAAAGCTGTCAGCAATGGAGGGAGCTGTATTCTCAAGAGGAGAGGTGTGTGCACACTGCACATAAAAGAAGATAGCTTTTATAGACATGAAGTAGTTACATAATATGATGAAATGCAGAGAGGCAGAGCTCTAAGGCACAATCATTCTCCACTAGCAAAATGCTCATTCATGCAAAAAACGTTTCCAAACAACAAATTAATCCAACAGGAATAGAAATTGCAGCTGTAAAGAAAAAGATGCCATACTCAGCATTAAGGTCATTCTGACTGATAAGTCTGTGCATGAGGAGTGTTTCTCAGCTCCACATTCCTCATCCATTCAACAAAGTAAGCAAAGCAACCTTAAACCAGGTGCAGGAAAACACTGGGAAGATTTCTCCCTCTAAAATTTTATGTGTCTTTCTGTATTTTTAACCTGATTTCCTAATGAAGTAATATTTATTGTGGTAGTGCTGGCAGGATGTCCATTCATCCATCCACCTGTTTCATTAATTTTTTTCTCTTTTTCCAAAGACTTTGGGACCTATTTGATAGTTTCAGTAAAATCTAAAGGAAGTGTAAAAAGTCTTACAAATCTGTAAATTTGAGAACCAAACAGAAGACACCTACCCTTTCACTGGAGAAAAGACAGATAGAACTCATAGGTTATAGTGGCACTTGACATAAGCTAGCTTAGTCATGACATTTTGAAATTTTTAAATATCAAATTAAATATAAATTCATAACCTCCATGAACAGTATTGAAGTGGACTAGACTGTTGAATGGCCAGGATGTTGGTTATGATTGTAATGGGAGAAAAATTAAGAAACTTCTTTTGTAAATGGATAATCTTATGGAAGTGACTCGTGTTGTATGTTCCTTTTTGAATCATTTGCATTAATTAGTGTTTCCAAGGCTAAAAAGAAATCTACTGCAGGTATATGAACCAACAAGCAGAAATATATAAGGTGAAGTGGAGAGGGCAATGTCAAACTGTAGTTTCTCAAACATATTTCAAATCACAGATAAGTACTAGTCCCTCAGCAGCACCTTCTAGACATCAAAGCGAGTCCCTTCAGAAACTGTTTCTCTACCGTCATTCTTTTTTTCACATGTCTAACACAGTGTCTGTTCTTACCTTTAGGTCACTACCTTGAACTGGCTTAGTTTTCCCACACAGTTTTATTTATCATGCTTTTTGATTCCATGTGTGCTTTGAGGAATGTTTCATATGTTTAATTTATTTTTTATATATTCTTCTCTCACTTCCCATCTCATCTGTCCAATGAACCAGACCATCTCACAGTAACTATCCTTTTATTAATATTTAATTGATTAAATATATTAAAAAATAATCATCTGTGGGTAATACACAGCTATAAAACATGGAAGTTACCTATTTGACATTTTACTTACAAAAATTTTAGCTTAAGAAAATGTTGACCATCTAATGAGAATGAGAGGAAAAGCTGAATATTTGATACATATAAGAGGTGAATTCTCTTTGCCAGATATCAGCATCTAATGGGCTAATTTCCATTTCTTATTTCTGCATCAACATATTCTATCTTTATCAAATCACAACACTGTTGTAAAGGTGAAAATCCTAATCAATCAGGCCTGAAGTGTTTTCTAAATGTGAGTCTGATTAAGAAGTTTGAGGCTCATAGAAAGCAACATATGATCAACCTGGAAGTCGCTAGAAAAAAAGAAGTATTAGATATGAAATCAAGAGAGCCGTTGTATCCAGTGTATATGTCAATAAAAAACTGAGAACGCATTAAAAAAGAAAAGAGCAAACCATTATATCCAGAGTATAGAGTAATGAAATAAGCCCAACTGACTTTTGAAGATAAATGATGGTTAGGAATATAACCTGTAAAAAAATCCATAGGTCTGTCTAACCACCTGATAAAATGCTATTACACCTTGTGACTTGAAATGCTTTGTTTTCGTTAATATTTTTATCACTTTAATTACATTGAAACTTATTCTCAAACTGAATTTGATTTCTGTACCCCAATAACATGCAAAATAAGGAAAACTCCTGATTAAATGAATAAAAGACTTTGTTGAATGACTATCTTAGAGCTTCAATTCAAATTACTCAATTTTTAAATGCTTTAGTGACTTTTAGTAACATGTTCTCGTTCATAAGAGTACTTAATCACTAAAATAACACGTGTGATGATGCAGTCGTTGATGAAAGGTATGATCTTTAAAAGTTCTGAAAACAAATGCAGAAATTTGGATGATTTACAGTAGCCAGCAAAAGACTCACTGATGTTGCAAGAGAGGGCAAGAAAAGTTGTAGAAGGTCAGTGAAAGGTGAAGCTGCCTTCTGTTTCTATCAAATTTATTGAAAATAAGAGGTGGCTTGAAGCCAACAGGTCTTAAATTTCTAATATATTCATACATTCTAAATATTTGGAGGGGCAGCACCTTACAGAGTAACTTTTTTTAAATGAAATTGTTTTCGTAAAAAGTAATACAGACTATAAAGTGCTTACAGTGTGGAGATGCTCCTTAACACTGTCTCTACCATGTTACTGAGATCTAGTTTTTCTTAAGGAAGGTTTTTTGGTGTTACTTTGTCATTACTGAAATTCATAGTACCAAACTGTGCACATTTTTAGTTATTTTCTCCAGTCAGATTGGGCAGATTCTCATTAACAGTAATATTACTTCAGTGCAAACAGACTTTACAGTGCTGGATAACTTCTGTACCTCCAAGACACCCAGAACAAATCGCTTGAAAATTAGCATTGGAACATTCCCCCTTCATCTGAGAAGCAGCCAAAAGTTTTAATTTTTTTTTTAGCATAACCAACCAATATTAAGGTACAAGTGATGAAATATATTCTGGGCTATAGTGACCAAACATATAAACTTCCAAAGCACTGTGCTTTCTTTCTGATATTTTACATTTTGTTTTTCCCCCACCAAAATTTTATCAGTCATCACTTTTAGCTTTGTATTTCATGCCATACTTCAAAAATGCCAGCATTCTGTGCATAATTAGTCCAGCACTGAAATTCAAATTGACAGTGAACTTGACATTAATTTTGGTACTTACTCATACAGAGATAAGATTTCATCTGGAATCAAAGGAGGGACTTCTCAACAAGTGCGCACGCAGAAAGGAATTTTGTGCAATTAAATCAGATCTCAGGATCTGTATGTGAGGTACTGAAAAATAATAAAAAAGAATTAATTCAGGAGAATAGATAATTGTGGTAGGATTTCTTGAGGATCAGGGACATGCACTGATTCTACAGGGTTTGGACAATCCAGGCTGGACCTCAGAGCAGAAAACTGCTATGTGATAATCTTGTCCTGGAAGTCACCTTGAAGGGCTAAAATGAGGAAGTCAGGCTAGTGCTTCCTCCCGGACGCATACCTGGATACGCTGGGACGCATACCCGGATACACTAACTGCAAAGTAGGTATAGTTTATACATGCGTACTAACGATTCAGACCTATGAGACAGCACTTCCGGGTGCATTGTAAGTTGCTTTTAACCAATAGATTGTAAGCATAGAGTGCGTGACAGGCTGGCTCTGTATATCTTGGGCGCTATTCGGGCAAATAAAGGAGAGCAACTTTCATCACATCAGTGTTCTGTCGTTACTTGGGTCTTGCCTCCATACAGGACCCTCCAACAGATAATAAACTAATTAAATGTAGCAATTAGTGGTTCTGAGAAGGCCTCTAACTGTTACCATGGTAATACTACAATTTTCTGGCACTGAATATGATATATTATAATTTTAGATGCTGGTACAGGTCCATTATGATGGCATTGGGGTATAATCTGCATTCTTGGACAAGGGATTTCAATTAACTTTAACTGAGGGCATTGAGTGATTTGATGGAGATCTGGTAATTTTACTAAAGTCTGATCAATAGAAAGAAAGATGCCACTTCTAACGTTGCCATCTTTGGTCCTATATGCTCTCTTTTCTTCCACGAAATGCAGCAACAGTACCATGCAACTGCAGTCTGACAGTTCACAGGAAAAAATAGAAACACAGGAGGTTCTTCTGCAATGCAAGAGCCATGGAATTGCTGGAGCCTTGTCAGACTGAATACAGTTTACCTACAGATAGCCTTGCCTGAAGGTAAAGCCTGTGTTAAATCAACAGAAAGCAATGTTTTCTGCACAAAACTAAAATGCCCTTTATGATTTTCTTGTTGCAGTACAGGGTGCACTCTTGCTGACTTCAGTGGGATCAGCTTTTTTTCACGAGTTTTCTCATGACAGACATTCATTTCAGCACATTAGATTTATGTACCAGTTAGGCTTTCAGAGTTTTTTTTTTTTTTGCTCTTGAGGCAGGTGGACCATAGGACACCATATCATAGATATACAGAAACAAATGGAACAGAGGATATTAACTCCTGTTTGAGATTATCCACTTCACTGAGGAAGCTTACATAGCTCTAGAGAAAGTCAAGTAAGTGAGGGAAAGATAGAGAGAGAAGGACTGATGCTGTGAGATACAGAGCATGTTCAACCTCCCTGACATGCAGCTGCATTTAGGAATAGGCAGGCTCTTCAGGGCCAGATAGTCAGGATTTCTGCATGGACACACATTTGAGTAAAATTCATGCAACTAACTTTGGGGAGCAGGGTTGTTTAATAAACCTGCCTTTAAAAGGTGAAGTTTTGCTTTTGTATGGGAGCATGACACAGAAAGGATCAAAACAAATGTAATTTCTAATTTCCAGTGAAATTATTTAAAGTTTAATAAACCTTAAAATAACAGAGTTTGGTTCATTTGACCTCTTCAATTCATTAAGCTTGATGGTGGCAGCTTCTCAGTATTTGTTGATGTTTGTAGTTGTCTGGTGATCCGCCAAACATAACAACTGTGCAAATCGTTCTTTAAAAGTTCACTGAACAGTTGCTTCTGGTTAATTTTTATATAGTTAGTTTATTGATATCCATGTTTTGTTTTGGATTATTTCAGTTTTTTCAAAAAATTCAGAGACTAGTATGAGCTCTAATGAGAAAATATGTTCCACCTAAACTTCTTTATCATTTGTATCTGGATAGTGAAATCACTTTTATTAACCTTGGTTAATACTTAATACTATGGTACTTCATCAATCTTTGTTATCCTTGCATCCCATAGGAGTGGAGTTTCAACTGTTATATATCACCTCATTGTAATATTGTACCTAATTAAATCTAGAGACAAGTGTGTAAATTTAACCTATTATATTTTTTTTCCCTGAAGAGAATTAACATTCAGTTTTCACCCAGCTAGGCAACCAGTACCATTTTAATACTTATCTGAGCAGCTTAACCCTCCTGTGTTGATGAGTTGATGGGAAACCTTAGAAGAATGTAATTACAATACTTTCAGCAATCATTATCAGTGAAATCCTAGTCCCGTTAGATTAAGTGTGAATTTTATTACTGACTTCAGGATTTTACTTCACCAGAAGTCATCTTGAAGAGAGGCTTCTATTCTGGACTTGAAATACACTTTGTGTTTTAAAATAGTAATAAAAATTCCTTTTACTGGCCAAAACTGCTAAGATGTGGCTGCAAACTGGCAGTCTTTTTCTTAGCTGAAACACTTCTGTCCTTATTAATGATAGCAAGAACTGAGATCAAATTAGAAGCATTGTTTATGGGAATGTAGCAAACTGAACTTTTGGAAGTACAGAATGGTAAGGATAATGTTTGATACTTCTAAACTGAAATCTCAAGGACTTTAGGAAATACAGAAAAAAATAGCTAATGCAGGAAAAGACTGACCTCTTTACTGTTTCTAGGAACTTTGTGATGAGAATTGGATTTTGTTCCTCCCGTGATACCTTATGATTTACTGGAGGGTAGAGACAAGCTTCCAGTGCCTGGACAAATACTGTCCACTGGTGCAAATTGACCTCTACCCATCACTTAGTCCGGTCATACCATCCTCTTGTCGTTTGCTTCACCGCACATGTTGGATGACAGCACTGGCCTTCTGGACAAGGCTGCTTAAAACAGAGTTGAAAAAAATCTGCAAGTTGGGCTGAGGTGCATGATTTGTTGCCAACCAGGTGACCTGCCCAGTCAAAGCTGGCATCCCCTTTCAGAGGATGTTCTGTTGGGAATAGCATTAAGGGCCTAGCCAAACAGTCTTTAGGAGACTATCAGTGATTTTGTTGCTGGAAGTGTCACTCTTTTGGTTCATATAATGCTGCAGGGTATCGAAAGTGTGTCATTTGTTCTTGGTATCAGAGCCAGTAAAATTATCAACTGTGAATAATTTATGTGAAGTATTCTGGCAGTTTCCACCTAAAATTTTAGTTCTGTGAAGACTGGTCTTTTATACAGATACAAATCAAAAGAATGTATTTCAAATAATTTGTTCATTCTTTTTCTCTAGTCAATAAACTCAGTGTGTACATACATATATAATGAATCTGCCTGATTCACCGGTAGTACTTGGCTACAAAATTGTATTGAAATCAGTGGCACAAGGGACTCAGTATCTCCTCAGTAATTTGACTGCTCATTTATTTTACAGGAATCTGCATTTTGTGCAAGGTTTTCCAAAGCCAGCAGAAGTAGTCTGGCTTTCCAACTGTGCTGTCAGAAGTAAAGCCACTGTGCATTTCTGTGGGAGCCATATTCCATGGTAAGTTTTTCTTATTTCCACCTTTCACATTCCTCATCTCGAGGTCAAATGTGGTAAAAGTTTGGGTTTCTCAGTGTGATAATAGAAACTTGACTTTCAGAGTAATCTCTTCTAAAATACATTTTAAGATTATGAAAGATTACAAAAGACTAATACTTTTCCACAGTAAGCTTTCTTCATGACAGAGTTGATCCAGCATAAGAAAAAGCAGGGATACATAAAAGGGACGTAACTCCATTATAAGGGAAAAAAAAAAAAAAAAAAGTATTTATCACTTCATTCTATGCCTTGCTTGTTGTGCACAAGCACACATATCAATGAAGGAGAGGAGTTTTTAAAAATTACAGCTTCCTTCACTTAAGGCAAGTCTAAGATCACATTTCCTAGCTACTGGCTGGTTCAGATGAAATTGATATCTCTCTGACCTTTGTAGCCCTCAGGAAGAGCGAATACATCCTCTACAGCAGCCCTGTGTTGCCATGTTTCTGAATTCAGGGAGGCCAATTGTATTGTTGCTTCTAGAGGCAAAGACAATTTTATTATTTTTTTTCTTTGAATTAGTGGAATGGTGGATATATGTTCTCTGCCTAATGACTACGCACACCCGTTCACTATTTACAACTGTATGTCTTTAATACGCTTTGTTGGACAAAGCAAATGATAGTCATGTACATCTGTGTATATTTGTAATTATATAACATCATTTGATTTGCACAGCACCTGTGTGTAGAGTGTATATGTGTATATTTGGATATATACATGCGTGCATATACAAATATATTTGTAAATTCTACTGAAAATGTTGTCCCTAATTAGAACACATCTAAAAGGAGAAGCCTGTTTTTCCCTAGAGTTTAAATGATAATTAAATCTAAACTTCCAGATATTTTGTCTGTAATCTTTATTGGAGAAGGAAAATAGCAGCTTAATTATAGGAAAAAGGCACCTTAGGAGCCTGCAATATTTAATAGATACCTGTAAAACAGAAGTGTTTCCCATGTGCAAACGGGCTGCTGACCTTTTATAGCTCATGACTGAGCGTAAAAGGTGAAGTATAAACATTTTCTTGTACTTCAGCAGGGTCACGCCACTTTATCTTCTATTTACCTTCTAAACTTTGGCATAGATTGCTCAGATATGCCATTCACAAGCAGTCAATTTTGCTTCATTCCTTATTGATCATAATGTCTATCTGCTGCACTTAGGAAGGTCCTGACATTAAAGTTTCCTACTTGAGGGCTGGGGAAAGATCTCAAATAATTGTGTCTACTGATTGGATGCTGCTAATAATATCAGGAACAAATTGGAACTTCCTTAATAACATCAACCAAAAAGCATATCTCAAGATACTTCAAATCAAAAGCACTTTCATTAGATACTCCAGATAGGTGTGATCCTACCTCTCATAAATGCATTATAAGCAACAATAATAAAGTAGGTACATGTGCCAGAATTTCGGAAAGATAAAGTAAGTGGACATGAAATGCAGTTTTCTGTGTAATACAAAGAGCAGAATTGTCCGCTCACACCTCATTGCTATGTGAATTAAGTGAAATGGGATTCTGTAGTCCTCTACTTAGACAAGCCTCTATGACTGAGTGGTATCCACGTGATGCAGCATTATCTGACCTAGACTGCTCAATTCACTTCAGAGAAATACCACTCCACCATCATCAGACTATGTATTTCAGTTGCAAGAGGGCCTCAGTCTTATATCATTAAAAAACTTGTAGATATTGTCTGTGCCATAGCCTAAACAAAACATTTCAAATAGAAAATTAGATTTTAAAAAATATATTCCAAATGCCAAGTGTGGGCTCTTTTGGAGTCTTCTTCCATCACTATAGATTTATTCCGTAACACAGCAAGAAACTAGCTGGATGCATCTTTGAATAAGGCTATATTTTAACACTTTTTAATGTCATGCTGTTTATTCATATATTACAACCTGGTATTCTATGATTATATTATATTACCTAAAATCTAAGATTTTCTTATTTTAATTTTTATACATTTTAACAGATTGTTGAAAATGCACAGAAATAATGTGTGAAATTGCTAAATTAGGATATTATTTACTTTGTTCTATGCTAATGAATTCATTAACAGTTGTTCAGTTATTATCAAGGGTATTCTTTAGTTGTTAGATTGGAAAGATTTTTATCTTATTCTTGCTGTGAATCTGCTCTTTACATATCTGACAAAAACCAGATGATTTATTCTGTGTAAAAATAGCCCCCAAGTCCCCAAAACACAACCACAAAATGTTCTCGTAATTTCCTTGAGTCTGATGTTTGTTTAAGCTCTTCAGTTTGCTTTTTGAGAGATTTTCCAGAATATCACAATAAACTGTATAAACATGTCAACAACTGTAAGCAAGGAATATCATCAATGCTGTACTTATAACAAGCAGTGATAACACTAAGATATGGTTCTCCCAGTTCTACCAATCACCAAATAATCTTTCTAAGGCATGGAATAAAATAGAAATTTGTTCTACTCTTACAGGTTTACTTATATTTCCTTTAATTAGTGATAAAATTGCTTCTCTTGTAGATGACACTGTTATTTGTTGCTTACATATTTTTGACACTTAGTAATGAACATGTTCTTTAAAGATATAACACTTTTAGTCCAAAATCTTAGAAGTATTTTGAAATCCAGTCAATTAATGATGTCTGACATCACATCTGCTTGTTGACAAGTACACTTCACTGTTTTATGTGATGGGCCTGCATTTTATAGCTGTTCTTATTCACATTGTCTTTAGATTCCTAACCCTTTCTTTCCATGAGCTCTTTGGAGATATGGGCTTGTAATATACTTTTAAGAAACTTGGTACAGGTAGGTCTTGCTTCCTGGTTGAATCTTGTAGAGTTTCATGAATTACAGAAGTCCTTAGTGGATTACATAATAGGTGAAATTTATAATACAGGCTATAAACAACAATCTTCCTTTCTAGAAGGATAGTTTGTGCATTATGTGAATGAGAAATGCAAACCCAAGAAAGTGAAACACCTTACAGAATGTTGTCTTTGATACCTTTCAAATCTGTGGGGATGGTATGTGGAGTCACAGGTGTGGCTGAACTATATTGTAGAAAAGCTGTGAGATAAAGTCATACTTTGGGGTAGGATACACATTACCAGGCTTGCATGTACTCTCATTCTTGATAATGTAAAATCATTCTCTAGAGTGCCCTGTTTTCTCTCTGTTCCTATTACACAGCAAAGACGTACTTTAGTCTATAAATGGGTCGAATGCTAAATACCATAATCATGTAAATAACCTCATGAGTGGAAAAAAAAGAAGGTGAGGACTTAGGACAGTCATTATCCTCTTGAAGGCCATGATAATGCTTAACATGTCTAAAAGTAATCCAGCATAATAGCTAAAGTATTCAGTACCTGGCAGAGTAAAATCTTTCTTCTCTCTTGCAGCAGCTACCGACTGTGGATGATCCACCTACACTTTTGCCTTACTACCAGTTCCAGGCTCTTTCCCTGGTGACATTGCTCTTTCCACTCATTCTGAGATGCTTCATAAGGCAGAGCAAAGGCTCCTGCCAGGTAGCGAAACAAAAAGTAGACCCATAGCATATTGTGTGGAGATACACCACATAACTACACTGGGCACCCCTTCCCACTGTGACACAGAAGGAAGTATTTGAAGATCAGGAGGAGCTTTCTGCTCTGTGAGAAAGTGCTGAACGTTGTGGAAAGAAGGATCTTCTTGTACGTTACTTCCTATCACACCATGCAGAACCCACCATGAGAGGTGACACAAAGACTTTCAGTGAGGTGTACTAAAATGTGTCCAGTGGAAAACATTCAAGCAGTGTGAGAGAAGGAACAACAAATTCTGGATTATGTAGTAAGTGACAGAAAATAAGGTTGTTCCTAGAGAACAATTGCAATGCTGGAATCCTCTGATTAAATAATTTGCTCGAGACTTAAAGAAGCCAGGAATTTTAAGCATCATTGACAAATGCCCATTTTTACAGTCTATTTTGGCTTTCAGGATTATGAGTCTTCTATAAAAGAGAAGCTACTGTTCAGATGAAAGTGATGGACTTAAGGCAGAAATTACGAGTGGAGGCTTTAGTGCTTGTGTTATGTGGACCGACAGATGAAACAGCCAGAGGTCCCTTCTGGTTTAAAGAGCTCTAGGAGCTGAGCATAAAAGATTATGTCTTCCCAAACAAGCTGGGTCAAGTGTGTAGGATAGATCCTGAGGGAGTTTTGAAATCAGAACGCTGGGGCCTGACAGGTCAGAAAGAGTATCCCTCAAAAAATAAATCTGTGTTGAGATCCTAACATAAAAACTTGTCTTGGAGTATTCACAGAAATGATCCCTGTGCTTTAGGTGTATTTGCTCCAAATTTAGATATGCTTTCCAATTAATTTTGAATAAAGATATGATCATAGAGGGTAAATTTTAAACTTTCATGTGCAGCTTATATTTTAGTTTAAACTCATGTATACTGAAACAATATAAAACATGTAGGCCGCAAGAGCTCCAAAGCCCTTGTTCTCTATGCCAGAGTTTAGACAACCAAATAAATCACACAAGTATCTAGCTTCATTGTTGCAGTTAAGACCAGACATGAAGAATTACTTTATATGAATGGGATGAGACAAAATTAAATTTAAACTTCTAACATAGTCAATAAATTTTGCAATAGTCTAATTTTTCAAGGAATCCTGCCTCAAGCAAGGACCACAATGGGAGATATACATATTTTTTTAATTTCTAATGCCATTTATCTGTTTTCTCCATTTAAAGGATTCAGTGTTTCATCAGCTCTATAATTGCACTTGTCCAGCCAAGAACTAAGGGTAATATTACACAACTTTATGTATCTACCTGAGTAATTGTAGTGGACAGATGTTATATAAAACTCAATATGCAAATCAATAATCAAAAATAAAAAATATGTTATGTATGTCCCAACACACAAATTCTAAAGAGTAACTTTGTTCATGGACATCCCATTGTTAGAAAACATATGCTAGTTTTACAAATTATTCTCATCTATATGCGTATTTATTTTCCTTTTGTGTTGCAAATAACTTGAGGAATGTTGACATAAGCAACTAAGTTGTGGTTTGAAAGCTGTACAGCAATTCTGTGTTTGAATAGGTACTAAGCAGGATCCATCTATTTTAAATTGCTACTGTTCCCTCTTTAAAGATGTTTGTTGTTCATGACCTTCTAAAATTTTAAGATTTTATTTTATTAGGATGTTAGTCTTGATGTGATTGTTTTATGGATATAGACATACAAGTCCATGCCCTGCTAGTGGACAGTTCTGACAGAGGCAAGCTCCAGGCATGATTGCTTTCTAATGCCCTCATATAGGCCAAAACTTAATCACCCCTGTGTAAAACCTTTTATAATTATCAAGCATCAGTGCCAATTGTAAGGTTGATAATGAAACTGACATTATTAAGGAAGAAAAAACATCCTTTGAAACTTTATTTTCAGAAGTGTAACTGTAACTGATGTGGTGCAGTTTGAGGCTCTGCAATCAATTGCATCTTCAAACGACTCCACACAAAATGATTAAAGATACTGAATACCAGATAGTGAAGGTGGAAGAAAAAAAACCTGATGAAACCGAAGTGAGTGTTAGTCCCTTTCAGCAGTAGCAACACTAGGCTTATACTGTTTTGTGCAGTCGTTATGCTAACTTGGCCTATTTTTTTCTGTAACACCTTCATATTTTCATGACTTGGTAGTTCATAGCAGTAAATAAACTCATACACTGAAATAATCTCACTGAATGCAAATAACAGTCTATGTTATAGCAGATCCTGGGTCAAGGGGGGGATGATAGACCAAAACCCCATGCACACACAGAGACACAGCTGCCCATGCACTGGCCAACACCTCCTTTTTTTATACTTTCTTGTCTGTGCTTGGGGTAGATATAGAAAACAGAGTATGGCAGGCATGCAGGGAACAGTGGTTTGGGTGGGGGAGGAAAAGTATTTTGCATGTTATGTATGGTGGTAGAAGAGAACTAGGAGCTTCTAGGAGGGGAGTTTACAAGGGAGCAAAACAGCCAGGTCTTCACATTCATAACTCCAGGATCATCTCCATATGGAGACAGAAATACAGCTTAACCCCTAACAGGCTGTTATATTGCTCTGTCTTACTCTTGAAAAAATTTTACCAGCAGATTAATGAAAATATTGCTCTCAAACCTGGTTTCCAAGGGGAGAGACAGTCTATACTAGTGTTACAATTTCAGTCAAATACCATTTTATAACACACAGTCCAGTTGGGAAAAAATGGAAATAATTTTGTCCTGTTGTAGGCGAGATTGCCAACTATTAGGCTGTTGTAGGTTCTTCTGAAATCCTTGTTACCTGCAAGTCTTTCTCATTCAATCTTTTCAATTGCTTACAGTTTCTGAGGTGAAATGTATGACTTTCAGTCTTGTTTCATTATTGCTTTGCAAGCCCCAAAGTTTAAGCACCAATAACAATTTTATAATATTTTTTTTGTTTGTTTCCCAAGGACATCTCTCTATATGAATAAATTTAAGAAACAATCTGTTTGAAATCTGGTGAGTCTTCATCCTGGTTACCTTTTTTGTAGACCCATAGATTTATTCCCACAAGTATTTGTTTAGGTGTAGCTATGACCATTCTTCCCTCTTTTCAGCTATTTCTATTTCCAAATATTATATCTGTGTTGAAAACTACTCATATTTGTTTTTCACTGAAACTGCTTACTACATCTATTTGATTGATATTTTTTTTTCTTTCAGGCTGGAGATTTCAAAGCACTTCCAATGTTTTTTTTTTTAAGTGCAAAATTATATAAATTGGTTTCTTTGGTTATTTTTCCTCACCCAGATTTAAAAAAAAAAATGTCTTTTTATACTATGCATTGAAGTTGGAAATTCATGCCCATGCTAAGGGAAGCATAAGAAACTGTTTTAAGCTTTCCAGACAAAGATTCAGTGAGGCATAAGCGCTGAGTTGTGCCCTCAGCAGGATTGGGTTTAATTTTAAGCACCAGAGACCTCAGAGTCCTTTGAAGACTTGCCACAGCTTGTCATTAATCCTTGTGTTTCTGCCTCATAGTTTTCACATCCTCCGTAACTTTATTATCTGTATTTTTCCTTCTATATGCCAGGGTCAATAAAATTCATGTGAGAAGTACACTATTTTACCAGCCAGAAATATCACATTGGCTAGAATAATTCCATGAGTTTTGAAAATGCTTATGAGACCTCTGTTTCTCTGCTCACATTGCAGGCATATCTGCTGAGTGAGAAATGCCAGTGACTGTCCCATGGCAATACACTGGGCTGACACTAAGCTAGCTGCAGGATCTTTGGAGAGATTGAATAACAGGGTCTTACCACAGGGCAAGCAGGAATTTGCACATGTGGGAGAGGAGTGCCATCATCAGAGGTCAAATCTGCATCCTGTTTGCTTCAGTATAGCAGTACATGTTGAGCATGACAAGCAGAACTGGGCTCAATGTCTAGCCATTGATTCTGCTTGACATTTGATTATCAAGACACAGTTAAGTTCCACACAAGAAAAAGTCAGCACAACTAATTAGGGATAATTTTATTCTACTCCAGATATTGGTCTGGGTGATTCTCTCTGCTTTTCATATGTATTAGCAAAAATATTTATTTTGCTCCGTTCCAGTTAACCTCTGAAGTCAGAGGTTGGGCTAGAAGTCAGCTGATAAAGAGTGCTCCCTTTCTGCACGGCCCAGAAGAGAAATGGGATTGTTACATTCATGGTAGCTGTTCTATTTCTCTGTGGAAGGTACCATAAATTAACATCATTTTGTAACCACAGCTTCATAGAGAAGGAGCAGATGGGTTTTTGAGGGAGAAAAAGAATAATTCAGTGTTTAAAAACATATTTTTTAATCAGAAAAAATGTCTGGAAAAATGATGAAAACATGTAGATAGCTGCTTGTTATAACAGGCCATATTAAAACTCCCTGAAGTGAGTTAAGACATTTTATTTTATCACTGAATTGTGCTTTAATGTAGGCTCCCATAAAAACTGGCTTAGGCTTTTACACTGACTTGAGGGGAGTATATGCTATATTCAATAACCTCTGTCAAATAAAGGTACAAAACTAATTAAGCAATAATCCATAAAAATTGTTACAGACAGTTAATGAGTGGCTGGCATTTTTATAACAGCAATAGCATATTAAAAAAAGCATTAGCTGTTATAGTATGACTGGGGTAGTTGTACTGATAAATTAGTCATTCTGGCATTTCATGACTAATTTGAATCACTTAGGAGCTGCAGAGATGTGCTTGGTTTAGCATTTGTGCTATTATTCTTAAATTCAATGAAAAAAGTTAATGTAAGGATCTGTCCATGTTTGTAAGTTATTAATAGTAAAAGAATATTTTGTTTTTCCTGTTAAAGCTATTGTTCTCAACACCACCAGCTTTTCTAGCTGAAAGAGATCTAGATTTGACACCAGCAAATTGACACTGAAATCACCAGTTTATAGTTATAAATTGTCATGTCAACTTTTTTTAACAAGAGTCAAATAAAGAATGACATTTGTGTAGTATCTTAATTTCAGGAATACAGCATTAGTTTCACTCATATACTATATACTCCAATATGAATAAGTCAGGAATATGTCTAAACCTTAGTTCAAAATTTAAATTAAGTCAAAGGCAGAGCATTAGTTAGGATACTCTCCCTTCCTTCCTTCCTGCCCCCGCCCCCCTTGCCTGGTTTAATAGCTAGGTAGGATATTTTGCTGCTCTTTTTTTTTTTTTTTTTTTTTTCTGAAAACCTATTAGTTATGCGCCTTTTCTTGTTGCAGGTTAATCACATTGAACAGTGCACACCTCCTGTTTGTTTCCCTGGCAAGCAGGGAATTGCACACGCTGCAGATAGTGGGTTCTTTGTTTCCAATACTAGCCAATTTAATGGTTTTATGGGAGCTGGAAAGTACCATCTGGGGCCCAAAGAGTGATAGTCAGTTTGAGGCTAATGACCTCTTCTGAGGTCATGCACAGAGTTAGGTAAGTGAGACACTACTGGTAGTTAGCAAGGGAGGGAGGAGGATGGTTTCAGGCAGGCAGAGAATCACAATCAGCCCTGAAGATTACCTAGTCTCACATCAGAACAGGACTTTATTGTTAAATGGCAATTGTGCTATTGCAGCTTAGATCGGTAAATGTCTGTGATGAAACCCCTGTATTGTTCTGGGCTGTCACAGTGCTATCTTTCCCAACATAATATTTCAGAGGTTGCTTTATGTTAATCATATGCCTTTAAACTACTGCTTAATGCAATAAAGGACATCAAGCCATAAATTCAAAAGCTGTAAAAATTAATCTGTCACATATCCTATGGTATGTCTATTCCTGCAAAGCTTTTAACAGTGAGGCAGAACCAGGTGGTGTCTTTATTTCTACCAGACAAACATTATATGTAGCTGGTTTAGTTTGTGGTCTTCAATATGTGTATGTGACTTGTAGCTGTTGTAATATGCTTAGTAATAATATTTTATACCCCTGCAGCATTCCAAGTGGAGATATAAATTCTCTTACAGACATTAATGAATTAAAGTCTAAACCAACGTTATGAGACAAAGAACCACTGTATTCCTTTTGAAAAATAATTTATGATATCTATTATTTTAAAATAAATAGTATACAGTTGGTTTATTCATTGTTCTCATCAATTCAAAAAAGTTAATCAATGCTATGGGCCAGCTTTATTTATATCTCTTTTTGAGCAAGGGTCTGCATGTGCTCATGAATGTCATAGGTGAAAACCAAATTTCTGCAGAAAGGTCACAAATCTTTCAGGATTTGTTAGACTCTCAAGGACAGTTTTATACAGGAGCTAACAAATATGTAGGATTTCTCGTGTGAAGGAGAAGGAACTACAGAAGTTGAGACCAGGTCCTTCATTCTCAAGGAAAAACAGCTGAAACATTCTATTTTAGAAATGTGTTTCTATATAAATTTCCCTCATAGAATCACATCTTTTTAAAGTAGTATCTTTTTTTCCTCTTCCTTGAGTAGATATTCTCCCTTTTCCACCAAATTTAAGTGTGGTAAGAATTTAAAGTTGTGAGTCTATGCTATATTATATTTTTCTACACTGCTTTACTTGTATGAAATGACCCTGTTTAAAAGCACAGGTGTTGGGAGTGAATCATCATACAGCCTACACCACCCCACTGCTTCTGATGCTGAAGAGGTTGAAGAAAGGGAGCTAACAGAAAACAGCTGGAAATTGGAAGCTGAGGTCCTCCTTGGAGAATTGTGTCCACAGGTAGTATAATTTTCACTGCAACTGATTATCAGAACTTATTTTATAGATGATAGCTGAGTTATACCCACAAAAAGTGTAGGCATGTGCCAGCTATATTACTATGCTATACACATTAGGGCCAAGGAAGTAGATGGCAGCTTCAAAACATTCATCTGATCCAGGAACCTCAGGTGCTGCTTGACTTAAGTGAACAGGTTGCTTGCCATGGTCTTTCAAGGCCACAGAAGAAAGTTAGCTAAAATCAGGGTGCAGGGACTCTGTGACACACCATCTGGGCAGATGATATGGATAAACTTGGTCTTCTTTTATTTATACCTGCAGGAACTAATCTGGCAGGGATTCATATAACTCCATACTACTATAATATTACTTAATTCTTCTATACACAGACTTGTATAGATCATGGTAGCAGATGACTAATTTAATGGCTTTACCATGGTAATAACACTGAATTTCATGGTTTTTCAGCTTTTCAAGGATTAACAAGGCTGATATAAAATTGCTGGAGAAGCTGTTGTGTAGTGAAAGAAGGAAATCTCTTCAAATCATTTTAAAATGTTTTAAATACAAGAAAATGTTTTTTTTTACATTAGCTTTTATTTTCTTTTTTTTTCTATAAATTGTTAATATTCTTATTAAAGAGATTTAATTCATCTCTCACTAACAAAAGTTATATGTCATTCATATATGGATCATTCAAATATGGACAGTAAAGTCAGAGAAAAACATAGAAAACCAATTAGTCCAGACATGGAATACTCAGTATATATTTTCTTTGTAGTCAGCCTTGGTTGATGTTTACCTACTACAGAACATTAGTTCATGCATGTCTAAGTGGAATTTAATTAGAATTTACCTGGAATGTATAACTGTCTTCATGAAAGAAGTTTCCACAGGGGCAAATCTCATTGGTCTTCATTTTGTGCTCAAGAAATTCCTAAGCAGACTTTCCAGAGTGCAATTTGAGGCTTTTTTTTTTACCTTATTAGTCCTATCCTCAACTTCACAAGACATTTAAAAACATCTGTCCACTGTTGAATGGTCCATGGACAAATATTTCATGCAATTCAGTTTTACTGTCTAGCCCATGTAACCCACTTAAGGTCTATATTATTATGCTATCACACAGGCTCTCACATTTTGAAAACACAGTTTTCTTATCAGAAAAATGATGTAAAGAAATATTCATGTGCATAAACTGAAGAGAGGACTCATATTTTATTAAGTTTCTGCTTAAACAGTTATGTGTCCTTCCTTTATGTGGTCTAAATCTTAAAACAAATATATTTTTATGGTCTTTCAGTTAATATGATTGCAAAGTTTCTCCTAGTTTGTTTCTGTCAAGCTTCTTACACTTGATACAAGCACAGAACATCCTTACAAAGATCTTGGTTTATTATTATATTCTTTAAAATGTATCCATCCAAAAACATTTCTGACTCTAAAGTCTATCTGTACATTTAGCCAACAACAAATAACTGCAAAGGGACCAATAGTTCAGGAATTTATGCCAGCAGATGTATTCACAACCTGGTTGCCAGATGCCCAAACAATACTTCACTTTTGCTGCATGAAAGCTAACTCTATGCCCCCTGTTGAGCAGGATCTTGGAAACTGGGAATTTTGGATCTTGGAAAGGATCCTTTTCATAACTAGAAGGCTGCTCATGAAATCAAGGATATGTATGTGTAGACTGAGAGAGACTAAATAAACTGACATGGGTAGAAGTTGAAAGTCATCTTCAGAAGAGGCAATGAGGATCATCACCTAAACTATTTCACCTCTGCATTTTTGCTTTTCCGATCTGAGTTGGTTTAATTTACAGACTCTCTCACAGTTTTATACCAATTTTCTTAATGAAACAGGCAATGTCTCACAGCTGTGCTATGTGAAGCTGGGCCTTGGTTAGTCAGCTGAACCCCAGGACGTTACAGTGCCAGAAAGCAAGCTAAGGGTTAAAGTGTGCATAATCACACACTAGCACTACAGCCCATTTCCTGGTCTTGTTTACTTTACTGATATGTATATAGCCAGCTGTCTGCCAAAGCTGTGACTTTTCCATAAAGTCATATTTATCTGTAGGATAATGAATCAGACAGAAAATCAATGCGACATTTCAAATATGGCCTCATTAGTGCCCTTGTTTAGTGTCAGGAAAAAAATATCCAGCAAGTTGCTCAGCATTTCTCTTCTCACTTCCTGGAATTATACTTTCTTTGCCTTATTGCCTTTACACATTGTGTTGTATTTGCTTCTAGCCACTAACCCTATAATCTTTAGCTTGCTATGTGCTTTATATTTATGATCTTTGACTGGCTATTTCTTTATTTGTCCCACAGGTTTATTAATTTTCTTCCACTCCTCTGAATTGTATAAGCTGCTTACTCATCCTGCACTCTTTCCGCAGAGTCGCTGCAGACCTTGCTGCACTCCCCGAGTCACAGGCAGCGGGAGAACTGTAAGAGAACAGTGCTGTTTAGTCATATGATTTTTTTACCTCCTCACATAACTCACTATTTCTGTTTACAAATGCACTCTGTCTCTGATCTCCCTGGTCCTGACTTATTTTTTTTTCTTATGCTTCAGAGGTTTTGTGTCATTTACCATTTCTTGAAGTCTGAGAGAGCAGAATAATTTCCTTTGAAGCGATTCTGGATTAAAGCAATTTGCATCTGTCTCCTCATCTTTGTCAGTCATTTGTTGTCACCCCTATCCTGTCATTTCTGGTTTTCTCTGCTCAGTTGTGTTTTTCAGTTTGTTTGTTTTATGGTGATGCACCAGAAGTTCAATAGAGGAACTGAGCTGGACTACAAATAACTTCATTTTATTTTATGTGAAGCAGGCTTCATTAGCAGCAGAGTTGCACAGTATTGTTGATCTTCTACAACAATATGAAAGACCCAGTGAAACAGTGGGAGGCTGATGCTAATGAGAAAGGATAACAGTGAACAATCAGTCCAGTAGCATAAGCAGGCATTGACATTAGGGAAACGGTATGCAGAAGCATCACTTGGTATAAATAACTTTCTCTTTATTTTTTAAACAACTGTACAAACTATTTAAGTCTTGTGACACCTGTCTTACCTATGTAAGTTTGCACAACTACTTAGTGAAAACTGAAACTTGAATACCAATACTTGGAATTTTCAGTTCTGAATTTCAACTCATAAGGGTTTGCTAGCTTCACTTTTGTCTCCCTCCTTTCTTCTCTTTGTTTGTTTACTCTCACAACTTCCAACTTTTTTTTGCAGTTTTTAATTTATTCTATCTTTTATAATATATCTTATCTGATTTTTCAGTAGATCTGCTACAGGCAGAAAAGCAAAGACGTTTTTATTAAATGTACTTTATTGCCCACGAAAGCTGCCACCTTAGTCATCTTGCTTTATCCTACTTCTTTCATGTCATGTACATGTCTGTAAGGTACACTGCCTATGGAAAGTGCATGTTCCATACAGTACTTGGCTTCAAAATAGCTGATGAGTATAAGAAAACTAGATAGACTGTCATGAAGTGGAATGTGGGAAGTGATGCTAGTTCAGGTTTCTTGGATTCCATGACCTCACAGGTCAAATTCTTGGAACAACTATACAAGAGACGGGAAAGCCTATAGGACCTACTGGAAATGTAAAAGCATGTCAGTCCTTCATCCAGAGTGATACTGAATTAACCTTTTAATTTTTTATTTAATTTTAATGAAAATTAAGTAGTACGGATGTCAAAAACCTTTTCAGCTATAATTCTCTGACTTTAGTAGTGGCTATACATTTGTCTCCTCATTAATTTGAATTTAACAAGATTCTTCATCTAGGAAATATGTCATTTGTATTTGAGAATGTTTAAGTCATACGTTAGGGTATCTTTCAGCTGTGTATGATCAGGGGCCTTTTTCTGATTCTTGGTACCTATGAGTCATTTTAAAAAATATTCTCTCTTCAGACTGCTATTATTATGGCACTGTTTTTAAGTTAATTCATCCTTTTAAATCTAAAATTTCTAAAGCAGGTATGAAATAATGAATAGAGGTACAAACTCTCCATTTTTGGAAGCACTGTACCTGAAAATTCAGAATACTGTTGGCAATTTGGTAGGAACAATTTCTACTTGGAAATACAAACAAATTAAGCTATGTCTTCAGGTGTCATAAACCAGTGAAGCTCCACATAGCTCATAACTACAGTCAAATTGTAACAGGTGTCATCTGGGGATTAGTGCCACTTTATTAATTGCATATAGTGTTCTGATTGTGTCTCATTATCTTCTATATTTTACAGTCCAGTGAATAATTATGTAATGGTCTGAACACTTCCTTTATTGCATTGTTTCATTTCTCAAGCCATCTACTTTAGAAAACAGATTTCTCATGGTCTTCATTCTAACCCAAGTCATTTGTGCATCCAGATACTTGAAGTGAAACCTTGGGTACACTGAAGTCAGTCAAAAATTCAGCTTGAAACTACAATGGCAGTTCTCTTGCTTTTCGTATCTGACTTACAGTATGAGCTTTTTAATGATGGTAAACTCTCTCCAGGTTTTTATTCTTATATTTCAAGGTATCCATCATGACTATAAAAGGAAGTTGTATTTTATTGAGAGTACGCACACAGTGCTGGGTACCAGTGCAACAATTTTAACTGATTTAAGGCATGATTTCTATTCCAGTGTTTTTACACATGGTAAAAATCCAGTCCTTTCACATATAGGCACAGCCAGGAATTACATGGGGTAAGACAATATTTGATATGAAAGCAGTGATACAGTAGCCACTCGATTACTAAATTGTTGTTTATATAACACTGCTGAACCAAGTCATTTTTATTTAGGAAGCGCAATGAGATTAACATAACGATCTTCCTAGCAATATGATTTTCAGGCAGTGGGTTCCCAAATGTCTGTTGCTTGCTACTCTTGAGATTCCTTCATACTAAGTTCTGATAATAAAAGAATTGCCGTAATGCTCCTTCCTCCCTTAGAAATATACTCTTACCACATTAAATATCTATTGTCCCTTCTGGCTAGCCATGAATTAGTGTTAGTCAAATTCATTACTTAAAAATCATTTCACTTTTTCTTTATATGACTTATAGTATTTGTATTTTTTTATTGTTCAAATAACTTGACTTTATCTTTTTTTTTAATATATCAGTACAGCCATGTCTAATATAAATAATAAAATACATATATTTCTCAAATATTATTAAAAGAGTCTTCTTTCCTTAATATTGATGCCTCTTTTTTAAACTGATAATTCTGTTGCCTTAAAATATCAATGAATCTGTTCAAATAGTTAATTTGAACAGTTTTGGTTAATGTATGTAACTGCATCTTTTGTAGGAAGTTTACTGTATTGGTGTAACATTATAGCATTTGTTTTGTTTTAATTTATTGTATCAGATAGAATTATTTACTGTGAAAGCACAGCTTGGAAAAACACAGGTCACTTGTAATTTTGTATGATAAGGTATTACATTTGTAACAATCATATAACTAAAATTTCTATTAAGTAGATGTGGAAAAGTAGACACAGAAACAATTTCAGACTTAGAAGAATGTAGAACTCAAAAGATCTATCTGGGAAGAAATACCAACTGTTTATGTTTTGCTTTCTTTGACACAGATCTACTGGGTAAAAGAAATCCGATGTAAATTTCAATTTCTGCACAATAGGGTTTTATCCATTAGCAGCATATAAATTGGTTCGCTTTACATGCATGGGCAAAGAAATTTGAAGAGAAAGACAAGTCAATCTTCATGCAAAAGTAATTTCTTTTACAATGGATTTACACCAGCGTAAATATGTTAACTTAATTTCGCTTTGTTCCAGGTTTTGACTGATGTGAGATGAGTAACAAGTTCAAAGTAGATGTTATTATGAAGAAGACTATGCTAAGAACTAAGTGGATATTGTCCTGGATGGGAAGTGGATATTTTCACTAAGTCAGCATAAGCAGTGTACCCAGGCAAAGCACTTTGGCTTTTCTTCTTCTGTAAATCCTGGCTCCCGTCACTACACTTTTCAAAGAACTTACTCAGAGAGGTTGTGAAAGTAGCGTAGATTATTTTCAATGCCAATAGACAGAGATCTGAATAGCTTAATTCCCAGAACAGCACTTTTGTTCTCCCTCATGAGACGCATGGCATAAAAGGGCAACATTAACTGAGCCAAACTGAAGTCATACTGTAAGAGAAGTTTCTGATGATCACTATCTCATACAAAGATTTTGATTTATGTGAAAGAAAGCAAGTAGTAATTGAGCAAGGAAAAAATAAATAAGTTATATTTTCCATCTCTTTCTAGTGGCAGATTCTCCAGTGCTTTCATAGCAAAGTTTAGGTAATTGATTATATTTGTCTTTGTAAAGATATTTCAGTACAATTATATTCACAATTAGGTAATAGTTTTGCTTTTTGTTTTTTTTTTTTTTTTTTTTCTTTTTTTATTACAAAATATAGTACTGAGGAATAAATACAGAAGAGGAAAATTTCCTGTTTCTTGATGTGCTAAATAATATGCCAAATTACTAGTAAATTTTGATGTTATTAATATTATGGCTATTATATTACTATTATTATTTTCATTATTATTATTATGCTACATTTCCTTATGTAGTCTGTAATTCAGAGATTTCTATTACCTGTTCTCAATACTCTAATTTAAGAATTGATGACCATAAAGAATACATAATAATCAATGTCCAAAGCAAGGAACACAAGCTGTATAGTAATAATTATTCACTGCATTAAAAAATTGCTGAAACTATGAAGTGCTTTTCTTAGAATGCAGTGTGGTTTTCATAGACAGCAGTTTGGAGATAGAAAAGAAAATGCTGATGGTTTTGTGTCTTTTTATTTTAAATCAGTAGCATAGGAAATGTTAAACTGGCCATTAGTCTTCACTAAATTTGTCAATACGAGGAAATAAAAGAGTCAATACAGAAGGCACAGGAACTTTGATAAATAACCTGGTTTTAAAAGAAAACACACTTTTTCAAGCTGTTCTATTGGGCACATTTTAAGCTTTATTTTTTAAACAGGCTTTTTTTTATTGTTATTGATTCCTGCTCAGAAATACCCTATTCTTTGTCAATGTTTAATTCATCACAGAGAAATTTATTTGGAGGTTCTGCTCAAACCAAGCAATGATTAAAGTAGTTCTGACCTTAATTGCACCAAAATAGGCATGAACAGCATTTTCTAAAACTGTTGCTCAAGTATCTGATTTTAGGAGGTCAACTAAGATACTGTAAAAAAATTTCATTTCAGTAGAAGCTTCATCATTTCCCTTATTTTTTTGTGCTATTAATGCATCTAAAATAATTTCCCCTGTAACTCAGTGAGTGAAGATTGGTTGAAAAAATCTTACAACAATAAAAATCATTTCTTCAACCACTGCAGCCCAAAGATTATGTACATTGTGGGATTACACCTATCAGAGGGTTCCTCACTTTTTGAAGTGTTTGTGGCTTTGGGAAAGGCAATGTGTATTTATAAACAATCACATAAATGGACATGAATTAAGACTTCTTAATTTACTTTAGTAGGAAGCTAAGTAGATCTCTAAAAGTCATCTAGAAGGAAATTTGACCTCAGCAAGAGTAACACTTTGTAAGAGTAATTTCTTACAGTCAGTACCTTTTTTGCAAGTGAGTACTTACGTACTAACCTATGGGAGCAGGGAAGCGAAGCCTCCCATTGTTGCAGAAGTACTCCATGAAATGATTTGTCTAGATAGGGGGTGGATATGTCATAATTAGAAAGATCACCATCAACTGACATGTATGAAAATAGGTGCCACCTTTTTGCATCGTTATCTACAAATTATCATATACAATAAAGTTGCAGTAGTTATTTATCGAAATTGGCCTCCAGCACACAGCTTTTTTTCTCATGCAGATCCTAACAATCTCCAGGGGAGATTTCAACAGCAGCTGCTACTTCTAATACTGTAAGCAAGGAAGGAAGATACTTTTGGCAGTGAATGTGAATGATTAGCTCAGGATGTAATTTGTATCTCAGAATTGTTTTGATAGCTCAGCACTTTCTTGGGTATTTATCTTTCCCCAAAAGAAATAACAGTCTTTTCAACTTCAAATAAGTCCTGTCTATCTTGAAGTTACAGAAATTATATCATGCAAAAATCAACATTGTCACTGCTCATGTATTAAAACTTACTAATCAACAAAATATTTAAAACAAATTGAAACTCTCAAACTTCTACTTAAATAATCTTTTAAATATCCACGGATGCATGAGTCTAAGAAAAGAACACAAGAGCCAAAGTCGGTTTTTCAAACATTGTGATCTATTGTGATAATAAGGGTAAAGAGATGACAAAAGATAACTTGGACTATTTAGATTGCAAAAATTCCATTTAAGTCTCTGACAAGTATTTGTCACAGCTGATTTTTCGAAGATCTCTTACTTTGTGCCTTATTGAGTTTTATAGATTGCACTTTCAAGCCTACTGTGACAAGTGATTGCCATTAGTTTTTGTACACTTAAACAATATTTAGGCCAAGTGATTGTTGGACCTTGTGACAAAATGTAAGCTGGTTGAACAAGGTGACTTTTTCGTCCTTTATGTAAGTGAAAGTGGTACCATGCAACTGAATCAGTGGAGAAAAAGAAGGAATCTATAGTGGCACAATCAGTAAAGTTGTTTCTTACTTTGGGCAAAAGAAAAACCAGGAGTGAGAACTCCAACTACGGTAGCCTATGTTTTTTCATCTTTACATGGCCCACTTCAAGTTGCAATCTCTTTGATTCTTCTGGATCTGTGATTTATGTTGACCTTTTATTCTTGCCTGCAAACACCAGCTTCCTTTCAAAGAAGTGAAATGTTGATCAGGGGAAATTTAGATTTTCACAATGGAAAATTACCTTAGAAGTACTAAAATTATTTCTTTCTTGATTGACCTTTGGATTTTTCTTTTCTTTCCTTTTTTTCCTGACCTGCTTTGGTTTCATGCAATAGAATACAAGTCAGAAAGTAACAGCCATGTGGAACTGCCATTGGCAGTTCCCTGTGCTGACGGATAACAAAGAAATAGCAATAGGTTTCTTAAATACATAAGTTAAAAAAGTTTGTTTACCAGGTTTTCCTTAATAAACATGTTTGTTCAGCATACTTATATTCAGCAGTCCTAGAATTGTTCATTTATGAGGAAAACTTGTCATTCTCACTGCATTTGGTGCCTACATTTTTGATGTCATTTTTTTTTTCTGTAGGGTTTGTTTCAAAGATTAGAGACAGGATGTTCTTTCATTAAATGATTTTCACCTGCTGTTGTTGACCCCACAGGACTAGAATAACCTTACCTGCTAAAAATAATTTTAGCTGAAAGCTAATGACTGGCATTTGTAATTTTTAAGAGATGACTACCACAAGCTGCTTTTCAATAAAAAGAGGCGCATGAGAGGAAGGTTTTGCTTCTTGACATTTGTAAGTATTACTGTTTACTGTATCAGGATAATTGATGTGTATATATATCTATTTAAACTTTAGGAATAACAGTGGGTTCTGAAGAGCTCTTTGTTGTTTTGTCACTTGCATAAGGTTTGATATAGGAGACATTTTACCTCTATAGTGGGAGTCTTGAGAGACTTTAAACCTCCAGCTCAAATCAGGGATAGTAATGTTAAAGCATACTCTACAGTTAGGTTTGGGTTTTTTTTAATTCTGTTTTTCATGTCTGTAAGAAATTAGATGACAGGAGTGTCCAATATTTGTAATACATGTAAATATTTGTGTTAATGTGTTAAAAAAAAATCACAAAAATGGAATATATCATGCATGTGAAACAGGGGCTCAATTATATCAAGCTAATGATACCAGTAGATGTAAGATAAAATTCAGTTCTCACTAAATCTAACAAGGGAACATATAAGTGAAATCTGACTACATGCAACCATGTATTCTTTAATAATCCTTTCCTTGATAGATGTGATAGATGAAGGTAGAAATAGAGAAGAGCAATAACTGAAAAAAACTAGACTAGTCCTAAAACTAGTTGACTTAATTTTAGTGGCTTAAATTTTTTCTGCTGAAGTGATATGTTTTCTTAGGGACTGTAACAACCCAGACTGGGACCCCAGGGAGTCATAAAGGTTCTGTGATCCCCTCTGGTTAAATTAAGATGAGAAAACACCAAACGACTGGTTAAAATGTTTTACTTATGGTAGGAACAACTTAAGCTTGGAAAAGGATAGTAAACAATGAGGTCTCCTGTTGATAAATCTATAAGAAAGAAAATAAAAGAAAGGAAAGAAAATAAAAGGAAAGGAGAAAAGACCGGTCACCACCTCAGGTTCCAGTGTTGTCTGAGGTCTGGAAAACTTGGGTGGTGGGTGCACTCACAGCAAATTTTTATGTTGCCTTTTAAGTTTATCTTTATCAGCTCATTAATATAATAGGCAAAGAGAAGCAGGTATTCCACAAACTAATTTCCATGAGAGACAAGGAAAGGGTGGCTCATGGGCTCTGCATATACATTGAGGGGGAATGAGGTGCACCAACTCCCTTGCCCAATTGAATTAATGGTTATGCCCCCCCCCCCCCCCCCACCTTGATTTCTTCCTTAGTTTTTGCTTCTTGGGTAATTGTCTAACCTTTAGCTTATCAGTCTTTTTATCCCTCCTTCAGGAGTATGGTCATAATATCTGCTTTCAATCAGTCTATCTCTCCCCTGCTTTAGGGCTTACCTAAGGAATTTGACAATACATCCACAAGGGAGTTAAGCTGTGTACCCTTCAATACACTCCGTGCTTCCTTGGGCAGCATTCTTGGACTAATCACAAAGGCCACAGCTCATCCTTGAGGCTTTCTGTGTTGATGAACGTTTGAAGCATCAGTTCCTTCAGTTCCTTATGGGGACTATAGTTAAAGAGTAGATCAAGAAGAGCTAAAGAAATATACATTGTGCATGTTAAAAATCAAACAGGATAGTTCCTTGAATTATTTACAACCAGGAAATAGGAAAATAAGTTTCAAACTGATTCAAATTACTCTGTCGTGTCTTGAAATAAAATGTGAGTGTATACTTAAATATGGATCAATCTCAGTATTTTATTATGTAAGGTGTAACACATCAACAATTACTGAACAGAAATAAGTGTTAGAAGATATATAACTAACTTTAATTCCTTCTGTGATCCATCTACGTATTCTTGATGTACCTTGACAACTAGCTTAAGTAACTATTTTACAAGATAATGTGTCAGGACTGTTGCAGTTCCTGGAGTGGAGAGTAAGCTGCAGAAATCCATGTGCATGCAGCCTGCAGTAACCTGTGCTGCTTTGATGCTTGGGCTGAAAGGAGAAAGTGTGGAAGAGAGAATGGGCTCCTCTGTCACTCCTACCAGTTCTCCTGTACAATGTATACCGATGTGGCCACCTGGACATCTGATGGAGAAAACCTCATAGCACTTAGGAGTGTGAAGCATCCACTGGGTTTGAACAGACAAGCGACAGCTTTCAATTCCTGCCTTTCGCATATGGGTAGGGAACAAAAGCATCTTGAAGAGGCTGATAAGAAGTTAAGATACAAATTTAAACCAATAAGATTAGAAGGACTTGCTCCACAAAACACAGTGACAAGTCTCACCTCATCAACAGCCCACAGACAATCAAGGCAGAAAAATGTTACTCATTTTCTAAGGCTGATGACCTTCTTAGGAGTTTGTTTGTTTCCCCCAATTATATGCATTTATCAAATACCAACTGCTATTTTTCTTCTTTTTGTAGGGTTTCCTTATACATGGAATTTGGCTGTATTTTGAGCCACGTACATCATCATCAACTGTAGCATAAGTCTAAGGATGTTTGTTGTTTCATTAAGCAAATTGCTTAGGCTTTTTAGATCAAACTAGACTTTGATCTATTAGCATTTATTGGCTCGTTAGATCTGGTAACTTTGGGCAAAGGATCTAGAACAGTGTTGAGTTTTTTGTTCAATCACATTATAGTCTTGTATCCTTGTTTAAAAGGTGATTCGGTTCTGCAAAGGTTTCTTAACTGTTGTTCTATTTGTTGTTATATGCAAATGAGAGATTTTTTTCTTAGCTTTGTTATTTTCAGTAGCTCAACTACAAGTTCAATAACAACTCAACCATAAACTTCGTCACTCGCAGATCAATTATTATAATTATGCATTTCATTTTTTCTTTGAAAGAAAAAAAAATCCAGGAAGTTGCTGTTCTCTTTTAATGTATTTAAATCTCCAAATATTTTGTTTGTAATTAAGTACCTCTGATTGAGTTTCTAAAGAAATATTCCCAGGAAGGACTTTTCAGAATTTACACTATCTAATTAGGAAAAACTCTCTCCAGCTTTCATCTGATTTCAGACTGAGGTGACTATTTCAATTTGTGGACAAGATCAAAATCCAATTAAGATTTGCAGCATGCCCTACCCCCTCTTAGGCAATTATATTAATTTCTTTTTAAGCAATACAATCAGAAATCCTGAGAAGTATGTGATTAAGTAGAAACCTTTTCCTTCTTTTAAGGTTTGAACCAGGGGGAGGACAGGAGACTACATTCTAACTCATGCACGCAGAGACTGTTCCAAAATCCCTGCATCTCTGACAATAGCAAGGGTCTTCCTGGGAAGAGACACACTGATGCCCACTGGTGATCTTCTCATCTCTTCACACACATGCACTTGCAGTTTTCATGGAAAGAAAACCAGTGTGTGGGCAACAAGGATGTTTACATCCTCCAGTCTATTTCCTGAATCACTGTAACAAGCTGGATACACATCCATGCCTTAAGTCATACATAGTTCATGTGTAATACATGTACTTTATTTTGTTTATAAAACATGCATAAGATATATAATAGTTTATCCTTGACTAGAAAACATTAATATAATATTATGGTAATCAAAGAAGAAAAAGTATAGCTTTGTGCTAATCTGTGAATGGAACAAGTAATTGTTTTTGCTTTCAGAGTTGGCATGTATACAGACTGGACACTGTAGGTGTGACTGTACATGATACTTGCAAAGCTAACTGTATTAATAACAAAATCACGGTAATAGCTCTGGAGTACAGTTGATGTAATTTTATATAACTAACATTTAAGAATACACTAAAACTTTTGAAATATGGGTCAGCCTAACCTTAGTTGAAAAAATGACTATGTGATGTAGATATGAATAGATATTTGTAAGAGCTGCTTCTTCTCAAGATAATGCCTTTAAAATAATCTTGTCTTACCAACTGGAAGATAATGATAGCTGTTTTGTAATAATGCTTGAATTTTCACAAGAAAGTGTTAAATCGGGTCTTATTTGTTTTCAGATGTGCACGTGTACAGTTTACTAGAAGCAAATTCTAACAGAACTGTTCATGGAAATATATTTCTCAAAGGTTTACCTGAAAATCAATGGGTTACTAATCAGCTTTTTCCTTCACTCTAAAACCCCAAAACCAGTGGAAGTCTCTAAAGGTAGGGGAAGTGGTTCTTTCAGTTCAACTTCTGAAAAAGTGAAGGGGTAGAATAAAGGGATTTAGCTGTATGGCCATGCCTGAAGTAGAGTAACCATTGAATAGTTAAGATGATCATTATCTGAGCATAGTCAAATATTTGAGATTACACTCTTTGATGCAGAAGTTCCATCTCTGAACCAATCTCTCCCTCTTCAATTGCCAAAGGCAAGAGATACGGTATGATGCACAGTTTTTTGGACATCGGTCAACTCTTAAACTGGTTAAAAAATATTATAAAAATATAGCCTTTTGTTAACACCCTTTTTACTCATGAAAGTGGTGTTCCTTTCAGGGTTTCCAGCAGGTCTTACAAGTGTTAGTGTCAGAGCCCTGTAGGCCAATATTTTAACGTTAGAGTCTTAGAATTGTAAAATAGCATGCTGCAATATATGAGAATGATTGAAGACTTTTCAGCTTTCTAGTAAAGAAAATTACCTAGAGATTTCTGAGAACAGCTAAGTAGTGAAATTGAACTGTAGCAGTTAAAAAAAAATGTTTTTAGGCATTGTATTATATGATAAAGTAGCTGCAGTCACCAGGATACATATAAAACCTCTAACTGTAACTGCTTTTCTGCTCACGTCTGAGGAGAGACAAGAAAGGACCCCTCTTTCCTGTGTAGTGAATGAAAAGGCAGATCTTCTAAGGGACTAAATATCACTGTCCCCAAGTGGTCTGGCTTTCCTGTAGCATAAGAGTGTGAGGAGGTGACAAGGGTATGCCAGGCTTCTGGGAAAACTGGGGAAAACAAGAGACCGGTGGTATGGGATGCAGAGATGGAAGACACCTCTTTTCTTCTGTGTAGGTAGCATAGAGCAGAACCTCACTGGATGGTGGAAAGTACAGCTCATGTATATGTTCATCCAAAAATCTACATATCTGTATTCTCTGTTTATACAGGAGAAAAATTTATTCTAAAGGGCTCTTTCACAGAGGGAATTAATGCATAGCATAGTGTTGAACATTGCCCAAAAGCTATAGGCAGGGGTTGCCTCAAAGCTGCCTTTAGCATACAGTATAGTGTTGAATGCCATAGACATCCAGTTATAAGATTTATTCTTAGGATACATCACAGTGTCTAACATATAGCGTGCTTTTGAGCACCACAGGAAAGCTTAAGCTTATACAATTATTTTTGTCTCCAGGGAAAGGCTTGAACTGAAGCTGGAGCCACATACACCATAATAGAAATGCAAAAAAAAAAAAGAAGTGCAGAGAGCCCTCTTTGTATAAGGCACTGAATGAGACAGGAATTATACTAAAGAGCAATCAAGGATGACATCCTGTATCACAGCATACCTGCACAACACACTGCAGTTCCACAAGGTTCAGAGAGCCCATCTGGTAGGTAACAAAGAGGAAGCCTCCTCCAGTCCCTACTGATACTGTCATTCAGCTCATGTTCTTTGTATAGAGGTACCCTTTAATACTGTAACTCCCTAACCCAACTAAAAAAGCTGGATGGCTTGCTTTGCATGAAGGATTGAAGTGACTCAGGTCATAGCATCATAGGATAATTCAGGTTGGAAAGGATCTCTTGAAGTCATCGAATCCAACCTCCTGTTCAGAGCAGGAGCAGGTGTCAGATTGCACCTGGTTATTCAGGGCTTTATCCAGTCTGGCTTTGAGGGGTGAAGACTCCAGTAACCCCTAGAACTGTAACCAGGGAGGAAGCAGGGTCAGAACAGAGGATAGGAAGACTGAGTAAGAAAGGCAAGAAGAGAGAGCATAAGAGGTAGTGAACTTCTTTTTCTGGCATACATTCAGTGAATATAAACACACAGAAAAAGTACATATATCCAATATTGGCAACTGTACAAGGTATCTCCAGTGAATAGATAATGCCAGGGTAGGAGGGAAAGGGCAAAGTGAATCCTTTCTCTAATAATTACTTTAAATTAAGGTATGCTAAATTGATGAGTTCAAGATGACTGATGGGTCTCTGTTATGCCATCAGTTATATTCATGACATAACTGATGTATTTTAAGCCTAGGCATATGTATTTATGCATATATATGTGAAGAATAATACATGAATTATGGTTAATTTAAATATCTGACTTATCTGCATAAATCAGTGAAACTGAGAGAAATTATCTAAAGTGCACACAATAGAGAAGTTTATATGAGAGCAGCCACAGAACTTGGCAACTGAGTAGATTGGAAAGCTCTGCCTCAGGGAGTTGGCACTTGATGCTTAGTTTGCAAGGAATTGGTTGCAATGAAGAAGAGAAAAACATGCAGGAATTATAATATACAAGTATAAAGTGAAATGAAGCAGTCCAGAATGTATACATGATCTTTAATAAGGCAGTAAGTCAGGGTACAGCTAAATATGAGGATGAGATGTTCCACTGTGCTGCAATTCATCCTGGATGCCTGATTGTTTTACGGGGGATATAAATAATTTGTTGTTTTATAAATGTATGGCAGATACTTTCAATGTCTAGCTGAGGTGCCCAGAATCCCTATTCTTTTTCTCTTTATTGATTCTAGAAGGAGAGTAGGCAAGATATGTATACATTTTAATTAAGTATCTAAACTTAGATGATGTTTTATAATTATACAGCTATCAACAAACATTTTTAATGGGTATGGTATGATTTGTAGTCATCTGCTTATAGGTAGATTTGCTACTGGCTAAGCCATATTCTGTAGGATGCAACTGGATGCCTAGAAGGAGTTTTGAATCCTCGGAGGCTGTCTGTGACATTCATCTTTTTGCAAAATCAGGCCATATTTGACAAATTATGGAACAAAAAAAGAAAAAAACAAAGCTCAAAAACCAATAAAAGCAGCTCCATATATGATTTTTATGCTAGACCTTACAGTGAGGAAAATAATAATGATGAGATGTATTAACATGGCAATTATTCAGAAAAACCTTTTAAGACTAGCCAGAGAGTTCACATAGCAAAGGAACCATTGTGATACGAACCATTGCAGCTGAAAAGCATTAACAGAATGATTGTACAAAAAAATGGTGAAAATATAAGGATAGTTTTAGTGCCATCGACTTTAATTCATCTAACCACGGCCAGTTCCACCAGGCAGATATCCATTAAATGCATACCAGTTGTTACTTAATTTGTACTCAGATGCTTCTTTTTCTGATCTCTAAACTTTGCCCTGCTTTCATGAACCATCTTATGTGTAATGACAGTAGTTCACCTGATATAAATTCTCAGGATTTATTTTCCTTGCATTAATACCGTATAAGAACTACTGTTGCTTTCTTGAAGAAGGAAGGTATAAAAAATATCACTTAGAAAGTTCTATTGGCAGTTTGGAATCAAAACCCTAAGGAATATATTGAAGATTAAATAGTGAATACAGATCGTACCATCCAAGAAACAGAGTCATACCAGCCAGAGACAGAAATTAGGGCCATCAAGTCCTCATGCTCTGTCCATAGGCAGAATCTGCTATTCTTATCTCATGCCATGCTTGACAGGAGCTTGTCTGTCCTGTCCTTAGAGATTCTCTTAGAAAAGTCCTAATTTACCAGCCTTTATAGTTCATCAAGATATTCTCTCATGAACCACATGTGATGGCTTAAGAGGATGCTAAAGCTGGTAAAGAACTATGGAGATGAAGAAATATCTCAGTGTCACCCACTGTGCTGTAACAGTTATTAGCTGCCATATAAACTAGCAAAAAATAACCATACACTTCTTTAGTTTTAAAGATCTGAAAGGGTCACACCTCAGAGAGAAATATTTTAAATCCCAAACTGCAGCATTTTAAACTGCTTTATAGAGGTATGGTTTTGCTTTTTCAATTCAAAGGCACAGTCTCCAGCTTCTTTGGTACATTCTGAATTAATAACAGGGCTGTCTTATACCTGTTCTTCCTCAAGAGAGGGACAAGAAAGTATAGAATAACTGCCAAAAACTACTGACTACATGGAAAAATATGTCAACATCTCAAAATTGATGAAAAATTACTTCATCCCTTGAAGGGAGAGAAAGTAATATGTTTTGGAGTCACAGTCCCTAACTGAGCCAACCAATCAAGATTAATGTTATTTGCCGGGCTTCAGGATGTAGGTTATTCCTAGGTAATCGATAATTGTAATTCCACCAACTCACACTGAAAAAGTAAGAACATGCCATGTTTATAGTTGAAATACACAGTTTATGAAAAGCTTTCTTCACCATTTTGGAGAAAGAATAGGGAAAAGCCAAACTAAGAGTGATGCACCACACACATTGCTACCTCATAAAATATTGTTTAATAGCTAAAGAACATCTGCTGAAGCCTCTGTAATTGTCAATCCATACAGAAACATTTCATCAGGGCTGCTCACTAAATCCCCTCATGTTCTCAATTCCAAATTGTCAGTAAATCTTACATTGCAAGATGCTTCTACAAGCAAGTATTCTTCATGCACTCCTACAGGAATCATGGTAAACACTGCTTAACAGTTGCATTTACAAATATGGCATATTGCAGTGTAAGTATCATGTCTTACAAATCAAATGCAAGATGTGTCTTATTCTCAAAGGCTTGGAACTGGCTGCTGGCATATTATTTCTATATCCAAATCCTGTATTTGTCATGAATAGCAGTAAACAAGTTGTTCATTATTATTCCCATTAATTATTTACATTACAGTGGAGTACAGAAACTCAAACTAAGATCAAGGTCTCACTGTGACTGGTGAAATCATACTAAGTGGAGGATGGAGCCAGTTCAGAACTTCTCCACATCAAGGATGTTCTAGGAGATACCAGGGATGTAAGTGCCATGGCTTCAGACCCTTAGGAGAGGTCAAGACATGGTTCCCAGCACCTAGCTAACTTTGTGAGCTGGTGAGAACACCACAGGAGGGACTTAGTCTACACGCTTCTCGTAATCCTACAACCTTTCCTATCCTTTTAGAAAGTGTTGCTTCATAAAGAAAATGACAATGTCATTTTCTGTTAAAAATAAATAAATAGTATTTAGGTATAATTATACCATATAGTCCCCAGTCAAAACTGCTTTGAATAGCTATTCAGCAGTTGTAAGGAAAGAGGCCCACTCCATATCTTTTTAGTATGTTATATGTCTATACAACTACATACATATTGCAAGATAAACATGCATGTATAACTTTCAAAAACCTGTGAAAACACTTTAACATTTCCAGTGGTTTTCCCAAAATATGGTAATGCTTCTTTCCATGGCAGGTGCAGCAATACAGAAAGGTGCAGCCACTGCTCGCTTACCTCCACTTCTAGAACAGATAATGCCGCTGGTCTGTATGTGAGTACTTGGTACTAAACTGTGGACTTTGATACTCTGTGGTAACATCTGGTTTGAAAAATAGATTCCTTTAAAATATTCCAGTTGATAGCTGAAAATTGAAGTTCAGTGGAAGAAAAATGGCCATTATCCTTTTGGTCTTGTGTTGCATGTGTTTTCTGTACCATCTTTTCCAGAAAGTGCAGGCAGTTTCAAAATTTTCCAAGCCTTTAATGTTTTTCAGTGTGCTAATTAGGTCACTTGCTCATGGCTTAAAATTACTTCAGTTTCAATATACCAAAATATGTCTTAGATTTCAAAACTGTTAATTTAAAGTCTAGTCATTTACAGTATTTAATTGATCTTTAATGAATTGCTGCTTTTGGTAAAGGCCTCTGTAATGATGCTTGCTAACTGCAGAAATTTCTCATCTCTTCTATATAAAAAATAATTTGGATGAGAAAAGCACCTGACTGACAGAGATCATACTGTAATTCTAAAATATCTGCTGGAAACCTCCACTTAACACAATGGTATTCCATCTGAAATAAAAGTGAGCAAATCAAACGTTATGTAGTTCTTTTATTTTTTGTTACCAAAACACAGACTTGTGCTGGACAAGTAAGTTGTGAAAGAGGATTACACTGATATGCCAGTTCTCTAGCAATAGGGAACATACATCTATATTAAGCATTAGAAGATCCCAAATGCAACTGTGACTGATGCCTAAGTTGTGCCTGCACTAAACAGTAAACGGCAGATTTCAGATGGAAAGTAGAATAAACCATGTATTTGTAAAGTACTTGGATCTCTCTCCCTCTGTATCTATTTGTTTTTTCCTAAATTGTAGGAGGCATAAAAACTTATTTTTGTTTTTAATGATGAGTCTTTTCACTGATTATTCTTGCTTTTTATATTGCTGCCTCTGGTAAGGAGGTACCAGATGAGAAAAAAATGTTTCCAGTGCCCTTTCCTGTCCTGGAAAAAACCCTAAACCAACCTGCTCGTGATTTGTCATCTTGTTTACAAGTTAGCTAAGCTTTGTTTTTAAAAGGGAGAACAGTTCACTCCTTTTATGATTTTATAAATTACGTTTGAAGGCAGTTTTTGTTTCTGTCACTTGGTGCAGCTGTACAGGGAATATGTTGGAGAATTTGATATACTATTGACATTATTTTATGAAAGCAATGTCAGGTTTTATTTGTGCAGATGATAGATAAGAGACCCAAGTGACTGTCAGTTATTACTGGGAACATCAAAGAAAATAAACAGATGGGAACGAAATACACCCAAATGTGGGAGAAAAAAGTTATGTCAATTTGTCTTACACTGTGTTGAGACATAAGGCATTTAATTGGCATCACAGCTTTCCAGACCAAGTGCATTCTTTTAAATTGTCTAGTTTTGCTTAACTGGGAGAAAAAAAAAAAAAAAAAAAAAAAAAAGTTCTCTTAAGAAATTCTTTGTACTGGGATACCCAGCATCTCTGCAAATGTTTCCCTAAAATGCTATGAGAAAGCAGGACAGCTGTTCCAGAGCACCCCCTGATAACTTTATTTATAAAAGTATAAAATGAGTACCTGAATCATCAACACAGTTATTATATGGATATCATACAAACATGTAAGTGCCTAGGTTTTGGGTTGGTGACTCAGTCAAACCCATTTTATATCTTTCATGTTTCAGAGGCAGCAGCATGTTTGACACTTCAGGGATCTCTCTCTACTCCTCCTGCACTTACTTCTGAGGGTAAATGTACCCAGATGCTGTTCAGCTCTATCTTTCAGGAGTTATGGGTAAAGAATGAGATACATCTCCAGTCTGTAACTGGACAAAAAGGGCAGTAGGGACTATGGCACTCAGATATTTTTTAGTAAGCAGCTACACCTCTAGTCTTGTCTTGATTTGGCTATGCTTTATTTCCACATTGTATGAACACAGGAATGAAACATCACAAATCTTCAAATATCAGAACATTTCCAATAAGGACTCCCGGTTGTTGATCCTGCATTTCCCTTCAGATGTATCTGACTTCCCTCTAGTCCCTGTAATGAAAGCATACAGTAGAAGTAGTTAGATATGCAGTAACCTCATTTTTCTTGGATGTATCTTCAATTCTCTGAACATTTTCACATTGTTAAACTTTCATATCAGTGTATAAAATCCATAGATTGAGGCAATAAAAATTTACCATTGAAAGTACAAAATATATTTTGCCCAAGCCTGTGGCAGTGGAAGTGCTAATGAAAAACTTCAAGTGACTTGTTTTTGTTGCCTGAACAATAAACTTCTTCACAAGAAAACATACATATTTAACTGTTGTGGTTTAAACCTGGCCAGCAGCCAAACACCATGCAGCTGCTTGCTTGCTCCTTCCCCCTCAGGAATGGGAAGGAGAAAATATGACAAGAGGCTTAGGAATTGAGACAAATACAGAGAGGGATGACTCATCCATTATGGTCACAGGTGAAAGAGACTCCTTAAGGGAATTAAAAAAACCCCATCAATTTAATTCAAACACTACCACCACCATTTAACAGAGTACAACAGTGAGAAGTATTACCACATCTTAATATCACCTCCCCCTCACCCCTACCTTCTTTCCAGTTTCAGCTTTGCTCTCAATTTCTCTATCTCCTCCCACCCATCAGCACAGGGGGCAGGGGGTTCAGTCAGTGTTGCCATTCATTCCTCCTCAAGGGGAGGATTCCTTGTATTCTTCCCCTGCTGCAGTGTGGTTCCCTCTCACGGGAGACTGTCCTCCACAAACTTTCTCTGACATGAGCCCTTCCTGAGCTGCTTCAGCATGGACCCCTTCCATGTGTTGCAGTCCTCCCCGAAATGAACTACAACAATGGGGGCTTCCCTCAGAGTCCTGGCCTTCTTCACACACATCCACTTGCCCCGGCTTGGGGTCCTCCCTGGGCTGCAGGGGGACAGATTGCCCTCTCACCATGGGCTGCAGGGGGGGGGTCTGCTCCAGCACATCTCCCCCCGCCTCCTCCTCCTTTCTTCCACTTACCTCTGTGTTTGCATAGGTGTCCTCCTCACAACGCCCAGCTCCCCTTCTTAAATACATTGTCACAGAGATGCAGCCACCATCTCTAATTGGCTCGGCCCTGGCCAGAGGTGGGTCTGACTTGGAGCTGAGGAAGCTTGGAGAATCTTCTCACAGGGGCCACTGCCATAGGCCCCCTCCCCTGCTACCAAAACCTTCAACACACAAACCCAACACACTAAAAAAAGTTATCACCCCAAGAAAGCATCTGGAGTCAATTTGCAAGATAATTGTCCAGTCTTTTTCATACTTTTTAACAATATTTTTCAAATAATTTTTGAACAGTGATGAGTTGTCACTTGCAGACATAGTGACAACACAGAGCTGTTTAGCAAATCAAGTGAAGGGAAAGGAATGATATTTCAGATACTGTAATGAAGTCTAATTTGGTCATTTTTGAAAACAAAACATACTGGAATCACGAAATAATATAGCTTCTATTGAAACAAGAATATGTTTTTGTGTGAAATAAAAGGTATTCGCAAAATGATGTTAAATATACTCAGATTAAATGAAAACATGGTGTTACTAGGAATACATTGTGTGGGTTAACTTAAGCATATCGTTCAAATCTCATAAATGAGTGTTAAAAAAAGGTATGAGTTGCATATGCAAACTCTTATTTAATTTTCATCTTACACCTTTTTTCTTTGACGCCAGAAATCCCTGAATTATTTATTTTAAATATGAAAACTTTCATCACCCAATGTGATTGAAGAAGCTGATGTTTTAAAGAAAGTGTTGAGTGTTGCTGGACTGGACTTGGTTTACAGTTACAGGTAGTATTGATGCTAACATTCTAAGGTCAGAGAACCAAAAATTGTGCTAAATAATTAATATTCAGATCTAAATGATGGACCAGATTGCTGGAACAATGATGAATACAAAATTCTTCATATATTTTGATGGTTGTAGCAGTGTTTATACCTATATGCAAGGAGGTGTAGTAAGAATCAGTGTAAATACACATTAGATATTGTAGTGTCAGAAACATAAATATTCTCCATTTTGTCTTAATTTATACAACGTAGAGACTTGTTTAGCATCAGCAAAATCAAACTGGTACTACCACCTAGCTGTAAATTTAATCTGACGTTTATAGGTTAAGACTTATTTTATGAGATCAACAAGGAGAAGTTTTTTTCTTTTTAACTGTTCACATGAGACAAAACCATCTGTAAGATATCACAAATTCATCAAAGCTAATAGTTTTATATATACTTGCATGAAATTTGAGTGTATATTACATATCAACTGCAGTTTGTCATATCATTAAATCAACCAGTTACAATTCTGGCAGTTGCTGACAAAATTATTACACATAATACTGACTATAATATAAAAGGATCCTCTTAATATTAATAATCTGTGGAATTTCTGCAGGTGTGGTATGTTACTATTGAGTATATTCTAGCTAAGAAACAGTTGTGTATATTAAAACAGAACAGTTTTTGTTTGGTTGTATTGTATTTCAGCCTCAAGATTTTGACCAACACTAGAAGAAGAAGAAGGGCTAGTTTAAATAAAATACATTGACCTGACAAGAACAAATACGCCGCATCTCTTAAATCCTGTCAATTTGCATTTAGCAAAGAGGCAATGCAGTAAAATGAAGGTGTAGATCAGGATAGCTGTTTCAGTATCATTGCAGCTGGGAATGACTGATGCACAGGGCATTCCCTCCATACCTCATGCCATCTAACAGATACTTCCTATAGCAACCTGGTATTCCCAAGTGATACCTCTGCCTTGTGAAAAGACTCAGACCTTTCAGGGAAATGCTCTGTCCAGTATCAAGTATTGTATTAATATGAAGGAGATGAAGCATGGGAGAGGGCAGAGTTAAGTCAAGCTGGTGAATACTCAGACTACCATGTTAAATAATTTGTCAGAGAGAAGATGAAGTATGTTATCCACTGAGCACTTATTTTCAATGTTTGTGTCTTCTTCAGCCACTTGTATGCAGTTGATCGCTTTGATTATGTTTTTAAAGGGCAGTCTTTTAGGTTTCCTAGTACAAGCTGAGACTTGATACAGCAGTGATACTCAAGAAAGTTGATAATATATCAAGGAACAAAGGCTGTCAGAAATAAGATGGTATGTAGAAGATGCGTATAGACTCAGGGAAGAAGACCAAAACTATCCATGATGTATAATCCAAGGCAAAAAAGGATCACAAAAAGAAAGTATTTCTTCCAAATTGGGTATTTCTGTCTCAGCACTGAACAGCGCTACTACTTGATATGGGGAACATATTGTTAGGGGAGGGCCATCCTATCTAGTGTTCCTTTTCCCTCAATTTTACTGTGCCCCCAAATGTGGACAGTGACAAGACTCTGCTCATCACTCTTCCATCTCAGCAATACCCCTTCTTATACCCAGCACGTCTTACACATATGGCTGTGAGGTCCTTTAGTAGCAAAATACCACTGTCTGCCAAGAAGCTCAGAGCTGTCTCTACTAGCAACATGATGGTTATCAGCATTTAGAGCAGGTGTTCAATCTCAGATCTTCTGGGGGCCTGACACAGCGCTCTTCAAGCAACCACCAGAAGAATATCAGCCTTTAACTTCCAAGAATCAGGTTCGCTGGTGAAAACAGTTCATAAAATTGACTAAAAATGCAATCCTCATCACATGGATGAGTTTTAAATAAGAGAAAAAAAGATAAGTACAAGAAAATAAAGCAATGGAAAAGAAATCTATAAGCCATAGGGCACATATTCATAAAATCAAAAATTGTTTATGTCAGAATGTGTTAAGGGAGCACCTTGCACTTCTAGACTTTTGCTCTGACATTTTACGCTAGGTTGAACATAAAATGTTCCATTGTTTGTTTTGTTTTGTTTTTCTTCTTACCTGACATTGAAAGCATTTTCAGAAACAAACAAAATACACAGTATTTTTGCAGCTAGTGTGCAAATAACTTTTTTGGAACTGTAATATTCTTGGCATTTTTTTGAATTATAAAACCATCTTCAGGCTGGTTGAAAAACTAGCATCTCTAAAAGATCAAAGTTTGACAGCCTGAGGCCATGTTTGCAGAATTTTCCAAGTATGCAGTAGAATGACAAATTTGCAAAACAACAAAAGCACCATACTACACGTCAACAATGAACAACATTTTGTCCTGCGCTTTGCCAAATATCATCTCTAACACTGGCTGAAAAATTACTCTTGAATAATGCATTTGGAGAACAAATTCTGTGGCTCCTCAGATGTGCTAGTTAACATTTCTTCTATTATTCAGCCAGTTACACAAATATTACTTGTCAAATGTTAGAATAACAACCTTGTATTCTTTTCAAGTAGTGATTAGTCACTTCTAATTACTATATAAGCCCAATGTGGGACTTCCCCAAAATCAGATCACTCTCTCTGTTGATTAATTCACATCTATGCAGCTTTCTGTGTGACACACACAGGATCCTCAGAAACAAAAAAGAATCAAAAGTCAGACAACTAATAAATCTGGTAGCCATATGACAAATTTTAATAAGAACCTAACATCATCTGTCCTTAAAGAGAACTAGGAGAAATGCAAGGAGAAATAATTTTAATTTTTAGCTAGAGCAATTTAGATTAAGTGAAGGAGGAAGGCAGGGATTCATTAAGAAGGTATAAGAGGCTGCCTCAGGACATTGTCTATTTTCCTTCTCAGAGGTTTGGAGAAGGGGAAACATACTTATCTGGGCATCTGGGGAGAGAAATTATAAGAAACATGATGTGGACAATGCATTAAAGTGATTAGATACAGCAGTGGTGATCAGCAAAGACACAAATATGATGTCAAGAGAAACTCAAAAAAAGTTAGTGAAAAGGAAGAAATAAAAAACAAATCCAGATGCTTCAGCTGCTATTTCACTAAAAATCTAATAGGACTCTCACAGCAAAAGCAGAGGATATTCTTGATTATTTATGAGTTTTTCTTGTTCGTCATCAGTGAGAATCATTTGTGATAGTGAGGTTCTTTACAGGACTAAGCAATGAGGTCTCACACAGTCTTTTTGTTAATTCACCTGAACTGCAGTGATTTTTCCAAGAGAAACTTCTTTTGCACTATAATTAATTTTTCACTTCTTTTGCACTACAGTTAATTTTGAGAGATTCTTGAGAACTAGTTTGCTTGAGCTAGATCTACTGCAGAAAGAGTTGTGAATGAGCATAGGAAGATTGTTCCTGCAGTGCATTTGGAAGTGGTAGGAAATGCCACACAAAGATATGAGCAGTTACAAAAAGCAGATATCATATAGGAAATAGTTTTTTATTGTACAAAATCCTATGGAGTCTCCTACCAGGTTTGCTTTATGAGGGATTGGCTGGACATGCAAAGTCCTTTCAATTTTATTGTTATGGAGAGAGCATTTGCTTTCCAGAATTACTCCTGCTATTTCCAGTTCTGGAGTGCTTTGGAGGCACCAACCTATAATTTACAGTGCTGTGTCCCTGACCCTTCACTGGGCATGGAGATGAGACCACAAGCAAACAGAACAGTGCTGCTCCTGTGGTGCCTTGCTTACACACTTAACCTCTTGTTTTAATGCAGGTTAGTGCATTATTATTTCAAACTTCACAAAATTATATATTACGTGTATATGCTCCCAGTCAGTCAGGACTAGGCTTCTTTGTGAAACACTTCAGTCCACTGATATCCAAGGGTCATAATTTCCTTTCCTTTATCTTTTATTTTTGCCTACACCTAGCTGTGGCACTTTGAATGCCCAATATCCCAGCCTGAGGAGGTGAGCTCCCTTGCCATGTGGCTCTTGAGTGCCTTTGGGAATATTTGAATGTTTTTGTTTTTGTTTTTTTTTCCCCTCAGTTTTGGCCCACACAGAGTTGTCTTGATCTGGAGAGCCTCACCCAGGGTGTTCATGACTTGTAGCCTGGCAAGTCCCATTGAGAGAGGAAAGGCAGAGCAGGTGCCCACTGCCTGTCTAGTTCCTTTGAAAGTCTGCTAGTGGGGAAGAGTAACAGGAAGAATCATCATCACGTTCAGGGGCTCAAATCCTACCCAGTCTTATATAGGCTTCTCAAGGAAAGGAATTGCAGGTTCACCATGGTCTTTTCTCCCACAACATGCTTTCCATTAATATTTGTCCGGATGTGGCCCTTTAATTTTGCAATACATTAATTTTCCTAGTGGTTCACTAAAAGTGAACCATAAATAATACAGAGGCTTTGTAAGGACAGATGTCTTACAGTGCATAGATATGTGGTAAACAACAAAGACACAAATACAGTAAATAATTTATTATATTTGCACCAGATTAATTTCATAGTCTTCTCCAAAGTTGGTATTATATAGACCCATACAGAAAACCACAATGACTCTTGAATGTAGGGAGCAGACCACTGAAGCAGCATAGGTCAAAGTGTGCACAGAGGACCCTGCAAGGGTTTACATGGAGGGTGTGACTCATCTCACTGACCAACCTTTGCTAGCCTTATTCATGTTAAATGGTACTTTTCCCTGCAAATGTCTTACTGCAACAGATGACTATGTGGAATAACATGTCATTTGCAAATCAGTTTTGAAGAAACAGTTTTAAAAGGACTGAAAACGGCTTATAAAGACAGCAGTCTTGAAGATAGAAAAGTACTGGGTAGGTGTTCAGAAATTTCCACACTCTAGGAAACATTTGCTGCATATGTAAATGCAAGGCAGCATGGCAGAGCTGCTGGTAGCTCAGTTCCTTAGCTGAGGTTCATGGTTTAAGATTATTTCCACCATTCTATTAGTTTCAACACTACAGAGCTACCTGATCTTTTTTCTGTGTTACCTGGGAACTAAGTCATGAGTTATTAAAGACTTACTGACATCCATTAAAGACATAAGAAGGATCTCAGCTGGAACATATTTAAAGTCAGGAAAATTATCCATGTTTGTGCAACTTGAGATAAACTACCTTCAGTGGTTTTAAAAGAGATCAAAGCTCCGAGGTATTTCTACTTCTAGAAACATGCTTGCCTATAGTCAGAAATGTGTCTGACACATGAAAGATGCATAGAGACTGCTTTTAAAATCTTTCTTTAAAACACTAAGAAAGAACTGAATCAAATAATCAGGAATTTTCTGGATAACCATCATATATCTAACAGCTGGACAGCTAGCCTAATATGAGGCAGGTACTGGTTAGACCCTATCCTGAGGTGAATAAGTTTTTTTAGGGCACAGGTCAACCCATTAGCTCCTGAAGAAAACCAAAAACTTACCCGCAAATTCTTGCTTCCTTATAGCAAAAATTAGCAATAAAAAAAAAAAAAAAAAAAAAAAAAAAAAAAAGATAATACTCTTCACATGATTCATATTCCAGATATTGTAAAACATCTTTTTTCACTCCATCTGAATTTTAGCTCTGTTAAATTCAATGAAATAGTATAACAGTAACAGAATGGGTTAGCATATAAATCAAGAGGAGGATATATTCATGTTTCACTTTTGGGGAAAAAAATGGGTCAAGGAATAGCTGGTGATTTTGGATGGGAAGTCTGAATGATGATGGTCTGTAACCAACAAATTTCCCCTTATTTAATCCCTCACTGACTAGCAGAAGCAGGAAGACAGAAACTTTCCAAGAAAGAAAGCAGTGAAGAGTTGCAGAGCACAACCTTGGTCCCATTTCTAAACATTGTTAGCAAAACTCCCAATGTAACCTACTCCATGGCTTGTAGTTAAGGGCTCTTGGCTTCTATTTCAGTGAAGTCATGAATGGTCTTGAGAGCTGTCACTGTAAAAACTAATCAGACTACATCTGTTAAATAATCCATTTGCAATTATACACCTGTATTTAAAAGTATGTTAGATCGTATACATGCAAAACCTCATCTATTTACTGCTTTATTATCAGCAGATGTATGGAATGTAAAAAGCACATGGGATGTGATACAGCTTGCTCTTAGTTGATGGAAAGATCCACACACTGATTTCCATGAGCTGCAGGTGAGTCTAACAGTGCATCAGAATTTCAGGACTTGCTCATACACTGTCATCAGCTGCTGAGAAAAATTATCTTGCATGGTCAGTTTTCATGCCTAGCCTGCCCCTTTCCCCTTTCACAAATTATTCCCGTTGTTCCTGGTACACCTGCAAGAAAAATTCACTGTGCATCAACTGCACATCCACCGTATGCCTACTGAGAAAAATGTCCACAAAATGTATGTTTGCATCCCTTGGTGAGACAGAAAAGAAGTTGCATTCAGACTTGAAGAAGAGTTGTCTTTTTTTGGTTTTGTTTTTGTTTTTCATATGTGTTGCTGGATAAATTGCTCAGGTATAGGTCATCCACATGAAAATATGATCCCATAAATGGGGCTAATGTCAGCAAGTTGTATATATTCCAGTAAAGGTAATAGTAATATTACCTGTGAGCTGGTTTAATGTATGAGAGCAGGGTGGGGTTTTTTTCCCCGAGACTGACAAAGCATTCTTATGAGACAAATGCTTATTTGAGTAGGTTCTTTCTTTCTTTTTTTTTTTTTTTTCTCTGGACATTTTAGAGACACTTGGGCCTGGCTGACAGATTTCCAGAGGTAAAAGGATACATCAGATTCTAAGTGATAGGAGAATAGCAGTTAAATTAAAGTGATTCACTACATTAGTTTTTATTTCAATTATATGGAAATATAATGTAGCCTGAGAAATATGTGAAATTACTCAGGGTCACAGAATAACCTACTTCATGTACAAGTTAGCAAGTTACAAGTTACAAGAAGTTAAACATCCTTCTACTGTACAATCCTTCTGTATATTTCACTCGTAATTATTGTTTCTGATTAAAGCAGCACTAGGCAAACCATAATATAGTTCCATTTAGAAAAAAAAAATAGTTTTTTTTCCAATTGTTTCATGAGATTATCTGTCACTACAGTCTTTTTTCATTGCTTATTGTGGCTCACTCATTGTGCACAGAAGTCAGAATAATCGATTTTTTTTGGTTCAGGAGAAGACTTTCTGAAGGGTAATACTTTGCTGTGTAAAATCTATAAAACACCTGCCCAGAAACAATGAATAAAACAACCACTGAACTAGGGATGGATAATAGTATTTTATTTTCAGTCTAGGAAGAATAAGAAACAAAATAGTCATGCATTTTTATGGTATGCACATTTGTGCCTGTGGCTGGCTGTGGTATTTGATGCTAACTGAAAGTGGTTGGTTTTTTCCCTGAAACACAGACTTTGCTCGATTCTCTTTGGAGTTTTGTATCTTCTCATACTTCATCCCTGGGATCCAGCAGAGCAATTGAACCTGTGCTCATCAGCTTTATTACAGAAGAAGAATTAATGTGTGGATTACTAGGATGTATCACTACATTACCTTTAGTTGCCTCAGGTATTTTTAAAATGAGGTTTTCTTTATGATGTATAAAAGCTTGCAACAGAATTTTGAAGCCGCAAGCGAACTACGAATGAGTTTGAGAGTGAAAGATTTTGTGAATGTGTCAAGAAAGCTGGAAATAAACACTGAAAGAAACAGGCAAGACAGGTGCTTTCTGTAGACCTCAGTTGTCCAAGAATGACTACCTTTAGGAGGAAAAACTGTAAAGTAAAATTATTGATTACAAAATCAGCTCATTCTTTCATGCAAGCAAACACACCCTGGTCTGTTCTAAATATATCAGAAACTAAATCCCTCAATGTGGAAAAACAGAAACAAAAAATTTTAATGCAAACACACAAAATGGACTGTGACTTGATGGAACAGTTATGAGTAAGGAGCCTGGTGTTAAGTGTGCAAAGATGCACAATTATAAACCAGATACTGACAAGGCACACTGGACTTTACGACTGAAACTATGACAGAAGGCTTTCAAGGATACAAATGGCAGTTATTTTTCATGAGTCTGCCACTCAAGACTTTAGAAAGATCTCATCAATGCAGTAGAGATAAACGGGATTTTTCTGTTGAAATATATACCTTGGTATTAGATTATTGAAGAAATCCACACAAGCCAGTGAGATAAAGAGATATGGCAGATCTCAGAGCCACAGGAACTACTTAACAGCTGGAAGCTCAGAAATTCATGCCACCAAGTGTGGCCTGCTTAGTCACTAAACTGCCATGAATTTTCATTGCTTTCAGATGATTCTCTCAAATTTCTGATAGGTTTGCTTTATATCTGAGTTTCCTGCCTCAATCCTTGTGTTTGTGCTATAGTCAGAAATATATTTGAGGAAGGATGAAAAACCAGCTTCTAGGTTCAGGCAAGTCAGCCAGAACTTAATCCAGAGAGTTTTCATAACATGCAGAAATGCAGTATGACAAAGCTGTAAGCATAATGCTTTCATGGTGCTGGGAGCACTTGGCAGTTAAGGTGCACAACAAACTGACCTTTCAGAGTTGGAGGTAATGAGTCAAACAGCAGGAGTGTCCATGTTCAGAATTCGTAGGCTGACTTCTTATTTTCAAAACATCAGCATGAGAATGCAAATCTGAATACTTTACCCAGCATTTGGGATTCTAGGCTTTTTCTGCAGTTCAGATCTAGCAGGACCTGCAGCAAGCTATTTCACCTCATCGTGAGTCATGGACCTTAGCTATAAATTGAGGTTAACAATAAGACCTGGGAAGGAGTGACTTCACACTGAGTGTGACCAAAAACCATTTCTGGCTACAATATCTAAAACATATAGAAGCTTAAGAAAGATAATCCTAAAATGATCAGATAGAAGAGATGCACATCTGAATCTCAAATCAAAATGGTTGGCCTTAACAAAGAGTGGGGGAAAAAAAGAAGACCAAACTTCAAACACAGCTTGCGAAACTGTCTCCTGGACATATTGTACCATTTCTAGAAGGTGCCCAAGAGGACTGTCTTTTTCCTATATTTAGAGAAAATTTATCTTTCTTGTCATACAGATAAAGGCATATTAGAATAGGTTGAATTCAAAATGACAGCTTATTTTGTGAGCATTTTGAAAGTCAGGTATTAAACATGATATCCAGAAGTTGGGCATTACATGTGAGCCTGATTTCCATCTCTGGTAGTAAAATGGATTTTCTCTCCAAGAGCTGAGGTCATGGGTAAACATGGTATGTCAGGGAAGAGCCCACAAACTTCTGTAGAGAGAAATACTCCCTTGCTAACCCACAGAAGTCCCCAGAAGATGCAGTCAGGGCCCTACATGCTTCTGTCCTCCTTCCTAGCAGTTTACTGGGCCTCCTGCACAGGCAGCATCCTGATAGGTGTCAATGGGCACAGAGACAAAAGCAATCTGGTGGAGTTAATACATTTGTCTTCTCAGAAAGCCTTTGAACACATTTTTTATTCAGGGTTATTAAAGAAAAAAAAAATTGTCATGAGACTGGAAGAAAAACTGTTTTATTGACTGAAGTTTATTAACAGGTAGGAATCAAAAGGTAGGTCTTAAAGATCATCTTTCACAATGGTAAAGGATCAGCACTGGGGTCCCCCAAGGACCAGTGGAGGAAGTGGCTTTATTGAATAACACCATCAGTGACTTGGAAAATAAACGAGCAATGATATCTCAAAATCTGAGATGATGTTGAGATCTCTCAAGCAATCAAATTCCTTCAAAATGACTGCAGAAAATCCCTCTTCAGTAAAGCTTGATTCCATCAGTAAAAAAATGTCAGATGAACTTCAGAGTAGCCAAATGTAAGGCAAAGATAAAATAATCTAAACTCTTCTTACCTGGGGCTGAACTCAGTACTGGTGATTACAGCTCAGACTCTTGGAGCTGCCTCAGCATATTGTGCAACAGCAGCTGAAAAGGCCAGAAAAATTCTGGACATATTTAGGACAGTATGAGGAAAAAACAGGGGCAATGTATAAAACCTCAAGGCACCCTCTCTCAAGTACTGCAGGAACATGAGAAGTACTGAAGAACATGAGAGAGTAAAAGAAGGTGCAGAATAAATGTCCTGGGTTGAGTGAGTGATGGAGTTTTTTGGTGGCAGGGGAGGGGGCTATCGGGGCGGCCCCCTGTGAGAAGCTTCTCAAAGCTCCCCCAGCTCCACGTCAGCTCCATTTCTGTTTGGGAAATTGAGCCAATCAGCTGCACCTCTGCGATAACATATTTAAGAAGGGATGTGGTGACGGGCAGTGGGACTTGTGAGGAGGAGTTGCTGCAGCTGCGTGAACACCAAGGTCAGTGGAGGAACGGAGGAAGAAAGGAGGGGGGAGGTGTACCGGAGCAGAGACCCCCCTGTATCCTGTGGGGAGATGGCAGGGTGGCCCCTCCTGCCACCCATGGAGATCTACGGTGGAGCAGACATTGATTTATGGCCTGTTGCTCCTGCTTGGGATAATCAAGGTTCTGTGCCCGAAGAAGGCCGGGGTCTCACGGGAAAAGGTAGCCCTGCTGCTGTAATTCAGCGCTGGGAGGATTGCAGCGTGTGGGGGAGTCCCACGCCGGAGCAGCTCGGGAAGGGCTGCAGCCGTGGGAGAGAATCCAGTCAGAGGAAGTTAGTGACCCATGACGGAGCAGTGTGGGGAACGCTGCGGCCCATGGGAGGAACTCAAGTCGGAGAAAGTTTGTGGAGGACTGTCTCCTGTGAGAGGGGGACCACAATGGAGCAGGAGGAACAAGTTTCGGACACTCCCCTCAACGAAGATGAAGAAAGTGGCAGAGCTGACTGCACCCCCCATTCCCTGCCCCTGCGCCACTGGGGGAGGAGGTAGAGATATCGGGAGCAGAGCTGAGCCCGGGAAGAAGGGAGGGGTGGGGGGAAGGTGTTCTCAAGATGTGGCAATGCTTCTCACTGTCCTATTCTGTTATGTGTTGTTAGTGTCTGTAATAAATGTATGTTTTTTTTTTTTCTTCCCCTAACGAGTCTGCCTTTTGCTCGTGATCATAAAAGGGGAATTTTTCCCCATCCCAGTCCTATCTTGAACCCCAAGCCCGGCTCTCTGTCCCTTCTCATTACCGGAGGGGAAGGGAGAGAGAGCTGCTGCATTGTGGTTGGCTGTCAATCAGGCCTAAACCACAACAATAGACAAGTAAATTATCAAAAAATGGAGCAGCTGCCTTACAAAGAGAGACTAAAAAGGGTAGTTAAGCAAACATCTATTAAGAGGCAACACCTTTCCATAATCATACTATGCTGGATTGATGTATCTTGTAAGGAGTAAAAAACATGAAATAAATACCTTAGGAATGTTAGAGTCCAAGTGACAGCACCTTTTAGTGATATCATATCCTTTATTATCACCTTCAAAAGGCAAATTTTATTTTTTTTCCAAAATTTTGCCTGAGTTCAATGGAACTATCCAAACAAGAAAGTGTTTATCCTGCATTTCTCCCTGTTTACAATGATAATATAATACCAAATTAAAATCTGAGCGAGTGTACTCATGTTTTATACCCAGGTACCTCAGTTTGCTAGCAGAAGAACAAGCAGGCAATATCATTAAATAAATTAGGAAAATACTATTCTCTGTATCTTTCAAAGTGCATTTTATTCTCGCTTTGCAGGTTTAGTCAACAAAGTATGGAGTCTGTCAGAGCTAATATTTCAAGTTAGATTCCTAAATTCACTAATCAAACAGATGTTACAGCACCATTAACAGACATGACTAATTGGAGAAAACAAAAATGATTGCTGTGACCAAGAAAAATAAGCCAATGTCCAGGCATGGAGAAACTGTCATTTATCAGAATGACAGCTAGCAACTTTGGTTGTTTCTGTTTTTTCTCTAGCCAAATTGTCTATCATTTTGGGTTTTATATTTTATTAGGAATTGCAGCCAAGGGGGATATTCAATATCTGGCCTGTTTTTTCTAGATTGTTAAGACAGTGGATCCCTTGCCACCAAAGCAAAAGAAAAAAAAATTAATGCTTTAACCAGTGGCTCTTGCAAAGACTATTAGGAACTACACTTGCTAAATGTCAGGGACAAGTTCTCAATTATGATATGGAAAATCATTCTGAAATACAGAATAGAAACTGTTTTCCTGAGAGAAGTGATGAGCACAAATAATTAATGTTTCTTGGCCTCAAAGGAGCAAATTCAGTTTTAAATCTATGCAAGAGAGATAGGTCAGACACTTGGTAAACCAAAGATTTAGGACTGTTGCAATGTGCATACATGTTTGCATCTATTTGGGGCTAATATCATCACAGAGGTGGTTGTAGCACATTAGAAGAATGGAGTTAGCTAAAAGAGAAATACCAAAGAGGCATGAAAAGTAGTAGTGGAGGGGAAGAAACCCTGACGTGGCAGCAGCCCCATGATGGACGAGTCTCCTCATGGACATCATATCTGGCCAGGGGCTGGCAGCATGAGGCAGCACATGGCACCCCCCACCCCGGGGTGCCTGGGGCCGTGGAGACTTTCTCACCATCCCCTGCATTTGTTGGCAGAGTGTGGGGAGCTGCAGGGGCACATGTGTGGCTGGAGACCCCACCTCAGTCATGGGAGAGACAAGAGGAATGGGTAACCTGCCCTCCCCAGAGGATGGGGGCTTGTCACTCACAGCTGGCACGTGCTGATGGGGTGTGTGCCCACTGCAGTGTGAGCATGTGTGCATGTATGGGGTTAGGACCTCTTCTGATTGGTTCTAGAAAGGTGTTCCAAAAGTTGTAGGTGTTTATGAACATTTCATAAATTGTAGTTCACTGATTTCCAGTTAATTATGTGCAGTTAATAAACCAATAAAGCACCTCAATCCTGATTTGGTTAAACTATGTGAACTGAGCAGAATTTTCTCTGTGACAAAATTTTGCTGAAGAACACATGCAATCTATTGAACTGATTCGGATCAGTAAAGGTTTGGGTAGTGAATTTAAGTACCTGCTGGCTTCTGGATCAGTAATGTGGAAAAAAAAGAGATGTGCATAGCTGTCTTAGTGGTGTTTCTGATGTGAGCAGAATGGCACAGGGTAGAAGGGCAAGGCAGGAGGAAATAAAAGGTCAACCCTGACTTTCTGCTGGTCCAAACCATGGGACAAATTGGCTGAAGTTTCTGTGAAAATCATAATCCTAGTCCTTGGGAACAGATAAGACTGGTACAGTATGATTGGGGGGGGGGGGGGGGGGGGGGGGGGGGGGGGGGGGGAAGGGGGGGCGGGAATTCTATTCTGAATTAACTAAAGCAAAGAACAGTATCAGAAAACTCTCTGTGCTTCAGTGTAGCTATTTGTGTGGCAATTAATGACTGCACTCTCAGAGGTGAGTGAGGCAATTGTAAAAGGGGAGAGGGTGAAATTTGGCAGCTGAAGGGATGTGTGGCTGGTTATAAAGAAAGGCAGATGTGTTTACAGGAAGCTGCTGAGTGCACTGAGGCTGGGAAAGCCTGGCAGGCTGAGGGGCCAGTGCAGGAGAAGAAGGGGAAACAGGAACTTTGGAACAGGTCCGAGAAGCCTGAGTGGTAGTTGTTGTTGAGGACTGGGATCCAGATATTGGGGTGGACACAACTGCAAATCAAGCAAGGATGTCAATGAAGAGTGCAGTATGGCACTTATTCAGACACAACCAGTGTTCACAACGTCTGTATCAATGGGTGTCTGAATGGCTTCATACAGCCCCCATGCTAATAGATATTATAGTGACTTTACAAGGAGAGAAGAGGAAGGCACATTTTTGTCTGCACTTTTACCAATATGAGGGAGAAGCCAAGAGCATCACCTTCTGCTTCACCTGGGGGATATGTATGGCTGAGCAGCCCTACACCACAACTGAATTAAGCAAAGCAACCATCTTTGGATGACTGAGTCTGAAGCCAAAGAAACCAGCACACCATCACAGTATCCAGTAGCAAAGCTGGAACTGTTAAAATGGGCTAACTTTCCACAAGATACAGGTTTAGTGTGAGAATCGTGCAAGGGAGGTAAAATTTCCCTAAGTGCAAGAGCTACCAACACCATGGAATTAAGCACCAAGGATAAATCAGGAGTAATTTTGCAATGTAGGATCAGCAATTAGTAGTGACAAAAGGAAACACTTTTAGGGAAAAACAACTTAATAACAGTGGGTTTGGTTAGATTTAGTAAGTCGGTTGATTGGGCCAGTGCAACAAAGTCTTGGTCTAATTTAAGGTATATTGTGATCCTGAAACAGTGATCAACAAGACCTGTGTAAAAAAAAAAAACCCTGTTCATCACCACTGTAGGGGAGGGAAAGAGGTGAGCTATACATAGGTCTTCAGAGTGAATATATAATTCAAATTAAGTTTAACACCACCACAGTAAGGAATGATGTTGTACCATGATATCAAAATCACAAAAATAAATCATTTTGAGGAATAATGAAGGGCTAAGGGATTTTATGAAAAGCAAGATATCTGTCAAGTACTCTCAGTGTTTCAGAAGACCTCAGTGCAGAAACCCAAATGGGAAATCTTCAGGCTCAGCTCCAAGACTTAATAAACTTTATAAGTAAAAGGCATCAAGTGGGGCTGTTGTGCTAGGAGGTGTGCAAGACATAAAATTAGAATTTGGATTGGAACAAAAATTGTTTGATGCCATCACTACAGCAGTTTTTTATTTGGAAGCAGCAATACATGATACTTTTGAGAACTTATCATGCTATATAATACAGGAACAACTGAGTATTGAAATGCAGGTATTTATGGCTCAAGTACAGACAGGGCGGGAAGCACTGCACTGACTGATGGGGAAAGATTAGTCATCTGCCTTAACTAAAGTTATGAAACAAGGAAGGTGTCAGCTGCAAGATGGGTCTGGAAAATAAAATATGCAGGAAAAAGGCAGTTATGTCTCCAACAATGTTGGACCACTCTTACCACAACACAATGAAATTATTTGGCCCACAGTGCCCTTAATGCTATGATTGCGCTTTGTCTGTTATACAGGTTGATATAATTAGGTTAAGAAATTGTTTGTGTATGGGAATAGACAGTGGCAGTGTACACAATGTTAAAAATTATTTAGTTAAACTATGTGAATAAGGCAATGTTTCCCACTGACATTTATCCGCTCTAGTTTTGAGGTTTGTTTCGAGATTTTTGTTGGAGAGGTGTGGGTTTTTAAAAAATTCTGTCCATGCATTTTGTCAGTCAGTATTGTGATGAAACTGGGAAAAAGATAAAAAAAAAAAAAAAAGGAAGGAACACAGCACTGTCTCATTATGCAGGTCTGGCATTAAGCAAACTAACATTTCTTCTCCTCAGAGACATCTGGTCCACTTTTGGATACAATCAAGAGAATTAATTTACCTCTGAGTATGCCACCTTGCTCTGATGTCTGCCACACATGAGGACACATGCATATGTGTGTGCATTCACACACTCAATCTGAGCAGCATAGTTACTGTGTTTGGAAATGATGAGTGACACTTCCAAGAGCCCAGATACAGAGAAAATGCTTGCATGGGTTTTCCTTTAAGTTATGAGACAACAATTTCTTTTCCTGGGAGGTATCTCAACATTGTATCCACCTTTTTCCCTCATGATGGTAGCAAGGTCACAGAGGAGAGAAAGTGAGTTTTGGCCTCGGGTTTCTTATAACTTGTCTGCTCTGGTGCTGGGATAACAGGATCAGTACCTTGGAATTAGAGGGTAAAGAAGCCAAGAAGCTTGGATACCTATCTAGGGAAGGTGGTGTTGGCAAAGCATCACAAGAACAGGAGGAAGAGGCAGAACCAGAAGTAATCAGATGATCCCTATCCCTGAATAAGCTGCAAGATACACAGAAGGGCATAGACCTGCTTGAGCAGGTCCAGAGGAGGCCATGAAGATGATCAGGGGTCTGGAGCACCTCCCCTACGAGGACAGGCTGAGAGAGTTGGGGTTGTTCGTCCTGGAGAAGAGAAGGCTCCGGGGAGACCTTATAGTGGCCCTCCAGTACTTAAAGGGGGCTACAGAAAAGGTGGGGTGGGACTCTTTATCAGTGAGTGTAGTGATAGGATAAGGGATAACGGTTTTAAATTGAAAGAGGGCATATTTAAATTAGATTTAAGGGAGAAATTTTTTACTGTGTGGGGGGTGAGGCGCTGGCACAGGTTGCCCAGAGAAGCTGTGGCTGCCCACTCCCTGGAAGGGTTCAAGGCCAGGTTGGATGGGGGTTTGAGCAGCCTGGTCTAGTGGAAAGTATCCATCCTGGAACTGGATGATCTTTAAGGTCCCTTCTTAAGTCATTCTATGATTTTCTTTCCAGGCTTTATGACTAGTCAGTCTGAACTTGGGCAGTTGCACCAATAACAGATAGACTCTGTACATCCAAGCTTATCCTAGCTGTAATGAGATGAAAATGCAGTCTTATGTATTTTATTTATACTGTATTGCCTTTTATCTCTTGTGAAGTCCTATCTTTCCAGGGGGACTGTCAATCATGTATTTACAGTGCATGGTGAAAAAGGGTACTGTTTTTTACAAGGTTTTCTCATAAAAAGCAGCAGCTACAACACACCATGAAGAAGAAGAGAATATTATAGTTAAATAATCAGACAAAATACAAAAAATCCCTCTCTCAGTATATCAAAGTCAGCTGAAACAACTTCTCTCAATTTAGGTTTAAAAGTAGATTTTCAGTTCAATCCCTTTGTCCACCAGTTCCTTAAAATAGTTGTACAGAAGCCAAAGTTGCCCTTAGTTTTGTTTTGTTTTGTTTTGTTTTTTACTGCATAGCATTAAAGCTTATCTTATCAAACTTTTTCCATCTGCTACTGGTGGACTATCAAAATGTTTTCTTATAGGCTGGGCAGGACTAGCATGAATCAGTAGTTTATGCAGGGATGCAAACATGATGGGTGCAGGTTCATCACCACTGTACAGCTCCATGACGTGTTACAAAAAGATACAAAAGCACATTGTTTGGTATGTAAACCTGCAAAGGAAAATTATTTCTTCTAATGTTTGAAAACTAAATGTGATTTGGATTTCAAGCACAGAATATGCAATGAAGTATTAAATTTATTCCAAATCTAGGGTTCAATTTATGTCCCCTGGACCAAACCAATATTGTTTACACTTTACAGAAGTGAAAGTGACACTGCCAGGTGGCTGCTGAGGATCTGGATGCTCATATTGAATAATCAGGAATAAAAACTCAATTTTAATAGCAAAGTGAAAAGGTACAAGCTATTTTGTTTTATTTAATTTTCTTTTATGTTCATTTAACTTTAGATTATGAAATATAATTCAAATATACTTTATACACTGTATTAAAAAATCATAAAATGTACATTTGGACAGCTTTCAATATTTATAAAAGACAGTTGAATAAAGTGTCCTTTCTTTTAATCTAACAGGATTTTGCATTACATTTTATGTTTCTAAACATAATTTTATTATATAGTTTTCCCTTATGCATGTCTGGTGTTTTCATTTTTTATTATGTGTGTCTCAATCATCATAAATAGTTTTACTTTTCCTTTGAAATCTTATAAAACCTACTGATCCAATTTCTGTGATGGTTCAGACAAAGAATCACGGGTTCATGTGAAGTTGTACCAATGTATTTCAGGAGACAGTTTGGCCAAGAGGAAATTAAGCCAATTCTTTTTCTATGTTGATTTCTAAATGATCAAAATAAAGGGGGATGGGTAGTGGGGAGGGAAGAGGGGGAGGAAAGCAATTTTATTAAGAAAATATCAAAGACTGATTCTTAGTTCTAATTAAGACAACAAAATCATTGCTGTTCATTAGAGCAGAATTAGCCCCTGAATGGAGCTTGGTACCTGCACTGTTGTGTTCTCCGTGTGTTTCTTTGGTAAGAGGTCTTGCTCCACCTGTGCACAACCCAAATGATCTTGGAACCTCCCATGTTTCTACAACACAGTCCACACAATCTCTCTCCATGTGCAATCTCGAAGAAAAGTCTTTAAAAATAACTGCTTGGGTGTGCTTAATAAAGCACTCTCCTCTCTGTTAGCATGTGCTTTGGTCATTTAATTTTTTGCCCCTCTGTGTCGTTTCCATTCCAGGCATTGCAACCCGGTCCAGCAGCTCCGGGCCAAGGGGCACGGCCGACTCCCTGGCATGGTGCTTACCTCCCCCAGCTGCTGTGCCAGTCATGGGATGCTACCGGTGTCAGCTCCCAGAGTAAAACCCATCCGCGCTCACCATGAAGTGCTATCTGGCACAACAAAAAGATGCACAGAATGTGCCATACCATGAAATACCCTTTAGTAAACAAAGCAGCATTATAATTGATGTACAAGAAGAAAACCAACTAAATGCCAAAATCACAAATAGAACAAGATGTAAGGTCCTTTGAGTTATGCAAACTCTTGGGTATTTTCAGTTATTATTAACATGAACACTGTTGCTATCACCACCCTGGCCCCACTTGGGGATGGTAGGAAGTTTGCCCTGTGGTGGGGGTCACTATATATGTACATATATATATATATATATATACACGTATGTATATGTATATGTTCTGTGGGGTGAGGGAGGATGGAAAACTAAGCCTAGATGTGGAGGAGAGTAGGATGTTCAGTTGGATTTCTATTGTTTTCTACAGTAATACCTGAAAACCAACCAGTTGTAGCTACCTTTGCAGTTGGATTAATAAAGTAGGTTTTTCACCCCCAGAGAATTTTATTTTCTGGCTAGTTGCCAAAGCAACTTCCATCTTATGTGTTCACTGTCAGAACAATTTACAGTCAAGTGTAGCAAAATATTCTCCCGGAACAATAAAAAACCCCACTTCTCTAACTTCACCCTAATCTCGAATTATCACTAGAACAGTCTACAACTTTTCAATAATTACTCCAAACATGGAGCTAAAATTAGCTTGCCTGGTTCATTCATTAAGGCATTGAAATATTTCCCCAGAAGACAAGGATGCAGAGATGAACAACTGCTCATTCCACTGAAAAAAAAGCCCAACATCTGCTTCATTCTAAGGACACTGGTATTTGCATTTGAAATTACAGCTAAATGGAAAGTGTTATTTTCTGGCATAAAACCTAGTTCTAAAGATGTTGCATTTCAATGTGCATTCTTTTTCTGGATTTTAATTGTACTTATAAATTATCTTCCCATTTTGTATGAAATTGTGAAACTTTTTACAGTATCTACGTGGTAGTATGTCTCATAATGAGGTGTCATAAGGACAAGGCCTTTCTATTTTTCTATGACATTCTTTCTAGAATAATTACCTATTTTAACTTTTTGTCTGCCAATTTCCTAGTAGTTTGACATGGACCAAGGGAGAAGGAACACAAAATGTGTTGTATGTCAAGAATGGGACTTCTGCCCTGACTAATATCAGGAAATCAAAAAGAGTCTCCTCTCCTACAAGCTTTTTCAAAAAGCTGCGTGTCGGATAGTTATTCTCTTCATTGGCATAAGAAAGCCATGGAAAATGAATGCGAGTTGAAGCCTTTATCTTCTCTGAAGTATTTGGAGCATTTCAGCATTTAAATAGTGGGTGCATTAAATACATCCTATGAAAATATGCTTATTTTCCTTTGTTTCAAATCTGTTGACTGGTCATTTCCTTGATTACTGCCTAATTCTGGCATCTGTAAGAAACAGTGAATGTTCAGAATCTAAGTTTTAACACATTTTTAAGTTTTCTCCTATACCGTATTAGAATTGATGTCCCCCCATTGCCTTTCTAAGGTGTTAGAATATAAAACTTCCAATACTGGAATAGCCTAAAAGATTCAGGCAAGCCAATGTCCTACATTGGACCATAACAGATGCCTAGAAAAGAGTAAAGGACACCAGATATGCATAGAGAAGACTGATCCAGTACATGTATTTGTTATTGAAAAGTGCACTGTGGCAAAGTCTGTTTTTAATGTACCCATGGAAAAATACTTGTTCGGTGGTTTAGGTTCTGAGAGCTGCAACAATAAATGGTGTAATTTGTGTTTCTTCATCTTGTAGAGGGAGGAGTGTTCTTTATGGAGATTTTACTCTCCACCATTGTTGGTGATCATTGGGCATGATAAACTGTGATTAAAAAGCATCCTCTAACTGCAACAACACTTTCCTTAAGGTTTTAATTGCATGTGGGATTTTTCCAGCAAGGTGGAGATGGATGCTAAAAAAGATTTTGTGTGTTAGCAACCTAAACAAAATTTCCAAGCAATGGCCATTTTTTAATGAGAAAGTGACATACTATAACTTCAGTAGTGGTATTTCTGTGTTTGTTTAGTGAATTGGTTGACTTGTAGAGCTAAAATAATTTACATGGGATGAGTATCTCAGTGGTGGTATACCTATTTTTGTATGTTAAGAGCTCCTTCATATTTTTCCAGAGCTATTCTTTCACAGGCCATCAAATGAAGACCTACCTCCTCCTAAACCCTGCGTAGAAAAGAACAGCTGGTATCTTGTTTATCATTATTTCTGGGTAGAATCATTAGAATTTTTATTCCACCATTTTTCTGTTCTCTTTTTAGTCTCCTTGTATGTGTTTACCCTGCCTTACATCTTCATGTCATTTTTTCTCTCTTTATCATGCTGCCTGCTCTACTTTTTTTTTTTTTTCTTTTTTTTCTACAAATCATCCTAAATGCACAGGTAACCCAATAATACTTGAGATTTGAAATTCTGAACAGGAAGTCTGTTCTAAACCCTTCGGCTAGAGGCAAAATGTGTTTCCTGTTCTTTTCTGCCCAGAGTGAGTGCATAGGCAGTCTGTAGCATGCATATAACTGAGATTCTTTGCACTGGGACCTTGGGTGGTGTAAATCAGTATTTCTCTTCTACAGAAGTCAAGGGAACTCAGAACAATTTGCACTAGGTAGGAGTTGCTAATTTTATTCCAGTTAAATACATTGTATTTCTAATGCTAGAGGGAGTTTTCAAATATTGATATCCCATAGTTTCCCACAGAACAAACACTGAGATCAAAATCAGGATCTGACCCCTCATATAAGACTTACATTTTAACCTGTTCTTTCTATTGCTTCAGAAGTGTGAAAAAGGTCTGTCCTCTGTCCCCTCCAACCCTCACCCCACGTGTTGCTCTTATATGAGCAGACTACCTCATGCTTAGCCCTTTTTGGGCATCAAACAACCACAAACCCAATGTGATTTCATGTTGCTGTAATGGAATACATGTATAAAGTAACTCTCACAGGCAACAGGCACTTATCAGGTATGTTGAGGGACTGTAAAGTGAACAATATTAGTGAAGCATCTTTCAATCTTATTTCATCTGGCAAGCAGCCAGAGATTTACATTAGTGATCTTGGACCAATGTTAAATAAAGAATTATGACTGCTGGGGCTAGCAGGGATGAAATAATTTTTTAACTAATTAATCAACTGAATTAATATTTGACACATGTCTGTTATCCTCTTTGTCCTCTTTATGGTGAGTCATTTGGACAATTGAATTAAGTTTGATATGTATTTAACTCACATCAAGACTACATCTGGATAAAACATAAATTAAGTGACATAGTGAATTTTGCCAATATTTCTACTCTTGACTGGTCACAAACACTACTGTATTGTTTTATTTTTGATAACTTAAATGTAAGAACCTTAGTCTATCAGCTGCTGAAAAATGCTTCATTTAACCTTTCACATTATTTTGAGTAGATACATCAGCCAAATAGTATATTTCTTTTCCTTTATCACATGTGACTTTAACCTGTTAATCATCTCCTACATACCCTTCCTTAAGGAGAAAGAATTAACCTTTCAATGTAATATGATTTTATTGTTTACCATCCTTTGATAGAACTGGAATACATAGTAGACCCCCTCTGCTGAAATAATTCATCTTGCTCTGATGCTTCCAGGGGGCTTGGTACCTTATTTTGTAAGGATAGGACATATGCAATCACAGAAGAATGATAAGTAAAATTTCATGCATACAGAAGTGAAGAATACATTATCTCCCTTAATCAGATCTGGATTTCATGTGTTCACAGGCTTCTGATCCCACAGGGACTCCTTTAGACATATTTGTTTGTGCAGTACAACACAATCTTTTTTGAAAGATTTGATAGATGCATTTCATCATGAAAATTATTCTTTCCAGTGAGGAAGTAAAACAAAGATTAAACTATCATTATATGGTCAATCTGTTCACTACAGGTGCCTGACAGCCTTTTCTCCTTGTGTTTGTAGGCAGGTGATCTCATCTTGATCTGCACTCTATTCCTTTGAGGAAGCCTATTCCTTTCTAATGACTGGAATTGACTTAAGCCTTGGCTCCTAGCTTAAGCACCTTAATCAGGTTAATTCCATTCAATTTGTATCTCTTAACTAGTGCTTCTGACCTGGGGCATGTTTATTTTAGATGGGCCAAGTTGCATCAGAGTCTGGTCCTGTGGGTAACAGTGAGGGGAAACCATGCTCCTAACCCAAGTCAATCAATTAGGTGAACACCCCTATGTTAAATGCCACAACGTGTTGTGAAGACCATTTGTTAGGTCATCTCTTCCTCACTGACATGCAAATGTAGCCAAGTCCCTATACAGGGTTCCAAATAAATTATGCTTTGATTTGGAGATCTGCATCAGATGTCTCCATACTAGAGAGTGAAAGAGGAAAAAAAACTCTATGCATTAATCATTGTCCTGCTCTTCATCCTTATCTCTCTCTTAATTTTCTTCCTTCAAAATTTTATTTTTTCTTTTGTTATAGTTGTAGTCTACAGAATATATTCTGCACATTTAAGAGCTAAAGGATCTAGTTTTTAAGAAATTTAGGCTTTTGAGATGTGAAAAAGCAAAACAAAACTGAAGCAGACCCCATATATTTTCCTTCCCAAATCAGAAAGTCAATCAAGTTTGCTTCCTAGGTTATACACTCCAAGTGCTCTACCAAGTCTCCCATCCTGAAAGAAGGGGTCATGATTGGGGAAGTAGAGAGGATTCTCAGATAGTAACTGTTACTGTTCTTTACTACTCAGCAGCTCTGCTTTAAACAGGCATGCATTTCTGCTTCTCTTCAGTATGAAAACTGATCAGAAGGCTTATTACCCTGAATATTTCTATACAACTGTTTGCTAAGTTAAAGAACTAACTTACTTTTAGTGCCATTGATCATAATATTTAACAGGTCCACTTGATTTAGATTTACCAAGCCTTGCTGAGTAACTTTGAGAAGACTTCTTTTGGGGGATGTTTTACCTGGGCTACCTCGATCCTTTGCCTTACCCATCCTTGTCTTCCTAAGAGCTTTTGGAACCAGCTGCACCAGCTCCCCCAGAGACAAAGAGCAGTAGGAGGCCAAGGATCTCCCTCTGGAGCAGAGGACACTTTGCAAGGTCAGAAACTGTCAGGAAGGTCTGGGCAACACTTATTCATAGCCTGGAAGGTGCCATTTAAATTAGCTCTGCAACGTGCAGAATCTGTTGGACATGAATACAGAGAAAAGATGACTGATGTTCTATTATGTAGCTGTATTTGTAACAAATTTGTTCAGGTTTAATCTCTAGCTCACTTCTGCTGTTTTAGGGATTTCTGTATCCAGAAAACCCATTTCTTTGAAGTAATTCCTAGCATTTCTTTGGGTGATTAGATAAATAACCAAAGAGTGATATTTTAATCCAAACTGCTTTTTAATCATTCTCTTCATTTCTGCCAAGGCTAGAATTATAACAAGACTAAGAAGCTGACCAGCTACCTGAATTAATTCTATTTATCATAAAATAGGGGAAACAAACAAACAAAAAAAAGCATCTTGAGGTTTATCATAGCTGCCAACAAACTTCCCAGCAGGCAGTATTGTTCCAAATCACCCTGTACCTCCAGCATAAAAATGTTGTTAGATGTTCCTGTTAAACTGGGCAAGAAGGAAAAAAAAAAAAAACAAAACAACAACAACAAAAACAACAGAAAACAAACAAACAAACAAACAAACAAAACCCCAACCAACCAAAAAAAAAAAAAAAAACAACCAATTCAAGTGGTTTGCCAGAAGCCCTGCTGAACTGTTAATCATGAAGAAGAGACTAATACTTTCCAAATATAAAGGAACACATCACAGCTTTGTAGAAATCACAATTGTGAATGAACCGCCATTCTCCACAGCTGTGTCAAAACTGTTCTGGGGAAGCTGGAAAGATGGATTTATTTACTCACACACCCTTCTTTTTGTCAGAGGATTCTCAGGTCAACCCAAGTGGCCTTTACCAGGAAAAGATGGTAGGGAAAAGCCTGGTGTATATCCTGTGCTTCACTGCAGTTGTTCTTCAAATAGGAGCATAAACTATATCCAGAAGTAACACAGGAATATTTGTATTTGATAATTCTTCCTTGCCAAAGTCACAGCAATGTTTTTTAATTACCACTAAGCCTATTGCATATCATACTGCAGAAACTTGCTGACAGGGACCATTGGGGTTAATTAATACTCCTGATACAGCTGTATTACTTGCATATTTGAATCAACCTTCTGTCTCAATGTTGAAGACAAAATAAAAATACTTAGGAGGTAAGCCATCAGAAGCAAATAAAAAGCTACAGGAAGGTAAAAAAGCACAGCAAATCAAGCTTGCTTATGAATAACAGGTGTTTACATCCTAAAGCCAGTGAAAGAGAATTCTCAGAATATGAACGGTGTCACATGGAGGAAATGAGATCTGTCAAAGGCTGTTTACCATTAGTAAATATTGAGTGGGGTTAGGTGGAGCCAGTTGTGACAACTTAAATTTTTAGGTTAAAAAAAAAGTGACCAAACTGTTCCTGTTATCCTATAATTGTAAAATAGAAAGAAGAAAACTGTAGTATACTTTCTTGAGAGGAATCTAGGTGACCCTGAAAGTGAACTGCCTTTATTATAATGATCTTTAAGAATAGTGCATTTGTTTTAGACCTTTTTTGCAAGTCAAGGGAGGGGAAAAGTAGCCTAACAGAAGTTTTTAAAACTATTTTTAAATCTATTTCAGCATGCTAATAAACTGGTGAGGAAAGTTATACACAATCTTGAAAAATGATTTTTTGAGCAGTCATCCTACCCATTGCAGCTGATAGACACTTTAAAACTCTCAGTCTGTGATTCAGTTAAATAGAAAACTAAAAGTAAGAGGTTTTTTGTCAGGGAAACTAAATTATATCATCTATGTGAATCACTTGTCAGGACTCTAGCAGCTGTTTTCCTGAATTCATGGACAGCCAAGGGAAAACTAAAGCTGTGAGAGTTACAAGCTGCTCACCAATTCATCCATTCCTTTACACAAGAATAATCTGAAACTCTCCAACACCTGCTGGAGCAAAAACTCATCCATGCCAAAAAACTTTCCACAGGCAGGCTTCAATAATCTGACTGCAATATTGCACTTGAGGTTCCCTAAAGAGGGTACTAGGATATGTTGTTAAGAGTGAGCTGATTTGTCTCTTTAAATTATATTCCACTGCTGATGAGTACAGGGAGCAGTGAGGGAGATCCTAATGTGTTCAGGGGAATGGGCTGTGCCTTCAGGAGCAAAGGGGAAGGAGTAAAGAGGTGGGGAGAGAAGCAAGTGCTGAGGTCTTTCCGAAAGCAGGATCTCCTAACTGAATTTGTGCCATTAACTCTACTAATCCACTGGATCCCCATGAGATAGCCACCCAGCCCATTGCTGTTATGGACCACAGGGCTAAAATATGTACAGCAGTGGTAGTGGTGCTCCAAGGGACAGCTCTGGAGGTTTGGCTTTATGAGCTAGGGCTTACCCTGAGTGGGGATAAAGAACCATTGACTTCCAATATGGGGTAACTATTCCATGAAATACAATGAGATAACCTGTACACACCTCAAAACTTCAGTAAGGAGTGGCTTACCTTAATCTCTAGAAGTGGTCTGTGTACCCAAGAAAATTATTCCAGCCACATAAACAAGATTTCTGCAATCAATACCTACTGAATTCTAAGCACCTTGAATTCAGCTGACACACATAGTGATAAGTGTCTTTAGCAATAGTTTCAGAAAACCAGTAAAGATAGGTATATGTATATACATATGTATATGGTTTTGATTACATTTAAGGACTGTACAGAAAGATCAGATTCATATTTTCCCCTCTGCATAGGATATACCATACCTGAGTATGATTCAGACCTACCCAAACTCTCCAATGCTTTCATCAGTTTAAAGGAGTATTTCAGCCTTATAAAATATATCTTTGCTGTAAGTGATTCTCTTAAATTATGTTGTGTTTTCTTCCTGCATACAGGTTGTACCAAAACCATGCTGAATGCTGGTAGTTATCAGCTGATATACAGACCATAAAGATCTGCTGTGATATTTTGATATTTTTCTAATGTATGCCAAGCAGCTGGATACCACAAATATATGATGCACAGAACAGAAATTTAAAGCCACAGTTGCTTTCCAGACCCTGTTCCTGTAATAAATCTAGGGCTTCCAGGGGCCTAATTACATATTTTAAATGAGGCATACACTTAAATGCCTTGCCAAGTCAAAACCTTTTTCTGTAAGCTCTTTTTATCTATTTTTACCCATTTTCTAGCATAATGCAAAATAGATCTCCCACTTGGGTGATCTTATATACAGTGAATAATTAGAGCTGAATGGAAAACAGAAACATTTTTCAGGAAAATGCCCCCCCACCCCGCTTCATCTCAAAATATTCCAACGAGCAACTACATCAATAAAATTAGCATTTATAATAACAATGTAAAGCAATATATAGAAATTTAAAGCAACTAGTAACATCAGTGCAGAAACTATTTTGAATTACCTTCGCCTTAAGTAAATGATTGGCTCTGTGAATACTGCTATTAATTTCCACAAGATAATTAACTGGATAAAGTATATTTACTTAGTGGGAACAGTGGTGACAGAATCTGGCCCCAGTGGGTTGGCATTCTAATTCAATTTGCTGACTGTCTGTACTGGTAGCGTTTTAAATGCAGGTTTAGAATAAATAAACTAGCAAGTGAATGTTTTGTAATAACTGAAGATTGCTTGCTCATGTCAACCTTTTTTTTTTCCCATTGTGATGTATGCATTCAGAGAAAGTCTGGGAAAAAAAGAGAGTAAATCAGTAACATTCTGTTGCATAGCTAATTACTCCACACATTATTTTAGTAACTCATGGTGAATATATTTTATGGGTATATCAGTGCACAGTTGTTAGCTCTGACATACTATTATCATTAAAAAAGTATAAAATTGTATAAAAATACACATACTAAAATTTGGGGTTTTTTAAATTTACTGCTTTTTTCTGGCTTGGTTCAAAACCTTCCAAGTAACATGTGTGCTATTGTGTGCTCCAGTCATTAAGAAGCAATAGGAGAGAGACACTTTTATAAAACAATAATATTGCATATTGATAAGCAAAGAAACATATCTTGCAGACAGCATAAAATAAAACACTTTTGAGTACCAAAGATTCTGAGGCTAACATTGTGGTATTTCAAGAAACCCTTTTCCATTTTATTTCCTTTATCTTCCCCCTCTTTTTTCCTCTCTCCATTTTTTCTCTCTTTTTCATTCACTCCCTCTCTTTTTCGTATTTTCTTCTCTCTTGTGTCTTTCTATGAAAGTTGATTGTCCATGGAAAAGAATTCATAAAGGACATTTAACATTCTACAGTGCAATTCCAAATCATGTTGTACAAGTTTAAATTCTCGTACAAATTTGGCAGATTTTTCAAAGGAGGTTTTTTGTACAGCTATGGCAGTGAACCTAGTTCTTAGTTTCTTATTAGAAAAATAATTCCACTTCTAAGTGGATGATCTATCAGAATGGGAAATGGGTAGTTTATCATAGCAATGAAGAAACTGGATTTTGGCTAGGAAAATAAACAGCACGTCTGTTATTACCTTCATACTATGAGTGCAAGTTAAAACAGACATCTGATAGTGAATATATATTGAAATTATTGAAAATACCTGTGCTTAGCTGACTGAATCTCAAAGGCAGTTAGAGCAAAAAGCTCTGAGAAAGTTACAGCAAGGAAAAAATGCAAGAAAAGAAAATAAAGTGAGTTCAGTAGGTGAGAAAACAAAGGATGATGGGCAAGAAACTGATTGAAAATTGATGGCACCTTATTAGGTACACTGAAATTTTAGAAGACAAGGATGTTTGCCAAGGTTATCCTTAAGAAGGTTGTCAGAGTTCATTTTTTTTTGTTGTTCTTTTATTCTATTCTGTAACAATGTTCAGGTGCAATATAATGTCAAAGAAGATAATGAATGAATGGGTCCAAAACAACCAAGTAACTGAATAGTGCACCCAGTGTTTCCTCCATTCTTCCCCTCTTGTCTTCCCTTCCTGTATTTTAATCCATTTAATGGCTTTTTTATTCTTTTTCATTTGATTTAGACGCTGTTTCTTATTTGCTTTCTTTTATAATGCTTTTTCTACAGCCTTGTTTCTCTTCTGCTTTCACCTACAATCTGTATCTCTTCTTCATTCTTTCTAACACTATCTTCATAAACAGTTGACACTGCATTCTGCATTAACACGAGTTCCCAATGCCTCCACTGCTCAACTGTAGTTTACCTTTCTTTTCTCTAAACATCACAGTTTCTACTATTACAACTTTCATGAAGCAATTTTGTCACATAAAGGATATGGGGACTATTAACAGCTTTCAACAGATTATAGTTGAGTGATTTATTTAATTAAAAAAATATTGTTGGTTTCATATATTTCACAGATGAAAAAAGCTAGTGTAGAAGAGTACATCCATTTCTGGTTTTATGAACCCACAAACCTCCAGAGACCATTGTTAAACCACACAATGTCCTTGAATGATAGATTTTGCATTTAAATCTCTTACTTAGAGGAAAGCTATATAAAATGAAAAGTAAATAGAGAACATCTTGTTATCTAGGTTCCTGTGGAGAATACAATACATTCTTTACACCAAAAAATACAAATGGATTAACTTCTGCCTGTGAAATAAGAGCTACAGTTATCACTGTTTTCAGTAGCTCCATGAACCAGACAGCCCAACAAGTTCTTGAAAAAGGCCTGCCTTGCAAACTTCCTTGAGATGGATTGAGCCTGGCAGACTGGCACGTTGTGCTTTTGGCTTTTGAATATCTATTTTGTGAAAATTTCTAATTTCCTAAATAAGTCTGGTTTTCTCCTTTTGGAGGAACGGCATCTTTTCAATTTCTTTGTGCCTGTGTCTGTGAGATTTGTTTGAGGACATATATCTCAAACACACAGATAAGGACTGGAGCCATCACAGAGAGGAAGAAACCCAACCCTTTGTGTCTGATCACCCAGCCCTTCTGCTAAACTTTCTCTGAGTAAAAGTCACCACCCAGCATCATTGTGAATGCTGCCAGCATGAAAAAACAATCAATTATCCCAGTCAGCAAAGGCATAAAACCTGTTTACTGCTTCTTGGGTGGGGCCAGGATTATCAAGGTTAAAAAGATGACAGTGGTTACTGTCTTCAGTAAGTTATGTCAGTGAACTCAAGTTACATAAACTGTTCTGTTTTTCCATCCTTCTATGCCGTACTACTACAATGAATATCAGATAGAAATGCAATGTGTTGTAGATTGTACATGTGGAATTCTGATCACCTAAATTCAATATTTTTGAGGAGAGAGTGTCAGGAGAAGAGGTAGACTTAAAGTGTTGAGTGGCAGCAGTGATGGTCAGCAGGGAGGGGTTAGGGAGTGAGGAAGGCTAGAAATATTTCTCTGGTGGAGAAGAGGTTATCTCTGTGACCATTACATATTTTATATTTATATTGTCACAGCCAGACAAACTGTCATGTATCTGGTAGACAACATAAAAAAAATAAGTTAAATCCTTATTTGAATGTATCACTTTTATTTTGTTAATTTTCTTACTACTTCCCTTCCCACCAATTATTCCTGAAGATTTATTGCCCTCAGTACAGAATTTATGAAGTTTCATAGTCTGTGCCTCAGAATCACGTTGTTACTGGCTGACCTTGTCTACATTTCAGACACTTGTCAAAAGGGGATTCTATCATAGAGAATGAGTCTTGATTCTTCCGCCTGAAAATGATTCAGGGAGGGGTGAGTCTTTGATCATACTGCAAGGTGCAATGTTTCTGGAGTGTGTTGCAAAGTGTGTCTATCATCAAACCTGCACCAAATCCTCCTCTTTCCGCTCAGCATTTGAACAAATCTGTCAGCTTCCCACAGTATTTTAGAAGCATGGATAATAAATTTTGGATGTTTCACATTATTTAGCTCCACAGATGTAAACAATCATTTTGACACATTGATGGGCTTTTTTACACTCTATAGGAAATTGGCACTAGCACTGGCTTCTTTGCATAACATCCATTTCACATTAAAGAAGAGGCATCTCTATACAGGTGAGGAACTTAACAATCTTCAGCTATTTTTGTCCTCCAGCTCAAATGACTAACAGATATACAGGATTGTAGACACAGGTGTACGCACACACATATGTATTCATGCAACACATTCATGGCACAAGTCATAAAATATTGCACAATGAGTGTGCATATGATCTGTATCTTGTTTTCTTACTCATTTTATCCCAGGACTTACTCAAATAACCAGGACAATTTTAAAAAAACACTTATCTTATAAACCAGTATGAAGAGAATTTCTCCCTTTCATTGCACGATCAAAGCTGAAGATAACTCAGTGACCTAGATTCCTTCCATATTTAAATATTAAGTCACTTATTTAAAGGTGTTTCATATGAATTAATTCTTAAGATTCCCTCAGAGCTATGTATAGCTATAGTTCATGTCAAAATCCTGGTCTAATCGTGGAATTTTCACACAAATTTTAACATACTCATCATTTTATCCATAGTGCAAAGGCACCAACTTTGCAAGTAAAGGAATAAATTAAATAATTCCAATATCAGTTAAAAAAAAAAAAAAAAAAAAAAAAAAAAAAAGCAAACACAAACCCAACCACATAAAACCTTGTCTGAACATCTTTGAGATGTTTTGTGACCCTGAGAGGTAGCATGGGCAGAATGAAAAGCAGTATGGAATGTGATAAAGACTTCAGCCAACCTCCTATTGTCTTGATCTATCTAACTCTTCATTTAGTCCCTCTGTTCAACATCACATCACAAAAAACACTAAACTGTAGCACACCATCCACCATTTTGTGTTTTATAATTTGCTGTATTAGGATTACCTACAGGGGATTTATCAATCAGAACCTTATATACAAATATTGACCAAAGTAGGTAGATATCACAGGGAGAAAACACAGATACCTATTAAACCTTTAAACCAGTAAAATAAAAATATAAGAAACATAACCTGGATGTTAAAACATAAAAAGTAGGTTAAGAGACTCAGTGTAGCACAGGAAATGGTAGTCAAATTTAAGTCAAGGAATATAAACAGAAAGTAACTAGATTAAATCATATAATTTGTATTCTATGAGTTAAGATTACAGTTCTACTAGGTTCTTCTGACTTTATGAATAAGTGAACACATTCTTAACTTCAAAACTTTCAAGTAAAAATAATGTTTTGCACTTGTAGATACTTTATGAATAACCTTTAAAAACTGCAGTGAAACTACACTGTATCCTTTGAGATGTTTGATGGACATATTTAACAGATAAGAAGAAAACAGAAGTTCACTGAGTGAATTGATGTGGTCAAGACCACATGACTAACACTGACAAAAATATGGCAGGAGACCCAAAACCTTTGCTTTAACCACTAGCAAAAATCAAAAGTTTGTAGGAAACAATAAAAATCAACTCAAACCATGTGATAACTTCTGTGAGCACCAAGGTTAAACCATGGAAGACATATTATTTACCTGCTCAGAATATATAACTTTTAAAACTATTATCTTATTATTGCTATACACACACTAGGAGTTTTATGGTGATATAATATACTACTATATAAGAGGGCTGACTGTATGGGCAATTTGAAACAGGGTGTTCATATAATAATGGTTAAGTAGTCACTCTGTTCCACTGGAAATGAAAAATTCCTGAAAGCATTTTTCACTAGTTTCTCTGAAGATGGCTACAAGTGATGTCTATTAGAAGGCTGGTACTAATTTTCATCACAGCTTGTTGACTAGGATTGTGTGAAACATACTTAGCCTGAAGCAATGACGTATCATGATTTCCCTATGTCCCATCTTCTTCTTAATACTGGACATTCAGAATTTTAAGTGTCTCTGCATGTTCCACCTGTAGGAAAGTAGGAACATGTCTGGAGTTTTAAAATACACATATTTTTGACATGCTTAGACATCTGCACACCTTCTATATGAGAACTAAGAAACAAAGATAAATGGTATGATGAAAATGAAAACAAAGTCTTCAGTCTGATATTGATACAGGCAATTAAATGGTTTATAATAATTTTAAACAAAAAGTACCTCTGCACGCTCTTTCAGTCTTCCTTTTCCCGAGCCTCAAATATATGGTATAAAAGAGACTGTATGGAATAAGTAGAAGGTACAGAGCAACATGAATAATTTTTTTTTAAAGAAATGTATGTTCCATAATTCACTGCTATTTATTGAAGTTCCAGTTTTGCCACACTTAAACAGACTGAGAAATATTTGCCCCAGAGTGTTTTCCTTTATCTTTCAGTTGTGCTACTTATTGTACAAGATACAACACATGGAAGAAGGGTGACAGAATGAAGAGTACATTATTTTCAGAAGAAGATCTGTAGAATTTCATATTCGGTGTCTAATCAGTACTCCAATACAACCGTCAATAGCTTTCTGTCTAATACAGGCAGCAGTGGGCACTTTTTTGGTTTTAAATTCACATTTAATATGAAATACTGCATATATTGTTCTATATATGGCACTTGAGAACACAATAACCATATAAGCGATTTCTGCTATACTTTGGCAGAAGGGTGTGGATGAATTTAATTTAATTCAACAGGGAATACTTTTGCAATCCCAGTTCTCACTCAGAAAATAAAAACACCCAGGCAAATCACCTAAAACATCCATACATTCTGAAGTCTAGACTCATGGTCACAGTTGCCAAGTAACTGCTTTTTCAAAATATAATAGATCTGATTATCATCACTTTTCTTTGTGGATAACTGTAAAGAAATGGAGGAATGTCTTTCCTAGAGTTTGACTGTAAACACAACATGCTGAGTAATCTTTTTTCCAAATCACTCTGGGCTAAGCAGAACTGTAAAAACAGCTTAAGAAAGAGGTGTTGCACACATTTCAGTGTACTTAGATTCAAAATACATTGTTTATTGGTCCACTAACTAAAAGATATCATTTCCTCCCTGTTACCTTCTCTATCTGAATGAATGGTAAATGAGGGGTTTCAGAACCAGCCAGAAAATATAATTTCTATCCCACATCAATATTGGAATTCCAAGCAATGTTTCAAAAAATTGCCAAGAAATAAAATTTTCCATTAAAATAAAAGGGTTTATTCCTGTATTGACATTTCTGCTATGGAACCCAGGAATATTGACTGGAGAAAGATGTATTTTAAAAGGAAAAACTAAATCAGGGATTAATGAGAATTAATTTTTTTCATGCATTAGCATGCTAACCATCTGATCAACATGCACTCCTGTCTTGTACAAATAAGGAAGTGTCATTCAGTTTATGAGGCACTGGTGACATGGAATAAATAAATAAATAAATAAATAAAAAACAACAGTAGGATAAGGCATTAAGTCAATAACTTCTTGCATTAAGCAATGTATGATTTTCTTATCTCCCTCATAAGACATTTTAGCTGTGTATCCTGTTTTGCTGATCAGTGCTGTAAAATAATTCCATAAGCAATCACTAATAAGATTACAGCTCTGAAGGGTGTAAAGATAACAAAAGATAGGCAAAAGGAAGCCAACATTTTCTTTATAAAAAATATGTAGGGTTTTTTTATATATAAATGTAATAAAATAGTATTTCAAAGTGTGAAGATAAGTCATATCAATTAAGAGTAAAAAAAAAAAATCCAGAAAAACGTCTCTTTTATGTTTTTGTTCTTAGGAGATGTAGGAATTCAATGTTAATGTCTTATTTCCATGAAAATGAATTAATATTATCTATGTGCCCTCTTTCCTTTTTGACAATATGTTACTTCCCTGGAGGTTTACATGATTTTTTTCATTGTATGGTGGCTGGCAGCTACTGCATCTCTGAGAAAATAATGTCAAATTGCTAATTACCATGAGCAGTATTTAAATAAGCTGATCTGATCTGTTATATTTCAATTCCTTCTTTCTGAAACACTAGCTAAACATTAGACTACTTATTTTTTTAAGTGTCATATATATCTCCTTAAGTATTTCACTGGGTCTGCCAAGCCTTGCATTCATATTTTCTGGGGTAAAACATGTGTGAATACAGGTATTTATTTTGCAAACATAACTGTATCTTTTTAATGACATATGAAACTTGTCTAATCCAGTTTGCTCATTAATCTATCTATGAATCACAAAATTCAGTACAATTTTGTCTGTGTGTGTGTGTGTATTGAATGGACAGGAAGAAATGAGAGAAAAATAAGAGGGGAATATAAAGAGGTATGGCGGAAATTTAAAGATATTTCCAATCATGAATACTTTTTGATAAGTTTTCATTCCCCAGAGAGATAGGAACAAGACAAGTGTTTTGATTAACATCAAGAATATTTCAAGCAACATTATTTACAGAATTATGTAGGGATGACATCGCATAGTAATGAAACATCATAAAATCATCAGTGTTGGTATGGAAAAAGTATTATTACCCTTCTTCCTTTAAAATAATAATTCCTATATTATTTTTCATTGATCTATTATCATTCTCTGTGATAAAACAAAATAAATTTTCCACAAGAAGCTTTAGACAAAGCTGCAAATGAGAGAAAAGCATTAAAATCAATAAACTAATTTTAGAATACAATATTGTTGGGAACTTTTGATTCTCATTATTTAAAAATGCAGAAATTAATTTCACAGTGGAATTAAAAAGACATTAAAAAGGATGATGACACCACTTAATTTTCATTATTTTACTCAGGAAACTGAGCACAAAAATAATTTGAGTTACTCTGAATACACAACCCTCAATGTTCAAGTATAGATGTGAAAACCTAGATTTTCAGCTTCTCTCTTGTCCAGAACTAACTGGGATTAGATGCAGTTGGACAGCACATCCCACATGGGATGCTTATGCTGCAAAAGCATGCATGGTTATCCTTATGAGAGGACCTCTATCACCAAGCCCTTCTCTCCCACCACATTTCCTCTGTTAGCAAATCCTTACCTGATAATCAGAGAATTATTTGGTCACTGAAAGAATGGAACAGAAATATCAGCTTGTTCTCTCAAAAAATGGAGTAGTCAGCAGATCAGTGTCTTGCAGAACCACTGGTACTGGCACACTGCGGTTCACTAATATACAATAACAACTTGTTTTCCCTCCAACCTCTTCTGCAATCTGTACTGTTTTTTTCTTTGTTGTTGTTGTTTTGTTTTGTTTGTTTGGTTGGTTGGTTGGTTGGTTGTTTTGTTTTGTTTTGTTTTGTTTTGTTTTGTTTTGTTTTGTTTTGTTTTTTCCAACTGTCCCTGCTTTCAAAACTCAGAAAATTGTGTAAAAAAAAAAAAGGGGGAAAAAATTTATTCTAGGGCTGGAGAAAATGTTCCACAGATATAATTAAAGAACACCATCTGTTTAGTTTTAAAAAAGTAAAATTATACCTAACTAAAACTAACTCACCGACTTCATCTCAGGGATAGTTGAGTGAGGTTTAATATCTGATTACTTCATATCAGAGGGTTAGGGGATCCCACAGTCCATTTGAACTCAAGAACTCTGGATCATTTCATGCCAGATTGTTTCCTTCCACCTGCCATGGTGGGAGTATTCTTTGCAACCTATTTCCTGATATAAACATATAAATACAGCTGACACTTATCATCTACATGGCAATTATATTTCATTCATTCATTCATTCATTCTTTGCGAATCTCATAACATTACCCATCAGATCACTTTCCCTTGTTATAACATGCATATACCATATACTCACAAAGCTTCCTTCTCTGATCCTTCACCCCACTATGAACCTTATGATCAGTTCTGTGAATCACTAGCATAGTTGTGCTTCTGCTGGGTGTAATCAGAGGGTAAAACTGATGAGGTGATGCTGCACAGTGGCAGAAATGCTGGCCATTTTTTCCATGACTACTGTAGTGTTGGGACTTCCATCATGTAAGATACAACATTAAATAAATATGTTTATAACAGAGAAATTCTGGACAAAATTCAGCTATTAATGTTCTGGTGGTGCCTCCTACTTGAATGGTTGTCTAGTACTACAGTATTGCTTGTAAAAATATCATCAGTAAGAGAAAAGTTAATCATGTAAGAGATTGAAGTGCTGTGAGAAGACCAAAACCAAAATGTAACAGCCTCTTGTAGTCATTATGTTTGTACTAAGAGTGAAAATAAATAGTAAACCTCTGGAAGAAAACAAGTCTGTTTATGCCAGTTATTCCCAAGCTCAATGTTAAGCAAGTGTCACTACAGTTAGCAAGGTGCTCCTTTCCCAAATGAATAGCCAATATAAGTCTAAATTCTTCTTATATAGAAGTCTATATGTTTTTTGAATAACATGGAAATGTAACTTTCAGACACACTACAGTTAAAGGTCTTCAGTACATCCCTTGGTCAGAGTGAGCTCACTGGATTATTTAATATGGACACATTTTAACATGCAGAATTAATGAATAAGGGGAAGAAATCAAGCTTATGATTCAGCTAAATTTCTTTCCAACCATGGTTAAATGATATTGGTCCTCAGAACATGAAAACTTAAAAGGTAAAACAGAACTATTATGCCACTATTATGGAAACAATACTAGTTAGAATAGATTAGTTGGTTAGTTAAGGAATTTATAGTTTCCATCACTGAGGTATTTTAAGATCAGACTAGCCAGACATCTGTCTGGAATGGTCCAGATACAGTTGAGTATTTCGTTCTTCACTGGTTATATGGAGAACCTAGTGAGACTAGCTTCAAAGCCTGGTGGGTGCTAAGATTGCGTGCTTATCATTGTGACAGTTCACTTCTTTTTTGTTTTCTTCTACTTTTTCTTTTACCTGAACTCATTTTTTTTAAAAAAATGGTTTCATTTGGAAAATAATGTATAGTTATAAAAAAATCACTTGCTCATTGAAAAAGTCCCACAGAATAGGTCTAATCAGTTGGCTTGACTGAGACTGTAATCAAGGTCTGCATGAAGAAATTAGATGAGCCAAAAGACTTAATGTCATATAAGAAATCAGTGAAAACATGGGGAAGAAGAAACTATCTCTTAAGATTATCTGTGCCTTAGCTGTTTGAGCATTCAGTACTGTAGGATGTCTGCTATAAGCAGTAGACCAAACAGGAAGGAAGAAACTAGTTGGAGTTAGTTGTGCAGTGGGCCCATGAGGTCCACATACCCAAATGCCTAATATGGCTTTCTGGCCACCCACTGTCAAACATTTCTATTTTTTATGGCATGTACTTTGAGGAGATCTGGAAGGGCTACCTGGAAGGGCTAGACACTTGGATACTCTCCTCCAAAGTAACCTTATCACAGTGGAAACCTCTTTTGAAGCCAATCCCACTAAACAGACAACATATATTCTTGGAAATTTGGAATTGCAAGTTGGTTGTTGTTTTTTTTTTTTTTTTTTCAGTTTGTTACTGTAGGCTTTCTAAAGTAACTATTTCCTTTATAGTCTCTCTACTTCCCATTATTTAAATAAAATATGATTATCTTTTTTATTTTAGAAATAATCCAATTGTGGAAATTGTTGGAGTATGGAAATGTAAATGAAATAGTGGCTAGAAATTTAATTTTCCCCCTCAAGAGCTTAGAAAATCCTTTTGGGGGAAAGGCATGATTCAAATTAGCTCAGTAGCAATATTTTTTAAATTACAGGATGCATTTTGAAGATGCTACTGTTCATCTTTTAAGAATAAACTCATGCAAATGCCAAGATCACACACAATAACTATTTAAATTTCATTCACAATTGTCTCGATTATATAAAAAATGGAAAGCAGAATATTGCACTTCCTTGTTTCAAGGTAAATTCATTATGTACTGTAACTATGTTTTAAAGTGTACCCTGTTTAATAAAGACATAGTCTCATTGAGTTTGTTATGATCTTGTCATTCAAGCAGGGAAGAAGTATTCCTAACTCCTACATCCTGAAGACTGATGTGAAAAGACAAACTATATATACCCACTCTGGTAACTTGATAACATCTGATTTTGTAGCTACAGCCCTCCAGTCTTTAATTTATGACATATATGCTTCATTTGAAAAATGAATGCAATACATATCTTTTATGTCTGATTAAATGAGAAAGATAGTATGTTTGATAGCAAAAACCAGGTTATCTTGTTTATCAATCATCCAATGTAGTAACTATTGCTGCAACAAATACTAAAAGCTAAATTTCTCTTACACATAAATGCTGATATGCTTACAATGATTTCATTATATTGGGATATTAAATCAGACCCAAAATGACCACTCAAACTTTGAACTAGTTTGTGCATGTCACAAAAATTGGGCTCAAAATGTCATAATTATACAGATTTTCAATGAGCAATTTTTCATGTCTTCTTTTAGCTTCACTCAAAAACTACACGTTCAATACAGAAAAAAATAATTCTTAAAACCAAACAATTTTTTTGAACCTCAGAAAATCATTAGAATGAAGGAAGATTTTCTTTTATATAGCTATTCACTCGCTCCAGCTCTTTAATTTACCTATGTCATTAGAGTTAGTTAGAACGTGAAAGAGATTTTATTAGGCTCTTCATGTATTGTTAAATGTAATTGGTGTGAGTGCATTCATCTTCAGAATTCATGTTTTCTTGCATTTTAAGAAGTCTTCTTTCATGATTTATTCTGCATATGAACTGATTTGTGACTATTCCTGAGAGGAAAAGTTCATGGAAGAAAAATACTCAAAGGCAAAATCAATCTCACAGCTGATGAAGGATATTGCACAACATACAGCTGGTATTTTGCATTATTTAGAAGACAGACTGAAAACTGAAATTTTGCTGGAATTAATTTTTTTACAGTCGGTGTACTGATAACCACAACTGGAAAAGAATCCAATATTTTTGCTTCTTAAGTCTGTAAGTACACAGAAAGCACCAAGAACTACAAAGTTTGGATTTAAAGCATCACCAAAATTTTCACAAAGGCATGCAAATAGTAAGATTTGAATTATCAAATTATTGAGTTAGATTTCATTTACTCAGCCTCCAGTTCTCACCATTTCCCAGATTCTCCAAATCTGAGTTTGATGCAGTACATTGAATTTAGAAATTTCAACAGTCAAACTCTGCCTACCACTGAGCCTGATACCGTTTAGAGCATATAACCATTTGAGTCATGAAGGTCAGATCCTCAAAGATATTAATTCCTATCAATGGCGACTAATGTACAGAACACCTTTGGGAGTCTGCACCTCAGTTTCTCAAAGCACCCAGCCTCTGCAGCTGGCCATGTTTTCCCCCATTTTTTGTCTTTTTCTGCTGTGTAACCACAGTCTTAAAGGCCAACAACTGAACTGAAACGAAGAGCAGCTGACCATTCTTAAAACTGCTATTTTATCTCCTGGAAGACATGAAATAAGCTGACAGGCTGGTCATTTGCTTTTCAATAGCAATTGGAATAAAATTGCAGAAATTTGTGTGTGTTTGTTGGGAGGGGCGTTAGCTAGTTCTTGCATTGTTGGAGCTTTTGTCCTTCTAGATTTCATTTTTTATTAAAATTCTAGGAAAAAAAACCCACACAGCTGTTCCATTCATTCGCTCTTGTTATCTTGTTATGTCTTGCTTGTTTGTCAAAACGCAGAGATCACTCGTGCCACAGCAGCAGTGAGCAGAACCCATGGAAGCTGAGCGGGTCAGGATCCATAACAGCACCAGCAATGAAATGGCCATTCTGTTAGTGAGAATATGGCTGCTGGTTTCAGCTGGAAACTGATGCTGCTTCACTATCAAGGTCAAGAATAAGACAGTGTCCTAGCAGCAAATGATTGTCAAATGACATTGGAAGAGGAAGAAAAGACACTCAGACCTGTAAGATTCATGGCCTCCAATCCTAGGAGAAAGGAAAAAAAAGCAGGAGTGGTTGGTAATTTCTCCCTAAAGGCCTCATCTGTCTCCTGCAGCTGACATCCTGGAGTGTGCTGCTTCCGAAGAACTCAGCTCTCACAAATTACTATAAAGTGGACGAAGTTCATCTCTCACAGTGATCACAACCCCATGTGCCTTTCTATTTGTATCATGCAGTTACTTTCAGGAACAACCTCAAAGTGATCAAAACTGAGTATCAGTCTGGGAAGGCAGGAGACTGGTATGATATACATGTTAATTTTCCTAGTTGAAGGTTAAAAATTATTAGGAATTTAGGTATTCCAGAGAAATATGCATGTTCCAGGACACCAGGAGAGTTTTGGCTCCCTTTACCACTGAGTTGATATTCCACATAGTCTTCTACATGGAAAGAATACTCCCAAACATGGAAAACAGTTTATTTTCTGTAAGGGGATGTATTTATCTAATAACAAAGGCTTTAAATGGAGATCAAGGGAAAGATAGAGTGTGAGTGACAAAGTCCATATGAAAGCATAAAAAGAGAAATGTGAATAAGGGTATCAAGATTGCTTGAGTGGGAATGGAATAGGATTATTCAGAATAAGATCCAAAAAACAACAAAAAAGGAAATAAAAGGTCAGACTGCTTACTTACATATGCTAATGCACAGTATATTGTGAAAAAATAAGGGATTTGACAAGATAATTTATATGACTGAAACATTAATAATAAAAGAATACAATTTGTTCAGAAAGACAAAGAGTGAAAACAGAACTGTGTCTATTGCAATCCTGAGAGAGGGAAAGGGTTATATAAAAATTCAATAGACATCAGTGCAGAGAGAGAAATTGTAGGCACTATCTAATTAGAACAAAGATTAAGGGATAAATCAAAGCCTAAACGTAAAATACTAGGACCATAAATTAACCCTAGGCAGAGAGGTAAGAAGTGTTATGGGAGATTAAAATGGCTAAAGTATAAAATCTTCATTGGCTCCACCCAAAAAAAGGAATAATAAATACTGATGCTAGATAAATTACCAAAGATGAAAATAAAAAAGCATCACGAACATGTAACTACGTGAAAAACCAAACCAAACCAAACCAACCAAACAAACAAAACTAAAACAAATCAAAACAAAACAAAACAAAAACAAAAACCCGACCCAAACCAAACCAAAAAAAAAAAAAAAAAACCAGGGCAAGGAATGAGGTGCAATTATCAAGAAACTACATTGGAAAAAATAAGTCATTCTATTATTGATTTACTGTAATAAATTCATACTTTTAAATAGTTCTTTAATCTGCTGTTAATTGTAAAAATGAAGATCTAGAAATACTCTACTCAGTAGAGAGGAAAATAATTTGTAGGTGAATTTCAGCATTAAGATGTTTCATGCCTTTTTTTTCCTAACATCTTCATTAAACAAGCCAGCTGTGATCAAGTGACTAACGGAATTAGGATGATATCTTCCCCAAATATTCTGAAGGAGATGATCAAATAAACTGTTTGCAGGTACCTGGAAAATAAGAAAAAGTGACATGCAGATGGCAGTCAATATGATTTTTTTTTTTTTTTATTCTAAGAATAAATTTTGTCAATCTAATCTAATTTCTTTCTGGACAGGATGGCAGGCTGGGTGAAGAGGAGAGAAGTGACTGAGGTCATTTATCTTGGCTTTAATAACACTTCTGATATTCCTACATGATCTTCCCATAAATTATACACAAAATACAGTCTTGATGAAATTCTTATAAGGAGGACGCAAACCCAGTTGACTAAGTATTATGGAAGGATATATTCAGTGGAGTTATGTAAGTTCTCCCATAGTTTATGTCCTCTTCAATAGTTTTATTAACACCAAAATGCTACAATGTAAAACTCGCTCATTAAATTTGTGAATGACATGAAGATACAATCTGAAAGAACAATATGGGCAAATACAATGTACAACATCTAAGCAGGAATAATAAACTGTTACAAATGTAGAATGGAGACAATTACCTATGTGACTCTGGCTCAAAAATGGGTCTGAAGAGGTTTTAGAGCATCATAAACTGAAGCAGTTTCACAGTGATTTTTAAAAGTCAAACATCTTATCAGGAAATGTAAACAAGAGCACATCATGAGGTAATACTGATTTACTTATCAATGATAATATTTCAGCTGAAACAGAGCACTGTGTTTCAGAAAAAGGATGGGCACTAATTGGAAATAATACAGACATGACAGTAGGTCACAGGATAATGAGTTTAAACGCATCAAAGAAGGTTCAAATTGGATATTGTGAGGTATGTTGTAGTGAAGATCTCTTACCATTATCATACACAGAGATTGCCTAGGAAGGCTGTGTTCAGTGAAGGTCTTTAAGAAGAGATTAGAAAAGCATTTGTCAGGAATGACACTGACAGAGTTGATTATGTCTTGGATGAACAAGGGGAACACCTGAGGTCCTTTTGGCACTGTACTTCTGCAGTTCTCTGAGTTTTTCTCTGTGTTTTTCTGCAATTTTCTCTAATTATCTGAGTTTCTTGCTCTGGCTGAGTTTGACTTTGAAAGTTGGGTGGGTTGGCTTCAGGTGCGGTTTACCAGGAAGTTTTGCATAAGACTAAATAATTCTGACATCTACAGTTTTCCATAGGTATAATACCTAGTTGTTACATAAGATGAAGCCACTTCTTCAGGCAGAGCTATTCATGGGATGTGTCCTTCATATTTAATTTCTTGAATTGAGCACACAACTGTGTTCTCAAATAAACTTATCTCTAAGACATTTTCATCTATAGGCTGCAAGCAGAAAAACAGATAACATGACTCAAAATCTATCCCTATTCATTTTAACCCAGAATAGATAGCTTGAAATTGTGTGCCCCAAGGGACTACTAACAAAGATAGTATTCAAATGAGATTAACGATTGCAGACATGTTGTGAGTAATGTGTGCCCATTTCCCACAAGATTAAGCTTTTCTTTTGTTCCCAGTAATGTATGACAACATGAATTAATGCAAGTATTTTATTACATATGTGGAAAAAATATCAGACTCATAATTTATCAGCAGTGGAAAATACACAAGATCATATTTGCTGGGTTTGCAAGTCCCACCTTAGCTATCATGTCACACACTAAAATAATTTCCCCCAAAAGGCTTATAAGTTAATTAGATCTTTAGATCTGATTTTTCTCTTTTTTTTTTTTTTTTTTTAGATTCTTTATGAATGGAATTTGCATCTGTACTAGAGTAGGATAAATGCAAAACGAATAAGGAAACATTTAAATACCAAGTACAAACCTATTTCCTACATGAATTCAGTAGGATTATGCATTTTCATAAAATTTTGATCATACAGTTGTTCTCTTTTTAGTAATACCAGATCAGTGTATTAATTACAGCAACTACATAGTATTGTCCATAAGATTATATATTTTCTTTCCCCAGTGTGTTCTCAAAAATCAACTATGGAGAAAATATTTTAAGAAAATGAAAGTGAGTTGCTTTAGGGAAAGCTCTATTCCCTTCCCATTAATCAATTTTCTCCCAGACTGAAAAGAAAAGGGTTTTTTATTTTAGTTTCTGATTAGATGGATATTTGATCCTTGTAGTATAACAGCAGCTAATAGTTAAACTCTATATTCTTGATGAAGTGATAATTACAGTAGATTATTCAGGCAGAGCAGAACAAGAATCCAGATTTTGAAACCTTGAAAACTGCTGAGAAATGTAACAATTTTTAACAGTAAAAGAAAAAAAAAATCTGAAGAAATGAGGAGGTAGATCAAAAGGACTGCAGCATTTAGACCAGCAGAATTAAAGCCATAAAGCTCTGCAGCATGAAGGCCTTTAACACTTCTTTCTAGAGTGAAAAGATACAATTTTGCAAGCAAGATATGAAAGCAAACTGAATATTACATCAGGTTTTAAGCATTAAGGAAATAGATCATATATAATATGAAAACATATCAGCTGCAAAACTGTAGGAGACAACTGTTCCATCCAGCTATAGCCAGTTCTAAATGTTTCAGAGGTCAGCATCAGATACAGAGAACAAATGGCATGGAACACATGCATGGAGAACTCTATTTACGCTTCATGTCTTGCCTCTTTGCCTAAATCTGATTTAGATCTGAGATGAAAGTATAAGCTTTTAATTTCTGTCCACCAGTAATGTCTTGTACCTTGAAGCTCAGAGGCTTCAGTAATAATTCTTGCTGGTGTGCAGAGAGAAGAGCAGCCCAGAGCTGTTCCTGTCTGAGGTTCCATAAAACAAGAAACCCCCGCTAGAATTTACTTGGGGAAAAGTATATAACTGATTGGGTTGGCATGCACCCATCTTTCAGCTGAATTACAATTTTTTTAAAAAATCAGTGAAGATTTGGTTTATATTTCAACTTGGGAGGTAATAAAGCAATGATTGAGCCATGGAAGGAGCAAGAAAAGGATGTGGAATATACATTTAGGTTGTCCTGGCACAAATTTCAGTCCCACATTATGTGGCAGGTGAGTGGGCAAGACCAGTGCTCCAGGCCCCCATAGTGAACAGACACATGATAGTATCCATTCTCTTTGAGGACTCATATGATACTGATTTCTTTTTAGACTGGTGGTACAAGTGCAGGTGTTTCTTTTGTGATGAAGTGATACAGAGATGCATCTGGCTGTGATACCAGTAACAGTGGGATCTTTTGGGTGAAATCTCACAGAGAAGCTCTCCAAAGACAATATTATATACACGCTGTAATCCTTATACTATAAGAAATGGGAACACTCACAAATGAGACCTTGCAGCCCTTTCACTGGAGTTAGTCTGGGCCAAACTGCTGACTCTGCCTACCTAAGACAACAAAAACTGATTGGAAACAGAAATAGAGGAGCAAAGGGGAAGAAAAAATGTAATTAGTAGAGAACAAAATTTAAAACGGTTCTAAACTATGAATGAAGAATCTAACTGAATAAATAGGTAGCTCTTGTTCCCTAATAAATACTGTGTTTCCCAAAGAAAAATGTTCAGAAACAGGAACCTGGCACATGAGAAATATTATTTCATAAGGTTATCCCAAGAAATTTTTGTTCCATTAAATTCTGTGCAGGATCCCAATTGCTATTATTTGTCACATTTTCAGAATAAAACCTTAAGATAATATTTGCAGTTTGTAGTATCTAGGTGAATAGTAATATAAATAATATAAATCACAGAGAAATTTCTATAAGAATTAATTATGCTTAAACTTTAGAGGGAGGGGTTGAGGAATATAAATTTAGGAAAAAATCCACAACAACCCATCATCAACATTGAAATAATACTTCTTCTCTGTTCAGGTGACTGTTAAATTATATATTCTCAGTGTGATGCATTGTCCAGTAAAAATAATAGTTCAGGCTTTCCCTTCTCTTCAGTCAGGTCAGGCCTATGCTACTCATGATGCAGTGCAGGTTTCCTACTCAGAGCCATCATAAGAGGCTCATGAATGTCAATGGCTCAGGTATCTGCCTACCTCCACCTGAATTCCAGTGAAGCTATAGAGCTCACAATAAAAAATTAAATTCAAGATTGAATGATCTTGTAACAGATTTAATCTCAATACATTCATATAAAACACTATAATGTGAAAATACTAATAGATTCCATTTAGAAAAAAAAGCTTCAAGATAAAATATTTAAACGTGACTGAAATTTTTAGTAATTGAGAGTTGGTTAAGGGACCTGGCAGAGGATATTTTGGGGAATGGAAGAGCAGCTTCAGTTTCCCTCACAAACTATACATTTTGATCATTTCCAATAAAGTGCTATGACAAAATTCATCAGAATACTCCAGCTAGGCATAGTTACAGCCTCTGGGAAACATAAACACTGAGATATTATGGAAGTACTCAGCCTACTGATGGAGTATATCCCAACAACTGGCAAAACCATATCATTAGGAACTGGCAAAACGTGGTGGAATATTATCAAACTTTTCTATTTCCCTGCCATTTAATATAAATATTTTTAAAAACAATACTTGATTTGAAATTATTTGGGATATGCAAGAAGATAGACTATGATGAACAAGTTAATGTAATTAGCTTCATATCTTAGGGCTTTTAAATCACTAAAATCTGTTAACAATTTTTACCATAAGATTGTCAGAGAAGACAAATATTCAAGGTCATTTACTCTGTTCCCATTGAATATGTCCACATTTCTACTGATGAGTAACAACATTCTAAAGATAGTAGGAGCAGCTGTGAATTGACTGCATGATTTTTAAAAAGAAGAAACTGTTAACAGCCAACTTATTTGCTAAGCAAAATCTAATTATAAGGGGTTCTTTTTTCCCTCTTTGTTATTGTATAACTTTAGCTTCACTCCTCTAGACTAATTTCAAAAAGAATATGCCTATCTCATATATATGAATATGGGGACATATTAAAATGGTGGCATTTTCTGAAACAGTTCTGGCACAGTTAGATTTCTTGAGAAATGTGTTAATTCTGTTTGCATTTAATGCAATTTCCACATCATAATAGGTTTCGGTAAATGGGAAAGCAGGTTTTGCTATGAGGACTGCTGGTCATGTATATTCCAGATGAGGAGTATTTGAGACCCAGTGACCAGAATAATTTTGAGGTTAAACGAGAGTACTTTGGAACAGTGGAATAGATGGTCCCTAAGGGAAAAGTCACCTACTCACTCACTGTAGGATTTTGAACTGATTAGCTGAAAATCCCCAACATAAATGGAAGAAGAAAGAACTAGAGTGTTGAAAACTGGTTCTTGTGGACTCTGGAGCTCATGGGTAGCAAAACGCTGTTATCTAAATGAAGGAAATATTATGATTTCTGGACATTGGTAAGTTCATGGGAGTATATTGTAAGAGCCAGCAGATAACTTATCAGTAGTAAAATATGACTGTACAGAGTTTATTTGATGCAGGAAAGAGAAACTACAGTGCCTCTATGCTTTGTTGAAAAACTAAAGAATGCATAAGTTTAACAAAGTCACGGAGGAAGAGAACAGTACAATTCTTTTCAATATCAGATTTGGCCTTGATCTATCAAGGCAGGGAGCTACATCACAACGCAACAATGCAACACATTGCAAAAACTCATGCCATGTAGTTTTTGCTGATGATCACTGCAATCTTTACTTGTTTTCTTTTTTAAAATCCTGCTCTTTGTCCATGACTGAAATAGGACACAGAAGTTCTTCTGCAATGTGTATACCCTTACTTTTTTCCAACACATGTTGTTTATGTGTTTGATTGTAGAATAGTGTGTTGAGTTGACCTTGGCCAACTGCCAGATTCCACCCAGCCGTTCTCTCATTCATTCTCCTCAACAGGAAAAGAGGAGAAAATAAGATGAGAAAACTCATTGGTTAAAATCGAGAGGGTATCACTTACCACTTACCATCACAGACAAAACAAATTTGACTTGGGGAAATAAAAAAATATATTGCTAATTAAAATAGATTTAGATATTGAGAAACAAAGACAAAATTAAAACACCACCTTCCCCCCACACACTTCCTCACCCTTTTTCTTAGGCTCAACTTCACTCCTTCATTCCCAACTCCTCACTTCTTTCAAGTAGTGTAGAGGGGATAGGGAATGGGGGTTACAGTCAATACATAACAGCTCCTCTCTGCCCCTCCTTCCTTCTCACATTTTTCCCATGCTCCAGTGTGGGTCCTCCACAGGCTGCAGCTTCCTTCAGGACCTATACACCTTTTCCGGCATGGGGTTCTCCATGGACTGCAGTGTGGATATCTGTTTTGACATGGCATTTCACAGTTTGCAGGGTGAATATACACTCTGGCGTGATCCTCTCCACCAGCCGCAGAAAACCGCCTGCTCCACTGTGACCTCCCCAGGGACTGCAAAAAAAAATCTCTGTTCCAGCATCTAGAGTACCTCTTCCCCACTCCTTCTTAGTGTTCACAGTGCTTTTTCTCACTTTTCTGCTCACTTCTCACTTCTTGACAACATTTTGACCTTTCTACACACACTTTCCCCCGAGGTGCCCCACCCACAGCTGAGACACTCAGCTGTGTCCTGCACTGGGTCCACTGGAGCTGTGAGGAACCAGCTGTATTCCACATGGGGCAGCCCCAGCCGTCCCTCATAGTAGCCACACCTGCAACCCTTTCCCTATTGGTAACACCGTCACACCTGCACACAATACAGGTAGTCATTAAGTGACAGCTCTGGAGGAGGCTGTGATTAGAGAAAGGAATGAGAAGGTTCATTGGTGATGGATAAATAGGATAATATTGCATCTGAGCTTCAAAACTCCATTGGAAATGGGATGTGTTCAGGCAGTGAGTCCAAGCAGCACAATTAAGAACCATGGCTGGTGTTGTGGTTTGAGTCTGGTCAGCAGCCAGCCACCCCTCAGCTGCTCACCCACCCTCCTCCCACACCTAGGAATGGGGGAAGGAATTGGAGGGGGAAAGGGAGACTCACAGGTTGAGGTAGAAACAGTTTAATAATGGTAATAAAATGAAAACAAAGACAGCAATAGAAAATATAAATGGGCAATGCACAATGAAATTTCTCACCAGCCACTGACCAATACCCAGCCCATTCCTGGCTAGCGATCACAAAATAACAAGATCCTGCAATCACAACCTCAGAAGCGAGAGAGCGCCCCCCTTCCCACCCACCCCTCCTTTATATAGTGAGCATGACATATTCCATTATATGGAATATTTCACTGACCAGTTTGGGTCTGGTTCTCTGGCCATTCTCCCTCCCTGTTTCTTGTGCACTTGCACACTGGCAGGACATGGGAAGTTGGAGAGTCCTTGAAATCTCATCAGCAGCAGAAAACATCAGTGTGCTATCAGCATTCTTCTCATACCAAACCCAATGCTGAATCCAAAACACAGCACTATTCTAGTTACCAAAAAGGACCATTAACTCTATTCCAGCCCAAACTAGGACAGTTGGAAATCTCAGAAGCACTGTCCACAATAAAAAAGAAAATGATAACAGCAGAAACAGAAAGAAAGGGGAAAATATTTTTTAAAAAATATTCTTAAATTCCTGCTTTCTTCCAAGTCTTTTTTACTTATTTTTTCTTCTTCCAGCAGAAATTATAAATACAATGTTAAAATGAAGAATTCAGACAATGAAAATATTGAGGCTTAAGTTTGAACTCTATTAATCCCCAAGCACAATAGCAATCAGGGATTCCCTTGTATTTTTTTAATCCCCTGCACACTTTTGTTATAACAAACTGCTTTGCTGGCTTGTTTGTAATACATCTTGTGCTACATTCTGCAGCCTGAGCAATTATGGAACTCATTTAAATTCTAAGATAAGCTACTTTTCTCCCTTTTTAAGCATAGGTTCTAAAGGAGACACTGTAAATTCTGGGGATTCTGAGGGCTTGTGATTCAAATTTTTCTGAGTTTACTAGAATGTTCTTCCTTAATTTAAAATCTTTTCTTCAAAAAAACCATTTGGTTTAAGCATAACCCTTTTTCCCCCTAAGTGCTTAATCCAAAGCTCATTGAAGTTAATGGAAAGACTTCCGAGTGCTACATCAGACTTGAAATGAAAGTCTATGTCCTCTATTACTGACAAAAGATCTGCACACACAGAGCTACTCAATGACAGCTATTTAATGTACTTCTCTTTCAACAGAATTTCACTCTGTATCTTCCACTGCCTACTTTTCTCTGCACTCTCTGAATGTGTTTTCCCCTCTGTCTCTTCTATTCTCTCCTGCTTTTGTCAGATTCTGTTCTATTGATTCATTTTTTCTGTCACCATATCTCTCTGTGGGGAGCAAACAACACACTGTCCAAAAATAATTTTCAGTTCCCACCTCCCAGGGCTTCAGCTGGTTCAGGAACAGGCAATACAAACTTCGTTAATACCTCCATCTTAAGGACTTATCACCTATGAGAAATAATGAAATTATTTAGAATGGTTTAATCATAAGCCAAGATTTTTAAACTCGAATGCCTAATCATAGGCTTTTAAATCCACATTTAATTACCTAAACAACCCCTGATTTTCTGAAGTCCTGAGCATCCAGCACTTTTTAAATGTGGTCTTTCTCTTAAGAACCTAGATAGATTTAAGAACCCAATGTTAATTACCTGGGTTAGATTTAAGAACCCAATGTTAATACCTGGACTTAACATTGATGGTGATTCTACCAAACCCTTTTTAAAATAATATCTCTATTTAACTTTGTGAACTTCTTCTAGAAATGATCTGTATGCACAAAGAGAACCTGGAAATTTCTATATTCTGAAGTCTGACTCTGCAATTTTGTTGTTTTTTTATAAAGTTCTCTGTGTGACACATCATATTTAAAACACGGCAAAATGAATATAGCAAGGAATTTTTTCTGTGATTTTCACAAAAAAGAATGGGAAAACAAAGTGAATTGCCAAACCATGCTGTATTTATAACCATGCAGAGGAAGTTCTCAAATATAATGTGTCTCTAGCAGAAAAAAATGTATATACTAGTTGTGCTTTTGGTAAAAATATTTGAGTTGCATTATTAATGTTCTTCTTACTGTTTGTCCTTTAGTATTTTAACAGAGTGATCTAAATTGCTGTATTTTTTAGAAAAAAAACTATTAAGTATACACCAGAGGGCATGATTTAATACTTTCATACCCCATAGTTGTCTAAGCAAGATGCATACAAGTGAATTTTGTCAACATGTAAATACAGATTTTTCTGGGGTGTTGTGGACCCCATGAAGTAGTTAAGCCTCATAGAAACTCACAGATACAATTATGGAAGAAAGAATTTCATAGAATTTACTTTTCTTAGTCACCTTTACCCTTTGCAGCCTAGAGAGATGGAGATTACAGGTTGAAATAACTGTCCTAACAGATGGGATTTATTGTTCCTTTATGGGCAACCCAGAACCAGCACATTCCTGCTCTAAATGTCACAGCTTTGCAACCCTGATTAAAAGGCATCTAATGATGATAACAGTGTTCTGGAGGTACTATAGATTTTTATAAGGAGAACATGTTCTTTCAAGAAGAGATGCTTGTGTGTACAGTAAAATAGGGAGAGGGAGTAGATGTGCTGGGTCCCTCCCTGTGTGCCCCCAGGCGCTCTGCAGTCTGCTCCAAACATGGATCCTGTACCCATATGGATGGGGGTGACCAGCCAGCCCTGCTTGTGGCAGCCACAGAGCCTGAGGTAGATGGCCAGGATGGAGGTGGGTGGGAATGGGCTGCAAGACACCCCTCAGGGCCTCCCCTCACTTGGGGATGCTCTAAGCTCACGCCAAGTTATGGCCACACCATGCCTGGCCACCTCCCTCCTCTGCCCCAACCCATCAACTTGACATCCCAAACAGGCCTCTTCCCAGTCACTTTTCTATGCCTGTGCACAGCACTGGCTCCAATCAGGTCAACTCAGTCCCCAGTTTTGGTGGGCTGACCATGGCTATCAACCAAATACACACAATCCCTGGATAAGGGAAAAAAAAGTTGCTGAGAAATCCCCATAATTTATCTTCAGGAGTCAAATATGGAGGTGGGGACAGGGGACACTAGCAGAAAAGACCCTGCACATGGCAAGAGGCCTGTAAGGCTGTCATCTTCAAAGTGGTCTGACTCTTTTCCAAAAAAGACAGATCACACCATCTGACTGTATGTGCAAATAACCCCTGATTTTTAGTGAGAGTAAGATATTTGTCAAGTGAAAGCCGAAGCAGTGGTGGCACACTCCTCCTGCACAACACAAGCTGCTATCACAAAGTCTGTATACGTGGAGGTCAGCCAGGATAGTGCAACTCTAGATGTATACTATTGAAAAAGTGCAAAACACTAGTCTGTTTTACTTTAGCTGTGATAAGGCCTGAGGAAAGGTCTTCCACTTAATGAGCAGCAATTCGAAAGTCCACTCACTAGATCCATGCAATCATATTCCATGTTGCATATGGTTTTTTAACACGAATTTTTTGTCTAGCTGGAACCATCAATTGTTCTAATATAGGCCACTGGAGAGCTAAAATGAATTGTAAACAGAAGTCCATCACCATCATTGAAGGCAGTTGTTTAAAGAAATTGTTGAATTCTGCATCAGCTGATTTGCTGAAACAAGGTCCTCTAAGTAGTGAATGATACGTTATTGCAGCCTGCAAATATAATCTCCCTTTCACTTGTCCTCCTCACAGAAATTCTGGGTTTGATCTTTGAAAGGCTCAAGAGAAAGGACAACAGCACGTGACTTACTTCTCTTCCCCTGGATCTACATAATGACATTTCCTCAGCCATCGGTTTGGCTTCCTAGTTCAAAGCTAAATGCAGTTAGTACCAGCTGGTATCAGACAAAAAGTCTAAAATATTGATGGGAGACTGAAAAAACATGTTGAAGACTGTTTGAAGTACCTTTAAACTGCCAAGATATAATGAGCTGATGAGATTCCCCTGTGCTTCAGGGATTTTCTTAAGATCATTTTCTGTTCCTGCATTTAGCCACTGAGCTTCATTTAAACCTCACATTCTTTTTGCTCTATAAACTGTACATTTCTGCTGTAAATTCCTTGAAAGCACATTCAGAACTACTGTAAAAGTTATGAGCAAGCACTGATGGACACTATTGTTTCACTAATTTCAAAATTAGTAATGAAAGAATGAAATTGAAGAAAACAAAATGTTGCCTATACCTTTCCACTTTTAAATGCTTTTGGTATTGACCACAGAAAGCTCATGAGTTAAGGAAATCAGTAATTATCAGGTTTTGATGTTTAAAATTATATTCTAGTGAACAAGTTATTTTCTTATGAAGTTCAGCTGAAGTCCTCTCCATTTTCAGCAAAAGAATCTGTCTGGTATATTTTAAAGCAGGAAGGGACCATCGTGATTCTCTAGACTGACCTTTTGTGAAGATCAAGCTGGAAAACTAAGTTAAGACTGCCATAACTATTAACATGAAAAGAATTATGTAACCTAGTGTTTCGCATTGTAAAGGCCATGATCTATATATCATTTGGGTGTATTGGTGAAATATTGAGGTCTGTTGGAACATACTCTTGTATTTCATGCAACCCTTTCTTGTACTGTACCACTGTTGTGCTTTAAACTTGGCTGGCAGCCAAACACCCTGCAGCTGCTCGCTCACCCTCCTGTGTCTGGGGGATCAGGGAGGGAATTGGAGGGGTAAAGGGATACTCATATGTTGAGATAAAAACAGTTTAATAGTTGTAATAAAACAAAACAATAACAATAATAGAAAGTACAAACAGGTAATGGACAATCTAATTACTCACTTCCTGCTGCCTGATACCCAGCCCGCTCCTGGTTGACAATCTCAAATTACCAAGATCCTGCAGTCACAATCCCAGAAGCAAGAGAGAACCCCCTCCTTCCAAGCCACCCCTCCTCTATATACCAAGCATGCAGTTATGGAATATTTCACTGGCCAGTTTAGGCCCAGTGCTCTGGCCATGCTCCCTCCCAGCTTCTGGCACACCTGCGCACGGGCAGGATGTGGGGAGTTGGGGAGACCTCGATATCGCAGCACAACTGAAACCATCAGTGTATTATCAGCATTCTTCTCATACCAAATCCCATACTGAATCCAAAACATAGCACTATTCTAGATACTGAGAAAAGTTATCTCTATCCCAGCCTAAACCAAGACAGTCACGTAAGCAGCAGAGACAAGCATAAAGATTCTGCAGATTATTTAATCATGAAACAGTCTTAACTATGCTAAGTCATATATGGATAAGATTATAATAGACTATCCATTTCAGCTGTGATGAATGGTGACAGGTTTTACACTAAACAAGACCTGTGAAGAGATGTCCCTCTGAAAAGGGAGACAAATTGGAAAAGAATTTTTCTTGTATATATTTTTTTTAATCACAGTTGCCAGATTATATTCATGATATAAAACCTGTATTTCAGGGACCTGATGGATATGTTTCTATTTATATATGCATAAATCACTGTGTGACATTTATCTTTAAAACATTCACAATACTCAAAGGTATTGTTTTAATTATAAGAGTGATTTATTTTTTTTAATCTGTTGAGGTGATCTGATTTATCAGACACAAAAAAAAAAAAAAAAATCTGAAAGGAAACCTGTCAGGTGTTGGAGTTTATATTCAGCATACAAGGATGTTAGGAGTGGTCAGAAACAAAATGGCCAAATCATGACTTGTAGATGAGAAAGCAGTTTCCAATATAACATTCCGGCAGTGACTCCCATATAAAAGATGAACAAAATAAAAGTGTTTAAACGGGGAAAATAAAGTGTCTTACACATGTAAATTATTTTACAGTATACACACAAATTATTAACATTTTTTTGAAGATGATAATCTTTCTGAAGAACTGCTGACTTCAGACAACACTGGGAAAGTCAGTATATCTGAAAAAGCTGTAATAAAAATAGGTATGAAAATTGAAAACTTGATCTTAATTTCTTTGTCCCTCAAAGCATATCATGTAGAAGATGTGTAATCATTTTAATTTCTACTCAGCAGATTACTTAGAGGCATACTTTAAAATGTGCATACTGCAGCAAAATAAAATAAAATAATAAGCACAAGAGAAGTGTAGAAAACCACTAATAATGAATAATATCTGATTTCTCTGTATCAAAATGGGAAAACACTATGTTCCACCAGTGAATACAGAACACCACATTAATCAGGAATACATCTAATTGAACTAAGTCTGAATAACACAGAATTTTTGTGAACAGAGCCCAGGAGTGTTAGTGCTTGATAAAAACAATTAAATAGATATTTATTTTTATAAAATATTGCTCCACTCTTTTTAGCATTCAGTTTTGCCTTAACAGTCTTCTCTGGATTGTGGAGGGCTACTGATATGTCTCTTCCCAGCACAACACCTCAGGGTCAGAACATTCATGACCAGATACTGATGGTTATTTTTAATCAGCATATAAGGAGAGAGCTGTGCTGATTAGTGAATCGTAATGCCATTATCCAGTGAAGCTGCCAGGTGAAGTTCACCCTTGTGCAAGAGCTACAACACAGTGTGAGGCTCCAGTGGATATATTTAAACAGATATCATTAATCATGAACAGCAGTCTCATTAAAAACATCAGCCTGCATTTCTTTTCTAACACATGAGAAATCATGAGCCCTTTTTGTGTTCTTCTTAATTATGCTGAGATTTATGACAGCAAGCTATTATACCAGATTTCTCAAAAGTTGATTATTACTTTTTATACATTGTTTTTTCCCCTATGTTCTAATGAGAACAGAAAGATTACAGCCCAGTTCAGCTGAAGCAAGAATGTCACTGCTGTTTCTAGTAGGAACACCTTTGTCTTATTATAAGGAGACAGACATCAAATACATTATATTTTATGAATTTGGGGTGTTATTTTGTGCTAGCAGATGTGTGATCATGGGAAGCTTATTATTATTCTGTTCTCATTAACATTTTGGTTTGCACTAGAGAATCAAAGAACATTCATGTAAATGTAGCTAATTCCTGTTGCTGTTTGGTTCCTAGCTTATTGCTCTCAGAGACAAGCCAAAATTTACTATTTCTGTACAGCTAGCTATTCAGCAATGACCCAAGAGAAACGTCAATCCCTTCTGACTCTGAAAAGCAAAAAGACTGGAAAGGCAAAACATAATGCACCTTTCAGGCTTACTTTGTCTTAATTGTCCTAAAGAAACTTATTTTTTATCTGAAGAATTAAAGCTCTGTTGGTAAGTGATGTTTGCTGTGAAACTATTTGCTTGTAAGGCTCTGGGACCTGGCAGAGAAATAAGTTAAAAAGTCTCAAATCATTTTGCTGCTTTTCTTTTTGTAAATGCAGTTTTTAAGTAATACAAGAGTAAGATCAGAGCTATGCTGAAAATACTTGGAGGCCAATGCTTTGAGGATCCTTTAGTGTAGTTAATCTCTCAGACTGTTACCGTAACTGGCACGCTTTCTGAAGTATTTCCTAATTGGCTCCCTGAAAGTTCAGCTTCTTGCCCTTCAGAGAGCGGCAGTGTGACTGCTGTCAAAGAAGGAGCCACTTAACTCAGGGTATGATCTTAATAAAAATTCTGTCTTTCCAGAAGCATTATTGAACGTACTCTGGTGTTTTTTTTTTTTTCCTCCCTACTTTCTTTTTAATGTTAACAAAAAGGACAAAAGAGCTTGGATTCCACAGAAACCTTCACAGCAATCCCTGTTTAAAATAAGTAGTCTGGTTCCGCTCTCATGTACCTTGGTGTGGTGACTATGGAACAGTGATTCCTGAAGTGGGTCATTCCTCCCTGGGAATAGTTTCATGAACCAAGTGCAGGAAAACAAGCAGGGAGGAGCTGTGAGCAACTTTGCTCCTTGGGCTATGGTTTCCAACATAGCTTTAAAGCAGCCTCAGACCTGGTCTAGTTTCACTAGATGTTAGAATTTTTTAATCTTGGAAGAACTGTTATGATTTTGTATGTGAGGAGAAAGAGAAAACACTTCTGTTTCTTCTTCTGTTATTGAACTGCCACAGAACAACTTCACTCAGTCTAATCCTGAGTATTCTGTCCGGATTTTAGATGATAGTATGAGGCAAGCAGTTTCTTATCCAATGTAATTGCTCTCAAATTGCTCACAAATGTTGATTGTTAAAAAAAAAAAAAAAAAAAAAAAAAAAGAAAAAAAACAAACCTAAGAAAAATAATTGTTAAAAAACTCTTTCCACATGAAATTCATAAAATTACTAGTCATATGGTTAGTTGAAAAGTATTTACTTAATAACCAAGGATGGGAGGGGTTATATTCTCCTTCTGAGATAGTTGTTCTTTGTTCAAAACACTAAATATTCCTTAATTTACAGAAATACTAAGTCAGAATGTGACTCAATGATTCCCTTGCCTATAGGTTGGAAGGTTTGCCTAACTTCCAATGACCGCTTAACAATTTAAAATACAAGGTGGAACATTATCATCAAAAGGGACTGAGATTAGCCCAGGGACCTCTATGCAGGGTGGCCAACCTTTCAATCTTGAGCTGCATGTGATTCAGAAGCAGATCAAATAGATCTGCCACACAGCTAGCAGCAGAGGGACTCTGTTGTGGGAGCTGCCAGATGGTCCAAAATCCCAGGAACAAGAGAAAGTTAGCCATCAACAGCTACTGAGTCTTGATTCATTAGGTCACCCAGAGTTTGTAGCATGCAAAGAAATACACAAATTGCTAATTTGCCTTAGCAAATTTTGGTGTGCCATTCATAAGACTGGGAAGACTGGACAGTCCATAGCACAATAGTTTGGACATGCTCCTGTGGGATGGGTGATGTGCATTTATCTCAGACAGAGTACTGTCTCTCTCTACTGCAAATGAAGTGCCTAAATGGCTGGGTTATGGGGCAGAAAAACATTGGTATCTCTCTGTATTTTGCAAGTTGATCTCTTAGTTATCTATGCTTCCTGTAACAAGTGCATGAAAGGAAATGTTAGAATCAAAAGGTTTGTTCTATTCAAAATGGATTTTATTTTTTTTTTTTTTTTTATGATTCTTGTCAGCAAGAAATAGTCAGATTTTGACTGTTTGAACTGACTTCCACTCTTCTCTCCCACCTATCATTTGGCTACTGGACAAACAGAGATTTTCTTTTAGCCCATTCTCTAAAGAAATTACTAAGGTAGTGTAGTCACAATCCTGGAAATCCTGCTGTCCTGGAGGTTGAACTCAGAGGCATTTTGAAGCCATATCATTGGGTAGAGAATGAGAGTCAGTTGACTTTTTATGTTGCTGAAACAATATAAAAGGAAGGTTGCATTGCTCAGTTATCCAGTCTGTATCACTGAGATTAGAATGAGAAGAAACATTCATTTATGGCATGTGTGAAATTAATATCTCTGCACAAGCTTTTCTCAAGAGTAACAGGCAAAAATGCTTTGGACAGTGTAAAATAGACACAGAATAAACATAGGGTGATTGTTTTTAAATAATATATGTACATTCATATTTTTTCCATTTTCTCTTTTACTAATACAGAAGAGCTGGATTCACTATAAATTCCTTAAGCTATACTACAAAACCTCAGTCAAATCAGCAGTAGAGGATGAGTGTCTTCTCCTATCAAATTTTCTTACACTAAATTAACTCCAGAAAGATCCTTTTTTAAAGAAGATTAAGAACTGTGAAAATGAGACATTTGTATTGCCTGTGTAATGGCTATACTTATATTAGGCAAATCCTGACAGAGCAAAAATTATTTTCTGATTTCTTCCTCTCCTTTCATTACTTGTGGTCTTGTTTTGCACCTGTTCAGCACTTGTCCTTACAGATGCATTTAGCTATCATTTAGGCACTTGCAGGAGCAAAATGAGAACAGATGCGTCATAAGTACAAAATATGTGCTAAAAGGATATGCCGTAATGGGAAATCAGAGCTAAATGGGAGGAAAAACAAAACATGGCAGGATATAGAGGATGCAGACCTAAAATTAGCATAGGATAGCTACATTGAAAAGACAAAATTCAGCAGATAAGGGCTCCTGGTTTATTGTCTAAAATATGTCTATCTACATTCCCAGGGAACAGCATCAATCTGTCTTGATTTCTGAATAAATTGAGCTCTCAAGCAAAATCCCTGTAAAAGAAGGCAGCTCTATTTTTATCACCATGACCTTTTTAGAAGGACTTTAGGGAAGAAAGAAACAAACTTATATAAATTCCTACTACTCAAAGTCCAGTTCTGCTTTCCTATCTTCAAAATGTTTGCCCGTTTTATATAGCAATGAGAGTCTAAAAATTCACATATCACAGTATGTTTACTTACAAGTTTGGTCTTGTCTCATCTTCAACTGGACTTTAACTGATTAAAACATTATGTAAGAATCTATATCCCAAACTCACTGATGTTTATCGGTGGGTCTGGTCAGCTTTGGATCAAGATCTGAATTTAAAGAAATAACCTTATAAATGAGTAGGAAATTGCACAAAATCCATAGAAGCATTTTCTTACTAGCTATTTTAAATGTATTAACTTCCACAGTTAGTTTTTTTGCCTTATTGTACATCTCCCAGGATGAGAAAACCCTGATTTAATTAGGAGCTTTACTGGGACTTCTAATACTTGGCTTGAAATAAAGAGTGATTATGTATTCAGGGCATATGTTCTAGAATGAGGGAGTGGGTGCTATGAATAAAGGATTTTTATGCAGATAGTGTTATGTAGGGCGGGTTTTGGCATTTGGGAAAGCACTGTAGGATAGTTAGATAACTGGCTGAAGCAATCAGAGAATTTTTAAATTCTGTCTTTTAGGGTGTGATACTGGGAGATTGGAAAAGGCAAATATAGTGCTGCTTCTTAAAAAGAAATTAAGACATAAGGAATTATAGACAAATGACCTTAACTTCACCTTCTGGGAAAATTCTGAAACAATCAATTAATCTACTCATAAGAATTTGAAAAATATTAGAGAAATGGCACAGTGGTCAGGAAATAGCTGTGTATACCAAATCATGTCAATATCTATGAAATTTTAACAGGGATGTTGCATAGAGCAGGAAGAGCTTAAATCATTTACATGTTGATTGTAATTAAGGTTTTTGATACTGTCGTGGTTTGGGCCTGGTTGGCAGCCAACCACAACGCAGCAGCTCTCTCTCCCTTCTCCTCCAGCAATGAGAAGGGACAAATAAACCAGGCTTGGGGTTCGAGATAGGACTGGGATGGGGAAAAATTCCCCTTTATGGGCACGAGCAAAAGGCAGACTCTTTAGGGGAAGAAAAAAAGAACATACATTTATTACAGACACTAACAACACGTAACAGAATAGGACAGTGAGAAGCATTGCCACATCTTGAGAACACCTTCCCCCCACCCCTCCCTTCTTCCCAGGCTCAGTTCTGCTCCCGATATCTCTACCTCCTCCCCCAGCAGTGCACGGGCAGGGAATGGGGGGTGCAGTCAGCGCTGCCACTTCTTCCATCTTCAGTGGGGGGAGCTTCTGGAACTTCTTCTCTCTGCTCCATCGTGGTCCCCCTCTCACAGCAGACAGTCCTCCACAAACTTTCTCCGACATGAGTTCCTCCCACAGGCCGCAGCGTTCCCCACACTGCTCCGTCATGGGTCACTAACTTTCTCCAACTGGATTCTCTCCCACGGCTGCAGCCCTTCCCGAGCTGCTCCAGCGTGGGACACCCCCACATGCTGCAATCCTCCCAGTGCTGAATTACAGCAGCAGGGCTACCTTTTCCCACAAGACCCTGGCCTTCTTCAGGCACAGTCACCTTGATTATCCCAAGCAGAAGCCACAGGCCATAAATCAATGTCTGCTCCACCGTAGATCTCCATGGGTGGCGGGGGGGGCCGCCCTGCCATCTCCCCACAGGATACAGGGAGGTCTCTGCTCCGGCACACCTCCCCCCTCCTTTCTTCCTCCATTCCTCCACTGACCTTGGTGTTCATGCAGCTGCAGCAACTCCTCCTCACAAGTCCCACTGCTCGTCACCACATCCCTTCTTAAATATGTTCTCACAGAGGTGCAGCTGATTGGCTCAATTTCCCAAACAGAAGTGGAGCTGGCTTGGAGCTGGGGGAGCTTCAAGAAGCTTCTCACAGGGGGCCGCCCCTATAGCCCCCTCCCCTGCCACCAAAAAACTCCACCACTCACTCAACCCAGGACAGATACTGTGTCAATTAATACTGTCTAAAACATATTTTCAAGACCTGGCTTTCATGGAGCTTCTCTAAGGAGTGTGCAAATATCCCTAAATAACTATACCTGAAGTATAGGGATCAATGGTATACCAGAATGGAAGGATGCAGCAGGTGGGGTTTCATGGGCATCTGTCATGAGTATGAAGCTATTCATATTTTCATTAGAAATGGCAGAATACTGAGAAAGTGTATGTAGTTTGCATGTGGCACAAATGAAGGGCTGCAAAAACTTTGGAGAGCAGGACAAGAATTTTAAAGAATCTTGCAAAAATAGAAAAATGGTTTGGAAAAGAAGAATGCAATTCAGTAATATACACTTGTAAAGTTTATGCTTAAGTAGGAAAAATTGTATATGCTACAGGATGCGGTAGTCTAATTCAGGAGCAGCTTTTCGGAAATGTGGTTATATCTCAAATTTCTGTATGTGGTAAAAATATTTGCTGTGAAAAACACAAGAGTGACAACTGTTAAATAAGCAGTAATGTAGTCATGGATACCTAGGAAGTCATCCTGCTCCCTTACTCAGCTTTGATAAGGCAGTAACTAGAATGACCAAAGGTTAGAAAATGGGATCTGCAGGGCAAGAGTGAAAGAAATAGGGTGGAAAAGAGAGGAATGCTGTGTAACCAATAGCCCAGTGGTTCAGCCACATGTGACCCAAGTTCTAGCTTTGTGTAGCATGTCTGGATGTCTTCGGCTCTGTTTTACTAAAACAATATCTGTTAAATTATGAAATTACATAAGTTAAAATCATTCAGGATAAGAACTGTGAGCACACAGAAGTGAAATTGCTGAAATGGTACTGACTAGTAACTCAAGGACTTAAAGGGGAAACTAATGACATAAACCTGAGAAAAGGGTAGAGAATTAGGAAACAGCAACCTAGGCTGTTCCAAGAAGCAATGGATGTTAATACCTTCCCACCTGACTGATAACTGCTTTGCTGACACAGATGTTGTAGACATGGTAAGGGTATTAATGCTCAGCTTTGTAACTACATGTATCAACCAATAAACACCTATTCTAGCTCATTACATGAGGTATATGTTGCTTTCAGAGTCTTCCTGTGCATAGTAAGAGATGCTCAATCAAAAGCAGCCCATTGCATGGAGGGTTACAGCAGGAATGCAATAATACCGAAGGGATGGTGCAAAGAAGGGACAAATCTCTCCTCTGATAGTGGAGCAGCTGAAGTGGTTTTGGAGTCTATTGCTGAAGATCTTGGCAGAAAACCTTAGACAAAATATCATAGCTTTATATATACTTATAAAGAATGCCATAGCTACAGGTGATTTTGGCTCAGAGCAAAGAGGGGACATGAGGTTGATTTTCTGTGAGCCTCTGAAGTTTCAAGAATCTTCATAAGCAAACTGAAAGATGGACTGACGTTAAGCTTAATGTGATATCAGGAACGCTGAATCAGGAGCGATGTCAATGATTGTGCAGTTTCCCAAGGGCAAGGTATGTCTGAGTCTAGTAACAGTTCAATGTTGTCCTGGTTTTGAGTGAGTGATGGGGTCTTTTGGTAGCAGGGGAGGGGGCTATAGGGGCTTCCCCCTGTGAGAAGCTTCCTGAAGCTCCTCCAGCTCCAAGTCAGCTCCTCCTCTGCACCAAAGTTGAGCCAATCAGCTGTGCCTCTGTGATGATGTATTTAAGAAGGGACATGGTGAGGAGGAGTCATGGCAGTTGCGTGAACATCAAGGTCAGTGGAGGAACAGAGGAAGAAAGGAGGGGGGAGGTGTGCCGGAGCAGAAACCGCCCTGTATCCTGTGGGGAGACGGCAAGGGCCCCCCCTCCCCCCCCCCAAAGATCTACGATGGAGAAGACACTAATTTAAGGCCTGTGTTTCACATGGTTGATCAAGGTGACTGTGCCCAAAGAAGGCCAGGGTCTTGTGGGAAAACGTAGCCCTGCTGCTGTAATTCAGCACTGGGAGGATTGCAGCATGCGGGGGTGTTCCACGCCGGAGCAGCTTGGGAAGGGCTGCAGCTGCAGGAGAGAATCCAGTTGGAGAAAGTTAGTGTCCCACACTGGAGCACTGTAGGGAAACGTTGCGGCCCATGGGAGGAACTCATGTCAGAGAAAACTTGTGGAGGACTGTCTCCTGTGAGAGGGGGACCACGATGGAGCAGGGGGAACAAGTTCCAGAAGCTCCCCCCACCAAAGATGGAAAAATTGGCAGCACTGAATGCACCCCCCCATTCCCTGCCCCTGCGCCGCTGGGGTGAGAAGGTAGAGATATCGGGAGCAGAGCTGAGCCTGGGTAAAAGGGAGGGGTGGGAGGCAGGTGTTCTCAAGATGTGGCAATGCTTCTCACTGTCCTACTCTGTTAAGTGTTGTTGTCAGTGTCTGCAATAAAACTATATTATTTTTTTCTTCCCCTAACAAGTCTGCCTTTTGCCCGTGACCATAATGGGTGATATGCCCCTCCCAGTCCTATCTTTAATCCCAAGCCTGGTTTATTTGTCCCTTCTCATCACTGGAAGAGAAGGGAGGAATGAGCAGCTGTGTGGTGTTTGTCTGCCGACCAGGCTTAAACCACAACAAATGTTTAACTCATATCAAGAGATGGAGATGGAGAATATGGTAATTAATTGTTATTGGATTATAATGCTTTACTCTGTGCCTTCCCTGACTGCTATGTTTTATTTTGGAGAGAGACATAACAGAGTAGAAGTACCAGAAACAGTCATGCTGAGGAAACATGAAATTTCAAGGGGGATATTTCATTCAGGCTCTCCATTTACTTGGTATAGACTGTACAAAATTCTGGCTGCTTGTGATTAGATGTCTTCCCATGCTCAAACGGGTTTGTCTAGCACTATCTCAGGTACACAGTGCAGTAGCATACAGTAAAAAGATGCTAGATTGTATCAAAATAATTAGATGAATTCTATTACAATCTGTGGAAGCTGAACAGGCTTATTATTTTGAAAATTTGTCAGTAATAACAAAATAACGTCCTATCAAAAGATCTTACCAGGGGAAAATAACTGGCAAACACCACAAGATCGTTTGTGAATCAACATGCTGTTGGTTCAGTAAAACTATGCCACCTAAAGTTCTGTTTAAAAAATTAAATTCCTGACATAAATTACAAGAAATGCCTAATCTTATTTTTAAAAAATGGTAATTAAGTTTCACTCCTACAAGCAGTAGAGTAATTGGGTCCCAAAGGTCTGAAATGAGGTTAAACAATTAGACTGTATTTGCAAATGAATATATTCTGATTGGCACTTGAAAGGATAAAAGGTTTATTTGAAGTCATTACGATTTTAACCCGTGATTTCATGAAGACCACGTATATCAGGCTTAGTGCTAACTTGAAAATATCTCTTTAGATACCTCTGGCTCTAGGATGGAATTTGAGCAAAGATGTCTATCTGTTTACAAATAGTGCACTGAGCAATCCTGCTGACTTCTTGTTTCAGTGACTGAATATTAGGATTTATTATTAGTTAGTAAATTATTGATTATTGGGTCAATATATCTTGAAATTCAGCTCAGCAAGTCACAATATTTATTTATCACCGCAATCTTAGAGACAAGTAAACTGAAACGAAGGTAGATTTATGAACCCACCAAAGGTCACACAAGTGAGTTAGCATCAAAACAAAGAATAGGTCTTATGAATGCCAGCTTCCAGTCCAACACCTGCACTACTGGGTTTAAAATGAGTAGTGTAGAGAAACAAAGCAGCCTGACAGGACAGGAAATTGATGGTAAATGATACAAGAAGTACCATTATAGAACTAATTTTGTTTCTTGTGTGTTGCAAAGTCCTGGTTAAATGCAATTCAGAATTATTTTTGGCTCAGGTATACAGAAGTGTGGTTCAAGCCAGAAGTCTATGCCATTATACACATTGGGCTACAAAGTGATGAGGTTGGTGGAAAAAAAAAATGGAATTCAATCATATCACAACTGCTGATCTTTCAAAAATTTCTTCAGCTATACATAGAGATTTATCTCCAATACAGCATAGACATTAATTTTAATGGCATTTTTTCCTCACTGCATTAGCTTGATTTAAAATGGCAACTAAAATATTTCTTCTAGAAGATAATTTGAGTTAATCTGTTTAATTATGCTTTCAACAGTTTTAAAATACAGTACAGTAAGCAAGACATGGCAGTGGATAAACCAAAATAGTTGCATAAAAATCTGTAGCTATTCTACATTACTGAAATAGAAGTACAAAACATAGATTGCAGGATATTTCCTTTTCATTGATTCTGATACCTTAGAATTTGTAGAACTGGAGAACATACCTTGGAGCACAACCAAAGTCACTCTGATGGCTGGGCTTAAATCTTGTTCTGCAAGAATCTACAAGTAGTAAAGAGAGAAGAATTAGAATTTCTTGAAAATATGAATAAGAGTTTAATTATTCACAGATAATTATTTAATTTCCATGTTTCATAACCAGCAAATCTAGAACATATTTTAAGTTTTAATTAACTCCTTATATAGGAGTAAAAACATAAAAGAAGCAACTAACATTCCTGGTTAAGTGGAAAGAGTTTTGTGGTATATAGTAATATTATGGATGTAAAAATCTTAAACAGGATGAATAATTCTTTCATACCTTGGAGTAATCAATTGCCCACAGCGATGGTGTTGATATTTCATGCACCTCTGCAAACAGTACAGTAGGATTTTTTTCAATATGCATCTGTTCATAGAGCTTTTCCCCAAAAGTCAGTCATCTCAATTGTGTGGTTTTCATATACACAAGGATGAGAAGTTGTGTCCATACTGACTTGAAATAAAAAGTGCTTAATTACAGAGTAGTCAACAACTTCTCTGAAACATGATATCCTCTGCATATAGCCACATAAGACTCTCCATTTTACTGAACAAGTGATGTCTGAAAAAGAAATCTGTTCTTTGAGGAAATTCAGTAAGATTTTTAAAATGGAGTCTACTGTTCCAGAAGGAGTAGAGAAAAGGCATACAGATTAGCTCCACAAGTAAACCAAACAACATAGGAAAAACTCTAGAAATTTGTCAACCTAGTTACCATGGCTGATGTTAGGTTTTACCACTAAACAGGGAGACAGAAAGGCATGTATAAATCATGCAGTGTGAATAGTGAAAGTAATAGATTTAGATATATGCTTACCCTCTGTGATGCCTTCCTTCCTAGTTCATAGAAGCAAACCCCACCTTTTATAAATATGTTCTTGGAGGGTTATATATTCTTTTCAGCCAGAGACTGATGAATGTATATGCTTCCTCTATGTTTGGTGAGATTCTGAATTAACTCTCATAGACACACCAGCCAGGCTGCAGGACTTTCACACTGGTTTTGCAGGAGTAGTGCTGACCGGCAAGGCCGGGTCTCCACTCCCCTGTGACCAGACATATGCACACACCAACTATTTAGACTTAGTTTACCTAGCAATCTTCTTAGCAAATGTAGTCAATGGCAGAGCCTGGTTAGCTAAGTTGCATGCTTAAGCACAATATCCATTCTGTCATCAGACAAAATGAACTGGAAAAAATCCTAAAATCTTCCAGGACCTGGCTGGGATAAAGTAAAAAACCCTGTTTTTTCAGCCTTGTAGTGCTGCTTAATAGACCTAACTGAGGATAGCTACTTCCACAGATAAGCATTTGATGGGAAAACTGCAATTCTTGATTCTGGCAGCAGCAGTTATTCTTGTCTGTAGTTAATTAGTCCATGTGAGGGAGGTGTGATGATCTGCTGATACAAATCAGTGGCCTCAGAGCTTGTTCTGGAGGTCTTGACCATAGTTCTTTATACTTGAATTTAATCACATATGGCATGATCATCTGCACACTGTAATCCTCCTGCAGTGTTGCTGCAGATATCTAAGGGAGTTTTCTATTCAGGCTAAAGAAAAGCTGTTTTCAAACTGCAGGAAGTTCCTCATGACTTATTACAGGAATTGATAGCCCTTTAGCTAAAAAGTGGGTGAACAAGTGTTAAGCAAAAAGGATTTCAGGTGTAACGGGTTTAAATTGGAATGTCTGCCTGCTTGACTCAGGAATATTATTGGGAAAGCTGATGCCCTGCCTCATGAGTATATGCTTCAGGGGTGTCATGGACTGAAAAATAGGACAGCTGCTGTGTTATTGCATTGCTTCACTATGGTAGTTACAGTTTATTTTCAGCAGAAATTGTTCAAGTTTTTGTTCTTTATCATTAACTGTCTCTCTGTGCTGCTTTCCCCTTGAAAAAGGGATGATTTAATAGATACAAATATCACACTGAGAAATGGGACAGTAAGAGGAGCCAAAACTGGTTATGCTAGTTTTATTTTCACTTCTTCAGTCTCTGAGTAATAGGTAAAGTTTTCCTAGGCACCAAATAACTTGACTGCCTAAAGTTCTAGTTTTGATTTGACTTCAAGCCTTGTATGCCACTGACTTTTAGTAAAGCTGATTCCTAAGAGCTAGTTTTATAGCACTTCAATGTCTAGCTTGGTTAGTGGACTTTGAATGTGTCACCCAGGATCCTTTCTGTTGGATAGTCCCTTCAAACCTTGAGAATGGTCAAGCACAAAGAAATGTGTAAGGCAAGTCTTTAAGAGATTCTTGGGCCCTACATCTCCTTTGCTGTGAGTTTTCCTCCTACTTTGTTTTAATTATGGTTTTGTCTCCCTTTAAATAAGGAAAAAAAAAAGGGGGGGGGGGAGGAAAGTCACAGTATATAGGGTGAATAGGGTAAAAAAAACCTCATGAAAACAGAGCCTTAAGTGAAAAGTTCACATTGATGAGCAAAAATCTAAATCCCTCAGATTATATTTATCTCCAAAGAACTGTATCCGTCTTGAAATAATTCATGTCTTCCCTTGACCTTTGCAGGTTTCCAGAAAAAAGCTACGCAATCTGGAGAGTTCCAATGCAGGTCATGTAGGAATAATTCAGAGGCTCTATTTAAGGAACATATGCTGCATCCACTTATTTCAAAGAGACACAAGGATAAAAACTTACCATCCTGAACAGAAAGAATGGGAGAAAAAGTATGATAGTGGGGAAAAAATTGAAACTTTCAGGAAAAAGAATACATCACATTAAATTTCAGCAGCTATCATTTTTTTTTTTTTTAATAGAGAAAACACTGCTTAAATTAGTAGGCAGTGCTTTCTTATTTTAAAATATGAATAATGTTCTTTCTGTTTGAGAAACAAGAGTTCTCTCTAACAGAAGAATGTTTCGGATCCTTTGCACATGTATATAAATCAAGAGAAATAGTTCACCAGGAAGTAGCTGTGCCAGGTTTACATCACCACATATAGGATTGGATCTGTTCTGTTTTCCTCCCTGTCTAGAACTACTAAGGAATGATGAATACTGACTCTTATTTTTTCCATTAAGTGATGTTTAAGAAGTATAATTCCAGCCACTAGTGGATTAGGACAAGGATAGTATGGATAAAAGCAATCAGAGATTATAATATCCATATCCATAAAGAGTTTAGGTTTGTAAAGCCTCCTTGGAAGAGACCTTGTGCAGTGAGCTGCCTTCTAATGTGGGTGTGAATGTGTACTGAAGTAAGAGTGTGGCAGAAAATTTAAGAAGGGTGGGGAAAATAAACTAGGATTTTCCCCTTTGGTTTTCTCACCTCTTGGTTGTATGATTACAATCTCACCATGTTTCCATAAAAGCAGCAACGCCCAAAGGAAGCTGTGCAGTCTCCAGACAGCTGGACAAGAGATGCTGTAGGGTTCAAACAGGTTAGAAGGCAAGAGAAAGTTTGAAAATCAGTTTGAGAAGTCATCAAGTGCAACAGCTGGTGCCTGAGAGCATTCTGTGATCCATACAGTGCTCCAGCAGCAAGGCTTGGCAACGCAAGCAACAGAGCTGAGTGTAGCGAGGAATGTAACACGTTGAGATGCCACTTAATGCAGCTGCCTTTATTTTGAGACACAAAGGCTTTACCTGAAGGCACTGTAAAAACCATTCAGCGGGATCGATGCTGTCTGTCACCTAATCTGAATCATCACAGTCATCAGTGACTGTGTGCTGTAACTGGTACTTAATGGGCTGGAAAAATCAAGAGAGGATTGGTAGGATCACTCTACCTTTTCTTCAAGTTCATGCAGAACACAAAACACACAGTTTTTAATTTTAATTCCAGTTGCTGCTCTGTGTGTTTCTGAAGGACAAAAGCAAGTCTTACTCATTATATTATTTGTGTGGCATATTTTTTTTTCAGTATCTTTCATGCCAAATAATGACTTTTTAATTTTTTTTTAAATCCAGTCACACATTAATCATTATGCCTGTACTTTGTTTTGCAGACATACAGGGGAATGTGTATACATTTATGAATAATTTTCATATCTGAAGTGTTTAAGCAGAAACAACAAAGACTGGCTTAGTTTGAAACACCATTATGGAAACACAGTTGTTAGCTAGGTTACCTTTATACAGTTACTTGAGATCTTTTTTCCATACTAGTCAAATATATACATCACTCAATACGATAAAATACTTTCAGGATGTGCCCAAAGTTTTCTTGTGTAGTGTACATATTTTGGCTCTAAAATGCTTTATATGCACCACAGTTAAATTTTGTGGTAAAGAAGGTTTTATTTTCTTATCCAAAAAGATTTTGTGCCTGGCTGGATTAAAGCTAGTTTATATGGTCTATTAGTGTGATGGATATCATGTTCTAAGGGTAGCATTTGGAAACCATTTGTGTAAGTTTATGCAGTGCCCAAGGGTGACAGTTCAAAATTTCTTAGCAAAACAGCAAATTCATCTTCCCAAAGTGTGCTCTTTAGCCTGAGTCACCTTGTCAAACAGGTGACAGCAGATGAAAATACACTGGTGTTCAGTTCCTTGCCAAACAAAATCATTGGCTCTTTTTGCTGTTTCAGAGTTCAAAGCAAACAGGCTATTTCCTTTTTGCAAACCTCTGCAATCCTACGTGGTCAATAGTCATAACACCTTGCTCTTTGACCATCAGTGGGTTTCTGCCATATCTCCCTGTTGCCAGCATCCAGGGAGAGCACTGGAGGGAGGTAAATCCATTATTAACATAGATTAATGGGGAGGAGGAATTAAAGGTAAATCTGAAAGCATTTAACCATGACTAGAAAAACTACAAAAGCTTAAAACTGTAGACATGGGACAAACCTAATTAGAGGGGTGGACCTATAGCTAACTGATTTTACTAACCTTTCAGCTTATTTTTTCTGTTGGAGAATGACACATTTCTTTTAATACAATGCCTTAAGCAATCTTGTGAAAGGCAATGGCTGGGTTTTAACACAGTCAGAACCTGTAAGTTCTATAACCTCAAGTTCAAATTGAAAAGAAATTGTAGAAGTATTTAATAAGTCTGGTTAGGAAGTATTTGACTTCAGTTTTGGCTGTGTTTTCTTAAGTTGGACTTTCCTTTTTATGGAAAAAAAAAAAAAAGCTGATTTCAGTAGCAAAATATTTTACTTTCCTCTCAGATATGACATTTTTTGTAGAGGACACAAAAAAATGTGGATATTTTAAGGAAAAAACTGTACAGAACTGTATAGGAAAAGGGCGATCCAATATCTTTTGGATATTCTTGAGACAAAAAATCATGATAGCTTAAGATGTTCCTTTTCACAAGGTGCCAGTCTAAGAATGAGGTGGTCCTTTTTCACAGTGTTAGAGATTTCCTCAAACAAAATTGTGGACCAAGATTTACTTGCTTGTTGAAGGGCAAACATGTAACTCATATAGCTCCATTATAAATGATAAAAGGATACATGGCATAGATCCATCCACAAATTTCAGAAGGGCAACTCTGTTCATCTGGAGGAGAATTCAACCTTCCATGAAGCCAGAATATAAAATAACAGTACTAAGAAAAGTCAGTAGCAATAGAGTATTTCATCTTTTTCTTTCCAAGAGATTTTTTTTCTCTCTAATAAATCCCAAGTTCATTTAAACTGCATAGCACTGAGAGTTACAAACTTATATTGGAAAGTTAAAGTACTAGAATGTGGATTTGCCAGATAATCAAAAGCAGCTCTTTATGGTTTAAGCAAAATCAATGAAAAATACTTTAATAAGCAGTCAGCAGTTTTAGTTTCAGTAACTTGCCAGATGTTACTGTATACGTATATATTAGCTGCAATAAGCAGCCTGAATCAAATGCTTAAATGAGCATTTGCCACAGGCAGTATGGAGAAACCGTACACTGCAAACTATGTTGTCATGGTGGTCTTTGCATGTCAAGATAAAACAGAATCAGAAAGCTCTCCTTCTCATCACCTCATAGATCAGCTATCTGCTCTTCCTTAGCTGAGCTGCATGAAAATCTGCCCTCCCTTTCTATATCTAGAAAATACATGTGTGAGAGTAATCACACTTAAAATCAAAATTTATTGTTGTGTAAAGGTCATTTACAAACTTAAAAGTCCTGGTTTGCTGCTATAAGCAATGGGTGGAAGAGATTTAGATGGTGAATCTTCTACTTCTGTGGGAAAACGGTGAAGCGTCAAACTCATGGTGGATAATCTCTTCCTTCAGAGTAAAATTGCAAATCCCCAGCATTATGACTATGGAATAATAAACTAAAAGCTTATGCAGTTTTCTACCTTCTTATCAGTTCTTCTTGTATTTCTTCCAGAGATTGTTACAGGTTCATTACAGTGGAACTAAGGAGGTTTGCTTCCATCTTCTCCTTTAGAGCACTTGCTTCTGATCAGTTTGTAGCACAGGGCATCAGGAGCTGGCGGCAGTCAGTGCACAGTTAACAGCTGCACTATTGTCATAAGATTACAAATAGTCACAAAAAATGCCCTTTGATCTCCTCAGAGCTCACCTGGGATAAACAAGGATTTAAGAAGTTAGGACTTTTTTCTTTCTTTCTTTCAGGGAGGGGTTTTAGTAATCTGAATTGGTTTTTAATCCGTTACAAGTGTTACTAAAGTCTCCTGTTGCTCAAAGGGATTAGAAAGCAAATATTTATCTCTGTTATTTCAGTTTATTTACTTTGTATTTGACTGAGCTTTGAATATTACCAATTTCACAGAAAATTATTACCCGCTGGCAAGAACCAGGATCAGAGGTACTAGCGATTCCAGCTGTCACAGTTCTCCTGGGAAGCTCTGGGACAATGAAGTTGCTTTTTGCCCTCTTTTGTGAGCTGGGCACATCACATTAGAGAGCCATTGGGATTCCTGTCACTGGCTTCTGTGGTTGCATGGGCAACCCTCCTCCAATCTCACCACTGGGGACATCTGCCCTATGCTCGTACCTCATATGAGAGCAACAGCAGGTAACATAGACAGTAGGAGAAGTGGGCAGAAATCCCCTACAGACTCCTAGAAAAAAGGCTAACATCAGCACTGCCTCTTTGGCTTATCTTCTTTGAGGAGTTTAATGACTACCTTATTCCAACACAGCAAAGCATTTTTCACACAGACTTAACTCTGGGTGCTGGCATAATTCAGTGGAAATCAGACTACTCGTATAAGGGCACACTTGTAGAAATTAGCTTAGAGCTATCTTTGTGTTAAACCAAAGGCAAGCTTCTTGATCAGCCAAATCCTATTTGAAATTCTCAAAGCCTTGTAGATGGTCACAATAGGAACTGCTCACAATAGGCACTAGCCACATCAAAGTGCTGCTGTCTCAGAAGCAAACAGGAAACATTCTAAAAGAATTGAAGTAGTAATAAATAACATCACGATCTTGGGATTTTGCAAGGGCAAAGAAGGAAAATGAGGCACTTCCCTTCTGCAGGAATTATTGCAAGGAAAGAGACTCGTTACATCTCCATTCTTTTTCCTAGAGTCCTCACATGAAGAAAACAAACCTGCCTAATTGCAAAAGTAAAGCTAGGTGTGGCTGGAAGTCTTGGAAGGATTTTGGCTGAAGATACAAAAACCTTAGCAAGTTCTGCAAAGTATTCCAGCTGGAATCTCCTGGAGACATGCTGAATGTTTTGTATTCCGGCCACCTGGCCCAAGCCCACCTAACATTTAAACTGAGCTATATTAGTCAAGAAGGAATTAAATTATTTGATTCGAAACCCGGAACACCGAGCACAATAAAATGGAAAAACAGGCAGCTATAGAAATGCTGCTGTTGTCCTTCTCTGCAGACATGCAATGCCTGACTTCAGTGGAGCTACTAGTGAGAGAGAGCAGCACGTTTTATATATATTGCCACATCTTAGAGTGTTGAAAATTGAGGCAGCTCCATTGAAGTCAGTCATTGCATAACTGTAAGGTGAGACAAGTGCTTCCTGACACCTGCATGATTAAAAGACAGCCACCTTGTGAGTACTGAAGTCCTAATCTAACACTACCCTCAGCAGAGATGCTGGCAAATATGAGAAATATGGAGTCTTTTGAAAAGGAATGCACAACTGCTAATTACTATCTTGTTGACCCTATTAAGGTGCTATAGCTGTGCAGAAATGTGAGCAAGGCCTTCAAACAAATGCCAAAGAAGTTTGTTGGATGCATATACAGCATTGCTAATTCAGAGATTTATTTTGTTGCCTATTAATTGGAGTTCCTTGTTTTAAAGGGAAAATAAACATTCATTTTTGTAAAATTATGCTTGTTTGCTGGAAATTAATTTTTGTTTAGTTATAACAAAAAGAATTGTTGAGGGCAATAGAATAATAAGTGTTGATGTAAGTTTGAATAAAGAGATTGAGACAGCAAATAAGAATTGTAAATTTATCTATTAATTGATGTGGCTATTATAGGTTTAGGGAGTGAACAAGATATGAAATATGAAAAGATATTGAAAGGAGAAATTCTTTGGACCATTTGTCAGTATAGTTTCTGGTATGTGAATTCATTATATTTCTCTCTATCTAGCTAAAAAGACAAACTATTTGTTTTTTTTTGCAATTAAAAGAAAAAAAAAAAAAACAAACTAACTCTCCCTCAGTTTCTACTTAACTAAACCTTTGACTTTATATAATAGTGGTAAAGTGGCTGGTCAAAATTAAGCTAGAAGCTACAACTATAATAGTAAGGTAAATGTGTCAATCATGAAATTTTATTGATGCAACTTTATTAGAACTATAATGCATCTCAGTGCACAAGTTAGCACAAACAAGATGATGAAATCTTATTCCAGTCCTGTGTAGCTGTTTAATTAAAGTCTGAAAAAAATATTTTTTTCTTTTTCACACAAATATTGTAAAAATAGTATATATTTTTTTAAACAAGGTGTTATTAAAATTAACCAAGAAGCCAGCTGGATTCCTTCTTTAACACAATTGTTTCCCTCCTTCACGGATGTATTATTTTTAAAACATTAATAAAAAGATAAGGATTCTGAAAAAAAAAAAAATATTCACAATCATATTTTACTCCTCTACTGAGTGGAGAAAGAAATAAAAAAAGGGTACATTATGTCTGAGATGTGCTGTACACACAGCTTGCTCTGAGAGCTGCACTCCATGATAGCATCCTGTGTGTGTACAGCACCAAGACAGAGAGCAGTCTTATGTAAACCCAGCAGCAAAGGTGCTCTACATGATATCTGCTGGGACCAAGCCCAGACAAGCAAACATGCTGGTGTATGGTTTGGAACCTGATTAAACCAAGAGTTTAGAAACCACCTGAAAATCCTGCTGAGCATGTGACATTTGTCAAACAAAAACTCCCCAGTAGCTGTGCCAGCACTGCTCCAACTACTCCCCAGACCAATACCCATATCTGCTTCTACAACATCACTGAACCATAACAAATGACAGCTCTTCATAAATAAATAATGGTAATAAACCAAAGGCTTGCCTAAAGCCAGCTGCCACCATGATACTTACATAGCTCTGCAAGGAGGACTGTGAGACCTAGGAAACACATTGAGATTCAGAGCTCAACCTAGAAAAGAGAAGGTTAAGAGGTGATTTGATCACAAGTTATATGCAAGGAGAGAAGACCTCTTATGCCGGACAGCACTTTGATTTAACAGATAAGCTAGATAAAATGAAAATGAAACAAACTTAAAATGCAGATGTGTGAACATTTTTCATGCTAGTCTACTATTGGAAGAGATCTTGAGGTATGTGACAGTTTACCCAGCTCTTGAATTCTTTAAATCTGAGAAGCTTGTCTTCCTATGAGATGTAATGTAATTCAAGTACATTGTCATTAGGCAGGATGCATGATTCATTCAAAGGAATTTTATGCCATGCCTTTACAAGCTTTAAACCAAGTGATCATAAATGTTCCTCTCTGGCATTAACATCTGTAAATGGAATTGCTGCCCTGATGAAGTCAACAGCAATTTTCACCCTGCTTTCTGTTGGAGCAGGATTTTACTCCACAAATGCATAAATGTTTGCTGTTTGTGTTCTTGACTCCGATGGCTTGATATCACCTAACTATAATTGGTGATTGCTTATCTACTAAATTACAAAGTGACTCTGGTGATGCCTCTTAACCATTACAGAAGCTGATTACTTGTATGCATGGCCCATTACAACTCATTCCTTTTTTACTACGTTCACCCTTTTCCTCTCCCCTTACTAAGATATATGTTAATACGTTGGTGAAGATAAGAGTGGTTCATTGGACCTCATATAAATAGCTTGTAATGGAATAAAATTTACTTAAGAACTTTTGAAATTGTGTTACTATTAAAAAAGGAAGCATGCCCATTATGTTTACCAACTTGCTGGTAGCTTCACTTGAGATCCAGCTAAATCTCTGAGATTAAAAGTTCCCACTAGCTGATTTGCTCTTGACTTTTATCTCACAGTTCATGTCATTTGCTGTTCTGTGAAGTTCTGAAGTAGTTTTTACAGAACAAAATAGCCCTCCAAGGCAAAAGTGAATGCTTGAAATAATAGACCAACTATGCATTTCTACAGGTGCTAGCTAGGAATAATGTGAAGGAACATCATTAGAAAATGTAGCATGCTTGTGAATGGAATCCCTTCTACCAGTAAGACTATTATTATGGGCAATTAGATTTACAAAGCTATTGACTGGTTGCATGAAAGGTCTGCTTTTTTTCTCTCTCTGACTACCAGGTACATGATGGACGAGGCAGGCGTGCACAAAGCACAATACATCATTAATCTTTGGGTCTAATGGGGTTATAAGTACTGTGTCAGTACATCAAACTCACACATCCATCTGCCTATCAGAACAGATTACACACTCTACAGCACTCAAGAGACAGAAAACCGATACCAACTGATAGGCCATCAGGACATCTTTAAAGTCTGGCATAATTATCTTACCGCCACTTAAGTTATGTTAGTCTGTAGCTTTACTTCTTCAGGAATTTGAGAGGAATAGAGCTAAAAATGAAAAATTCCATAAAATCGTGAAGTCCATTCTGCCAAAGAAAGGAAAAATCCTTACTCATCATTTTTATTATTCTGAGGAAAAATAATTCTCACAGGAAGTTTTTGCAGAGTGGTATGAGATCTATCACAGATATACAATATAAACCATATGAATGCAATGCCTTGAGATATGAAATCAATAATTACAGGATAAGCAAACAAAAGGAGAAAGCTTGTATATTTCTTTACTCCTATGTTTTACCATGCGTAAATCATAGAGGTGATTATTACACTTAACAGGAAACCTTAACTTATATTTTAATTTGATATTTTACAACTGTCCCTGTTTAAAATGCCATGTAAAATAAGTGTTATTTGCTTTAAACACTACCAAGATGTTATGCTAGAAATGTACATGATCAGTGTAGTTTTTGCATGTACTTTAGGAGAGATGGCATATGAATTTAAGGTACAAGACAACACAGCAGTGCTTGAGCTACTGTCTGTTATAACAGTGTTAATAGTGCTCCCTGGGCATAGTGCCATAACTCGTAATCATTTTGCTTCCAGTTCATCAAACTGGCTTAAACTGGGTCTTTGAATGCTAACTCGCATTTCTATATATGGCACTGCAATGTGTCACATGCTTTAAGTGGAACTGCTAGATGTTGGAAGGGTAAGAGGAAAAAAAGATGCCAGGTTAGACACAAGATAGTCACAGTGCTGAGTCTGTTAAACATACGGTGAAAAAGCTGACCAGAAAAGTAAGTGGAAAGCAAAGTTTATAGTCAATGGATTGCTATTAATGTCCTTATTTTGATGTAAAATATGAGTATGGGATTTTTTTCATTGATACTTGATTTTTATTATTCTTGAAAATAAAATTGATTGTCAACTAACATATTTCTTTTATTTTGTTAATGAAAAAAATAAATTTGATATTCTCTGTAGATCCCCATGCTGTGTCAGAGATTACAGGTATGTAATCTCTGTGCATACTTTTTTGGATGACATTTTATTTTGGAGGACAGAGTTGTACTTTCTTAAGTTCCTATGTAGTCTAATGCTGAAATTAACTGCATATGTAGAATTTATTTCTTATTGGTCTGTTTTAATAACATATAATATTTTCAAGGTTTTTTTTATTTTGTTTAAATAATAATAACCAAGGAACATTCTCTTAGGTCTGCTATTTTGGTCTTCTAGATTATATATCAAGCATAAAATTGATGAAGATGAGTGACCTCTAACTTACATACATGCATCCTAAATTCTGCAAGTTAGTCTAGCTGAGTTTTGAATAATAATAAAGATTATCACTCTATTCACTCGGGTTTTTTTACTTACTTTTTTTGCTTGTACTTACAAAGTCAATTCCTATACTATGTGCAATCTGGTTTAGCCATATTTAGACACATTTTTCACTTTGTGGGGCTTACTGAACACAAGGGAAGGATGCAGATTCAGGCTGACATTCAATACTGACATTCTTCCCATGTGAAATTTTGGAGATGCATGTTACGCTACACTGAATTTGAGAATTGTTTCTCTGGTTATTCAATGCAGTGAAACTGTGCATTAGAGGACTTGGGAATGAAAAGGAGTGGAAAAAAAACCCAAAATTTACACATTCCCTTTAGTTCATAATACTTGATGCACCATCTACTGAATATATTGTGCCCACTCCCACCAATATTATATTAACCTGTTTCTTTATTATGCATACCACAGTAAGGATACATGGGAATATGGCATACTCTGTAATATCTTCTAAAAAAAAAAATACCTTTTATAGTCAGTCCATCCTAACAGTTACTTTCACAAGTGATTAATATTATGGATACTACATGGTACATTTTTTATCTCAAAAATCTCTTGTTCGTATAGCTGCTTTTTAATAATAATTTTGTTGAAAAATTCTTTCTCTTCTTCACTTTGACTTGTAAAAAACACAGTTTTTTCAAACTTTGTCAAAAATACAATCTTAAAAACTTTCTCACTTATTTCCTGCTGGTCCCAATGTGGAATATTGACTAAAGCTCAGTAATTTTATTCTTATTTTATGGAAACATAAAACAAATGAATATTAATTAAAGTCCTAAGTGTCACAAAATGGTTGCAGAGAGTAAAACCAAATAATCTTTCACAACCCAGTGGCAATATTCATACTGAATACCACAGTCTTTTGGATCTGTGTTCTGAAATCTATTGACAAACAGTGCATTGGAGCTGCCATTCCATGATTTCACTTTTTTTAAGTGGCAATTTAAAGAAATGTATTATTGAAAAACAAATTTTAAAACCTGTCTTTTCACTTCACTATGACACCATCTGAAAGCAATTTTCTAAGTTTCTTTAAAATATTTTGAATTTCTGTGTGGGGTGTATTGTCTCTTCTGCTATTTCTTTAAATGAACTTCACTGTACTAAGTCAGGAAATGATCACTTCAAGTTTCCCAAGCAGCCAAAAAGCCTTTACCTTTACACAACAAAATAATACCTCCCTTGCTGCTGTCTCAAAGTCCTTTGCAAACATAAAATTCCAAACAGCTCTGTGTGAGAGAGATAAGTACTGTACCATAATCAACTCCATTACCTATAAAGCTTTACTGCTCAGCTCTAAGTAGAATTTCTACAAGCCAACAGCTTCAAATTAAAGGTGATCTAATTTTTTTATTCTGTGGATTTCTGTATACAGCATGTGTTGACCTACTCACATTTAACTTGTTTTTATCCTTGTTTGTAATGTTACTTTAAATTATCACTTGTGGTACACAGCAGCTGGTCCCCAGGACAACAGAGAGTACATTTTCTGGTGACTGGGTAGCAGAACTGAATGATCTTGAACTTCCTACGGTCATCCATAGCCTTTCCTATATCCATCAATCTCTCAATATCTGTCACTGTAAGCCCTGTTTTGCTTTTTTCCTAGAGTAATGGAGAACTCAAGTCAGATGTGATTTTCCTTCCTGCACCAATTTCATTGCAGTTAAGAGCCTTCTCTTTTTCCTTTGTTTTTCTATTTTTACTCCTCAAAAACTGTTGGTGAATTATATTGTATGTTGAAAATCATGAGTATGGATTGATCAAAATTATATGTGAATATCCCAAAATTGAGGAAATATTAAACAAACAAGCAAACCACAAGATCCTCACAACTTTCAGTGTTCTGTTTTGATATTTTGAAAGTCGACTTTAAAAATTATTTTTAGTTTTGAAAATGTTACTGCTATTTAAAAGTAAAATAAACGTTGGAAATTATATTGAACATCAGTCTAAAAAAAAACTTAATTTTTAAAATTCTGCTAAGAATATCAGAAATATGATCTCTTCAGGTCAAAGTGAAGGGAGCCAAGGGAAAAAAAGTCACTATTGTACATCTGTAATACAGGACAGCATATCATAACAGAGAACAATAAGCTCTTTCTACTCAGCTAACCTTTGCTTTCTTTCTTCTTTTGCACTGGACTCACTACTGTAGGGTTTCCAATCTTTATCCCTTGAATTCATTTGTCCAGAATTTAAGTCTATCTGTAATAGAATAAGTGAATCATGAATGTTTCCTATTGTGAGTAATTTTTTCTATCTTTTCTGATCAAGATGTATATGAACAGAAAGTTTCCCCACTCTGTCATATTCATCTAATCCTTTCTTCTACTTTCTGACTTAAAATTTTTAGAAGAGAGAACACTCACTTTCTAACTCATTTTAGGGTCACTGGGTTCATCACATTTCTTTCACATTTGCTTATAACATGATCTCCAGAAGTATAGAGAAATTCCCAGCCTCCTGCTGTGGGTTCCAGTCAGGTAATGAAAGGGCTTTGTTTTCATTTTTGTCCTTCCTGACCCTGGCAGATAGCTTGTATGTGCACATACTTCTTGTTTTGATTCTTATATAGTTGTTCCAGGTTTTTCCTGTCTTTTCATTAATCTGGAGAATAACAAATCCATCTTTTTTTTTTTTTTTTTTTTTTTTTTTTGTATGTGTATGGAGATTTTGCTCTTTTCCTTTATCCTTTCACTGTTTCTTCATTGCCAAGTCACTTCGATCATGACTGAAGTAATTTCTGACGGTTGTAGAAAGAGAACAAGCGTTGATGGGGAATTATGTTTCTACTGAATCCAATGAAAATGAGCTGACCTGGAAGAACCAACAACTCTTTTCCTCCATTGTTACATTTTTCCCCCCATGCTTCCAACTCAGCATTTCTCTTAAATATCTGCATCTAAGAGAATTTGAGGGCACCTAATGGAAGTGCCGGTAGCTTACAGTTGTGGTCCTTTGGGACTTCCCATACACAACCTCTTGCATAGTGAGTTGTTTGGTAGCCTAAATGCATGGCACTATATCTGCAGCCAAAAGCTGCCCAAAGGATCCTTATTAAAGGCCAAAGGAAATAAATGTACATGGAAAATTTTTAGAAGGTTATCTGGGGACCATGCCATGTCCAAGAATGGTCACATGCCCAAATGTCTCCTACCCTCCCCTCCATATGAATACTTGAGCTTACAGAGGACCCTTCAGTGGGTATGGAGCAAAGGACTGTATTGCTGAGGGTCATGTTACTGATGAGATGTGGATATTAAACCTAATTCTGTAGAGTGTATATTCCTGTGAAATCACTAATTGCCATTAAAAACATTGAGTCAACACCCATTGAAATCAGTGTATGGATTTCCATCATTATTAGTGGGCTTTGGTTAGGTTCTGCATTATATACTTTAACTTTTGAATCTGTTAGATTTTTTAAAATGTGCTTGTTTAAAAACTAGGGTTTTTTAAAATCTATTTTTCTTTGTTGAAACAGCCTGTAATCTCACCCCCAAGAAGGCTTGTGTGCTTTCGAATCCACACATTATTAAGCATAGATTTGTTTTAGTTTCATAAAACATTAAATAGTCTTCCAGATAAAACTGGTTTTGTTTCCCTCATGTACAGAACTGCTTGGTTGTCATAACAATGAAAGCCAAAATAAAATATGTGAAGTGTAATGAAATCACTCAGTTTATTTGTAGTGCTAATGGCATTATTCAGTTCAAAGGATTTTATTAAATCATTGAAAATTCAGGAACAAATGATGAATAATCTAGGAAGACCTGTTAAGTAGCAGATGTGACTGAAAGATTGACACACATTATGCCAATTAAAATACAATACTATAGCTCACTGGGTAAAGATGAGATAATGGTGCAGCCCAAACCTAGATTTACTGAACGTTACTTTCAACAAAACTGCGGGTGAAGACAATGAGTTTTGTCTGTGCTAGAAATACAAGATCCATCCCAGAATGGCTTCCATGGTCCCAAGCTGACAACAAACTTCTTGGAAATAAGACTTCTGATCAGCACTGTGTTCATTATGACAATCTAACATCTTCCATTTGTTAGTGTTTTGTCCCTCTAAAGCCAGTGAGATTTTTGTCATTTAGTTTAACTGGAGCAGGGTAAAAGCTCTGTTTCTGCAGCCCAGCTACTGAGCAGGCTGGCCCCAAATTGCCAAAGTGTGTAAGCTTGTGAATAGACCTATTGACTTAATTGACATTGCTCATCTGCCAAAAAATAAGAGGAACAATTCCTTCTTGGCTCAAACCTTGCCCACTCATGCACTTCCTGGATCCCAGAGCACATAGTTTACTTTCCAACATGCTCTGGTGCACTGAAGGAAGCCAGGCTATTATTCTGACCTAAATATTCACAGCTTAATTGAAAAAATTAATTTCTCATAAACTGAGATAAAAATGTGTCACCTGTCAGTTGCTAATTTTATTCCGTGACAAAGCAGGAGGGGACCAGACTGTGGTGGCCCTTAATGAAAGTCAGCAGGGTGGGAGTGGTATATAAGAAACTCTCTCAGTTTAGATAGTCACTTAGGGACACCCTGCAACAAGACGCTTTCATTTTTTCCCAAAGAAGGTTTGTGCTATTTCTACAAGGGACAGTCTGTCACTGGAAGAAGAAGACCAAAGAGCGAAATTCAAAGAGAGTAAAATAGTCAAAGGGATAGCTGTTTTATTCAAGCTGTTTGAACCTGAACAAACTTCCATTTGTGAGCTAAGGGCCTGATATAAAGCTCAGAAAAAATCATTATAATATTTCCGCTGACTTCTGTAACTTTGAATGTAGCCTTTCTCAATTTTTTAAAACTCATTTTACAATCCTATTTGCCCACCTCTAATTCAGCTGTGAAATCACATCCATTACAAGTAGCATCAATTTGAAAGTGTAATTGCCCTACTGTGGAAAATTATGAGAAAAGATTAATTAATATCTTCATATCTCATACTTTATATAATGACTTTGTCATAACTGAAATTGTCCTTCCCTTATCATATTGTCATTTTCTTCAGGTTTTAACTGGATGTTACACTTGAAAAGGTCAATTGTGGTAAGTTTAAAAAAATACATGAATCTGTAGATGAACAACTGACATTTAACCTAAGTGATGATGCTCTGCTTTTTAACTGTGAGTCTGTTTAATTTAAAACCAATTTGGATCCATTCTTTGCTTCATTGCCCGTGCAGTGAAACTCCAAAAATTTGACCCAAGTGAGTATAACTCAAGATGGAATAGATGCTTAGTAGATATATATGTCTCAGTCTCATAAATTCTCTGGAGCAAATGTAACTGAATTAAGGGAGAGGTTTTTTTTGTTGGTTTCTTTTTATTTTTTTTTTTTTTTATATATAATTTACTTCTTTTGTTACTGTGTGATACTTCTAGGTAGAAAATACCCCGTAAGCCTGTTTCCTGAAGAACATCTCCCTCTGATTTACTGACTCTACTTTGTCAAGTGTTTGCTTCCATGGCAATTGACTGCTGTTAAGTGTTGGTGCTGAGTAAACTTTTAGTAAAATCTTAACATGTTCTAATTGAGTCTGAGCTGGAGTGACAGCTTCATAACGCTGTTTTATCCACTGATGATCCATTTAAGGCTTTATTCTGACATCATTGACTGGGAGTAGTATCCTTGCTGAAGTCAGCTGAGCTTTTAACAAAATAAGGGAGTGTTTGAATTGAGCAGGCACCTTAGGATCTACCACTAATCTATCTGTTTCTTTCTTATGTACCTTGCTGTGTAGTACAATGATCTTTGTTCATTGTGGCCATCTGGACAATAAGTGGGAGATGAGTGATGGATTTGGGGGTTTGGGGTTTTTGCTCTGTTTTTAGTGTTTTCTGGTTTTATGCAATGTAGAGGTATGCATTATGGACATGTAGGCCTCCAGTCATTTTTCTTCTCAACTATCTGGGCCTACTTAACTGCCTTCTCACTGGCTGCTTGTCCTACACCTGCAAACAAAAGTCCTTCAGCTTCTCCTCAGTGTCTTCCTGCAACTTCCTGGAATTCCCAATGCAATGTTTCTCTTCCACACAATAAACATCCCACAGAAACACTTTCTAGGGCATCAATATTTCTTCATTACATCAATTTGTCTTTGGGTGTCTCCCCTCTTAACTGTTGAACACATACTGTCATCACCACCTGCCAGGGAACCTGTGCAAGCAGTTGCCCAGGTTGCTTCAGGCTGTCCTCTTCCCTGTTTATGGCATGATGAGGGATAGCACACACACACACAGAGAGCTATCATCAGAAAACCTTGTTAGCTTTGAACATTAGACTATGTGAGGTAACAACACAGTTTTTATCACAGTTTGACATCATATTTAGCTTTTGTTCAAAGAAGTATGCAGGTTCTTCCTGTCCCAACAGCTCCCTTGGTCATTACCCTCAATAAGAGAATGACCAGAGAAAACAAGGATAATGGCACAGCTCCAATCAGTTTGGTACTAGGATATTGTGTGGATTGCTTTTATTTATTTTTTTATTTAGTCATACTCATATCTCCTAAATATATCCCAGCAGTGAGCTGCCTACATCTCATTTCAAAATTTCTTGCAATTACAGAAGATTATATGTCACTCAAAGCTGCAGCTGTCCCAGCTGTCTTTTACTGAATGACCCACGGTCTCACCTGTGGTAGATTTACCATGTGCATGTGAGTTCATGCACTCTATCGTAAGAAAATTATGTAGCAAGTCTGACTCAAATGCAGGTGCTACATCTTATGTGTGCAGAGTTTCTATCCAGATAGTCTTTAAGAAATTTCAGATTACTCTCTTTTATCAGATTTTTTTTCTTTTTTTTTTCTTTTTTTTTTTTTTTTCAGTGTCTAATTTTCCTCTCTATTTATCTGTGTACTAATGCACTCCGGGATCCTGTTCCCCACTCTTGTCTGTCTCATAGGACCACTGCTTAAGTCTACAGTGTCACAGAGCAGCTGGTAGTATTTAGTGACCTCCTGCTCTATTAGATGGAAATTGATTTTCCTCTTCCAAGCAAGTGAAAAATCCATAATGTTCTCCATCAGCTTCACTTGTGCAGCAGCACTAGCAATTGAAGCTATAGGAGAAGATACAGCTCTTCAGACATCATAAATGGCAGTATCTTTTCTGACTATCAGAGTAAGCAGACTGTGGTAAAGCAGTTGTCTGGCAGTTTGAAGAAAAACTGTTAAGGACCTGCTGGCTGAGGTTTCTTTGGTAATGTTTGTTGCTGAATTTCCCCAATAACGTTTCACCACTGCAAAGTCACCTATAACTAGTTATATTATGTGGCCACAAATATTAAAATCTGAAAGTAATTGCAAACCATAGCCCCACCCAGCTTAATTGGAGAAATACTACCCAAACAACAGTACACAGATGTGCTTCTATGAGTAGAAAGCAAAACCAGATTTTATTTCGGTAGCAGCAATTTACCTACTCTGCCTCAGATTTAAATCATATAAAAATCAGTATTTATGACAAGTATTTGCAAAGAAGTATTCAATGCAATCATGTAGTGCCACATCTTTGGGAACTTTCAGTTACCATCAATCTGGACAGCAGTGCTTTTTGAGCACTCCCTCACCTTAAGGGTGCTGTTCATGAGTTCAGGGTGCATATTTTCATCTTTGTTTTCATCTATGTATCTGAAACTTTGAAATTAATTCCTGTTTGATATAAGAATGACCAAAAATATCAACTCTCCAGCATTACTGTAAAGCATTTTTGCTTGATCTTACTTTTCTTCACAGCAGCTCAAAACCAATTAGTAGCTGAGGAATATGTGCACCCAGATACAATATAACATATTTTTATGTGAGGAGAGGGAATGGAGTAGAAACTTGGTCAACATAGCTCACCTTGATGGGTGCTTAACTGTATGAGGTGTTCAGACACCACAGTCTTGGGTGCAGTATAAGAACCTGCATAGAATACAATGAAACTAAAAAGGAGGGAGTATATAGGCACATTAACACTACGGGGAAACATTTTCCAACAATATAAAGAATATATTTTCTGGGAACAATGTCCCGTTTTTTTTTATAGCAAGCCAGATGGAAATTTTCAAGCAGATATACTCACAGTAAAAGAAATTAACCAGACATTCATATGATAACTACTGAGGTTTGTCACAAGATAGCCAGCCTGCAGTCATCAGACAAGTAGGAGTATTGTTTAAACATAAACAATTCCTTATTTTATCATAATTTCCAGTGAAATCAACACCCACCAGGGGATGAAAAAAAAATATAGGGAATTGGTAAACTGAAGTTCCAGTTCATCCAGTCACCTTTTGTGCAATCTAGATATATGATATAGCATCAAGACTGTTTATGGTAGCGTATTTTCATGTAAAATGGGAATATGAATATCGCTCTTCTTTATCCCACAGAAGAGCTATAAAATATCACATAAGCTGTAACTTTCAGGAAAGATAATAAGAACAAAATGTTATGTAGGGTACTATCACCAGTTCGATTGTGTTTTCATTTTACCTATTAATGACCATGCTTTCTTGAAATAGGGACAGGTTTTGACATTGTGGGAGTCAGGTTTTCTCTTGAAGCAGGGCACAAAATGAATGGGCTGCAACCATTCTAAGTGTTATATCTTTGACATTCAAGTTTTTTGAGGAGACCGAGCCCATGGGGGAGCCCTGCAGAGATAGTGGTTCCTATGAGGGAGATCCAACTCTATCAGTCTGGACTTATGCAGAGGCAACTACACAAGCATGACTGAGGTGTTAAAGACCAGACAAAAACTGAAGAGGGAATTGTGGCATGCATGAAATTCAAAAATTCTCCTGCTTTTTAGTGCCTACTGTATCACCTCCAAAGTTACTCTTTAAAAACCTGTGTGCTCATGAATGTATTTATACATATAGAGATGACTATACATGTGAGATTAAAGTAGGCATGGGCTAATACTGTGTGTATCTGGAAAGGCATGGCTAGCATTCAAAAAAAAGGTATGTCCTTTACTATCTGAATTAGATAAAAGTTTAAAATAAAAACAAAGATTATTAGGATTTTGAAATGGGTTAAACTTTGAAATTCACACCTGAAGAAGTTACTTAAGTTAAAAACAAGTATCTCTACTTTTATAGTCTATCTGTGAAAGTGGGCAAGTAAGTCCCCTACTGCAATGATTCATCTAGCCCAGCATTCTGCCCTGACAGTAGCAAAAAGAGCCATTAGTCAGCAAGGGGAAAATGAATCTGGGCAGTTTTTCAAATCCATTCACCTGTTCTTACTGACATCCGCAAACACTGTATTAGGCACATCAGAAAGTGCATGCCTCCATATTCCCTTTATATCTGTCTATAGTCCTGTTCATGAATTTGTTCACTCTTTTGCAACCACTCATCCTTCTGTCTCTACAGCCTCCTGTGGCAGCAACACCTAAAGTTCATCAATTGCTCTCTAAAGAGGCATTTTATCTGTCTGTTTTAAACTGATGTCCCACTAGTTTTAACAAGTACCCTTAATACTGCAAGATGGGGTGAATAACAGTCCTGCAGTCACGCAATCCACCACTTCCATCATCTTGTAAACCTCAGTCAGACTGCCTACGCACATTATCCTCATCAAATTTAAGATCCCACAGTGTTTGACCTCTTCACATATGTCGATGCTTCAAAACTTGACTGTGTTTCTTGCCTTTCTCTGCTTCCAACTCTGCTACATCTGTCTTGGGATGTGGAGACCAGGACTGCATAAAATATTCAAGACGTGTTCCAAAGAATTTTACAGAGGCAAAACAGAACCCTCTGCCTTGTTCTCAAAGTCCTTCCTGACAATGTTCAACAGGACACTTCTGTTGGCCGCTGCCACACATGGACGTGACCATTTCAGAGAACAACCATGGTGACTCCACAGCCTCTTTCCTGAGTTGTCCCAGTTTAATTTCAGCAGCAAATGTTTTAGATTATTTAACTGTAGTTTGTCCTGGGTTTGAGTGAGTTGTGGAGTTTTTGGGTAGCAGGGGAGGGGACTACAGCAGTGTCCCCCTGTGAGAAGATTCTTGAAGCTCTCCTGGCTCCAAGTCAGACTCACCTCTGGCCAGGGCCGAGCCAATCAGCTGCTCCTCTGCGATAGCATATTTAAGAAGGGAAACCTGGGAGGAGGAGTTGGACTTGCGAGGAGGAGTTGCAGCAGCTGTGTGAACACAAAGGTCAGTGGAAGAAAAGAGGAGGAAAGAGGAGGGGAGGTGTGCCAGAGCAGAGACTCCTCTGTATCCTGTGGTGAGACACAGGGCAGCCCCCTCCGCTACCCTTGGAGGTCTACGGTGGAGTGGATGATAGGACCTGTGGGGTCCCCACACAAACAATTAAGGTGGCTGTGCCCGAAGGCAGCTGGGACCCTGTGGGAGGAAGCAGCCCTCGCTGTTTTAGTTCAGTGCTAGGAGGACTTCAGCATGCAGAGATGTCCCACACTGGAGCAGCTTGGGAAGGGCTGCAGCCTGTGGGAGGGACTCCAGTTGGAGAAAGTTTGTGGAGGACTGTCTCCTGTAAGACGGGGACCATGCTGCAGCAGGGGGAAGGAATTCCAGAAGTTCCCCCCCTCCAAGATGGAAGAATTGACATCACTGACTGCACCCCCATTTCCTAACCCTGTGCCACTGGGGGGAGGAGGTATATCAGGAAGAAGGCAGGGTGGGGGAAGGTGTTTCCAAGATGTGGTAATGCTTCTCACTGTCCTACTCTGTTAAGTGTCGTTGTTGTTAGTGTCTGTAATAAATTTATGTTCTTTTTTTCTTCCCCTAACAAGTTTGTCTTTTGCCTGTGACCATAATGAGTGATTCATCCCTCCTTGACCTATCTCAAATCCCAAGTCTTTGCTTTATTTTCTCCTTCTCGATTCTGGGGGGGAAGGGGGAATTCTGTGGCTATGTGGTGTTCTGTTGTCCTCTGAGCTCAAACCACGACAGGCCTAACACAGACACTTTTCTTATTACAGCTGAGATCAGAACTAGTGTGTGTCCTGGTGTGTGTCTTCTGCTCCTCCCAACTACCCCAGACCTATGCAGAGAGTTTTTTCCTCCTTTCCTGTTGTTGTTAGCTGGAGAAATCATACCTGTTATTTCTAATCCCCTGCTGCTAATTTCCTCTGCCTTGCAGTTCACCAATTCCTAGTACTTCCACAGAGGGGAAGAGGATTAAGCTTGCTGTTACTGTTGCATACACATGCAATTGGGATCTAAAATTGACCTTTCTTTTCATTGGCCTTTTTCCCTCTCTCTTTATCCCTCTTCTCTTCAAGCACAAATCTAAAGTAGAAGAGAAAATTTTGTCTCTTCCAGAGTGAAAGCTGTGGCATAAGTGTTCTCCTCCCCTACCATCTGGGCAGAAGTCATGTCTGTTATGGTTTGTGTTTTATATTTGCTTGGCATGCACCAAACACTGTTCTTCCCTGAAGTACATTCTTTCTTTCACTTACTCATGGGAGAATGATGCTTTACTAATTGAAGGTGAAGCTATGAAGGTCCTCCCTACCCATTTACAGCTACCTGTATTTTTGTTTTCTTAATCAGATCAAACACATTACTTCTGTACTCCAAGAAGGTAATTTGTGGCCTCTGCTTTTCAGACTTTCTTTTTGCCCCAGGGCCAGTAATAACAACCCAACAAGTTGTGTATTACAGCTCTCTCAAGGCTAAGATGCTTATTCCATAAATCCTGCTTTGAAATGTTATAATGTCTTGTTTTGTTATTTCCAGCAGTACTGTGCAAATCCATGACAATATCTTTTTAAGGGACTAAGCAAAGTATATTATAAAAAAAAATAAAAAAATAATAAAATCTTTCCAGGAAGTTCCAGCAGACAGGATCTGTAAATGTCTACTCAGATTTCTCGAAATCTGATAGACAATGCCTTTCCTGTTTGTGATCTTGCACAGACAAGAAGAAAAAATGATACTTGTTCAAGAGAACTTGTATAAATAACATTTGTGTTACTAATAACAAAAATAGAATTTAAAGACAATAACCTTCATTAAGATTAATTTAAAGTTGCAGTCAGTGTTTGACTATACGTCTTCATAGATAGATAGATAGATAGATAAAAGTAGTGTTAAAGGTTCGGTAGCCAGATCAGTTCTTGGAGTAGTCCCCCATATAAAACATCCATATTCTACCCCTTTCATTTCAATTTTCTAATTCTTTTCCCTTAATTCTCCCTCAAATAATAGTTTTAATTTTAATATAAACTTTATGACGTTGAAGAAAATCATGGTTGTTACATGAAAAAATCACGGGTTTGTAACCATATGATGGTTAACAGTCAGATCAGGTACTCTCTATTATTGCATGAGCTAAAACCCAGTCTGAAACACCAGTTACAGGCACACTGTACGTAAATTTCAAATCTATCCCACAAAAAGAAAACAGTAGCAACTGTAGAAATTAGTTGGACTATTACTAGAATTCACCATACTTAAGAACTTTTAAAAATGGTTAAATTGATCAGATTATTTAGATAAAATACCAGTGATTCTATGTCAACAGTTATCCGAACCTTATGCCTGTTGTCCTCTACTTTTCAAAATTTGCTTGATTGCAGCACAATTTCAAAATTCCTGAACTTCTGCAAAGCTGCACAGTTAAGCAATATATTTATACAGTGATTTTGTAGTGGATTTTTTATCATTTTGTGATATGAACTGCACTGAAATGAGCAAAAACACAACTTGGCCTATCATCTGGGATGTGTCATCATGTCTCAGTTTCAAAATACAGGTGACCAGCCTCTCAGATCAATAAGAGGCTTACCACATGTGTCAAAGTGCTGTAGTCTCTCTCACATTCAACAGCCACACAATTCTGTTTCCACACACAAGATGTTCTGACTCTGTTAGAAGAAATGGAGAAGTATGTTTGATTCACAAGAGATTTACATTGTCTTGCATACCATCCAAATAAACAGCCCATTTCTGGAAATAAGGGCATATCCATTCATTGATATATAGATACTGGATTCCAAAAGAAATGCCAGGCATGTTTATCTCTAAGTGTAATGATGTTGTTTAGGAGAAAAATAGATAGACAGACAGACAGACAGATAGTCAGAATGCAAAAACAAGACACAGCAAGTCTGTGGAATTTTGTGACACCAGCCACCAGTTATCCTGTAAGGCAGAATAGATTAAACAATAAAGAACATGACCTGGAACAACAGACCGAAGCCCTGTGCATTGAAAAATCAATCATCTAAGCCTATAAAAAGGCATGTGGCTTCACAGCTCCAAGGTTTTTTGTACATTTGAAAGCACCTTAAATATGAAATTCATGACTTGAACCCATTTCTTTAAATTATGTGTGGTGGTTAGAAAAATCAAACACTTTCTTCTCCCTTCCTGCCTTTGACAAGAAGTCACGGACTTTTTATTTTCTTTGTAATAAAAATATCTTTACAGATGTCTTCCAGACTCTTGTTAAAAGCTGACATTTGGAAGTCTTGTCCATCAATCCCAAAGTAATTTCCAAACTGTTTTTTTTCGGACAGAAACATGCTATTTTCATAATGTTCAGTTCCTAATTACTAGTGAAACATCCAAGCTTTGATTTTAAGAGGTTAGCTTAATGAAAATGTTATATTATTCAAAAATGTTACTCTGAAAGACTAACACCCATCATTTCTTTTTATTAAAGTTCTAGATGTGCTAACATATTTAGTGAAATCACTAGCTTTTTTAGCTATGAGCACTGTTAAGCACATTTGTTGTTCAAGTATTGTTCCTGTGTATCAGCACTATTTAAATAAAAAACAAGGTGAGCAGTAGATTAAGAAGAAGTAAGAATCTAGAATTAGCAAATACACTTGTACTTCAGTTTCAGAACAACAGTTCCAAATTTATAAGATGCAGGTAACCAGCTTAAGAGAAAATTCAACAGTTTTTATGAAAATAAGTAATCAGTAATATAGGAGTCTAATATTTGATATGAAGCTCTGAAAACTATAGATTTTTAAATTTTTTTTTTATTCATTTCTAAGTACGCTGAATATCTTTATTCCTATAAGATAAGAGACTAAGAAAAAGTTTAAGAAGAAGTTAAACATTTTATTTCATTCAAAATCCACTCATATATCCCACTTTTACAGAGGCAAAAAATAAAAAATGAATGTGACATACTATTATTACTTTATAACCTTTTTTCTTCAAATTTTCAGTGGAAGAGAGTAGGAGAATCATTTTGCTAATAGAAGAAGATGAGGGCAGTTTGAAAAATGAGAGAAAGTTGGATTTATTTTTTTTCCCATTATTTCTCAATGAAAAAAGCTTGTCAGTAGTTTTTTTGTCTGTATTGACTAGAATATCCATATAAAATTATTTTCTCAAGTGTTTTCCATCACTTTTATATTCATATAGTGTTGCTCAAGATATGTTAACTGCAATGTCTATGCTAACTGAAGGCCATTAGAGACACCTAGTTCTCTTTGTTGACTATGTGGAAAACCCACAAACATAAATTAACCTGCCAGATATTCAGGTGACACAGAGCACATGAGCAGCCAGAGTCTGACTCCTGCCCTTGACCATAGCTCTGCCCTCTGATCAGGTTTACTTGGTGTCCTGGGTTGAGTGAGTGGTGGAGTTTTTTGGTGGTGGGGGAGGGGGCTATCAGGGCGGCCTCCTGTGAGAAGCTTCTCGAAGCTCCCTCAGCTCCAAGTCAGCTCCACCTCTGCACCAAAACTGAGCCAATCAGCTGCGCCTCTGCAATAACGTATTTAAGAAGGGATGTGGTGACGGGCAGTGGGACTTGTGAGGAGGAGTTGGAGCAGCTGAGTGAACACCAAGGTCAGTGGAGGAACGGAGGAAGAAAGGAGGGGGGAGGTGTGCGGGAGCAGAGACCCCCCTGTATCCTGTGGGGAAACGGCAGGGCGCCCCCCCCCCTACCACCCATGGAAGGATATGGTTAAGCAAACACTGATATATGGCATGAGGGGGGTCCCACATGACCATTTACAGTGTTTGTGACCAAAAGCAGCCAGGATCCTGTGGGGAGAAGCAGCTCCTGCTGTTGTAGTTCAGCACTGGGAGGATTGCAGCATGCGGGGATGTCCCATGCTGGAGCAGCTCGGGAAGGGCTGCAGCCGTGGGAGAGAATCCAGTCAGAGGAAGTTGGTGACCCATGACAGAGCAGTGTGGGGAACACTGCAGCCAATGGGAGGAACTCATGTCGGAGAAAGTTTGTGGAGGACTGTCTCCTGTGAGAGGGGGACCACGATGGAGCAGAGGGAAGAAGTTCCAGAAGCTCTCCCCACTGAAGCTGGAGGAAGTGGCAGCACTGATTGCATCCCCCATTCCCTGCCCCTGCGCCACTGGGGGAGGAGGTAGAGATATCGGGAGCAGAACTGAGCCCTGGAAGAAGGGAGGGGTGGGGGGAAGGTGTTCTCAAGATGTGGCAATGCTTCTCATTGTCTTACTCTGCTAAATGTTGTTAGTGCCTGTAATAAATATATGTTCTTTTTTTTCTTCCCCTAAAGAGTCTGCCTTTTGCTCGTGCCCATAAAGGGGGATTTTTTCCCCATCCCAGTCTTATCTCGAACCCCAAGCCTGGCTCTCTGTTCCTTCTTATTGATGGAAGAGAAGGGAGAGAGACTGGCTGCGTGGTGGTTGGCTGCCAACCAGGTTCAAACCACGACACTTGACTGCTCTAATTTGTGAGATATCGGAGCCCTGAGATACCTGACCTGCAAACAGTCTGGGATGGTCTTTAAAATAACATTTTTTTTTTTTTTTTAGTTTAGGTTCATGGGTATTTCAACAAGGAATCTTGAATCCTTGAAAAAATACTACAGCTAAAATGGAGGTTTATGCACTCAATGAGAAGCAGTGCTTTTTGAATACAAGAATTAAATTGACAAGGGTTCAGTATCTTCTGAAGGAAAGATACAGTTTTTCATGAAGGCTGTGTATATGCTTTGTAATGTTGGCGGATTGTCCTGATCAGATCTCAGAAAGAGCCCTATATGATTTTGCCAGGCACACAGTAATTTTGGCACATATCAGGAAAAAGCCTTAAATAGTGAAAGCTATTAGAAATCTACTAATTCAGTAATATGTAAAGTCAGTGAAAAAGTCTGCATAGAAATTGTTCTGCTCTGTATAGCAGAGCTGCATGTATTTTTCAGTTGCACAAAATTTCACTGCACAGTTTCCATTCAAGTCAAAGGGACTTGCGTGTGCCTAATTCCCAGAAAGTTCACAGAAAAAATATTCTAGGGACAGCACTAATAAAATCAGCGTCATTAAAATCTGTACTCACAGTTTGGCATCAATTTTTCATTTACCGCAAGACCTTGGACTGTCTCTCACTGTTTCTGTTAGAAATAATTATGTCGGGTCACAACAAAAAGATTCAGCATGATGTATTTCTTGTCTTCTACAATGTGAGCTTGTTAATGTTTGTCACATGTAAGACCTTTATGACTTTTTTACTGGTTTTATTCAAAAAACATACCTTAAGATTGTCATTTTAATTGCTTCAAATGGATTACCTTTATAAATCCTCTTTCTATGAGCACTGATAAGCTGTTGTTTCCACAGATGGGTTATGGTCATTTTAAAAATAAAGACTCTAAGGTCTTTTGAAGATGAGGAAAAGAGAAACTCCTCCTTACATTAGGTCTAAGCGAGCATCAAAGCAACAGCAAATGCTGCTTGCAAGGTATTCTGTTCTCTGTAGACTCCTCTAGACAACTTATTTTATGTGACAAGTCACCGATAGCTGAAGACACTGAGGAGATCTTTAGGGTATCAGGAAAACAACCAGATGGAATTGCTACTTCCTTGTCTATCTCAGGAAAGACAGGATATTTGCTGCAACTGAGGTTCCTTCCCTGTCTCAGATAGACACCCACCCATGGGAGGTTTTATTTTCAAGTGTCACCTTTTTTGAATGTTTTTGGTTCTGTGTTATTCAGGGTGTTGCATCTCAGAAGAAACATTTTCTGGGATGTTTTATGTCTTTTTTTTTTTTTTTTTTTTGAGAAATAAAAACACATGGCAGATTATGGATTACCTATCCTTACTAGGTAGCACATCCCACCTTCAGTGGTGTTCAGGAGTTTCTTGTGGACTGTACTCTCTCTGAATTTGCTCTCTGAATCAAGCTTTGGCTGTTCTTTCACATATGGATAAGACTTGTTTGTTTGTGTTTTGTTTTCATCTCTGTAGTCTTGTGATCATCTGGGTATCTTATTTCATCATTTTTCCTTGATAGCTTTTATGTCCCCCTTCACCTTTCTCCCCCATGTTCTTCCCCTTCATCACTTTTTTTCTGCCCTTTTTCTGCTACCATTCTATTCTCTTCTCTTCTCTCATGCTTTTGCTCCTTCTCCAGTTTCAAGCTCTCTTCTTTATTTTCCTCTCCTGACCACTGTATATTAATACTGTCTCTTTAAATGCAAGGAAATGAATTCATGATGGGACTGTGTTTCAGCCTGTATATATTTTTGTATATGTATGCATAAAAGTTACATATTAGCAGTATCATCTAGTATGTATACCATGGTACTAAGGTGTTACTGGTTAACAGGATGGTCTGTGTAACTTACTGAGGCATGGTTTCTCTTTCAAAGTTTGCCAGAAATGCCTACACAACTCTTCTGTCTTGCCCTTCTTAGGGCACTTCACACTCTCACAGCTATAGGACCAGAGGTATGGGGAATGCAGAGCTGTTATGCAAAGATCACTGAAGGACTGACACCACTCTTGTTCTGGACACTGAAGAAATGAGGGGAAATGGCACAAGTATGTGTCTCAGCAGCTGTAGAGTTGCTTGTGTAAAAGTCCTTATTTGCAGAACTTAGGGGTCTCTGGAACACATGCTCTTCATGAAGCAGAGAGGTATGGAGAGATTATAAGAGGATAGAGAAAACCTGTGTCTCCTTGGTCTTGTTTTTGCCACCATCAGAAAATTCCCCTGCTAGCTTTCAAGCAAAAATGGAGTGCAGATATTTAAGGGAGAGGAGGCAGTTCATCTGTAAAAATAAACAGAGTAGGGAAAGCAGTAAATTCTTAAAAGCTTAGAATGAAGTGAAGAATTCTTAGTTTTATTTAAAACTTAATTTTTTTTAAGTGTTTTTCCTGTTTCATTGTCATTTCAGTGTAAAGTTATGGCCAGAGTGGGAAGGTGGGGTTGCACTAAACCTGTGAAAACTGATGACACTTCAAAAAGATTCCAGTTCTTTGCAGGAATTACTTTAACAAATGTGATGTCTTGACTCCTCTGCTGTCTCATGATTGCATCTTCTGTCTAAAGTTTGTTCTAATTTACTTTGTGCAATATAGGCTCTTTCTGTTTAGCTCAGAACATGTAGTCCCTATTCCAAGTGCTCATACTCTTCATAGGCAATGAGTTAAATGTCTACTGTTCATCAAACTGATGGCATCTTCAACAGTTCTCCTAGGAGCCAGGGAGAGAAGCACCAAAGAAAGGTGGTGATCAAGAGTAGGATGATGGGTAGCACATGGTAGGTAGACAATTCACTGATCACAGCTAATGACATTGTGTTAAAACATCAGTCAGATTTTAGATACCTCCATGTAAATCTTGACCCTGTCTGATACCACCAGGACCTCTAATCACAATGTTGTGTATTTAAATGGCCTCATTAACAAGTTACTGGCTAATCTAAAATGAAGATCCTACTTCTTATTTAAGTGAGTTCAAGGTGATTGCCACTGCCCATGAAGAAAGCTAGGTTCAGAGTAGTCAAGTCTCTTCATAACTTCTTTTTTTTTTTTTGCAAACTCTACAACTAAACAAATTATGGCATCTGTCTCTCTAACGTGACAGCTAATAAAACTGATTATCTTAGTGAAAAAAATATAGTTGGGAATTGATTGCACATAGAAATGTTAATGAGAATTGAGTTTAGTGCTAATCCTATTCTATGAGTTTTGGAAAGTTGGTAATCTGAACTCAGAAGCCAAACAAACACGGGTTTGGGTTGTGTTTTACCTTCTACATACCCCACAAAGTGTGTAGAATGACTCTGTCCCCACAGAAAATCTGACTCCTTGTAATCCTGAACTGTACCTAGAGCATATACAGCATATTAATTCTGGCCTTGTTTTTTTTTTTTTATTATTTCTTTTATTTGTACACACTCATGTCATTATACTAACAACTAACTATTTTTTAGTAAAACAGGTTTAAGTTCTTTCATCCTGATTCTAATCAGACATGTTGTAAGATTTTGTCAGAGAAGATAATTAGGGTGCATCATTAGCCTCTGTGATGCCTATATTAATTGAACTGTATTTCTCTCCTTCTTTACAAATTATGACCTTATTTATGGATGTTTCTTCCTGGGCTTTTCTCTGTGATGTTCTCAATACATCACATCAGTTACAAAATGCTTTGAATTTCTGTTGACTTTTCAGAGTCTTGAAAGCACTTGGAATCTCATGGGATGCAGGCTCCAGAGCAGACTATAAAAACACATCTACCTTGTTGCTCTAGCTAAAGCTCAGCTGCCTGAAATCATTATGCTGTGATCCAGTAGGTACTTAGCTCCAATTTTCTCTACAAACAGTGCCACATTAATCCAGATGTGATACATGCTGATCTTTGTGTCTCAAGCAGTCCAACCTGCAATTCCACAGCAGACATTGGAATGCTATTTCTAGTCAGAGGAAAGAAATAAACAACAGCAAATATAGATACCAAAAGGATTTGCAGAACTATATTTCTTAGAATGAAACCTCTTGTCTGAAGTTGAAAGTACCAAACTTCATAGGATTTACAAACTACTTTCTCAACAGCCTCTGGGATTTAGGTTCCTCAGGAGGATGAATGATTTCAAGCAATCTCCAACTTTCAAAGGAGTAATACAACACTTTCCTGGTGGTAGATTTTTATTTTTGTTGCTGTAAGATCTGAAGAAGGATTTCTTTCATGCTAGAGACTTTTTGCAAATGTTACAAGGGATGGTCCTTTCTCCAAATAACTTAAATCAATCCTTGACTCAGTTCCCTCTTATACTTTGATTCTTTTAGTTTATTTTAGGCAAATAAATCTAAATAATGTAGTAGATCAATATTTCTGAGAAAAAAACCTGAGTTTCAATGGATCTTAGTGTATTGATTTCCACGCCTGATTATGCTACTTACCTGTAAACAACCTCACTTTTATGATGGTAAGGCAAAACATGCAAGTTTAGTTCTCTTTAAGAGACAAACTTGAAACCATCTTTCAAGTATTAATATAATAAACATCTTTGAAAATTACTATTATAAATATAATATAAAATGTATAATCATGAATATTTATACAACTATGTGTTCAAGGAAAGGAAAACAGTTAGAAGAAAGTGTTTTGGCTTGGTTTTGTTTCTTTTTTCACACGTGAATAGAGCCCCAAGGAATGTAAAGTCAACTTTTAATTCTACCTAGCATCAGTTAGCACCTTTCATTGTTCAGTCTGGGGTATTTCTGACTAAAACAGGAGATGACTGAAAGAAGTATAAAATACAGAAAGGCTGCTGCAAAGAGGTAAAGACCAGCCTCCTTTCCATTCACTTTGGATCAGGCAAGAAGCAAAGGGCATTGTCCACATCGAGGCAAGTGGGTTAGGCACTGGGCTGAGTGGGTTCCTCTAAAGGTGAAGCACAGGGACCCATTCCCCTGAAAGGCTGCAGAGGTCCTGTCACTCAAGGTCTCTAACAGCAGTTTACACAAAAGTCTGCCAGACATGCTGCTGCCCTAGAATGGACTAGCTGACCAACTAAGATTAATTGAACCCAGTTCTTATTGCCTCAGTTTCCTTTATGCTTCTTCTCTTCATAAACAGCTGATTACTATTGCAGGTTTCAATCTTACCTCTGCCTTACAGCAGAAAGCAACCTGCCAAAGTTGGAGTGAAAATCTGGGACATCAGAGATTACAAATCCATTTCAGTACAATATCCATTTCAGTAGTTGGGGAAAAAAAAATAAAATATTGATCTCTTTAAGTATTTTCCAGAAACTTCACTTTTTATAAACAAGACATAAGCTGAAAATTTGGGGAGTTTTCATTGTTTTTTCTCTGCAAAACAAAGGCTATATCCATAGCTTCAATAGGATAGAGAATAAAAGTGACAGCAAGGCTTAAGTGGTGCTGACCAATTTGACATGAAGGAGGGACAAATCTTTCACAATGTGCAGCAATGTTTGTGAGACTTTTCGGAGATGGGAGGTATGGGCATGAGGGAAAAACAAAGAAACCCAAGCCCAGAGAATTTGTCAAAGAGGAAAGGATAGTCCACCTGACAGAGAGATGGAGATGGCACTTTGTTTGAAATAGAAGAAGATGTGAATTTTTGCTTTTGGTGTGCTTGCAACTGTTTCAAAAGTGTCCCAGTCTTCATTCCTGCCGCAGCTTCTCTGCCTGTGCCACTCCGTTCTCTCTCAGCTCGATGTACAATTTCCTCCTCCCTCTGAAGTTTTCAGTAGAACTCATGGCATAATAGACCCAACAAGGCAAATGGGGAAACCTTGCAATAGAGGAAGTGCGTACTAATAATGTTCACACAGGTAACACATATATACCCTCTGTCATAAAAAGCAGCAAAACTCTACAATGTTTTCATATTAGGAAAAGAAAAAGTCAAAACAGATGAAGTTCAGTCATGGAAGTAATGTGAGAGAGGGATTGTGAAGGAATGTTAGGATCAATGGTGTCATATTTATGACTGAAAAAGAAGGCATAAATTAAAAAAAATATATCATTTCATTATTATAATGAAACAAGTACAAAAGGTAATATCTATGTGTTAAGAACATACTGCTTCTCCCTTGTCTTTATCACTGGCTAGTGATCAGCAAGTCCATAATGTTTACCTAATTCTTTCTTTTCATGTTAGGTAGCACGTTTAGATGTGCTTTCTGTTCTCTGAAGCCTACCACATATGGAAATGACCACAGAACAATGTTAACCAGAACTTAACCTGGCCTGCCCTTGTGAATAGAACTGATCCCATCTCGCAGCACCCGGCTCCAAGACAAGTAAGCGGGAACACTATTTCCATGTCACTAATATGCGTCATGTATTCTTGCACAGTTGCTCAACGTTCATGCAGAGGGGACACTGAGAGGGAGACTGCTTTTGTTTCATCCTCCCACAGAATTTCAGTAATGTAGAACACCCTAATTTCTGGAAGTATGTTAAAATCCTCACCTAAATCCTTCTAAAAGTAAAGATTATCAAACTATAACCTATGGCCATTATGGCAGGAATTGAAAACTAATTGAATTGGCCATGTTCTTATTTCTTTTGTATGAGCAGAATACAAAATTTTTTTTAAAAAGGTTATAAGTGCTTGTCAAGGGCACCCTGTGATTGAAAAAAGGTTTCCTTTGTCTAGTGTGAACAAAGCTGGTGGCTTGGAAGGATTGAAAACATGTAGGTCACAACAAGCCCTGCACTAAGGGCTCAACTGTTATCCTGAGAGACATAGTATAAAGTTGCAGATGCAATAAAATGCTGATATAAAGCTCCCATTTAAAGCAAGTAGCATTTGGTCTCTAGGAAAGTAGTTGGCCTTGCACTGGATTTATTCTTCTGAAGTAAGAGAATTTTTATTACTTTCTGTTTCATCTTGGAAAGGGAGGTTAACGTTTCATGAAGGAGATAATGAAAACTACGTAGGGAGTCATCAGACAAAGAAAGTTCTAGAAGCTGCATTAAAAATATTTCCATCTCTGCTTGACTCTTATACATGTGAATCACCTTTTTATCACCTCCTTTGGAAAACTGACAAATTTAATATGTGTTCAAGCTAAGCAACTGAGGTGTGTGTAACACAGAAAAGTGTGGAGGGAGATTTCTTTGAAATAAAAGTGCTCTGTAGAACAGAAAATATTATAACATAAATTTCAAAGGAAGGTTTGGGCAGATAACATATTTGGACTTTGCAGGAACAGCCTACTAATAATCAGTATTGCTAACTGACACAGGATGATGTAGATATACAGAACTGAAAATAAGTACATTTACAGTTCAGATGCTGCTTTAGTTACAGTATGCTAAGATTCTCCTTTATATTCATCTGTTCTTTATGTTGAATACGTATTTTTTTTAAATACTGTTAGAGGTTGAGGAACAGAAAAGTTGATTCCCAAATAATATTTAAATTTTTAGCTAAAAAGCATAATTTTATAAAGCAACCAAATGCAACCAAATTTTCTCCTTGCAATATCTAGTAAAATTTTTAATTCTCTAACTTCTTTAACTTCTAATGTCTCTCAAAACTAATACATCTTAGTTTTAAACTCTAATTTTCAGCTTAATAAAGCATATTATTTCAAACTTCAGCTATAATGTTCAGGTTAAATTTCTACCCTGGGCAAACAACCAGTAATTTCTTGATTTAATAACAAAGGGATTCCTGATGTTTCAGTTCCTAAAGCAAGTATTTGGATTTAGATGCCTGAAATACACTTTCTGTGAAATCTGGTGTCCTGGTTGGGGCTGGCATAGAGTTCCTGTTGGTTTGGCAGCGGGAGGAGTGCTGCAGCACACTGAGACCCCAGGGGCTCCCCAGGTCCCAGAGCCCTCACCTGTGTGCGGGGGCGGGGGGAGCACAGCTGGAGGGCTGGGCCCGGATTGGCCGATAGTCCATGTCACGTGACATTATGCTCACTATATAAAGGCAGGAGGGGGCAGGGAGGGGCTCTCACTTCTGGGAGTGTGGCTGTGGTGCCTTTGTGTTTGGGATCACTGGCTGGGAGCAGGTGCGTGTGGGTCGGCGGGTGGTGAGCAGCTGTATTGCACATTACCTGCTGATAATGCTGTCACCGTATTGTTCTGTTACCGTTATTAAACTGTTTTTATCTCAACCCGCGAGTCTCCCTTTGCCCCTCCGATTCCCTCCCCATTCCCAAGTGGGGGGGAGGGTGGGTGAGCGACTACGTGGCGTTTAGCTGCTGAGTAGGCTCAAACCACCACATCTAGGGAAACTGAACAGACATGTTTGGTGTTCCAGGTCTTTGTAAGGATGTACCTAGATTGTTATGATCAATGTGACTAGGTTATTTCAACAGAAATCTTAATTTACATTAAAATATTTGTAAAAAGCATATGACTAAGGATTAACTAGTCCATATTTTTAAGTACTGGGCTTTTTGTACTAATGGTAGCCACTAGGATCAATTTTTTTCAGAAAGGTATTACTAATAAATACTTGATGAGAACACTGATTTTTCTGCTTTTGTTTTCTGACTGGTTGTTTTTCTACCACTGTTTATAAAGCAAAAAGATTTCACATGCTACAGAAGTTGAGGAGGCCTGAACTGTTTTCTGTGAAAGAAAACTTAGGAAGCTGCAGGAGATGATACACTTCACCTTGGAAAAATTCTGTTGTCTAAATTAAGTTTTCAAATGGAAGTAGTTCAGTCATACAAATAAGGTTATGCTCTTATTCACATCCTAAATGTTTATTAATACAACTATGTTCTATATTGCCTTTGTTTGGTAGCTAATACAGTTATCTCAAAGAGTAAATTTCAAAGCTGAAAGGTGGTCAATAGTCACATTTTGTGTGAGGCCCGGGTTTCTTTTAGACCCCTGCATCTGCAATGGGTTCAGTGAGATTTTGGGTATAATTCTGGGACTTCACAGTTTGTGGTGGTGGCAAAGTTGTGGATTAAGGAAGAGGATGGACCTCTGTTATCTTCCCTGGGGGAGGCTGGGTGTGCAGTGGTAGCATGTTTGTTGGTCATACTCCTCTGAGTAAGAGAAGGAAGGGGTCAGGTGAACTCCCATGTTGAGTATGCCCAGGAGAGGAAAAGCTGTAACCCACAAAACGTGGTAACAGGGAGAATGACAGCCTCAGCACTGAGGACCCTTTCTGGGAACTGGAGGCCAAGGCAGATTTTTCTCCCACCCAGCTGCTGAGTGGACAAAATACAAACCTAAAAGAAAGGAGCTCTCTTGCTCCAGTGTGCAAGCAAGATGGTTATAAATTTTATTTATTTCTATTGCCTTTAGAATTGATGGATTCCATGTTTTTTTTTTTTTCCCATTTAATTGTTTTCCCTCATTTCATATTCTAATAAGACTTGTCTTCTGAGTTAAAAAGCCTTTACTTTGGAGGACTTGTAATGAGAAAAGCTTAGGCAGATCCACCACAAAGTTGTGGCCATCTCAGAGGTCTGTCATACCCACATAATGCAATACAGAGTTGTTTGTGGGAAGACAGTTTGGTGACTTTCACACTTCAGGGTAGCATGTTTGACTTGTATACAAATTTCTGTTCTGGCTTAACAAAATTGCACATCTTTAATTGGGCTATACTAAGATGCTTCCAGCTTGGTGGATATAATGTGAACATGTACATCTATGCAGATGAAGGCTATAAATAGTTGCTATTTTCAGTACATTAAACACCTTTCCTCTTAAATCTTCCAAAGACTTGTGGGTGAAAACACACTCTTTTCTTTTTCTACTGCAATGACCTGAGTTATGAATGACATGCAGCCGCTGTGTTGAATATTGGAGTAAAGTTTATTTGACAGCCAGCTGCAAGGGAAAACACTGATTTAAAATATTGTATGGTTGAATTCAAGGATGCTTGCATTGTACTCATTTTACTCATTTTTATAGCTTTTTTTTTTCCCCCTCAAAGCATCAATGACACCCTGGGGTAGTTTTGCTTGAGGAAAAAGTCACACTCTTTGGGATCTTATTACCTGGAATTAACTTTAAATCGAAACAAGCCACCTGCAGCATGGCAACTCTTGAAAGTTCTCTGTGTGTTCATCCGGTACAGACTAAAACAGTCCATCAATTCAACCTTGTTATTCCTCATTAAGCCACTTCCCTTTATAACTGTACCTGTAGAATGCTGTATTTCAAATTAGCATTCAGAATTTTGAGCAGAGATACCACAAAGCATTGCTCAGATGTTAATCTCCATGTGTCTGGAGATCAATTCTTTTTCTTGCTGTACAGGTAATCTTCCATGGAAAGCACTGAAATCACAGTTTAATTATTTTTAAGCCTAATTCCTATAACTCTTCCATCTTCACTGTAACATCCATCTTGCTATTTTATGGTGCCACTTACAGAGTGCCAGTAGGTAGTGTAAAGGAAATATCAGTCAGCGCTGCATTCTTTGTCTAAACAAGTTTCTGCAAATGTATCTCAAGCCATGGAGTGAACTGTGAAGAAGGGTGTTCTTGGGCTCTATGGTGGCTGAAGCTTAATCTAAACAGATGTTATTTCCTCAGCATCCTGGAGTGGCACCATCTATAAACGGCTGCTTTGGGGTTGCTATCAAGCAGCACTGAGCATAAGAGGCTAAAAGTGCTGCAGGCCTGACAGGCTGAGCGCTTGGTAGCATTGTTCTGGACATAAATCCACTTTCCTATTCATGTCCTCAGACATTTGCTAGGAGACCCACCCTGAGTGAGCAAACGTGCACTGCCAGCTCTGTCCAGGAGATTGTTACCAGTAACTACTAACTAAATCACAGAATAGTTTAGGTTGGAGGGCATCTCTGGAAATCATCTAGTGTTTAAGCCAGGTCAGATAGAACAGGTTGCACTGGACCGTTTGATTTCTCCAGGTTTTTGGGAAACCCAGTTGAGTTTCTGAATATCTCCAAGAATGGAGATTACACAACTCCTCTAATCAACCTGTTCCAGTGTTTGACTGCCTTCACAGTAAAAAAGTGTTTTCTTATGTTAATGAAATTTCCTGGTTTTGTGTTTTGTTTTGGGTTTTTTATTTAAATCTGCATCCATTGCCTCTTCTCCTGTTCATATAACTGAAAAGAGTCCATCTCTCTCTTCTTCATTCCCAACCATCAGATATCTGTAAACATTGACAAGATCCCCCCTGATCCTGCTCTTCTCCAGGCTGAATATTCCCACCTCTCTCAGTCTTTCTTCATGCAGAAGATGCTCGAGTCCCGTAATCACTTTGTGGCCCTTCGCTGGACTCACTCCTGTAGTTCCATGTTGGTCTTGCATTGAGGAGCCCACAACTGGATCCTACACTCCATGTGTGGACTCACCAATGCCAAGGAGAGAGGGAGGATCACCTCCCTTGACCTGCTGTAAACATGTTTCCTAATGCAGCCCGAGATGTTCTTGTTTTCTCTGCTATGAGACCCAGTTTGAAGCTAATAGACCTTGTGTCATAATTGAGGTAGAGATGTGAGGTTCCACAAACGTGTTAATATTCATAGTTATAAAACTAGGCAAAACTGGTCAGATTAGAATACCAGAGGAGGTGCCATTAAAAGATCACTTGTGCCTATCTTTTTCTGCCTCTTTCCCACATACCTCAGGCTTCCAGGTCCATCAGTATAAAGTGTAATGCACTGTGAAGTTGAAAACCCTTATTGATGGAATATTGCAATTTCAATTTCATTGAAACATGCAGGAAGGAGTTAAAAATCCATTTGATTTCACAGTTAGGTGGGCTTTTAAGAAAATTTCAAGTCCATCTTCCTGCCCCCAGAGCAATTCTTCATAACTGTGTCATTCCTGATGTGCTCTTGTCATGGTTTGAGCCTGGTTGGCAGCCAAACACAACACAGCTGCTCGCCCACCTTCCCCCACCTGGTAATGGGGAAGTAATCCAAGGGGCAAAGGGAGACTCATGGGTTGAGATAGAAACAGTTTAATAACAGTAATAAAATAAAATGGTGACAGTATGAACAGGTAATGTACAATGCAATTTCTCACCACCCGCTGACCGACACCCAGCCCGTTCCCAGCCAGCGATCCTGAAACACAAAGATGCCGCAGTCGCAATCCCCGAAGTGAGAGCGTGCCCCTTCCCACCCACCCCTCCTTTATATGGTTAGCATAATGTCACATGACATGGAATATCAGCCAATCTGGGCCCGGTGCTCCAGCTGTGTTCCGTTCCTGCTTCTTGTGTGCCTGCGCACAGGCAGGACACGGGGAGCTGGAGTGTCCTTGAAATCTCAGTGTGCTGTCAGTATTCTTCTAGCTACCAAAAATGAACATGAACTCTATTCCAACCCAAACCAGAACAGCTCTTTTTGTAAAGACCTCCAGAAATTGAGACAGGAACATTTCCCCAGGCAATCTTTACTACTGGTGTTCCTAAACCATTACTATTAATGAGGTCCATCATTTAATGAGATTCTTTTTTGACACATCTTAGGACCATTATTGTCTGTTTCACCAGTAACCCTTCCTTGCCACCAGACTGTTGTATTTGTTTATTTGAAAAGCATATATTTATGGTTTATATTCTTTTCCTTGATACTTCATTTAAGCTAAACAGTAGGCAGGGTCCTAATTAGCTTTGAACTGATAGGCCCAGAGCTCCACAAGCTCATAGTACCTATTTAGACAATAGCATCTGTTTTAAAATAACATGCAGTCGTTCTATCTAATAGAGATGTCATACCATGTTGCCATGTAAGGTATGTGAAAGATTAACTGCCCTCAGTCTATGAAAAAGAGATCAAAGGCAAATGCATGCAGTATTTAAAATCTGAATTAATAGATGAAGTAAATTAGGTATGAACTCAAACATGAAGTGTTTCCTTTAAGACTGGTATGTGAATTATGGAAAATAGAAATGGGATGGAAGACATGTGAATCTGAGCACCCCAAAGTGCTAGGACAGACATAGGGGCTAGAGACTTTGGACTAAAGAAGCTGGGAGAAAGATCATAGGGTGGGAGGGAAGATGAAAGAAAAGGCTGTCTTAGGCAATGTGAGAACATCTTTGTCATAGGAAGGAATGGCAGTATTGGAAGATTGACGGTGATTGAGAGACGGGACTCTGGATGGGTGTAAGTAAGAGGTTGAGAGTTCGGAGTTGAAATCAAAGCTGAAGTCGAAGTCATGGTCAAAGTTACTGCCGAAGTCATTGCCAGAGTCATTTATTGTCAACAATCCTTCTACAATTATACAGTCTCTAACAATGCTTGTCAACATTTGATTGGTCACTACTCTCTGTCCATAGTACACCAGACAACTCATTTGCTACAAGTTAGTTACTGCTATCCTAAGCCTATTGGTTAATTAAATCTTACAAACACAAACACAATGTTCTATACACTTTTAGCTCAAAGCAGAAAACCACTGTTTAAGAAACGACTAGATGTTTTCCTTCAACTGTCACCTAACATGTTGTCTTCAGACAAAGCTCAGCATCCTTACCTTGTTTTTCTACATTCCTGTTTGCTGCTCCCAAGGCTTCTGGCTGACCAGGGTCAAGATGTCCTCATGATTCATAAGCTGTACAGCTCTCTCAGGTCTTCTTGCCAGCCATCCTGCTACAGATTATCCCACAGAATTTATTTCTAAACAGAATTAATTTTGATTTAAATAGAATTTATTTCTAAAGGAAACAGTTGTGAGTTAAAAGAGATGAGATTTCCTGTGCCTGTGGGGAGGGAGTCAAAATCAACAGTCACGTAACTCAGGGTAATTAAGTATCTGTTAGCTTAAGAAGAGACCAGTCCAACAATGTAGGGGAATGTGTGAAAATTTGATAGAGATGTTCAACAAAAATTTCTACTTTAGATATTTGCAAATATTGCATTTGCTCTAGGCTGAGCCATCTGTGCATGAATGTATGTGTACTTTTATTAGCCAGACTTCTAAAAGGTAACTACTCCCGAAAGATTGCCTTTTGCAGAGTTGTCATTACTATGATGACTATATTCTTATACACATATAAAATATATATTTGTGTGTTCTGTAGGATATATTATTAAGGAAACAGTCTTGCAGATTTCCAAATGTGCCTAATGATACTTTAAGGATTGCAGTTTATTTCACGAGTATTATTTTCAAAGACCAGACTAAAGCATCAGGTAGATAGCATTATTTCAAATACTCAAGAAGTCTCTACTGTATGGGAGGTTGTGTCTGTGAGAGTCTACCTCAAGAGAATCAGAGAGACCAGATGTGTCAACTGAACACAGATTGATCATAAGTTTACAAAAGAAAAATTTTCATCTCAAATTTTGGAACTAGGACAGCCCTTAAATATCCTAATTCCAAGAATAACTCCTACCCTAAAAGCTTTTCTGTCTAAAAGCCAGTATTTTAGAAAACATGAAGTACCTTTCTTCAATGAAAGATCATTTGTCCTAAAACATTTATAATAAAAGGAAATGTTCTGATTCTAATGAAGAGGTGCAAAAAGACGCAACTAGGCAGTATGGCAGTGGTGCTAACAGGGCAAACATTGCTTTTTGCAGACACCAACCCCAACCATTACTGTTGCTTCTGTTGATTTTGCACCCGACAGCAGGACAGCATGTGATGAGCAAAATTACTCCTGGCTTTCTGAAGCCTACATTGGAAAGCAGGGACATCACAAAAGAACTAGAACTGTTTCACGTTACGCATGCATGAATTCTAATAATGCAAGTAGAGCAATTACAGGACATAATCCAGCCAGCTGAAAAACTGTATCTTAACTATACAGTTCTAGCTGAGGTATTCCAGTCAATAAGCACTTAGCTAGAGGCAACTGTGTCTCAAAACAGAACATTTTTCAAAGTTAGTTTTGAAAAATAGGCCCTTGAGAGATACTTTTTTAGATACTTCATGATTTAAATAAGGCAATTTGTAAAGGAATATCTATTGCCCCAAGATTTGCCTACACTCACAAAAGACAGAGCTTCCCTATTTAGGAACTGGAGCCTTTGGCATATTAAAAGAGTTATACATAATTTAACCTTTTAACAGCATATTTTAAATCACCCACATAAAACTATCTGTACTGTCACTGCAGAGCAATCATATTAATTCTAAAGTCATATTCAGACTTGTTTTTCTTTTATCATGTTTTCTGTAGACATTAATCTTGATTTAAAGTCATTACAAAACACTGCATTTGAAATCCATGGTAAGATTGTTTCCACCAAATCATTAAACCTTTCCTAGTAATTTTGATTTTGGGATAAGAAGGAGAGATCTCCACCTCATTTCTAGTACATTTACTAGAGAGACTTGAGTAAGGAGCATGGAAGACAGGCATAAACAAAGAGAGGGTTTATTTAAAAAAAAAAAAAATCTTATTTGTTTGAAACTTCCTTGAAATATTGACTTTGGAAAATTTTTATATCTAGTTAAATTTTTATGCCTAGTTAAATTCTGAGAGTACAAACCATCCTGTACTTCTCTCTCTCTGCAGATCATAATCTGATTTGTATGTTCTAATACTGACAATTTGGTGGGATTTTTTTCTTAAAATTAGTTCCTACATACTATAGGATGTATTTATATTAACATTTTAGCTCAGATCAGGAGCTTACTTTTGAAGCCAATTTACCAGCTATCCCTGCCTGCTGGTAGGGTTTTGCCACTGCATGTGCTGTATTCCTTTAAGAGGTAACTAAACTAGAAGATGCACACTTAATGTACTCCAACTATTAAAAGAAGTTTAATTCAACACCACACTAGAGCTACTCTAAAATAAAATCTATTGACATGCATATGAAGTGGTTCGTTGTACTGAACTGCTTGAGTTGGGCTACAAGGTACCATACAGCTAACATAGATACAACCAGAATTTGTTTAAATAAAATAATCTCTTCCTGTGGAATATTTCTACCTCTGGACACTTAACATTTATATCAGTATGAAATCTTTACTAGTTCTAGAAGGGATTTTCTTAATAGGGAGATAAAGAAATTCTCCATGAATGCAGGACTGTAGGTGCAGAGAACACTCTTTAAAAAGATTTAAATACAAAGTAAAAGAACATTAATCTGTACTGAGCATAAAGTTAGGAACTAAAACTATTCTGAGTGGCATTTACTGATGATGCAAGTAATAGTACTGTGTTCACTTCTTAACATTCAGATATGTTTTCAAAGGAAGAAATTTAAGGAATGGATTCCATATATTTAATTACTTATGTCACAACTCTGCTTTCATTGGGTATACAAACTCAGCATATGTTTCCATGGTTCTGCCCTGCATATCAGTAGATGACAAAATTAGAGGTTTCCTAGAAAACAGTCAACTCATCAGCAAAGTGTGGTTTGAGCCTGGTAGGCAGCCAACCACCCCACAGCCGCTCATCCACCCTCCCCTCACACCTGGAAATGGGGGAAGGAATTGGACGAGGAAAGGGAGACTCACAGGTTGAGGTAGGAACAGTTTAATAATGGTACTAAAATTAAAACAATGACAACAATAGAAAATATAAATGGGCAATGCACAGTGAAATTACTCACCACCCGCTGACCAATACCCAGCCCGTTCCCAGCTAGTGTTCCCAAAATACCAAGATCCCTCAATCACAATCCCAGAAGTGAGAGAGAGCCCCCCTTCCCAATCACCCCTCCTCTATATAGTGAGCATGACGTTCCATGATATGGAATATTTCATTGACCAGTTTGAGTCTGGTTCTCTGGCCGTGCTCCCTCCCTGCTTCTTGTGCACTTGTGCACTGACAGGACATGGGGAGCTGGAGAGTCTTTGAAATCTCAGCAGCAGCTGAAAACATCAGTGCGCTATCAGCATTCTTCTCATACCAAACCCAATGCTGAATCCAAAACACAGCACTATTCTAGTTACCAGAAATGACCATTAACTCTATTCTGGCCCAAACCAGGACACAGACATTTGTAATTCATTACATGAAATAGTATTTTACCTTAAGAGGTAAAGTGGATTAGGCATAAATTTGAAGAAGTCAGTCTCTGCCTTAGTTATGACAATCACTTATGCACTTTGTATGAAAGCATCTGAGTTAATCTAACTTTATATGTTCAGTTTCCTCTTCCAGATCAAATATAAGAATTGAATAGTTAATGTTTTCAGCACCTTGAAAAAATACATGGGACTTATTTGCTATCTTGCATCATTACAAATTCCAAATATTGAAGATTATTTGTGTGATTCAGTTGGCTTTATCAGTATCTAACAAACTTGAAGGACTTAATTTTCATTATTATTCTGTCATACCTCCAAATCTGCTAGCAGTATTGGATCTTAATTACATCTCAGACATACAGAAAGCTCATTCCTAAAGCTGCAAAGGAATGTTAGTTAATGCATGAATCTTCCTCAAAGATCCTGATAGAAGTTCACTGTCATTTCTCTCTGATATCCCCTGCATTGACTAAGCTTCTCTGGCTGCTCCAACTGGAAGCTGGAATGACCAGCTTTAGAGAAATCTTCATTGGTGAAAGGAAGCTTCCCCACTCCTCTTCAGAAAGTCAGGATAAAACATGGTCAGAGGGAAATGAAGTACCTGACAGAATGAAGTCAAGAATTTTGGTTACAGAATAAAACTGAAAAGCACTGGATGGCTTTTGGGGTAAAAGTCAATCCAGAGATTTTACAATTAAATAAAGGACTGAAATCAATCATATAGCACAAGCTATAAACCATAATGGACATGTAAGAGATCTTTATAGTTTTAGTTAGCACAAAAAGTAGAAAAACATTAAAAAGCAGGATTTAGCCAGAGCTTTTCACCTGGATATGGCCCATTTCATTACTGTTGGATTATGTGATAAAGCTTATCCGCACACCCACAGTGGAGCAGACAGACAATGGCAGGAGGAGGAGCCCAAATAATCCCCTGCCTGGCCACTCTCAGGCACATCACAGGGGCCATCAGTCCAGCAAAGGCCCATCTGCAGAAGCCCAGAGGAGCACAGTGACCCACAATGGCAGGGGGAACCCAAATTAAGGACTCCCAAGGAACGACAGTCTTGTCCAGACACCTCCCATAGTTGTTCAGGAGAGACATCAGCTCCAGAATCCAAGTGTGAAACCCATCTCCATGAGTCATGGGGAACAGCTGTACAGTCACCTTTTGGACTAAGGGTGTTGCTGCCTATATATATGTATATGGTATATGTATTCTCACTGGTGGACCTCCATCCTGTCTAGCCACAGAGGGGATCAGGATGAGGCCATTGGTGTTGCCTGTCTCCACAAGGGTACCGTGGCTTTCTCTCTCTGTGATCTGTGTGTACAGCTTTGTCTACATGTATATACATAGTGTGTATGTGTGCTTTCATGTGTGTGCCTCTTGGGAACATGTCTTCAGTATTGGTGCCAGTAGACCTGGAGCTTTGGAGCAGCAGCAGCCTTGCTGCTCTTTATCTGTTGGATCCAGAATGATATATTTTCTGCTAACAAGTACCTTTTTTTCTTTCTGCTGATAGTGATACAGAAGTTAGAGCATGAATATAGTTAAAATGCACTCTAAGGTATTATTCATGCAAAATATTCCTTATAACTTAAAACCTGATATATTTGTTTAATATTACATAATTTCTCATCTTGCAAGAAATAGAAAACCCCCACCTTGATCGTTAGCTCTCATGAGAAGAAGCAAGGAATCAGGAAGGAGGCATAGCTCTCTACTTAGAGTTTACAGTTAAATTTGGCATGCAGGAATAAAGCTGCTCCAACTTTAAACAAAAAGATTTATCTGAAAAAAAACTAACAAAAAAGTATATTGTTGAGGGGTAGTTCCTGAAAATATGCAACATGCTCAACTTTTACCTTCATGAAAGATCTAGGAAAAAATCAGACTGATTTCAAAGCTTAGGCAGGAATGATACACCAGAGAAGGTAGCTGAAGGATATGATCAGCGACAGTTACTCTGAACTACTGTTTTACAATAAGTTTTGGTTTCAGTTACACTGAGGAATGGAACTTAAGTGGTTTCATCAATCAGTTGTCTAGTGCTATTCTTCTATCAAAATGTTTGTGGGGACATGAAATATGGGGAGATACATAACATAACTCCCACTCCTACTTCTACTAAATATGTTAAAACTCCCTTAACTAGATCAATATATAACAGGTAATATTTACATATCAATTAAAAAAAAAACCTGCCTAATATTAATTTTACTACAGAACCTGTATGCTAAAGTGGTAAAATTACCTTTCTCGCATAGACAGAGCTTATAAGAAAATAGCACTTTTAAGATAATTAAAGTTTACTTGGTTTTAGTCTCCTTGTTAGTAGAGGGGATAAAATAGGGACAGGTGGCAACATGAGTGAATTAAGATAACAGCAATTCATATTGGAAACTTACTTTAGCATAAATTTTATTGTTAAAGTGACTTCTCAAGCTTCACTGGTTTTATTTGTAATCACCAAAGAACATCTTTTGCACTTACAGAAATTAAGGACAGTTTTGTTGTAAATGTTAAACAAGTGTGTGTTTTCAGGATAGATGTCCAAGTAGCTTCTGAGTGCCTCAGTATGGATTCACCACTTACAGGAGTCTGTAATAAAATGATCTTAGATTGTCTGTACTGTTTGAAATCAGATAATGAAATGGAGGCCTGGAGCAAGCTGCAAGGACAGTTCCCTCTATTCAAGCTGGCCATTACTTTTAGCTACCATTATGCACATGAAGAGATTTTTAGTTTTGGAAAAAATGCAAGCAGGGAAAAACAGGCCCTGAGGATTTTACCTTGACTAAAGTATATCATGTCTGGATATACTGATATACAATAGCTACCTCCTAATAGTGACGTTATATTTAACATGGGAAGAGGAAATGTGATAGCAGGTAGAAACTGTATGCTAACATTGTTTCAAAATCAGGTTTTTGAGAAGGATCAATTAGGTTAAGCTGTAATAAAAGTGCAACTATTATAGATTTCACTTCAGTCAAATGAGTAATATGGATGCTGTAAAAGATGATGGTAATTTAAATACATGCACAATTAAATATTACTAAATACGGATAATAAAATGCATGGAAAATTAATGAATAAGGGAAGAAGATATATTGAAGGGTAATTCTCTCAAATTACTTTTCCCAGGCTGGTGTTCCATAGGTCTGCTTATTGTGTTCTGCCAAACCAAAGCAGCAGACAGTCTGGGAAAGTGGAAATGGAGAAAAACCACTGGCTGATTTGGTACAGTGTTCTGTGCTTTTCTCCTGCGCTGTTACTTGCAGAATGCTAAGCCATGGTTTGGCTTGGCAGTTTTCTCTTAGTTATCTCTAATAAAACTCATGTGGTTGTCCTGGGTTGAGTGAGTGGTGGAGTTTTTTGGTGGCAGGGGAGGGGGCTATCGGGGCGCCCCCTGTGAGAAGCTTCTCGAAGCTCCCCCAGCTCCAAGTCAGCTCCACTTCTGTTTGGGAAATTGAGCCAATCAGCTGTGCCTCTGCGATAAAGTATTTAAGAAGGGACGTGGTGATGGGCAGTCAGACTTGTGAGGAGGAGTTGCAGCTGCATGAACACCAAGGTCAGTGGAGGAACGGAGAAAGAAAGGAGGGGGAGGTGTGCCGGAGCAGAGACCCTCCTGTATCCTGTGGTGAGACGGCAGGGCGGCCCCCCCCCGCCACCCATGAAGATCTACGGTGGAGCAGACATTGATTTACAGCCTGTTGTTCCTGCTCGGATAATCAAGGTTCTGTGCCCAAAAGGCCGGGGTCTCATGGGAAAAGGTAGCCCCGCTGCTGTAATTCAGTGCTGGGAGGATTGCAGCATGCGGGGGAGTCCCACGCCGGAGCAGCTCGGGAAGGGCTGCAGCCGTGGGAGAGAATCCAGTCGGAGGAAGTTAGTGACCCATGACGGAGCTGTGGGGAACGCTGCGGCCTGGGAGGAATTCAAGTCAGAGAAAGTTTGTGGAGGACTGTCTCCTGTGAGAGGGGGACCACGATGGAGCAGGGGGTAACAAGTTTTGGACATCCCCTCACCGAAGATGAAGGAAGTGGCAGCACTGGCTGCACCCCGCATTCCCTGCCCCTGTGCCACTGGGGGAGGAGGTAGAGATATCGGGAGCAGAGCTGAGCCCGGGAAGAAGGGAGGGGTGGGGGGAAGGTGTTCTCAAGATGTGGCAATGCTTCTCACTGTCCTACTCTGTTATGTGTTGTTAGTGTCTGTAATAAATGTATGTTCTTTTTTTTCTTCCCCTAAAGAGTCTGCCTTTTGCTCGTGATCATAAAAGGGGGATTTTCCCCCATCCCAGTCCTATCTTGAACCCCAAGCCTGGCTCTCTGTCCCTTCTCATTGCCGGAGGGGAAGGGAGAGAGAGGTGCTGCATTGTGGTTGGCTGCCAGTCAGGCCTAAACCACGACAGTGGTGCATGGAGCTAGAAAGAAAGGGCTAATAATGTGACTATAAAAAATTAGTATGTAAAATAATAGGGAAATCAATACTATAATAAAGTGGTCTGGAGATGGAAGAACAGAATAGATTCTACTAGTAGTCCTCAAGTGGATTGAGCATCATCTTTGTATTACATACCACTGTTCAGCCATAGTTTTACCTGTTTTTCATGTATGGTTTCAAATTCTTGCTATGCATTATATGTTTGCCTCCCAGTTCCTAACAGAAAGTACATGATAGGACAGTGTATAGTTCATTCACCACCCCATGACCTGGATTTTGTTGAAAGAGGAAACTATTATTAACCTGGAGTTTAAAGAGCAAGTGAAGAAAGAAGGAATAGATGGTACGTTTGAGACTTGAAAAGGCAGGAAAAGGAAATCAGAACTGAAGGATTATGTTTTTCCTTAGAGCTGCTCTTCATTATATCTTGTAGAACAAGAATCAACAGGTCTCAACATCACAATTTGCAGTAACATCAGAATCATTCTGTTATTTCATGAATGAGATCTACCTTATGTCCCCCAAAACTCAGATGAGTCAAAACATAGAAAATGAGAATTTATTCTCCTGCCAGATCTTAGAAACTATTTTCCCACTCTCAGTTGCTATAGAAAGCTACAAATTAACAGGCTGTCACCAAAAGTATTGATGGGGGGCAGGAGAGGAGTTGGAGGCCACTGGGCTTATTTCCACGTAACACATTTAGATTCCAGTGGATTTCAAAGAGCACTCCTGAGCTGCAGACCTGTGGACTGAGAAAAGGGAAGAAAGGTCCCGTTTGCTGTTACTTGTCACAGTTCTGCTTCTCAAACACTAGTTGCAGCAGCTTTCTTTGGTGTACAGTGCTGTGTGAAAGCAAAACACACAAAAAAAGAGCTAGTAAAGCTTGTATTTCTAATCTCTCAAGGACTGCTAACCTCTATCTTTTAGGCAATTTAAGCCAGCACTATAGTCCGAACAGAAGATGATTGCCAGGAGATTATTAGGTGTGAGTGCTTTAAAAGAACAGCTACCCTTCAGACTCAGTCCTGGAGTAATATATTAATTATACAAAAAAAATTGAGAATCATTTCTGGACAAACAGCAAAGTTAAGAGAATAGCCTGCACATGATTTTAATGAAACATGTAAGAAACCATGAAATTCCTGCCTAGACATAGTCAGAGAGAGACCAGAATAGAATATTTTCTATCAACAGATACTGTATTTTTTGGCTATCTTGTTTTGCAGTGTATCATACTTTTCTTACGAAAGTATGGAAGAATGGTAATTAGACTTAGCTAAGGGAACAGGCTGAAGTAGATCCAGCTGAAGATGTTTTTCCAGGCAGATAGCAAGTTACAGTATTTCTGGCTAAAAATCAGTGACATTATACTGTGTAATAGAGTAGTCTATGTCATCATCCATTTATAAACATCTATAAATATTTAAATTGGATTATTTGTGCCCATCTTACAATACTTTTGGTCAGCTGAGGACTGTGGACAAATCTCATTAACTTCCCAGGTATTGGCATGAATCTTGCAAGTTCTACGAAATACTCATCATTCTGTCATCTCCTGTGTCATTTTTTGTTCTGGTGATTATTCCTAGGAACATGCCCTCTGGAAAAGGCACAGTATCAACTTGATTCTTTTTATTGCTTATTCTGTAACCTTTACATTTCTAAACACATGTATTGACATTGTTTACATATGTCATTATATCCCTAGGAACATTTCATATTGAAGGGTTATTGCATATGAATTAATTTACCTTGTGGCCAGAATCTATCTTAAGGCTGAGATGTCTTTTGTAGTAGAATGAATCTTTTTTTTTGACCAATATTAGAAAAACAGTAATCATAAAGAACATATGTTATTGTAATGCCTTTAAAAACCCAGCCAGACTCCTTTGTGTTAAATCCATTTGACCCATTATTTATGTCATACACAGTTATATAAATCCATATTTAGTTCCATGGAGGGTATCATCACACTTTACCGCATTAAGCTGTAGTTTTCCAACCTTGTTCAGAACCAGACTAGGAATCTGATAAGATTTGTAATGGATGTGCATTATTGAGACCCTAATAAAAGTTTGTAACTTCTTGTTTAAAAGTGCTTAATTACTCTACTATTTTAGAGTGAATTTTTCAGTAACTCTATCTTTCCAGAAATACTGCATAATTTCATTCATTACCTCTGTGTATTGTAAGCAAAGTCATTGCATTTCTTTTTACTGTTCTGCAGTTTCTTTTAATCTGCATTTTCTCTAAATACTTTAATCTGCAAAGATCCCTTTAGATCTGCATAAGCTCATGCACCTGTCACATCAAATGTTTCTGGTCTGGTTCTTTTGAATAACAGGAATCTCTCTGACACATGCATTGCAAAAATGAATGCAGAAAGAGCTATTCTGTTTTCATTCAACAATTTCCATTCCTACTTCCCAGTGTGATAAAGTACTTTGATATCAAACATTTTTTTTTTTTCTCTACCAAATGCTTTCATATTGCTGAAGCTGATATGTTTGTACTTTGGGACACCAAAATAATTGCTAATCCTGTTGATGCTTTATTTCTTGGGATTTGAAAGGCTTTTAAATGCCTTCTGCAAAATTTAGTATTATCTTGTTTATTTGATTTAAATTTGTGTAAGTAAAATAGTTTTTGATTATGTGATTTAGTAATGGACAAGAACTAAATTATTTGGTTCTATTTGCATAAGCACCTAAAAGCTTTTGGACACTTGTTCAAGTTAAATTCTATCTTTATGAAATGGGATGCTCTAACAAGAAGTGATGTTGGCACATGCTTGAAAGCATTCCTCTTTAAGCAAACTGCTTCCAGCAAGAAGCTGTCTCTAATGGGTATTTCTGTTGCTGAAACAAGAACTTGTAACATTCTGTTTTTTTCCTGAGTGGTATAGGATTACCACTTTCATGGGAATTGGGGCCTAAATTTGGGAAGACAGAATTGTGAAGGGACATAATCCTGAACAAATTTACCAAAATCTGCTAAGCATTTTCTCAAATGTCTAAAGTGGCATGTAGGAATTTCTGACTCCAGTAGCTCAACTAGATAAAAGCTATTATCCTAGATCTTGTTTGTTTAATCTTAGCTAAATCTGATTTTGCCTATTACTTTCTAAATGCATATATAAGATGTAAATGAATGGGGAATTTTGAGGGGAAGTGTGTATTTTTTTAAGGTATGACAGCAATTAAAAGAATTTTTTATGTTTTCAATAAATGAGGCTATAAGAGGTTTATAAGAGGTTCACCTGCACGCAAGAGCAATCCCCAGGGCAACAGAAGCAACATACAGTCACTGGTGTGACACCTATCTGCAAGACAAAGGTTACTGCAGCTGCTTTATGATGGAGCTAAGGGACATTTTGAAGGTATACATTTTCTGATAGAAAATAAACTGGAAAATTCTCTTGAAACTTTGCTCAGGGTCAAGCTGTCTCTAGCAGAGATATTTAGCAAGGGTCCTAAGACAAAGCAGAGAGGGAGATACTCTCTCAAGGTTGGCTTGAAAGATGTCAGCCATTCCTTCACATAAATTATGGGATTTATGTGGTCCCTTTTTGGCATATTATTAGGACAATAAAGCCATTCCCTGATCAATAAATGATAATGTAATATAAAAGCTACAAATACCACATCAAAATATTATAATATGTAAAGACATAAAACTCTCCAAATCCCACAGAACTAGAAGATCAAGCAGGTTTTTTTCACTATAAAGACTTCACCTACTCATGCAGTTTATGCACATTGTATTTAATGAGTCTTGGGAATTGAGATTCTCCTCATTTGTTCATTTGGAAGTGTCTGTGTCCATTTATGAAATGCAGTAAAAATATCATGTTTGTCTAAATACTCTAAGTATAAATAATTCATATTATTTCATCTTTATTTTATTGAACTTCCTACTAGGCTTGCCACTTCTAGTTCAGATCAGGAGCTGCTGTGTTAATTGCTCTTTGATGGCCTCTGTTGTCCAGGTGCAGAAATAGGAGAATTAGAAGCAATGTTAATGAGTGAGGCAGCACTGGGATGCAACATATGTATGTGTGTTGTTCATCTTCTGTCTACTGCAAAGTAGAGCCAATATTTAATAAACCACCAGCGGTAATACCATAGTCATGGAGGGAAAACTCTGAGTTTATCCCACCAATCTGCCTGGCTGGGCTGAACCAGATCCAAATGCAGATGCAGGTCT